>NC_140589.1:1659782650-1660525467 GCF_964204655.1 Triturus cristatus | reverse complement strand
CATCAACCTTGATGGTGTGTGTGTGTCTAAGAGACGTACATGTAGGACCTGCAGGGACAACAGTGGCCACTACCTGTGGGACTCATGCTTACCTTGTGGTGTGTACTTGATACGCCATGTCCATGCCAGTGTCGATGTGGCAATATAGGGACCCTGGGTATCTGCATGGCAAAGATCTGTGATGCCTGGGAGACATCAGGCCTCACTTGTCACTGTGGTGTGTGTTTGTAATGTCACAGTAGTACATAGGTCGGGTGACACAGCCAGATGATTGGCCATTGCACTACATGGGACTCATGTGGACATGTGGAATTGAGATGTGAGGTGATGGTCATGTAGGTGACATATGTGTCCATGCCCAACAGCACACACCTCAGTACATTGTGTAATGTCATGATGTATCATGTGATATTGAGCCTGGTCATGGCCACATGGGTGGATGAACCAACAATCTTCCTTTGTTCATCTGTGTTCTGCAGGGCACCAGCTGTCCATTGACCATTCCCAGACCTTGAAACCATGCAGGAACGCGACTGCATCCAACGGTATCGCTTCACCAGGCCACTGATTGAGGAGTTGGCGGAGTAGTTGGTGCCACATCTGCTACCTGGCTGGACATACCCTACAGCACTGACCCCAGAGGTGAAAGTGATGGCATCCCTGCACTTCTTTGCTACTGGTACCTTCCAGTACACTGTATCTACAGCAGGTGGGATGTCGCAAACTATATTTAGTCGTGTGCTACGCGATGTCTTGGAGGGGATGTTGCATTTCCTTGACCTGTACATCAAATTCCCTAGCCCAGCTGAACTCCCTGAAATAAAGGATGCCTTTTATACACTGGGGAGGATGTCAAACGTCATAGGATCTATTGATGGGACACATGTGGCCCTGATACCCCCACAGGCACGTGATCAGGCATACCGTAACAGGAAACATTTCCACTCGATCAATGCTCTGATGGTATGTCTTGCAGACATGTGTATCATACATGTGTGTGCACGGTTCCCTGGTTCTGCGCATGATGCCTACATAATGAGGAGTAGTCACATGGCAATGGTGAAGTCACAGATGCCAGCTCAGCATGCCTGGCTTGTCGGTGTGTACTGACTGTTTATCATTGTGTGTGTTTGTCAATGTTGTATTCTGCACTCCTACAAAACTCAGCTACTTGTTCATTTTTGTGTGTGTAGGTGACTCCGGATACCCCAACATGCCGTGGTTGTTGACACCCCTCAGGAACCCTCTGACACCATCTGAGATGCGCTACAATGAGGCACATGGTCGGAGCAGGAGGGTTATTGAGCAGACATTCGGCCTCCTGAAAAGCCGCTTTCGCTGCATGGACAAGACCGGAGGGGCCCTCCCATATGAACCTGCAAAGGTGTGCAAAATAATCCTTGTATGCTGCATGCTACACAACATGGCAGTGCGGAAGAAGGTGCCTCTCATCCAGGATGACGATGACCAACCTCCGGCACCTGTGGAGGATCCCGGCCTGGGCCAAGATGCCAGTGATGATAAGGATGAGGGTGACGTCCGCTCACAGCTCATCAACAACTTCTTCACCTGAATGTGAGTTTCCAGGGTTGTTATGTCAATGTATGGAGTTAGCCTGGAATGTGTTGTGGCTGCTTTGTTGCTGTATGAGTGTGTCTGCGTGCAGTGATGTGTCCATTCAGGTGGTGTGTACTCCACAGTTGGGTAGTACTGCTAACTTGTTTTTGTGTAGGTTTCTTGTGACATGGTTTGTGCATATGTATTGCATTTCTCTCCTGTTCTGCTGTGCTTTTGACTGTGTCTTGTGTCTGTCCTTCACAGGGTAATTTGCCTGTTGTTTGTTCAACACTGATCCCCAACACCTAGAATCCGACACCAGTGTGGGAGTAGTCAAGTGATGTGCCACACACCCCTGGACTCCAATTCTCAGACACTCTGTGACCGTGTGTCCACCGTAACGTACAATTGCCTTGCAACTATTTTTGAATAAACATGTTGCTGATGTGTAATGAACCTGTGCTATGCTTTGTTAGGTGCATTGTCTGTCTTCCCATATCTGAGTGACATTTGCTTACCTCACCTGTGGTCTTGTTACCACTGACTGTGGATAGGTGTTTTGTTTGTGCATACCTATGTGTTTCAGGTCAACATCATTGTGTGGGATGAGTAACATGGCCATGGTGAGTATGTGTTGTGTTGCCATAGTGGTGTGTCTCCCTCACATGTGTCACATTACCATGACTCACCTAACGTTGGTCACATTGTTGCAGTATTTGACATGTGTTGTGTAGCAGATCGACATCTCCAAGACACATGACAAGTTGGAATCACAACAGAGGCAAGTATGGTGTACTGGTGAGTTTATTTTTGAACATGTGTGAGGAAAGTGCACAGGATGGTGGGTGCTGTCCATTGGTTTTGGAATCCAAAGTTCACATTAGAGGTGGAAGTGCTGGTAGATGAAATGTCCAGAGTAAAGTCCACAGTCATCTGCTACATTGGCCCAACATGAACCCTCCATGTCATGTGGGCGAGTTGTGTGTGATTGAACAAGGTGAACGGGTTGCGCACAAAGAACATTGTCCAGAACAGGTTTAGAGGCCCTAGGGGATGTGCTGGGACATCTGCCTCTCACATGTCCTTCTTCGGACAACCCCTCTTCTTCCTGTGGGGGGGATCCTCAGGTGCAGGCCTCTGCGGTGCAGGGGACTCTCTGCCAGAGTCCTCCTCCCTCCCTGTGGTGCTGGCAGATGGTGTTGCAACAGATGTTGTGGCCACACAGGGAGGTGTGGACAGGTTTGTGTTGATCTGGTGGAGGCATTGGAGTATGTCCCGATGCACCGCAGTAAGGGCATCCCACTTTGCCTCCATGCGGGCATGGTGGGCAGCCTGCTCCTGTTGCATGTCCTTGAGGATCCCCACTACCTGGCCAAATCCTCCGGTGCTATCCTGGTACGCATCTCTGATGTGTGCCAGTTGGGGGTCATCATGCAGTCCTGCAAGGCGTGACCTCTGCCTCCCACCCCTCCCAGCACCCCTATCCACACGGGCAGGACCAGCGGCAGGACACACAGGTCCTGTGTCCCTGTGCTGTGGGTGTTCAGTGGCCTTGGTCTGTCCGTGTTGGTGGGGGTGCCCTGTCGGTTTCCAGATGCTGGAGGCGTGGGTACAGGGGGTGCAGATGTTGATGCTGCTGGTGCTGCATGATGACTCACACCGGAGGGGCCAGGTTGGTCGTCGTCATCCAAAGAGGACAGAGACAGAGTCAAACCAGAGAGCTCAGTGTCCACCAGAGTCTGGGACTGGGAATCCTCTTCATTTGGTGCTGGGTCCCCAGCACCACCTGTGTTTTGAAGAGACACACAATGTGAGTTATGTTTCTACAGGCATCAATGGTTCACAAACATGACATTTTCTACTGTACGAACAGATGCCTGCCTGTACACTGCTTTTTTCCTGCTTGTCACGGACAGAGTTTGATATTGTTGCTGCCCATTTCCCAGCAGGGCCTTGTGCTCCCCACAACAGAGCCCAGTGTCAGACATCTTGTCAGTCCCTTCCTACTCCCTGTGAGGTGAGCATGGTTCAGTGTTTGCTTGCTGGGCCATGTGGGTGGGTGTGGATTGTCTGTGACTGCAACTCCCATCATACTCTTGGCTACACCCCCCTTCCCAGCATGCCCATACTTCCTCCCTCTTGACTCTGCTTCCCTGTGAGGGTGTGTGACAGCAATGGCAAGATGGCTGACTGTGAAGTCCTGGTGTTTGTTGTTGCCCAGTTCCCAGCAGGGCCTTGTGCTCCCCACAACAGAGCCGAGTGTCAGACATCTTGTCAGTCCCTTCCCACTCTCTGTGAGGCGAGCATGGTTCAGTGTTTGCTTGCTGGGCCATGTGGGTGGGTGTGGATTGTCTGTGACTGCAACTCCCATCATACTCTTGGCTACACCCCCCTTCCCAGCATGGTCATACTTCCTCCCTCTTGACTCTGCTTCCCTGTGAGGGGGTGTGACAGCAATGGTAAGATGGCTGACTGTGAAATCCTGATGTTTGTTTGGCTACAATGCAAAAGAGAGCCCCAGTGCTCCACACAGCAGCACCCAGTACGGGGTATCTTTTGCTGATATTTCACAGTGGTGTGGGTCAATGCATTCTACCCGGTGAGTAGTGTGGAGTTTGTGTTGAGGGGGGGTGTCTCCACATGCTGGTAAGTATGGTCAGAGCTGTCAGTCCTCCTTCCCACCTGGCCAGACATCCCACCATGAAGCGTGCTTCCATTGGAGGGCGTGCAAGTTGTCTTTCAGGATGTCAGTCCGTGGTGTCCTGCTTCTGATTTGCGCACATGCCCTACCAGGGCCTTGTGCTCCCCACAGCAGGACCCAGTGTCAGCCATCTTGTCAGTCATTTTCCATTCCCTGTGATGTGGGCATGTTTCAGAGAGGTCTTGATGGGCCAATCAGGAGGGGGATCATTATCTGTGACTACAAACCCCATCATGCTTTTGGATACACTCACTTCACCTGCATCCCCACTATTCCTTCCTGTCAGTCAGCTGCACTGTGAGGTAGTGTGTTTGTGGTGGCAAACTGTCTGGCAGTGTTTATTTAGCTTTGTGCCACAGCCTTGCTCTATTTGTTTGTAGGTTGGTGCATGTCATGACACAGTTCCAAGTCACTATGAGATGGCAGGTATTGTGTTTGTCTGACTGGCATACACATCTTGGGATGATTATCTATTGGTTACTGTAGCTTTGCTTGCGGTGCATGGTTTCACTGTCCCCTTGCCACACAATCTTGGGTATGTTGTTTGTGTACTCACCAGGCTCTGGTATGACTGTTAGACCATGGACGCTCTCTGGTGGTAGGATGTCCTGCACCTTCTCCTCCCAGGTCCAGAAATAGACTGGTTTGGCAGGAGGGCCACCACCGGTGCACTGACTCAGGGCGTGATCTTTTTCAATGAGTTTCTTGACCCTCCTGCGCACATCATACCACCTGTTCTGGATATCGTCCTTTGTGCACCTTGCTGGTGCTTGAGCGTTCACCTTGTCCACAATCCTCGCCCACATCTTGGTTTTCTGTGACATGGGGGTCCTTTGGACCAATGTACCAAACAAAAGTGGCTCTACTCTGATGATCTTGTCTACCAGCACTTCTAACTCACTATCTGTGAACTTTGGATTCTTCTTTGGGGGCATGGTGATGGGTCGTGGTGGTGAGGGATGTGTCTGTGAGGGTGCAAGTGAGGGTGGGTTGGTGTTTGTTTTACTGGCTGTATGTGTGTGTGCTTTTGGATGAGGTGCTGATGGTGTGTGAGATGTGTGATGGGTGAGTTGTGAGTGTGTCTGTGGTTGCTGTGTAATAGTGTTTGCTGCTGGCTGTGTCTCCTGTTTGCAAGGGATCATGGTAGTGATTGTAGTCCTTTATATATTTGGAGTTATGGGTGTGTCTTTGTCCTGGTTTTTTTTTATTTGATATTTATTGGCTTTGTCATTGCTTGTTTGGTCCTTTTATTGTCTTTTTTCCTTTGGGCTTTGTAGGCATGAAGGAGACGTTCTTCTGACAGAAACGGACGCTGATGTTGGCTCGTGTGGACTTCCCCACCTCGTTCACGCTGCCTATCTTCTGTGTTTCATACGCGTCGGTCGCGGAGATCTCTATTACTTGTGGGCCCGGTTTTCTATGCGTGTCGGTCGTGCGGCTTGGTCTCCGTGCGAGTCGGTCTGGGTTTACAGACATTGCATCGTACTGCGCGGATCGGACATCGCGGGTACGGGTCGGTCGGGTTCAGTCCGGGTTCATGTCGGTCGGTGAAAATCGCGTCGGATTTCTGTCCGGTTCACTATTTTTCCTACGGCTCGGTCGTACAGCTTGTATTCCGTACGTGTCGGTTGTAATTCACACGCTTTGCATCGTACTGCACAGGTCGTATGGCGCTGGTCCGTGTCGGTCGGTATCCGGTCCGGGTCCATGTCGGTCGTTACGATTTGCGACCGGAATCGGAATCGGCCCCTTAATAGTATAAAGTCATCTGCATACAACAAATTGGAGATCTGCTTGTTAGCTAACTTAGGTGGATGTGCATTTACTTCAATCAGCATAGTTGAAAGATCTGCTAAAAACAAATTAAAAAGCAATGGGGCCAAAACGCACCCTTGCTTTAATTCTCCACTCATAGGTATTTCTTTTGTTTGTGTCCGACCATCTCCAATCCTCACCCTGATCCAAGTATCTGTATGCAAAAGTTGAATCAACTATAATAACCAGTCTGGAATTTCTTTCTCTTTTAGTTTTCTCCACAAACGGTGTCTATTCACACAATCGAAAGCTGATTTAAAATCGACAAAACAAAGATACAAGGGCTGTTTTGCTAAAATTGCCTTATCCATTAATACCGATAGGACTAATATATCTGTAGAAGTTCCTAGACCTTTTATAAATCCTGTTTGATTCAGGGGCAATATCTGCTTATCCTTTACTCATCTGTTAAGCTAGACAGTAAAATCCCTGCAAATAATTTTGCATCAGTATCTTGCAGGTTTATCAGACGATAATTATCCGGCAATTGCCAATTTCCTTTCTTAAAAGAGATATTAATGACCCTCTCCAGGATTTTGGAGTCAACCCAGTCTGTACAACTTCATTAAAAACCTCCGTTAGATATACTGACCAAAAGTCCAGTTCTTCTTTAGAGAGTGCAAACGTGATGCCATTAGGACCTGTTGCACCGTCTTTTTGTTTCTTTATTAATTTGGAAACTTGAGTTTTTGTTATGTAAATTTCAATATCACTTTCTGGGGCTGTTTTTACAATCCCTATTTGTTTTCCGTCCTGAATATTTGATTTCGCAACTGGGTTTAAATGTTTTATGAGGAATGTAAACCATTCATCTTCTGTTAGGACGGAAGTTACCACAGATTTGTCAGGCCTTACTAAACCGTTAATTATTTTCCAAAACTCCCTTGAGTTTACTTTATTGCTAGCATAGAAAATGTTTGTCCACAGGTCCTGCCTGGCTTTGTTTTTTTCATTCCCGATCAGTTTCCTCAAATTATGATTTATATTTTTTAATTTTATTAGTATATCTTCATTGTTTGGAAACTTAGTTAACTGTTTCCTGAGGTTATTACAGGACCGTCTAGTTTTCCTAACCGTATATGATAGGTTGATATTATTTTCCCTTCTTTTCTTTTTTGTCACTTGTTTTTTCTTTACGCTTGGAATGGAATAATATGGTTTAACTATTTTCTGTTCAAAGTATTCCCATTGCTCCAGGTCTTGTACATTTTCCTTATTTTCGTCCGTATTATGTGATTTCCATATAAGTTTTCTATAATTGATGGTACCCGTCTGACCTTGCATTGTCAAATACATTAGATGTTTCAAACATGACAACTTTATGTTGGTTATTTGCTGGCTATGGTCGCTGTCAGGCACCTTCCTTGAAGTTATTAAATATATTTAATGATACCAACGTGTAATCAATTCGTGACTTGGAGTTATGTGAGTGAAAGGACCATGCCGGTGGTGTATCCAATGCAAATCTTTCATTTAGTATTCTAAGTCCCAAAGCTTCCATTTCCATCACAAAGTTTCTTCCCATTGAACTTTGTTTGGCGTTTATTAACGGATCCAACATCTGCTCAGGAATTGACCATTCATGGTTTTGAGACTGTATAAATTTGTCTTGTAAGAAAGGTATTAGTAGATTTAAGTTAAAATCACCCGTTAGTATGAAATCTGCAAAAGGTTCATCCATCATTTGCTCCAATAAGAAACTAGTAAGAGCAGCACACATGTCCTTCCTTGAACTCTGCTTTGGTGGAATATATGTATTAATCAGCATTAGAACTTTTGATTTTTCTTGTTCGCTCGATGTATATCTCAACTTTACCATTTGGAAGTTAGAATTATTCGTAGCTAACTGCTCATGTTCAACTTTCAGGTCAATAGATAAGAATATCGCTAGCCCACCACAGGGACGACCAAATTTGTGGTATTTAATTGCCGGCTTAAAATATCCTTTGTATCCATGCAACATAAAAGGGACCATTGCCCACGTTTCCTGTAATATAATAATTTGAAAGGAATTTGATAAAGTATCTATTTGGGCATTATTTATCTTTTTACATATTCCATTTATATTCCATCAGCACATCCTAATTGTTGTACTGTCCATAGTCAATTCTTTTGTTTTATTTTGAATCCGTCATTGTTCTTCATTACCATGTAATGCTGTCAAAATCCATTTTTCGTTTACTCCTTTTACTTTTTCTATTTTTATTTTATTAGAAGCCTTTTCTTCATCGTGATCAGTTTTCCCCAGGGGATTTTTTAATATAGAGAAGACTGAATCATTTTTTTCCCTTTTTCCTTTTTTTATTGGACTATCTTCTTTTATGAGCGGAGTTGGGTAAACCTTTGGGGCTGGTTGACTAATTATTATCCCCAACTAAGAAAGATTTCTTGTTCCTGCATAATCTGTTCCGCTATAGAAGCAGTAGCTACAGTTAATAAGGTTATTAGATGTCTACCTTCAGGATTTTGTAAGAAATCTACACATTCGATATCTTCAGTTGTCACTTTTTCTAATGATGGAACTGATTTCAACAGGCGAAGGATATTTCCTCTGTTCAGAATATCATGATTGCCACGTGAATCATATATTGGTTTAAGAATTATTTGTGCAGTCCTTTTTGGAAACAGTTCTTCTCTCTTTTTTCCTCACCGTTTTGCTGTTCCTTATATATAATTTGTTTATCCTGACAACTTTTTACAATAACTAGCTGATCCCATTCTGGTTTATTCCGCATTTCCTCTTTTTGTTCTAACTTTTCACTTGATATTGTAGCTTTTTTCTTAGGTTCCTCAATCCATTGATCTAAATATTGTATGGTTTGATAATCTATTTGTTGTGGCAAATTTCGGCCTAATCCTGGTGCAGCAGAATAATCACTAACCCTGGGCGTAGTGGGCGTAGTGGGGCTACATGGAGCATCACATAGTGTGGCCAAATCTACGCACACTTGTGCGCTCCGCGTAGCCCCACTACGCGCCGCCCACCTCCCGCCCGCCCTCCTTTTAAAATAAGTTAAACTATGCGAGAAATGCGCAAGCGGGGAGTCCGCGCATGCGCATTTGTGAAAAGAAGTTGTCGTCAACGAGGAAGAGGGAGCCCCGGGACGCCGCGCTGCAGGTAAGGCATTTTATTTTATTTTTTTATCATAGTTTACCTTATTTTAAAAGGAGGGTGGGCGGGAGGCGGGAGACGGGCGGCGGGCGGCAGGCAGCTCTGCTTCGCCCTGGCATGTGCGTAGCGCTGCCTGCTACGCCTACTTCAAAAACCGCAAAGCAGGCAGTGCTACGTACACTCCATGGGCGAAGCAGAGTACTACGCCCGGGGTTAATAATCACCTTGAATTGACCTCTGAACAACCGTACCAATATACATTTGTTCCTTCTTATGGTTGCATAGCGGAGGTTTAAGTTTAAGGGGAGTTAAGGGCCTCTTTACTTGGTCCATATTTTTAATTTGATCACTTTGGATATCTTCAATAAACTCTTCTTTTATTACGCAGCCATTTCCTTGCAGCCTATTTTTTTCTTCTCTTACTAATGGTATATTACCCTCCAGTTCTAATGCGATAGGCATTCGGCCGGTATTATATGTAGTTGAGATTGTCGGGAGAGGTTTTTTGTCAGTAGGATGTTTCCCAGTTTTTGTAAATATATCATAGTATTTTTCGTTCTCATGCAATATTTTTACAGACTGATCCCCAGGTAAGTCACTTTCTTGTTTTACTATTGGTACTTTCTTTTGTTTCTTTCCTTCATTTATCATATCAGTAGCTGTTTCCAATTGGGAATGTGTTGTTACTATATTTTCCTTTTTCGCCTTATTTCTTGCCTTACGTAGTTTTTTTCTTTGTCTTTTTGTTGTTTCAAAGGCTATTGTATCTTCCTTAACCTCTCCTTCTTTATTCAGCTGGGTCGGGAAATCAAGCAATATTTATTTTCCTGTTAACTTATTTTTCTCTTGCTTTGTGCTCTGCGGTATCACCGAGTTAAGTTTACTCTGGACATCACATCGGAATCTATTATGTCACTAAGTTGCACCACCTTTCCTTTTTCTGCCAAAACAGATGTCTTTTTTACTGTATTACACGTTTCCTCTTCTTGCTTAAAGTGTTTGCGCACGATCTCTAGTATGGTATTCACAACATCCGGAATAGTTATCAGTTTATTTATTATAGGTGCACATGTACAATCAAAGTAGGTTGAGGCTGCTTCATTTTGTCCTTTAATTATTAAACTGTTTAACTCAGCTAATTTGTGATCTATTCCAGCGACAGCATTTGCCATTACCCCAAGAATTTCAATTTGAGTGTCCATTTTCTTCGACTGGTATGTCAGTGCTTCAAGAGTTAGTGCTGAAGTTTGATAAAATATATCCCATATGGATCCCAAGTTCTGATTATCTATATCTTTAACTTTTTGTTCAAAATGAGTTTCCCTGTTACAAGTGGGACTTTTAGTATCAGCCTTATGAGTTTCTTGGTTTTCTGGCAGTTTTTTCAAATTATCCATATTGATGTTGTTGTCACTATAGTTGATTTTAAATACAGTTTGTTCAACGGTTTCTAAAGTTTTTTAGTTGTTAACCAATGTTTTTAACTGATTGGGAGTATCACCTTCACGCTCTTTATGAGTCAATTCCATGTTTGTATCTCTACTCGTTCTTATTGGCATCATTGTCTCCAATGTGGAGTTAATATTACCAGTGAGTCTAACTTGGTTTACTTGTGTGAATTCCGCCATATTATTTACACTTTCGTCGCAGTCAAGTTGTTTTATATGAGTTATAAAGTCATTAGTTGTTTCCTTGTTTTTCCTTAGTTCAACCTTAACTTCTAAAGGTAAAGGAGCCCCTGCAGATGTTATACTCATAACCATATAATCCTGTAACATCTCATCCGTTGTTATTTCCATCACATTTATCTCGATGTCTCTTTTTTCCTTTTGAATAGGAAATATTGGGTTTAATAGGTCCAAATCTGTTCTTTGATCAATCGTTTGTCCTCTAGCTATTTCAACACAACTTTTACAAAGCAAACTCTATTACAACGCATGCTATTACAACGCATGCCATCACAACGCTTATGTAATTATACCGCATGCCATTACAACTCTGTATTATTTAATTATACTTTTTAGATTATTAATTGATGTCGTTTTTAAAAAAAAGTTATTGAAAAGCATGTATTAGTATAATTATTTTGGTTTTTTATTTAAAATTAATACAATTAATTTTTAAGAGATTTAACATTTATTGAAAGTTATTAAAAAGCATGTATTAGTAATATTACTTTGGTATGTTAGTTAATGTTAAATAACTTTAATATATAAATATAAAATCATTTGGAAAAAATACTTGGGTATTAATAATAATACTCATTATTTTTTAAATATAGTGGTTGACTTATAAAATTACTCATTTTTATTCATTTGTAAAAATAAATACTCAGGAAAGTTTTTAAAAAGATTTAAAAATCTACATTTCTAACTTAAAAAAATATATATTCTTGGGTATTAAAAATAATACTCTATTTTTAAAATGACGTTAATGAATTTTAATATTACTCATTTTTATTAATGTGTAAAAATTAATACTCAGGAATTTTGTAAAAAAGTTTTAAAAGTTAACATATGTAAATTAATGTTAGAATAGTAATTAGTACCCCTACAGTATCCTGCATTTACTCTACTCTTGTACCCCCATGTAAATACAATAGTAATTTGTACCCTTACACTATACAGCACTTACCCCACTTTTGCTCCCCCCTGGAGTTAGAATAGTAATTAGTACCCCTACACTGTCCAGCACTTACCCAAAACTCTTGCTTCCCGCTGGAGTTAGATTAGTAATTAGTACCCCTACACTATCCTGCACTTAGCCTACTGTTGCACCCCCATGGAGTAAGAATAGTAATAAGTACCCCTACACTATCCAGCACTTACCCTACTCTTGCTCCCCCCTGGAGTTAGAATAGTAATCTTAACACAAAAACACTATCCAGAACTTACCCTACTCATGCACCCCCCTGGAGTTAGAATAGTAAATAGTACCCCTACACTATCCAGCACTTACCCTACTGTTGCACCCACTTGGAGTTAGAATAGTAATTAGTACCCCAACACTATCCAGCACTTAGCCTACTCTTGTACCTCCCTGGAGTTAGAATAGTAGTTACTACCCCAACACTATCCAGCACTTACGCTATTGTTGCACCCTCCCTGGAGTTAGAACAGTAATTACTACCCCAATACTATCCAGCACTTAGCCTACTGTTGCACCCCCCAGGAGTAAGAATAGTAATTAGTACCCCTACACTATCCCGCACTTACCCTACTGTTCCACCCCCCTGAAGTAAGAATAGTAATTTTAACTCCTACACTATCCAGCACTTACTCTAATGTTGCACCCCCCTGGTGTTAGAATAGTAATTAGTACCCCTACACTATCCAGCACTTACCCTACTCTTGCTCCCCCTGGAGTTAGAATAGTAATCTTAACTCAAACACTATCCAGCACTTACCCTACTCATGCACCCCCCTCGAGTCACAATAGCAATTAGTACCCCTACACTGTCCAGCACTTAACCTACTGTTGCACCCCCCTGGAGTAAGAATAGTAATTAGTAAACCCAACACTATCCAGCACTTACCCTACTGTTGCATCCACCTGGAGTTAGAATAGTAATTAGTACCCCAACACTATCCAGCACTTACCCTATTGTTGCACCCCCATTGAGTAAGAATAGTAATTAGTACCTCTACACTATCCTCCACTTACCCTACTGTTGTACCCCCCTGGAGTAGAATAGTAATTGTAACTCCTACACTATCCAGCACTTACCCTAATGTTGCACCCCCCTGGTGTTAGAATAGTAATTAGTACCGCTACACTATCCAGCACTTACCCTACTGTTGCACCCCCCTGGAGTTAGAATACTAATTTTAACTCCTAAACTATCCAACACTTACCCTAATGTTGCACCTCCCTGCTGTTAGAATAGTAATTAGTACCCCTACACTATCCAGCACTTACCCTACTGTTGCACCCCCCTGTAGATACAGTAGTAATTAGTACCCCTAGACTATCTAGCACGTACCCTACTGTTGCACCCCCCTGGAGTTAGAATAGTAATTAGTACCCCTACACTATACAGCACTTACCCTACTCTTGCTCCCCCCTGGAGTTAGAATAGTAATCTTAACCCCTACACTATCCAGCACTTACCCTACTCATGCACCCCCCTGGAGTTAGAATAGTAATTAGGACACCTACACTATACAACACTTACCAAAAACTCTTGCTTCCCCCTTGAGTTAGATTAGTAATTAGTACCCCTACACTATCCTGCACTTAGCCTACTGTTGCACCCCCATGGAGTAAGAATAGTAATTAGTACACCTACACTATCCAGCACTTACCCTACTCTTGCTCCCCCCTGGAGTTAGAATAGTAATCTAAACACAAAAACACTATCCAGAACTCACCCTACTCATGCACCCCCCTGGATTTAGAATGGTAAATAGTACCCCTACACTATCCAGCACTTACCCTGCTGTTGCACATCCCTGGAGTTAGCATAGTAATTTTAAGTCCCACACTATCCCGCACTTACCCTACTCTTGCACCCCCCTGGAGTAAGAATAGTAATTAGTACTCCTACACTATACAGCATTTACCCTACTGGTGCACCCACCTGGAGTTAGAATAGTAACTCTTTAACACCTACACTATACAGCACTAAACCTACTATTGCATTAACCTGGAGTTAGAATAGTAATTAGTACCCCTAAACTTTGCAGCACTTACCCTAATGTAGAACCCCCAAGGAGTTACAATAGCAATTATTACCCCTACACTATCCTACACTTACCCTACTCTTGCAACCCCCTGGTGTTAGAAATCTAATTTTAATCCCTACACTATCCAGCACTTACACTACTATTGAACCATAAAGGATTTCTAAAAGTAATTCAAACAGCTACATTATTTTACACTTACATTACAATACCGGTAATTTAGTGCATGACAAATTTTATGAATTGGATAGTTTTAAATTACAAATATATTGTTAAAAAATTAAAAATATGTATTTAAATATAAAAATATAATAATCCAATAATTATTCAGTCTTATTTTCTTAACAAAAAATATGTTTAAAAAATATATAAATTAATAATTTGCAGATTAAAAGCATTTTAATTTTTATATTAAAATTATTAAGGAAAAAAATGTTTAATTAAAAAGAAATTGAACACATAACATGCTTTTTAATCCTAAAATATTTATAATAATTTGTTTGGTTAATTTAAACAATGATTCAATTTATTTTTAATATTTTTGAATTTAGTTTATTATTAGAAACTGTACTAAAGATATATTTTCCCACGCTTTAACATTGTAGTGAATTGGGAAAAATGTCCTTCATTTATATCTACACTACCCACGGACGATGCCGCATCCACTTCATTCCTGTTAATTTTTTGGGGATCGCGGGACAGAATACAGGTCTGTTGGAGCAGCTAAAAGGTAAGAAATGTTATTAAAGAAATGTAACCTGTAAAAAAAGATTTAGTTTTAATTTAAAATATATTTAACTAATGAGTAAAAAATCAAGCGTATTGCTTTTTTTAAAATTTCAATTTCTTAAACATATCCGTCAAAAATATTGAAATTAAATTTTGCAAATGTACAGAATGCATTATTTTATTTTATTTACATATTAATATTTACAGTTAGGTATATTTTAAGTAGAAAGTAATTGTTCGTTTTTCTTTTTTGTGGCTCCAGGTGACGTCGACGCGTAAACGCGAAACTTGAAGTCAGCCATTTTGAGGATCGTCACCGGACAGAGCAGAAGCAAGGGAGACCTGCGTTCAGGTAAGATACTTTTAAATACAGAAAAACTATAGTGCATGAGTGACATTTATTGCAAGGAGAGACGAGGGAGGTTGATAGATGTTATAAATGTGTTTTATGTGTTTTATGTAATTTTTCACCAACCATGTTGATAGTGTATGCCCCCGTCGGGTCACGTGTTTACCTATTAAAAAGGTGAAAGTAAAAGAAATAGGCTGTAGAAAGGTTATCTATTTGTTATCAATAATATTCTTTTTACAAAATGTATGATTCTTTCAATGCCATGAATGGAAAAGATCGATTTTCGTCACTTGGATTGTTTTTGGATACCGGATGGACATTGTGGATTTTTTTGGATGAGTACATTGCTTTTTTGGAATACTCTTTTTTTGTTTTGGATTATGGTTTCTGAAACTTTGCAATTTTAGCAAAACATTGGAGAACTTTCGTTATCTGGGAACTTTTGGGATTACATCAAATCGATGATGGAGAACAATTACTTATGGATTGTGATTATGGATTTTGACCTTTTACTTTTCTATGGACTTCATTTGGAATGCTTTTTTAAATGGACGTGGTTGATACGAAAAAAAAGACTTATTTTTTTTGAAGTATCAGAGTTTTGGAAAATGGGTAGCTTTGTTTTCACAACTTATTTTGGGGAATTTCGCTTGTGGATTTGTTCTTGGAAAAAGACAGTCTTGGAGTACATATTTTTGGGATCAATCAATCAATCAATCAACGAATTTGTAAAGTGCACTACATACCCGTGAGGGTCTCAAGGTGCAGGGGGGAGGAGCTGCTACTGATCGAAGAGCCAGGTCTTGAGAAGTCTTCTGAAGGCCAGTAGGTCTTGGGTCTGTCGTAGGTTGGTAGGGAGGATGTTCCAGGTCTTGGCGGCAAGGTGGGAGAAGGATCTGCTGCCGGCGGTCGTTTTACGGATGCGGGGGACTGTGGCGAGGGCGAGGCTGGCTGAGCGAGTGGGGGTGTAGAAGTTGAGTCGTCTGTTGAGGTATGCTGGTCCGGTGTTGTGTAGGGCTTTGTGTGTGTGGATGAGGAGTTTGAAGGTTATCCTCCTGTTGACGGGGAGCCAGTGTAGGTCTCTCAGGTGGGGGGTGAAGTGGCTGCATCGGGGGATGTCGAGGATCAGTCGTGCCGAGGCGTTCTGGATGTGTTGCAGCCGTGTCAGGAGCTTGGCTGTTGTTCCTGCATAGAGGGCATTTCCGTAGTCCAGCCTGCTGGTGACGAGGGCCTGGGTGACGGTTTTTCTCATTTCGGAGGGGATCCACTTGAAGATCCTGCGGAGCATTCGGAGGGTGTTGAAGCAGGATGCGGAGACGGCGTTTATCTGCTTGGTCATGGAGAGGGTGGCGTCGAGGATGACCCCCAGGTTGCGTGCATGGTCGGTGGGTGCTGGAGCTGCTTCCAGGGAGGTAGGCCACCAGGAGTCGTCCCAGGCTGAGGGGGTGGAGCCAAGGATGAGGAGCTCCGTCTTGTCAGAGTTTAGCTTCAGCCTGCTGTCCTTCATCCATTTGGCTACGGCCTTCATTCCCCTGTGGAGGTTGGCTTTGGCGGTGAGAGGGTCTTTGATGAGGGAGATGATCAGCTGGGTGTCATCGGCATAGGAGATGATGTTGAGGCTGTGCTGTCGGGCGACGTGGGCGAGTGGTGCCATGTAGATATTGAACAACGTCGGGCTGAGTGAGGATCCTTGTGGTATGCCGCAGATGATCTCGGTGGTCTTGGAGCGGAAGGGTGGGAGGCGGACGCTCTGGGTTCTGCCAGAGAGCAAGGATGTGGTCCAGGCCAGAGCCTTCTCTTGGATTCCGGCGTCGTGGAGGGTGCAGTGGCAGACCATATCGAAGGTGGCTGATAGGTCCAGAAGGAGGAGGGCAGCTGTTTCTCCTTTGTCCACCAGGGTCCTGATGTCGTCAGTGGCGGCGATGAGGGCGGTTTCGGTGCTGTGGTTGCTGCGGAAGCCAGACTGGGATGGTCCAGGATATTGTTGTCTTCGAGGTATCGGGTCAGTTGTCTGTTGTCTGTTGTCTGTTGATGATTTTCTCTGTGGCTTTCGCAGGGAACGGGAGCAGGGAGATAGGACGGAAGTTCTTGAGGTCCTTGGGGTCCGCCTTGGGTTTCTGAAGTAAGGCGTTGATCTCGGCGTGCTTCCAGCTCTCCTGTAAGGTTGCTGTCTCGAAGGAGATGTTGATCGCTTTCCGGAGATGGGGGGCGATGACTGTGCTGGCTGTGTTGAATATGTGGTGTGGGCATGGGTCAGACGGGGATCCGGAGGGGATGGAGTTCATGGTCTTGATGGTGTCTTCGTCTCTGACGTTGGACCAGGAGATCAAGCGGCTGGTGCGGATGGTGGTCGCAGGGGTGGTGGGATCGGCAGTGGATGTGGGGGTCGTGGTGTTGAAGCTGTCGTGGATGTCGGCAATCTTGCGGTGGAAGAAGGTGGCCAGCGAGTCGCACAGGTCTTGAGATGGGGAATGTCGTTGGTGTTGGAGCTGGGGTTGGAGAGTTCTTTCACAATGCTGAAGAGCTCTTTGCTGTTGTGTGCGTTGTTATCCAGGCGGTCCTTGAATGCGGTCCTCTTGGCGGTCCTGATGAGTTGGTGGTGTCTGCGGGTGGCGTTCTTGTGGGCTGTGTAGCTGTCTGGTGATCGTTCGCGGAGCCAGTTCTTCTCCAGTTTTCGACAGGTGCGCTTGGAGGCCTGGAGGTCTTCGGTGAACCATGTGGCTTTCTTGCTGGAGTGGTTGGTGGCGGGGATCCTGAGTGGAGCGAGGGTGTCAGCGCAGTTGTTGATCTACTGTTTGAGGTTGAGGGCGGCGGTGTCGTGGTCGGTGGGGCTGGCGGGTGGTCTCAGGGCGAGGGTGGTGGTCAGCTGGTCTTCGGTGACCTTGCCCCAGCAGCGTCGTGGCATCTGTTGGGTGCTTTGGTGCGTGGTGGGTTTCCTGAAGGTGAAGTGGACGCATCTGTGGTCGGTCCAGTGGGGTTCGGTGGTGTGGTTGAAGGAGATCTGGGGACTTGCGGAGAAGATGGGGTCAAGCGTGTGTCCAGCAGCGTGGGTGGGTGTTGTCACGAGCTGTCTGAGTCCAAGGTTGGCGAGGTTGTCGATCAGGGCGGTGGAGTTGGCATCGTTGTTGTTCTTGAGGTGCAAGTTCAGGTCCCCGAGGAGGATGTAGTCCGTGGAGGCGAGGGCGTGGGTGCTGATGAAGTCGGCGATGGAGTCGCTGAACTGTGGTCGGGGTCCGGGCGGTCTGTAGATGAGGGTTCCTCTGAGGGTGGTGTTGGGGTCAGTGTGGATCTGAAAGTGCAGGTGCTCGGCGGTGTTGAGGGGGTCGTCGGTGTTGGTCGAGACTCTGATGGTGTTCTTGTGGACGATGGCGATTCCACCTCCCACTCCGTTGGTGCGGTCTCTGCGGGAGATCTTGTAGCCTTCTGGGATGGCTATGGCGATGTCTGGTGCTGAGGTGGTGTTCAGCCAGTTCTCCGTCAGGAAGGCGACGTCGGGGGCGGTTGAGTCGAGGAGGTCCCAGAGTTCGATGGCGTGTTTGCAAGCGGAGCGGGTGTTGAGGAGGATGCATCGGAGGAGGTTGGGTTTGATGGTCGACGATTTGGCGGGCTGGATGCTGGTGAAGCTGCAGTTCTGGCAGGTGAAGGGCCCTCGGGTGCGCTTCGCGGTGGCCCGGTAGCAGGTGTGTTCTCGTCCTGGGTTGAGTGCGTGGAGGGTGCTGGCATCGTAGTGCAGTCGGGTGTCGTGGCGTCTCTGGGGTCCAGGGGTTCTGGTGCTGGGCGCGGTCCAGGCGCGGATGGGCGCAGAGGGGCTTGCCAGCGGCGCTGCCGCGCAGCGGCGGACATAAGAAGGGGAGGTGGGAGGGTGGAGCAGCTGAGTGGGAGGAGCGGTCCAATGGGGGTGGGCCGCAGGGGGTGCAGCGGCAGGAAGAGGGATCGGCAAGGGAACGGGCACAAATGAAGGAACAAGCAGAGGCAAAGGCAATAGGCAGCCAAAAACAAGCACTGAAACAGAAAAACAGTCACAAGTAATACAAAAATCACAGTTACAAGGAGAAACAAACCTAAGGCCTACCACTGGCCACCAGGGATGAGGCGCAGGTGGTAGCCTGTGGGTGGAGGCGGGCCTCGAACACCCTTAGAGCAGAGACAGCAGCTGGGCAAGGAGCACAGGCGCAGTCAGGTGGAGCTGCACGGCGTGACGAGCGACCTGCCTGGAAACAGGGTCAAGGGTCGCTCTCACTGCCACGCAGCGGCTGCCATAAGAAGAGGAAGTGGGAGGGAGGAGCAGCTGGGTGGGGGGAGCGGTCCAATGGGGACGGGGGGGCGGGCCACAGGGGACGCAGCGGCGGGAAGAGGGATCGGCGAGGGAACGGGCACAAAGGAAGGAACAAGCACAGGCAAAGGCAACAGGCAGCCAAAAACAAGCACTGAAACAGAAAAACAGTCACAAGTAATACAAAAATCACAGTTACAAGGAGAAATGCGAGCGGGCAACAAACAAACCTAAGGCCTACCACTGGCCACCAGGGATGAGGCGCAGGTGGTAGCCTGCGGGTGGAGGCGGGCCTCGAACACCCTCAGAGCAGAGGCAGCAGCTGGGCAAGGAGCACGGGCGCAGTCAGGTGGAGCTGCGCGGTGTGGGGAACGACCTTCCTGGAAACAGGGTCAAGGGTCGCTCTCACTGCCGCGCAGCGGCCGCCATAAGAAGGGGTGGTGGGAGGGAGGAGCAGCTGGGTGGGGGGAGCGGTCCAATGGGGGCGGGGCCACAGGGGACGCAGCAACAGGAAGAGGGATCGGTGAGGGAACGGGCAGAAAGGAAGGAACAAGCACAGGCAAAGGAAGCCAAAAACAAGTACTGAAACAGAAAAACAGTCACAAGTAATACAAAAATCACAGTTACAAGGAGAAATGCGAGCGGGCAACAAACAAACCTAAGGCCTACCACTGGCCACCAGGGATGAGGCGCAGGTGGTAGCCTGCGGGTGGAGGCGGGCCTCAAACACCCTCAGAGCACTGACAGCAGCTGGGCAAGGGGCACGGGCGCAGTCAGGTGGAGCTGCACGGCGTGGGGAGCGACCTGCCTGGAAACAGGGTCAAGGGTCGCTCCCTATGGAAAGACCAATGCTAGAAAAAAGAAAACATCTAAAGGTAAGGTGACCCGACTTTTACATTTTCAAATGTAAATAAATGCCAAATTCATAAAGTTATACTTTTTTGGGCAAAAAAGGAAAGTAAAAGTGTAGTGTCTATTAGTAATGTAGGATGTGTGCAACATTATCCAGGTAGTCTGAAGCCACACACAATGAAAATTGTTGTAAAGTTCCCAATAGTCTTTCTGACATTTCCTTTGATTTTTTACTAATTTGTGGGTTCAGACTACCTGTTAATGCTTGTGACATTCTCAAAGTTTCCAAAAAATTATAGAAGTTGGGGTGATGTTTGCCAATTGAATGATTGAAGGAGTTGTGCCATACCTCTATGGCATTGTTTGTGTTTGCGCCTCCTTCTAAGCAGCTCGAGTAGCAGTTCCTCTGGCTTCCTCCTGCAACCCGACCTGCTTAGATGCCCAATCCATGTGTCTTCAAAATAATTTAGTAAGAGTGCCAATTTTTCCTCGTTTGTGGCAAAAAAGTCAGAATCTGTAATTGCAGTGTAGTACTCGTCTACACTATCAGGAGGTACAAAGCAAAGTGCAGTTAGTTTTTTTAAGCTCGAATTACAGTTTGCTATTCGATACGTAATCCACAACTAAGGATGTTTTTTTATCTTACGCCAAAATGCCTGGGAAAAGTGGAAAAAACATCCTTGAATTTGGGAATCCGTGTACGTTTTGGTAATAACATTAATCATTGCAAATTCAAAATCAACAATTACTTTTCTAGGACTTTTGTTGGATGTTTTGGATTTTAACACTGTTAAACGTTCAGCGTAAGTTGTGGATTGTTTATCAGGCAGCAAACTGTATACTAAAGGGACTACTGTATTGTTAATTTTTGCATGAATGGTGTATATATGGGTGAAAGGATGGGGCGTGCTATTAAACGTCCCATCCATCATCCAAACATCACTATTCTCCAACCTAACAAGATTACGGGGAGTGCTAAAGATGAGGATTCTTTTCAGAGGGTTTTTGTTGTCATGCAATAGAAAAGGTTTGTTAGAAACTGTTACAGATAGTTCAGGAGGAATAAGTATGTCAGAGAAGGTTTGTGGTGTAACTCGTTGTGGGTTACTTGCCTGTTTTTTGCGTTGTACAATTCGTCTCAGATTGGGTATAATGGGCATACTGCTGGCAACATGAGTTGGGACATGTTGTGCAACCTCCCTCAAAATGGAACCACATGAGTCATTGGAGGTGGATGCAATTTCCTTGATTTCATTAATTGTTTCTCTCACCTCAATCTCCATTGCAGAGGCAGAGTGGTTATGGTCTGTGGTTCTTAAAACAGAGTCACCCAGAGTAACCACTCTGCCTGTGCAATGGGTTGAGTAGTATTGCACACACCTCCAATGACACCTTGGTTCAGATAGTCTATCCTTGCAATAAATGTACCCTGCATGTTTGAGGAGCCGGTATCCCCTGTTTGAGGTTATATAAGTTACTTCCTTATTTGATGGCATTATCTGAAATGAAAAGAAAATGTAGTAAAAAATGTAAGTTTTAATCTATATTTTCAGAATAGTTGTGCATTTTTGGTCCAGTTTTTTAATACTGTTCAAAATACATTTTTGATTGATTAACTGCTTTTTTTGGGAAAAGTACATCTATGTTACATTTTGTCACTTGCATTTGTTGGTTTCTAAATTAATGTAAAAACAATTTATCTCTCTGTGGAATAAAAATTATTAGATTTTGGCAATTGTTTCCGTTGCAATTACCTTTTGAATTGGCTTGATTTTCTTCACGTTGGTCTCTGATCTTTGATTATCTTTTCAATGTTGATTCTTTTGTTCTGGGAAAGAAAAGAATATAGATTAGAATTATTTCCACGGATTTTGAGGTGTGTTGCACGTCTTGGGGAAAAAAGTGTTACTTAATCTTCTGTATTATTTTGGAAATGAACAAACATTTAAATTTATTTTTGACCTTTGAAGCTGGTGTTTCTGTTTTTTTGGATGGTCTTTCCAAGCTGGTTTCCTATGGAATTAGTGTTCTCTATTGTTTGACTGTTGTTATCTGTTGAGAATTTAAATATATTGCATTTCTTATTACAACATTTTAGTGATATTCCTTTTTTAAAAAGTTAATTGCATTTCTTTGTTAATGAAATAATACAATGTTTTGAATATGCCATCATGTAAGCAGTACCTCAATAACAATATGTAATTTGAACCTTTCTACTTTACAGTTTTTACTCTTTTGCATGTAGCCTCACAAATTTTATAAGTAATTATTCACAAGCCTCCCTCATTCACACACTGTCAACTATGTATTTATGAGGAAAGCACTTCTTTAATTAGTAATTACCCCTCCATTATACTGTTGTTTTCCTTCGCCACGGTTATGTATTCTTTGGATTACTAAGTGGTACTCCTTCAGTATCCTGCATTTTATATGAGGCAGAATAACCTTCCTACTTGGTTAATTAATTATTAACCCACCATTGTCTTTCAATTTTGGATGGAGCCAGTCTCACCTTTGTTGTGAAACTGTTTTTTAAAAAAGTACAACTTTATTACATTATAAAAAATTATTTTATTGGAGTAAAACCTTTACTAAAAACAAGTTATGTCCCTGTGGGAAAAAAAATATTTCAATTTGCATTCTTTTTTAGTACTAATTACCTTATAGTATGTTTTCACTTCCTTTTTGTGTCTTTTGGTTTCCGGATTTTTGTTTCAAGAATATTTTTCCTGTGTTGAATCTTCTTTAGATCTGGAAGAGTAAAAAATGTAGTTTAGAAACATTTCTATGGTTAATATGTGTTTTGGTTGCTATGGATAAAGTAATTGTTAGTTTTTTTGAAGAATTTGTTCGAAAATGTACTCACCTTAAAAAGTTGTGTTGAAGATTGAAGCAGCTGTTTTTGTTTTTTGGATGCCTTTTGGAAGGTGGTTCAGTTATGAATTTGTGTTCTGAATTGTCTGTCTGATGGTATCTATATGAATACAAATGGTTTCCATTTTTTAGAAAATATTACGTTTTCATTTTTTTAACAATCACACCTGTTTTCAGCTTTTGTACTGATCCAAGCACCCCTTTTCCGTTTCAATAATTTTAATTACTCTACCACTAACCACCTTTTTCACCTCAGGGACTTCACTGTTGTTTATTTATTCACCACTCTCCTGCATTTCCCTCGTATTAAGGAGATTTTGGAGAATGTTTTTAAAATATTACTAAGCCATTCACCTATTTTGTTTGGCATATTTACTAATTCATAACATAAAAGCCAAACTCTTTTTTCCAACATTTCTGTACCGTTATGTTTTCCCTCACTAATTCTTTTAGCACCAGTTACCTTTTTATCTCTCAGTTAGGTACACCTCGGACTTATCTAAATATTCTTCAGCACACCTCATTCTAAAATTTTGCAAAAACAAGTACCACGTTTAATGGTTATACTTTGCTTGTAAATGTGCTTTACCCCACCACTATGCATTTTATCAGCAAAGGAAGGCTCCTTTTCACTGTTGAATAGTATTTATTAACCCCACACTCTCCAGCCTTTTTAAAAAAAATGTAAGCACTCCTTTAATTGTATCATTTTTCTGTTTCAAACATGCTTTACATTTGTTATATATATCCTTTTTTTTGGTTAAACATATTTCTCTATGAATCTCCTCTTTAAATCAAAATCTGAAGGGAAGAAGTAATATTCTTTTCTATCTGCTCTTTTAATAATTTTACATTCTTTTCAACATTATTTACTAATACTGATTCCTAATTCCTATTTTATACCTTTTATAATTGTAATATATATTTTGACTTACTTTGGAGAAGGTCACGCGAAAACAATTCTTTTCTCTGTTCTCCAAACTCTGCTAAAAGTTATCGTAAAACTGTAAAAAAATTAACATTTCTCAAAATAATGATTTGCTGATTTTAAAATACTAGCGAGTTATTCATTTGTTATTTAAGTTACTTACATGGTGTATTTTTTAGGCTGTTTTGCGATGTCACAGTGACAGTATCTCTGACAGTGAGAGGCAGTCAAATAAGCGTGTGCTCTCGATGGTAGTCAGTTGACCACTGGTTTCAAAATGTTGGACGGCTCCTTTTATATCTTTTTTTGTGTACCACTATTATTTTCACAAAAATATGTACTGTGTTCATGGTTTTTTCTCATTTTTTTCATGTGTAAACGTATAATTTAATTTGCGATTACGTTTATGCCCGTTAATTTGGATTGTGTCTGTTTTCACCTCCATTTTGTGTGCCAGAGGGTTAATATAATGTTATGGAAACTGTTGTAGGACTTCTGGATGAGCTTAGCTCTTAAAATGGTGGTCTGGTTGTTTACTTTTCTGCTGTCTGTGTTTTTGACTTTGTTTTTTGGGGACATTTCATAATTATTGCTATATTCTGTGAATGTCATCATTTTTCCCCAAAATGCAGTATTGTAAAATGTTTCTTTTATTTTTTCATAAATTTAATACTCGATTAATACTTGAGTATTAAAGTTAATACCCGGGTATTCATTTGTTTACCGAGTACTTTTTTTCCGTAAGTGTGTACAGTTGCTGCCCACATTTTAAAACAATTCCCCACTCAAAACCCTTATTTTCCCTGCATCCTGTGCCAGGAGTTATTTGACAACATTTTATTTTTACGACATATGCGTTGTAATGGCATGCGTAGTATTGTCTTGCGTTGTAATGGCTTTTCTAATGCATTTTATACATTTGCGTTGTATTGGTTTGCGTTGTGAAAACATTAGTTGTAAAAGACAATGCGTTGTAAAAAATGCGCTGTAAATGCATGCGTTGTAATAGTATGCGTTGTAACGTCATACAACCACTCCCGCTCTAGACCAGCTGTTTGTATATTTCCTTCCAAGTTGTTAAAAAGCATATTCGGAGTTAGTAACGTGTTTGTTTCTACTTCTAGTTGCATTGACATCAGTGCTCCTGTTGGATCTCTCATAAAATCAAATTTGTGAGGAATTTTAGTAGATTATAGAAACATCCATGCTATTGGTGAAATTAGAGTTTGATTAGCACCCTTTGTCTGTGCTTTAGCTTTTTTGACCACTTTTGGTGCTTGAGTTTTCCGTGCTCATCTTGTAGGGGGGCCCAAGGTCCTTTCTTTCCCTGAGTGCATTCCCAATATTTGGCTAGCTTAATCATATTTGAAGTCAATTGTTGCTTTATACTAGAATAAAACTGAACGTCACACTATAGGATATAATCCCCGTATAGCCCAATGGAGATGATGCAATAATCCGGGAATAATGCTGGGTTGTAAGCAACCTCAGCACCATCGCCCTTCTCCAATCTCCACTGTGGCGTTTCAATACACGTTTCAATACACGGGCAACTTTCCAACCCTGAGCAGAACAGGCAACAAGTTAATTAAATCATTGATTAATCCTTGATTAAAACCTTTATTCCACAGCTCTACTGTGGCTCTACCATGGTTCTGCCACCCACCCCTCCTCCTGACCCCCCGAACCTGGTCTCGAAACTCAGATAACGAGGGACCACCGAACCGCTTCCGCAGTGACAAGGGGGCAAGGGGTAAGAGGGCAAGGAAGGGGGGAGTAGCAGTAACTGTTCAGCCTTTAATTTTTCTCAGGAGTAGTAGTAGCAGTAGTAGCAATGTAGTAGCAATGTCTGTTATTCGTTATTGATCTGCACACACCTGTTTGTTAGCTGTTTTGTTAGCTCTGCGCACTCTGCTCTCTCTGCTCTGCTCCGCTCCACTCCTCACCGTTAAACCCCTGGTCTACCGCCAATCTACCGGCAATCTACCGCTCCAAGCGGGACCTGGCGGGACCAAAATGTGAGAATTGAATGACAAATTGTTTTGCACTTGTGGCTACTGCCGCGTAAGAGAAAGACTTTCGCGGCTCTGGCCGCCGCTGCGTCGCAGCATTGCACTTGCGGCTTCGACCGCTTGAATGCAATTGCAAATGCAGGTGGTGAAAAACAGGTGCTGTTCAGGGGCTTCGAGTATGCTTCCCCCCGACCAGGTCCAGACGCTCGTTTGCTCGCTCCCTTGCTCCCTTGGCTGTGTGCCTGCACGCCTCCCGCTTACTCCCTTAAGGCAATGGGAGAGCAAACATCATGGTTAAGGGTGTAGGTAGATTTTTTGACAAATGCGGGTGTTAATGACACAAGTTATGTGTCCAAAATGTATTATTTTTTGGACCACACACAACATTTGCAAAGACACTGTGAACAGCAAGTGCGGCCCCCCTGTGTAACATAGCTGGTAGTTCGCGAACATAGGGGACCATTTTTTAAAATTATATATATTCTCGCACCCACCCTCAGTTTTACTTAAACACTCACACAACCACTCACAGACACTCATTCACCCAGTGACACATCCATTCTTAAACTCATGCGCCCACCCATAGTCACATTTTGACACCGACACACCCATTTAAAGTCATAGTCAAGGAGTCTCAGAGACCCACTAGAGACTCATGCACCCACTCACTGATGCACTCACTTACTTACAACCCCACTACAAAACTGACGTACCCACTGACTGACTCACTCATACACTGATGCATCCAATCAGATGCACACTCAGAGATTTAGACACCAACTTAGAGTCACACACTGAGACACTCACGCACCCATTCACAGACCCATTAAGATACTCATGAACTCACTCACAGACTGACTGACACACAAATGGAGGCTCTCGCAAACCCACTTAGACACTCTCACACCTACTCACAGACCTACTCAGACACTCACTCCGACAATCATGCACCCACTAAGACACTCACTCACAGACCCACTCATACACTCATGCACCAACTCACATTACAAGCAGGATACTTATCCATCCACTCCTATGTCCACTCAGACACTCACACACTCCCACTAAACACTAATTGAGACACTCAACACTAAACACTAATTGAGACACTCACTCACAGATCCACTGAGACACTGCGGCACTCAGTCATACAGTCACTCTAATAGGTTACAGTACACAGTTAGGAAATAAAATTAAAAACCTTAGAGATTCACTTAAAAAAACAAAGGTTACAGCAACATTATAGTTAGAAAATAGAATTTAAAAAACCTTAGAAATTCACTTAAAAGACCAAAGGTTAAATGGACGTTATAGTTAGGAAATAGAATTTAAAAAACCTTTGAAATTCACTGAAAAAAACAAAGGTCGCAGGGGCATGATAGTTAGGAAAAAGAATTAAAAAATCCTTAGAAATTCACTGAAAAAACTAAATGTTACAGGGACGCTATACTTAGAGATGCCACTGACCATGTCATCAGTGATGTAATATGTGAGGCTCTAAGCAGTGCATTGCAGGAGCATAAGTTATGGTTAGCTCAGCTAACTATAACTGCTGAATTTTTCTGATTTTGTACGAGTCAAAACTGAGCCTAACTATAATGTCACTGTAACCTTTTTTAGTATATATCTCTCTATATATATATATATATATATATATATATATATATATATATAACGATCTCTTCTTGAGAAGTAACCGGAGGGACACAGCGGGGATATCAGGAAAACTAGGTTTTCCCTCCAACCTCCTTTTAAAATGTTCAATCACTCTCGCATTTAATTGCCATTCAGCTGAGCCAAGTTAGTAATCCCTGTCTCTCTGCAGCCCACATCGGTGAACTCCAGTACCCAGCGTGCACTTCTCTGGTTAACTGGGTAAGTATCATCTATCGGCTTGTACATCTCATGGTGAGGGCTGGAAGTGTGTTCTTAAAAGTTCCAGTTGGTAAAAAACAGAGTTGCTGCTGCAATACTTTCTTCTCCCTGGTCCCCAATGCCCAGCCGCATATACAAATCTCCACGGCATTGAGACCTCAATACCGTGATCAGGTCTCTTTGTGCAATCACAGGCTGCCACTGCATCGATGCCTTGCTTTCGCTGGATGCAGCGGTCTGGAGTCATCCAATATCTCAGAAACACTCTTGCTTTTGCCTATGTAGCTCCAAACACATCGTGGACGAGTCCCCCAGCGCGCCAAGGGCAAACACGCAAAATATAGAACGAACGTCCTCTGCTTGTGAATGCAACCGGAGGGACACAGCGGGGATATCAGGAAGAATCATTATTGGAACAATAGCATGACGCGTTTCGGAATGAGTGCCTTTATCAAATGCCTGTAACAACTAGGTTTTCCCTCCAACCTCCTTTTAAAATGTTCAATCACTTTCGCATTTAATTGCCATCCAGCTAATCCCTGTCTCTCTGCAGCCCACATCGGTGAACTCTACTACCCAGCGTGCACCTCTCTGGTTAACTGTGTAAGTATTGTCTATCGGCTTGTACATCTCATGGTGATGGCTGGAAGAGTTTTATTAAAAGCTATATATATAAATACATATTGAAAACAAAGCATCCTCAATTGAAAACTCTAACACAGATTAGTTTTGACAAACCTGCATTTCTTCACTCAGATATTGTCTGCCTTACACGTTCCGAATCCACAAGCCTCTTTATAAAAGGCATTTCAGTAGAACAGCGCAGAAAAACGAAAGAGGCACTTTCCTCAGCATGTAATTTATTTTGCCCTCCAATGAGCAACAGGTGAGTCCAGCCTATGCTGCATGATGGGAAATGTAGTACAGAATTGTTGTCTTTTAATGGAATTTGCAGTGCTTCAAACAAATTATTACCTTGGTAGGTCCTGCGCTTTCACAAACAAATACGTTATTGTTTATGCCCTCGGGTGGGCCTCTGAGATGAGAGATGCCCCATTGTTGTGCCATCTGTTGTTACCACTAGGAGACTCTGAACAGTTCTGTGTCTCCGTGGCCCTCCTTCCAACTTAGGTGGTGGTGCAATCTTTGCGGCTGGACTGCCAATAATTTGTTTGAAGCACTGCAAAGGCCGTTTTGCGGCTGAAAAGCATTGTTGTTTGGTGATTAAATTACCCATATAGAATTTGTGTGCCGCCTCATTCCCACATTATATATTGAACTGTTGTTGTTTGGTGGTAACTGTCGCCACGGCTGGCACTGGCGATTAATGGCAGGCGAACGTCGTTCTTTGGCACTACTTGGTTCTTAAAAGAATAAATAAATATATATATATATATATATATTTTCACTTAAAAAACCATAGGTTTCACACATGTTATAGTTAGCTGGACATTTCACTCGTAAAAAACCAATTAAATTCCCCCGTTATAGTTAGTGCAGGCAACTATAACTCACGCGACCGCAATCCTCTGCTGATGACGTCAGATATTACATCACTGATGACATATGTGTCTTTCTGAAAAATAAATATTTGTAATATATCCTTTTCAGCGCTGCGCGGATTCCCGCGCAGTGCTGAAAGTTCTGAGCGCGGGCGGGGCCATGACGGAACGGTTCCGTCAGAAGCACAGCCCAACCGGCGTGCATGACGGAACCGTTCCGTCATCGGCATCGAAGAGGATATGTATAGCTAAAGATTAATGGAAGAAGACATGGGTAAATAAGTGTCTAAATACAGTGATGTAATATCTGACGTCATCAGCAGAGGATTGCGGTCGCGTGAGTTATAGTTGCCTGCACTAACTATAACGGGGGAATTTCATTTGTTTTTTACGAGTGAAATGTCCAGCTAACTATAACATGTGTGAAACCTATGGTTTTTTAAGTGAATTTGCAAGGTTTTTTAAATGCTAATTCGTAACTATAACGTGTGTGAAACCTATGGTTTTTTCAGTGAATTTGTACGTTTTTTTAAATGCTAAGTTATTATTTTTTTTTTTTTTTTTTTTCAGGTTTTACACCGTGCGCGCACCGTGCGCGGTCTGTGGGCACTCGGTGCGCTTCGCGCACCGAGCACCCGCGGTTTGCAGTGCGCACAGGGTGCGCGCACCTCGCGATTTAAAAAAAAAAATTTTTTTTTTTTTCCCTTGGGGGTCCTTCTGTGACCCCCTGACCAAGGCTAGAGGGTCAGGAACTGTCCACTCTGCCCCCTTTTCACATTCTCCACCTTTGTTTTTCCACCCCCTCAGACCGCGAGAGACAAAATGGGGGCCGACACTTCCTGGTTTCGACCGATTCGAATGTTTACCGACATCTAACAACTAATCAGAATTGCGCTCGCGCACGGCAGGGTGCGCGCACAGTGCGCGCACGGTGCGCGTGTATAGATATTGATATGCTTTTAAATGCTATTTTCTCAGGAAATGCTGAACAGATTTACACCAGACCTGCAAAAGGCACTTCCTTGACCTTATGGCTACCTCTCTGCCAAATTTCAAGTAATTCTGTTCAGCCATTCGGGCTGTAGCTGCGTCTAAAGGTCCTATGGAAAAATGCATGGGGAAAACACGTTTTGGGACCCCCCTTTTTTCTCGGCCCCCGCTTGACGAATCACCCCGAGACTTTCAGGGTAGGAGCTGAACGGAGCGCACCATTAGTTTTGAAAATTTCGTGAGGATTCGTCAACCGGCGCCAAAGTTATTCAAAATAGAATTTTGAGATTTCCTATGGAAACTAGGTTGTTACTATAACTATCTACTGGCGACCGCCAGTAGATAATATATATATATATATATATATATATATATATTATCTACTGGCGGTCGCCAGTAGATAGTTATAGTTAGGACCCTGTTTCCATAGGAAATCCGCAACATTCTATTTGGAATAACTTTGGCGCCGGTCGACGAATCCTCGCGAAATTTTCAAAATAGGTGGGGCGCTACGCTCCGCTCCTACCCTGATATATATATATATATATATATATATATATATATATATCTCCACTCCGGTTCTCCCTAGTGCACCTTCGCACAAACAGGAACACAGACACTTCAATGGGCTGATGCCAGGATAGTTATTTACTTAATATGCTGTGAACAAACGGTGCCGCCTCAGACGTGTTTCAGACACTAGGCTGTGTCCTTGATCACTTAACCAACGGGGAGGCTGAAACATATTTTTAAAGGCACAGGTATGGCGCTTACTGGTGACGTGGATCGGCATACTAATGAACATAGAAAAAATACTTAATCTAGATTGTTCATCTCGCTGAAACCACATTATAATAACAAAAAATACACTGTATTACAGAACTTGCCTAGTTGATCTATAATGTAGGGACATCTACATACAATGCCTTCATCTTGTTTAGCATATGTTTGTACGATCTTTAACATATAGCTAATTTGCACATAGAGCTAATACATTCTGCTCTATCATCTGAACGTCTACTTGTATTCATTTAGGAAAAAATATTTTTCTTTTAAAATGAGTAGACATATAAAATACAGGGCACAATGCAAATTCCATCCTGTATACATAATATGTTATAAATAGATGATAACATAACACATAAAAACCTAATTTAGTAAAGGTAACTACTTATGTGCAAAGAGCGCTTATGTGCAAAAAATGCAAGTAATGTGCAAAATGAGCATTGAATAGAATAAAACTGGTTCAAATACCTAATTATGTGCAAAATATCGCTATACATATGTGCAAACACAGCTGTATTATAGTGCAAAAAAAAGGAATGCAAGATAAGATAAGATGATATACCAGGTTCAAATACCAAGTTGTTTGCAAACCATCATTATACAAATGTGCAAATGCCGCTATACAGATAAGATGAACCAGGCTCTCTATATAAGGATGACCAGTACCGATGTTCATATAGAATGCAAGACTAAATATATATTCAATGTCGACAGGCTGTTCCATTAGTGTTGTTAAATAGTGTAATGGCTAGAGGGTAATTGTCATAAAACCAGAACAGCGCTTACCAAAGTGCAAATGTGCCTATAATGTTGAACAGTGCAATAGTGCTTACGTGCTCTAAAATGTTTGTAAAAGTGGCTGACTCTTGCTACATAATAAATGAGATATGGCGGCCATACTCCTTATATAAAATAAAATAAAGTAAAGTAAAGAAAAAGGAGGAGGAAAAAATTACAATTAAGAATATTCATGTATTCAGCCTCAATATTCTAAGGTGGTGGAATGAAAAATAATAGTTCGGATAAATCCTTATACCATCTTACTCTTAGATAAGGGGCTGTCATAGAAAAACCTTCTACAATCAACATGGAGGTTTGGAAATCAAACCATATCCAGATAAGCGAGTAAAACACAATTCCTCTATCCATATATTATGTCATATTGAATAAAGTGCAAAATATGGAAAAGAGAGAGAAAATACTGAAAAATACCAAAACAAAGCAAAAAAACTACCTACAAAGTACTGCGTGGAAAATCCACAAATAGATCTCCCAGGGGCCAATGCTTCCATGACTGTTATGAAGAAAAAGCTACTCAAAGTAAAAACTATAGATGCCACATGGGATAAGATAAGATGTCTTAAATGGTGTCTTCACACTTATAAAAAATTATTGTTATAAGTAGTTATATAGGTCTTCCCCTATATTTAAACCCGCCGGGGATTTACTGTCAAGATCCACTATATAGCGTGACTCTAACTGGCGTAATGTTTTCTCCCTATTGCCACCCTTCTTACATGGTGCCACGGCATCAATAACAAAGTACTGTAAACAGTTCAAATTGTTATTGTGTACGACTTTAAAATGCCGGGCCACTGGGTAGGTTTGGTCAGAGTTCACTATCGCCTTGAGATGTTGCAAGATCCGCAAATGCACCTGTAGTTTTGTGCTACCTACGTAGCAAAGATTACAACTGCATTTAAGAACGTAGATAGCAAATTCCGTTCTACAGGTGTAGTGGGCCTTCAGAGCTATAGGTATATCTGAGAAAGGTGTCAAGTAAGTGGCAGTATTGGTGCCAAACTTACAAGCTCGACATGAGCAACACCTAAAAAATCCCTTGTGGGGTGATAGTTAGCTAGTTGTAATGTTAGTTTCTGGACTGTTCTTCACTAGTTTGTTACGCATAGAGTGTGCACGCCTAAAGGTTACTGTCGGCGTGATGGGAACAACTTCTTTAAGAGTAAGATCAGTGAGGATAATCTGCACTTCTTTCTTGATGATATTTTTGATGCGTTTAGCTTGCCTGCTATAACCTGTGACTAGTCTAATTTCTGAATTTTCACCGTTCCTCTTGTCACTTAGGTAACCATCTTCTTGCTGAAGATTCCTATTAGGGTCTAGAAGGGCTGTGCGATTGAGGGCATTTGCCTTCCTCATAGCCATTTCTAGCCTACCTGGTTAATAGCCTCTAGCTTCCAATCTTTTCTTAGCCTCTCTCTCTCTCTCTCTCTCTCTCTCTCTCTCTCTCTCTCTCTCTCTCTCTCTCTCTCTATCTATATATATATATATATATATATATATATATATATATATATATACACATATATATTATCTACTGGCGGTCGCCAGTAGGTAATTATAGTTGGAACCTAGTTTCCATAGGAAAAGCGTTTTTTGATTTGCCAATAACTTTGGTGCCGTTTGACGAATCTTCACGTAATTTTCAAAATGAATTGCTCACTCAGGTCAGGCCAGGAGTCGCATTTGCAGAGTGGTGTAAAAAGGGGTGTGGCCTCAGACCACCCTCTGCAACCTCGCTCTGTGGGGTTTACTGGAGGTACCTGGTGGGCTAGTTGGCCCCCAGGGACCCTCAGTATTTATGGAGAATTAATTCCCCAACGTTCAACACACCAGGGAGAGCGTTTGCAGAGTGGTGCAGGGAGGGGGCGGGCCTGGTATGAGAAGTTAGCAATCCTGCTGTGTGGGACTTACTGGAGGTAATAGGAGGAGTAGATGGTCCCCAGGGTTGACGTTGGGGGCTAACTACCCTTCCTGTTATCTCCAGTAAATCCCACACAGTGGGATTGCTTAGAGGTGTTCGGAGGCCACGCTAAACCTTTCTCCACCACTTTGCAAACGCGACTGCTATGTTATAGTTAGAAATTAGCATTTAAAAATCCTTAGAAATTCACTGAAAAAACCATAGGTTTCAGAGACGTTATAGTTAGAAATTAGCATTTACAAAACCTTAGAAATTCACTGAAAAAACCAAAGGCATTATAGTTAGTTGGACATTTCACTCATATAAAACCAGAGAAATTCGGCTGCTTTAGTTAGTAGAGCTAACTATAACTCGCGCCCCTCCAATGCACTGCTGATGATGTCACATATTACATCACTTATGACATGCTCAGTGACATCATTGATGACATCTCAAATGACATCCCTGATGACATCATCCACATGATCATCTGATACACCTCCTCACACACTAATAAAACCTTTCATAAACCAACTCTAAAATACAGACTACCAATATCAAAACCATAGACACACCAATAGCAGTTAGTACATACCTGCTCAGTGATTCATACGTCTACACACACATCCACACACTAACCCACACAGTCACTCATACATGCTGCCATTCATCAATACAGCCACTGATATATTCACTCATACAACCATATAAACACTCACACACTGCCACTCACCCAAAGAGTTATTCAAAAACCTATTCAGTTACCCAAAGGATTAATTACACTGCCATTTACTCACCTATACAGTTATACACACACCACGTGACTTATTTATACAGATATGTATTGTCTTCAACAATTAATGACATAAGCACATACTTATCCATGCAGCCACTGTCACAATCACTCACTGTCACATATTCTCACTTATTTACTCCAACACCCACAATTACTGCCTTTCACATATGTAGTTACTTACACATATACCACTAACATATCCATTCACTCACCAACACAGCTATACGTATACTCACTCACCTATACACTCCATAACACATGCACTCATAAACTCATACACCCAGTAAAGTACCCACTCACACATCTATGCACAGAGTCACACACCCCCTACCCACCCACACAGACACTCAGGCACCCACACAGATACTCAGACAACTAATGAATAACCCATATAGGTACTCATTTAGCTACTTACCATTCCATTCAGCCGCTTACACACCAACTGCCAGACTGATAGACATTTCCACAGTTTACTCACTAACCCATGCATTCAGTAAGTCATGTTTAATCACTCACTTATACAGTCAGTCACGTACCTACTAAATCATCTATTCAGACACTCATACACCCACTCATACTTCAATACACCTTGGCATTTATATGTATAAAACATATTTAAACTTTACCGAAACACACAGTCAATGGATGATGTCATCAGTGATGTCATTTGAGATGTCATCAGTTATGTCATCAGTGATGTCACTGAGCATGTCATGAGTGATGTAATATGTGACGTCATCAGCAGTGCATTGCAGGGGCGCGAGTTATAGTTAGCTCTACTAACTGAGAATTGTGGTGGATATATATATATATATATATATATATATATACATATTCACTGAAAAAAACATAGGTTTCAGGGGCGTTATAGTTAGTTGGACATTTCACTTGTACAAAACCAGAGAAATTCCACTGTTATAGTTAGTTCGGCTAACTATAACTCGCGCCCCGGCAATGCACTGCTGATGATGTCACATATTACATCACTCATGGCATGGTCAGTGACATCACTGATGACATCTCAAATGTCATCACTGATGACATCATCCAGTGACTGTGTATTTCCGTAAAGTTTAAATATGTTTAATATATAAAGGGAAAGGCGTATTGAAGAATGAGTGGGTGTATAAATGTCTGAATGGATGATTTAGCAGGTGCATGACTGACTCTATAAGTGAGTGATTAAACGTATCTTACTGAATGCATGGGTTAGTGACTAAACTGAGTCAATGTCTGTATCCGTCTGTCTGTTGGTGTGTAAGCGACTGCATGGGTTTGTGAATAGCTACAGGAGTGTCTATATGAGTTATTGATTGGTTGTTTGAGTATCTGTATGGGTGCCTGAGTGTTTGTGTGGGTGGGGTGTGGGTGATTCACTGGGTGCATGGTTTCAAGAGTGCATCTGTGATGGACTGTATGGGTGGGTGAGTGTGTGTTTGGGTGTGTTAGTGAGTGAATGTATATCTCAGTGGTACATGTGTGGGTAACTACATATGTGAAAGGCAGTATATATGTGTGTTAGAGTATATAAATGGCTATAAGTGAGAGTGTTTGATTGTGAGAGTGGCTGTATGGATGAGTGTGTACTTGTATCAGTGATTGTAGAAGAACATAAGGAATGTGCTAGTATTTGTTTGAGTATGTGAGCTGGTGTGTGTATAACTATATAGGTGAGTAAATGGGAGTGTAATTAATTATGTGCATGACTGGCTCGGCATGTGAGTACCTCTATGGATGAGTGGCGGTGTGTGAGTGTCTATATAGGTGTATGAGTGCAAATAATAGTCCTGTACTGAGTGACCGTAAGTATGAGTGACTGTACGGGTGAGTGAGTGGATGTGTGTGTAGACCTAAGAATCAGTGAGTGGGTATGTAATTATTGGTGTTGGAGTGTCTATGGTTTTGCGAATGGTAATTTAGAGTGGGTGTATCAAAAGTTATTAGGGTGTGAGAAGATGCATGAAATTATCACATGGATGATGTCATCAGTGATGTCATTTGAGATGTCATCAGTGATTTCATCAGTGATGTCACTGGCCATGTCATGAGTGATGTAATATGTGACATCATCAGCAGTGCATTGCGGCGGCGCGAGTTATAGTTAGCTGAACTAACTATAACAGGGGAATTTCACTGGTTTTGTACGAGTGAAATGTCCAACTAACTATAACGCCCCTGAAACCTATGGTTTTTTCAGTGAATTTCTAAGGTTTTATAAATGCTAATTTCTAACTATAACGTGCCTGAAACCTATGGTTTTTTAAGTGAATTTCTAAGGTTTTTTTAAAGCTAGTTTCTAACTATGCCTACAGAGGTAGGACATGTGAAGAAAGAAGAAAAAACGCACAGAAAGAAGCAAAAGAAATGCCAAAAGAAGCAACAGAAGTCCACAAAGACAAATATTTTGATAACTTAACAGCAAAGTGTATGGGCATTTTTTGAACCATTGAACTCTACATAGATGGTCAAACTGTGGCTACATTTTATCGATAATAATACCTATTTATTAGAACACTGTTGTTCGTGTTTGTTTATCTCACACTTTGTCAAAATCTATCTATCTATCTATCTATCTATCTATCTATCTATCTATCTATCTATCTATCTATCTATCTATCTATCTATCTATCTATCTATCTATCTATCTATCTATCTATCTATCTATCTATCTATCCATCCATCCATCCATCCATCCATCCATCCATCCATCCATCCATCCATCCATCCATCCATCCATCCATCCATCCATCCATCCATCCATCTATCTATCTATCTATCTATCTATCTATCTATCTATCTATCTATCTATCTATCTATCTATCTATCTATCTATCTATCTATCCCTTTCTGTCTCTCTGTCCAGCGATCTGTCCAAATATTGGCACACTTTTAGCTATTTGTGTGTCTAACCTAGCAAGACATACAACCTGTCTGTCTTCCTGCCTCTATTTACCTGCCTCTCTTCCCCTCTCTCGCACATGCATGCAGTTTATGGTCTCTCCCTTTGTCCAGCCCTCGGTATATTTAAATCTCACATGTGTTATATGCGCTCATTTCCTCCTCCTTGCCAGTACAAGAGGCGTGTGTTCCAACTACAGTGTAATTTAGATTCCTGCCCACGGTCACTGACATGATTCTGGGCTCATTTGAGTTTTTTTCGTAGAGAGTGTGTTCCGTGAAAGCCAGGGTTTGGTGAAAGTATCGCAACAGAAGGTGCAGGCAGCTCTTGAAAATATTGTTGCCTTGTACGACACCTGAGAGGAGCCCTGCGCACTCTTTAGAGTACAGCGATGGAATATAAGGCTAGCTTACACCCTAAAGTGACCAATATGTGTCCTCCGTGACCCTCAAGGTTCACTGGTGCCCCCTTCTGGCCGACCCTGGAAGCTGTAAATTGGACGTTAACAACCACAATGAGAGAGGTGAAAAAGTCCGATATTTTGTAGGCTGTGTCTCTTCACACCTTGAGCCGCCTTTCAGAGCGAGTTCAACCTTTGTAGCCCGAACTCTTAGGAGCAGTCACCCGTCCGGATGTTTGTAAATAATTTCAAAATCCATCACGATTACACTGATTAGTGCTTATCCCCACGAAGCCCACACCCAGTCATGCGCACTGTGAGGCCAGGTATAGGGTTTTGTTATGTTGACTAACTGTGAAAGATCTGTGGAAATGTAACGAGGGGTCTTTGCCGCCCCAGAGCACCCCAAGGAGGATGTGACATTAAGGTCAGAGCTGCTGACTTTGGATCTGGGGAGCTAGGTTCGAGTCTCGGCGTCGTTCCAACACTATGTGATTCCGGACAAATTCCGAAGAAATCGCTCACTCTCCCAGTGCCTAAAAAATGAATGTATCCTTGTGTAATGTAAATGGTGCTCAGATAAAGCGCGCCAATACCTTCGGGCCTAGTAAGCGCTATATAAACAACGAAACTGCGAGGAGAGGAGTCCAGTCGTCTGAACTTGGGTAAATAATACGTGCGCTCCCGCACTATGGTAGTGAACAGGAGGAGAGCAGCGCCGGGCCCTCGCGCGGATACTAGGACGAGAGCTTCAGAGGTGCATTTCCAGAGTGCAGCGAGCTTCTTGCACGACTCACTCGCCCATGCCGGGCCCCGGGGGAAGCAGAGTCGCAGACTAGTCTTCCCCCGGGGTCATTCGCGCAGGGGAGGACCAGGTAGGGTCAAGGGGTGGAGTTAGGGGGTGGGTACAAGAGCGCAGGGGAGGAAGGCGACTTCCTCTTCCTGCACTTGGCACCATCGGGAGGGTTTAACAAAGGAGGGGTAGAGTGCTGGGACGTAGTGTAGGGCTAGGGCCTGGTCCGGGGATCGTTGTGTCCGGCGGTTGGGAGTGGCGTCGGGTCGGTGCGGACGGGAATTGCGGAGCGAGCGGCACACGGTGGAAGCGGTGGGATGGAGATCGCTGAGGAGGTGAGGCGGGCTTTGCTGGTCTTGGGGCGTGCCGGGCGGGAGGATCTCCTCCGGCCCGGTGTGCTAGGAGAGGCGTGGGTGGGCTTTGAGCAGGCCCCGCGGGCGGCGTCGGCGGGGGCGGCGGTGGCGGTAATGGCTTGTCAGGAGGAGCCGCTGCCGCCGCCACCACCGTCTCAGTCAGGTCTGCGCGGGAGGGGGCGGGGCACTCGGCGCTCGTGGCAGGCGCGCGGAGTCTGGCGTAGGATCCTGCCTCCGCGTTTGAATTTACCCCGCTGGAATTTCATGCCCTTGGGGCTGAAGGGGGCGTGTCTGCTGCTCTGGCCGCGGAGGAGCTGCTCTCGGGGGAATTTTTGGCAGTCGGTCAGGCTGGTGTGGTGGAAGGGGCGGCAGCCATGGGGGCTATGGGGTCCGGGGATGCTCTGCTGGTTGCTGGGGAGGGCGGGGAGGCGGAGGCGGTTTTGGGAGGGGGAGGTTTGGTGGCTCCTGGGGGCGTAGAGTGCGCGGTGGTTGGCGCGGGGGGGCAGGGGGTTGCGCGGGGGCGGCGGATGATGGGCCTCTTGATCTGTCTCGGGGGTCTAGGGCTTCTACCCCTGTTTGGCAGGGACTGGCGCGGGGGGCTAGGGAGGGGGGGTTGTCTCGGGACCGTCCGGAGGTGTTTTGACGCAGGTGGTGACCACACAGTCTGCTTTTTGGCAGCCTGGAGGGGGGTTTCAGGGATCCTGCCCCCCCTCCGCTCCTGGGTTAGGGCGCTGGGACGTGGGAGGACAGGCTCCAGGAGCAGCGCATTTTGGCGCAAGTGGCTGCAGCGAGGCGGGCGGACCAGAGGGTGGGGGCGGTGTGGGAAGAGGAAGTCGAGGGGCCCTCATCGCCCACATCCGAGGAAGAGAGGTGGGCGGAGCAGGAGGAGTTGCTGAGAGCGGAGAGGGTGAGGTCGCGGGTGGGGGGGAGTGTCAGGGGGCCGCAGGGGCAGGCAGGGACGGCCGGGACGGCTTTGAGGCCCGATGGTGCCGGGGCCCACTCAGGTTCGAGCGGCCTGAGGGGTAGGGGGGATCCAAGCCGGCGGCTGTCGGCGGAGTCCGGGGGAGTATGGCGGGGCGCAAGACGGCCCCATGTCCCCGTCACGAAACAGTAGGGCGGTCCGCGGCGGCCATCCCTCTGGCGCGGGAGCGGGCTATGGAGGCGGGGGTGACAGGGTCATGGGTGTCTGGCACTGTGAGTGGCAAGGGTGTGAAGAGAGCGGTGAGAGAGGTGTTGTGGATGCCGGGAGGTGTGGAGGCAGAGGTGGAGTTGGATTATGGTGAGGAGAGTGAGGAGCTTGAGGACGGGGAGGTGAGGGATGACTGTGACCTGACGGGCGCGGGCAAGGACAACAGAGAGGTTGGTGTGTTACAGGTGCCCCAGAGAGCGGCGGACAAAGAGACGGCAGTGACACGACGGGCGGCCCCTTCCGGAGGACAGCCCAGCGTGCGACATCCGACATTGGCAGGTGAGCAGGCTTGGTGGTCTGTGTGGGATGGTGGCCCAAAAGGTGGGAGGAAGAAGGCTTGTAGGTCGATTGGGGTGGGAGAAGGTTCAGTGAGGGAAGTTGGGGAGGCTCCGAAGGGCGGGCTCGCGAAAAGGGACAAGTCGGTCGAGGGCAAGGCGGTGACTTCGGCGGGGGTGCAGACGGAGAAGGATGACGGGCCTGGGGACAAGGGGGACAAGTCAGGGGTTAAGCTCCCGAAAAAGCTGCCCTACATGGGTTTAGCTATGCCCTTGGGGTCGCATCTGTCCGAGAAGATTAGGGGTAAGATCTGGAAACACGAATACGTGGACGTGTTTAAATTGTTGCATAGGGAGGTGCAGGCCAAGGAGGGCTCAAAGGAGGAGGAGTGGGAGCTGACTAGGCGGCCGAGGGTACCCGTGACCATGGAGAATTGGACCTCGGCATTTCTTATTTATGCAAGCATATATTGTGAGAAACATCCCGACAGGGCGATCGCATTATGGAAGTATATGGACATAATTAGGAAGGCTCAAATGCATTTTGGGGGTTTCGCCTGGCTGAGTTATGATGAGGAGTTCAGTGCGCGGGTTAGCGCGAACCTCGAGAAGCATTGGGGTGAGGTGGACCAGGAATTATGGATGCAATGGATGGCGTCAACGCATTCCTCAGCATCGACGCACACGGCTTTTCAGTCGCGTCCCGCTCACAGTGGGGCGGGAGGGAACGCAACAAGTACAGGGGGCGCAGGACAGGCCATCAAGCCCGGCACTTACAATACTGGGGCCTGTTGGAGCTACAATCGGGGATATTGTTCCAGGTATCCGTGCAAGTTCAAGCACGAGTGTTCTAAGTGCGGGGGGAAGCACCCCCTTACGCAATGTTTTACGCTCACCACTCCTTCCGAACAATGGAGGAATTCCAAGGGTCAGAGACAAGCTGGACAGAAGGGCTCCTACACCGGTTAAGGTGGAGGCGATGGCCCTGTGGCTCTCCCTTTACCCGGATAGGGAGGCCGCCTTGAAGATTCAGTGGGGCTTTACGGAAGGGTTTTGGGTCGGTTATCAAGGTCCCAGATCACGGAGATGGGCCGACAATCTCAGATCAGTGAAGGAATTGCCGGGGGTGGTGGCGGCCAAACTCTTGAAGGAAGTGGAGGAAGGGAGGATTGCGGGCCCCTTTTAGGCCTGGCCGATGGAGGATTTGATTATTTCTCCATTGGGGGTGGTGCCGACAAAGGAGGAGGGTGAGTTTCGCATGATTCATCACCTTTCGTGGCCAGAGGGACAGTCTGTGAACGATTTCATCGCGGAGGAGGATGCACGGGTGCTTTATGCGTCGGTGGATGATGCGATCCACCTTGTGCGGTTGTGTGGGCCGGGGGCGGAATTGGCGAAATGTGATGTGAAGTCGGCTTTCCGCCTGCTGCCTATACACCCTGCGGATTTTGCGCTCCTCGGAATGCAGTTCGGGGGGGCCATCTTCGTGGACAAAGTCCTGCCAATGGGGTGTGCGATTTCATGTGCATTGTTCGAAATGTTTAGCACTTTCCTGCAGTGGGCATTTACGCAGCTGAGTGGGCATCGGGATGTCACGCACTATCTGGACGATTTCCTGTTCCTCGGGAGGGCGTGTTCGGGGGACTGTGGCAGGGCTCTGACGGGTTTCCAGGAGTTGGCGAGGCAATTTGGGGTCCCTTTGGCACCTGAAAAGACGAGTGGGCCGTGTTGCGTGTTGACATTCTTGGGCATTGAGCTGGATTCCTTTTCAGTGGACAGCGAGGCTCCCGGCCGCAAAGGTAGTGGAAATTCAGGAGTGTCTCCAATGGGCGATTGGTGAGAAGAGGATCGCGTTGAGGGCGGTGCAGCGGCTGTTGGGGTTCTTGAACTTTGCGTGCAGGGTGGTCAGGGCGGGACGGACGTTCTGCAGGCGGCTCGGCATGGCCATGTCGGGGGCAGTGCTTCCACACCACAGGGTCAGGATCTCCATGGGAGTGAGGGCGGATCTGCGGACATGGCTGTTGTTCTTGATGGATTTCAATGGGGTGTCTTTGGACTTTGCGGAGGAAAGAACGGTTTGGCAAATCCAAATTTACTCTGATGCGGTTGGGGCGGCTGGTTTTGGCATTTTCTGGGATGGGAGGTGGTGCGCAGAGACCTGGCCGGATCACTGGATGAAGCAGGGGAGCAGCATTGCGTTTTTGGAATTCTTCCCTTTGTTGGTGGCTCTTGAAGTGTGGGGTCCCGAGTTTCGGAACAGGGCGGTGTTGTTCAATGTGGACAAAATGACGGTGGTCGAGTTGGTCAACCGACAGAGGGCAAGGGATCTGAGGGTGTTGCGTTTGTTGAGAAGTTTCATGCTGAAGTGTTTGCGTCTGAATGTGATTTTTCGAGCCAAGCATGTTCCGGGGGCGAATAATGACATTGCGGATGCTTTGTCTCGTTTGCAGTGGCAGCAATTCCGGCGATTGGCACCTGGAGCGGATCTGTGCAAGACGGGGATGCCGGATGGCATTTGGGCCCTGGGGGAGTGAGGGTGGTAGGCCTAGTGGAGAATTCTGTTGCTGCTACCACCAGGCGGACCTACAGACTGGTGTGGGCGGAGTTTGGAGCTTTTATGGGCTGGAGCAGGGATTCTGCCTCTGGGGAACAGGCGACAGTGGAGCGAGGAGTGTTACAGTTTGTACTGCACTGCATGGACAAGGGGTTGTCGGCTGCAACCATTTCAGGGAAGTTGGCAGGAGTGTCATTTTATTGTTGTTTGTTTTTTGGTTTTGACCCTACAAAGAGTGTAATTGTGAGTAGGGTGCTACGGGGTTGGAGCAGGGAGAGAGCGGGGGGACTGTTCCGAGGGAGGCTATAACGTTTGAGGTGTTGGTCCGGTTGGTTGCGGTGTTACCGCTCTGTTGTTATGAGGAGTTTGAGGTTCGGATCTTTCGCTTGTGTATGATTTGGAAGTTTTTTGGGGCGTTTCGGGTGTCGGAATTGTTGGACACGCGTGCAGGGGAGGGGCGGAGGTATGAGGAGATCAGATTGGATGAGGGGCGCCTGGGCATTTGGCTGGGGCAGTCCAAGACAGATCAGTTGGGACGGGGCAAGTGGGTGTGGTTGAATGAGAATGGTGGTGGGAGTGTATGCCCGGTGGCTGAATGGTGGTCATTTGTACTGGCTACACAGGTAGGGGAAGGAGAGATTTTCTGTCACAGGTCAGGGGTACGGGTGACGGCGGGGCAGTTGTTGGCAGTGCTGCGCATGGCATTGGTGCGTTTGGGTTTGGAGCCGGCGGGGTTTGGAACTCACTCGTTTCGGATTGGGGCGGCGACGGCGGCGGCCCGGCTGGGGTGGTCCTGGGATAGGATTCGGCAGATTGGGAGATGGAGGTCGCGGTGCTGTGAGCGGTATGTGAGGAAGTGATGGGGCTGGTTGTGGAGAGATGGAGACTGTGGGGGATGGGGGTGGCTTCTTCTTTTCTGTGTGTATCTAACATCTGTTTCTCCCTTAGGTTGCGTGGGAGGACCTGGGGCCAAGACGGTCACATGGATTGTGGGGCATTCCTTTGTGCACTGGGCATCGAAATATGCGGAGCAACAGGTGTACGGCCGTAACCTGGGACTCAAAGGACAACATCACGAGGTGCACTGGTGGGGCAAAGGGGGAATGCGATGGGGGGCACTACTGCCCTGGCTCGCGAAGATGGTCCCACAGAAGGGTTGCCCGGATCTGTTGATCGTCCATTTGGGGGAGAATGATTTGGTTCGGCTGTCGGGTTTGGCGCTCTTACAGCTGATGCAAAGAGACTTGGAGGTACTGAAGCACAGGCTGGCAGGGACTTGCATTGCCTGGACTGAATTTGTTCCGAGGAGAATCTGGAGAGGCGCTGTTAAGCATGGGGCAATTGAAAAGGCGAGATGGAAACTTAACAGGGCAATGCGCGTTTTTTGTGGGGAACAAGACATTAAGGTGATCAGTCACCCGGGACTGCGACTGGAGGAGCCTCTACTTTTTAGGGATGATGGGGTGCATCTTTCCAGAATGGGGAACGCGTACTACATGATGGAAATGAGAGATGTAGTCAGCAAGCTCTGGAATGAGGCAATCTGGTGTCGCAGGGATGTGTGAGCGGGGGGGAGGTGTCTGCGTGGTCCCGGCCTAGGGGGTGGGGCAGGTATCCGCCCTAAAGGGGGCTACCTGGTTGGCGGTACATTGGAGGGGTGGGGGAGTCATTAGCGGGCACACCCATCCCTCGGGGGGGAAGAGTGAACGAGGTGGGGGTAATGGAGGCATGAGTGAAATGGCCGATGAGAGCGGGGAGGATGCAAGGAGGTTTGTGGAATGGTTGTAGGAGAGTAGGGTCTGCTTTCTATGTTCACCCCCACTTTTTGCTTTTGCTTTACTGGTTTTCAACTTAGATGTGGCTGTGGGCCTGCTTATCAGACCCACAGCCCTGCTGTTCTCTCTCTAAATTGATACTATGTACTTTAGGTGCATAACCTATTTGGATAGGATCACCTTATTGGCCCCTGTACAGTGTACCTTAGGTACCCAGGGCATAGGTGTACCCTAGGCCTACCAGGGGCTGCAGCATGTATTATGCCACCCCTGGCCTGGCCTTCCATTATGACACAACTGGCTGATCCCTCAGCTGGGACAAGGTTGTGTAATCACTCCTTGCTTAGGTGTAGTATTCCTATACCTAACTTACATATAGACACATGTTTACCTATCAGCCACTCCTATGGCAGGCCTTAACAATCCTGGAGGCAGAGTGCTTGGTAACATGTGAGATGGTGCTCTAGCATGAGCTGAGCCTGTCTGCAGCTTTCGGAACCATGTCCTTATAGCTGTTCTATGATATACCCTACCATATACTCTTAAAGTGCCTTATAATCTTAAACGGTTATGGTAACTATGGTTTGGCTTTATCAAAACATGTCGTGTAAGGTGTCTAACACTTTGGAATAATACCCCCATCCCATTTCTGGGGATGAGGATATTATCCCTCCCTTCTAGAGGGAGAAGACATGTTGTAACCTACTTACCCGGTTAAAGTTAACCAGAGCCCCAGCATCACAAAATGGATGCTGCTGCCACAGACACAAGTCTGACCTCCTGCTGCTGGGAGTGATCCCGGCAAGGAAGGCTTGGACAATAGGTTTCCTGCCTTGGGAGGTGCGAGCACCACCCCAGACAGGCCTTAGTGTATTGGGGCAGGGAGGGATGAAAAGAATGAGACATGCCTGGGGCACACAAGGTGTCCCGTGCATAGTCCAGTTCAAACCGGTGCTGGGGCACTCCAGCCCCAGTCCTGGCGTGAAACTGGACAATGGGAAGGGGGTGTAACCACCCCCCTCCCAGGTCCCACCCATAAGGCGTGACCTAGCAGGCAACCCAGCCCCCCAGATTAGTATAAGAGTGGTAGCTGGGCCCCAGGAGATTAGATTATCCTGAACCTGCAACTTGAACAGAAACTCTGGACCTTCGACATTCGACGAAAGAAGAAGACTGAAGAATCTCCCTTGTGGCCAAGGAGTGGCTACCCTGTGCAAACAGGCACCATCAAGAGACTACCCTTTGCTTTGCTGAAGTTCTACGAGGGACCGACTGCAGAGCCCGACCAGAGCCTTGACTTCCAGACTTCTCCGACCCTGATCCACATCCCCCGCCGAGCTGAGATCCGTGGAGGCGACGAGAGACGTGGGACCGGCTACCTGGGAAAAGTGGCTAGTATCTTCCAGTGCAACTTCTGAGGCACCCTCGAAGTTGTGCACCGGGGATTGAGAAGCCCCAACCCCAAGCACCATCTGCACCAAAGATCAGCCCCCCACACTCCACGAGTCCTGCGTGGGGCCCTTCTGCATTTTCCTGCTTGCCGCGTCTGTCCGGTTGCTTGCCCGTTGGCTAGTGGCCTTTGTGATGACGCATCCAGAATTCTTCACTGCTGGTTTGGCTCCTCCAGACTGGCTCCCGCTTCCTTGCAAAAGAGAAGCACCCCAGACCTTCCTGGTCTGCACCAGAAGCAAGTCCTCCGTTCTTCGTGGGTTCCGCTTGCCAAGGCTTGGTGAGTCCTAGTTCAACTTCGACGCCGCCGACAGCAAGAGCCTTCGTGGGACAGCTCGCCTCCTGGTCCTGGTCATCCTCGACGTCTCCTGGTCCCCGTGGCTGCAGCGACAAGCTTCACCTTCACCTGCAATCTTCACGACATCGCCTGGTTCCTTCCTGGTTCCACGTGGTCACTGGCTAGTGACCTTGACTCTGTCCCTTCTGCTTGCAGGTCTCCTCTCTTCTTGATCCCAGCCTTGGGATCCACCGGACACTCTTCACTGACTGCCTGTCAGCAACTTTCCTTCAGGCATCCGTAGAAGTCCACGACAAAACCCGACGCAAGTTCACACCTATGCACCCGCAGCCCGTGGGCTAGGTAACTTGAGTACTTCGGTGCTCACAAGGGTAGTGACTATCCTAGGGTCTAGTTTCCGAGTCTCAACTCTCTAGCTGCTTCAGAAGTGTCCTTAAACTGTTAATTTCTAACTGCTAGTAATTCTATCGACTTTTACGCATTACGCGTGAGTGTTTCCACTCTGCACCTGAATCCCGTGGGCCTCCCACTTCCTAACTGTTGCTAGTGTAGTGTAGCCCCAGCGATTCCCTAGGCCTATCCTATTTCCGTGACAGTGGTCCTTATACCACTTCTTTAGTATATGGTTTGCGTGGCCCCTAGGGCCTAACTGTATTACTTACCTGTGTGACTTAATGTATGCTTAAATAAGACTGTGTTGTACTTACCTCTAATCTCATAAAGAGTGCTGAGGGTTTGACTAGAATAAATACACTTTATTTTATATATATATCTGTTGTGGTGTCCTTTCATTTGGTATTCAAGGGATTATATATGGTATCACAGCTGGCTTCACATGCCATTCAGAGTTTAGCCTAAGACTGCTCTTGTCCATGCTACCACTAGGATAGCTGGTCTATTAGGTTGACTTTACAACCAATCACCATAAGGGTTGTTTGGACTGGTATAAGGTGTACACTAGAACTAGTGACATCATACATCAGGCCAACTTCTCACATTGGTGAGAAGCGGTTGGGATCTGAGCTTGCTGTTGTAATACCATTGTAATCTTGAGATACTAAATTGAAAGATCACACAGATATTGTTTAGGTACATATAACATAGATTATAATACTTAAGTCCTACTGGACTTAGTAGTTGTAGGTTGAAGGGAGTAACACACCCTGACTACAACTACCAGAGAGGTTTAGTAGAAACAACTAGTGTAGGTAGGTGCACACACCACACCCTCACTAGATCATGTCTCTGGGAGGAGATCAAGTAGATGCTCTCTCAGGAGGGGCAGGTCTGAAGAAGACCCCCTCTAGATATGATACCCTAACTTTTCAGGAGATGAGACAATTGTGTACCTCCAGAAAGTTAAAACAGGGTGCAAACCCTAACCTCCTTCAGTTAGTACAGCTCCTAGAGGAGTATGATGCTTTGAGGGCCTTACAGGCCAGTACCCTAGGTACAAAGGAGGGTCAACCCACCACAGATGAGTCAGATGGGACTTCAGATGAAGAGGTAGACAGCCAGGGCCAAGTAGGAAGACTTAGCCAGGCTAACCTAAGCTTACATGGGAGTTTGCATGGGGTCCCCCCATACAGACCCCCAAGTGGGCTTACACAGAGAAGCAGGAGGGACAGATCCCCTTCAAGGGAATCCATCCACTCCCATGTCTCTAGCATCTCTAATGCTTCATCTCAAAGGGGAATGACTTCCCCTGAGAGAAAGGAGCATGAAGCCAGAATGAGGGAAGCTAATCTGAGGATTCAGAGGGAAGAACTTGCCCTTGCCAAGGAGAAGCTTGCTCTGGCTAGAGAGCAAAAGTTAAGTGGGTCAGAACCCACTGGTGGCAGCAATATCCCTAAGGATAGAGACAGGCACTATGATAATAGAAACCTGAGCAAGATTGTCCCTCCCTACAAGTGTGGGGATGACATCCACAAATGGATAACTGCTTTGGAGAGAGCTTGCAAAGTACAGCAGGTACCCCAAAGTCAGTGGGCAGCTATCTTGTGGCTCTCCTTCTCTGAGAAAGGTAGAGACAAGCTCCTCACAGTTAGTGATGAGGATGCAAATAATTACACTGTCCTGAAGAGTGCTCTAATTGATGAGTTTGGCCTAACCACTGAACAATACAGGTTGTTGTTCAGGGATACCCAGAAGACACAGACTCAGGACTGGACTGACTTTGTAGATTGTGCCACTAAGGCTCTGGAAGGCTGGCTAGTGGGAAGTAAGGTTAAGGACTATACAGGATTGTATAATTTGATCATGAGAGAGCGAATCCTTAACAACTGTCAAAACCAGCTACTGCATCAACACCTGATTGATTCTGATCTGACTTCTCCCCAAGAATTGGGAAAGAAGGCAGATAGATGGGTCAGGACTAGAGTTAAGCAGAAAAACCAGAACCAGGGCGGTGATCAGAAAAAGGCAGACCAGAAGGGTAATGATCAGAAACAAAAAGACCAGAAGTCTTCACCAGGCCCCCAAAAGGCTCAGGGGGAGGTTGGTCCCAAAAAGGATAAAAAAGAAAGATGGCCAAAAGAAACCATGGTGCAACTATTGTAAGTCCAACTCACATTGGTTTAGTGAGTGCACCAAAAAGGATAAGCCCCCAGCCACCATTGCCCCTAAGGCAACTGTACCCCCTAGTCCAGCTGTAAGTGGTGGTTCCCAGCAAAAGGGTGTAGTAGGGTTAACCCTGGGAACTAAGGAGGATTCTGGCCTAGTCAGAATACCTACTCAGGCTGTTCTGATCTGTGATGGGGACTTAGCTTTGTCCTCTACTGTAGGCCCCAGTAACCTGGGCAAGTACAGACAGACTCCTTTTATCAACCAAAGAATGGCTCAGGCCTACAGGGACACTGGGGCTAGTGTCACAATGGTGACACCTGCCTTTGTGGACCCTGGACAGATCATACTAGGTGAGAATTACCTAGTGACCAACGCTAGCAATGCCACTACCTCCCATAGTGTGGCTATTGTTAACTTCTCCTGGGGAGGGGTAACTGGCCTCAAGAAAGTTGTTGTTAGTTCAGACCTTCCTGTAGAGTGTTTACTGGGCAATGATCTTGAAACTTCAGTTTGGTCTGAAGTGGAGTATAGGACCCATGCAGAAATGCTGGGGATAGATGCACATGTCCTTGCTGTGACCAGGTCACAGGCCAAAAAGTGCACCACTGAACAAGTGCTGGATCCTGAAACTATGGACCAGTCACAATCCAAGAGAAAGAGCAGTAGGGTTAAGGCTGTGCCTTCCCCCCTGCCTCAGGTGGTGGATCAGCCCTCCCAGGAGGAGGATTCTGAGAGCCCTGAGGGAACTGTCCTAGAAGAACTTGAACCTGATCAGGTTGAGTTTCTTGGGACAGGGGGACCTTCAAGGGCAGATCTGAGGCAGGCTCAATTAGACTGCCCCTCTCTTGAACCCCTCAGACAGCTGGCTGCTGCTGAGGCTGCAGGGAATGCTCAAGGTACCCATAGAGTGTATTGGGATGAAGGGCTACTGTATTCAGAGGCTAGAGACCCCAAGCCTGGTGCATCCAGGAGGTTGGTCATACCACTGAAGTTCAGAGGCTTCCTTCTTACCTTGGCCCATGATATTCCCCTTGCAGGACATTTAGGCCAGAACAAGACTTGGGACAGGCTTGTCCCTCACTTTCACTGGCCCCATATGTCAGAAGATACTAAGGAGTTTTGTCGCTCCTGTGTCACCTGCCAAGCCAGTGGCAAATCAGGTGGCACCACAAAGGCCCCCCTCATACCACTACCTGTGGTGGGGGTTCCCTTTGAAAGAGTGGGCATAGATATTGTAGGACCAATGGACCCACAAACAGCATCTGGGCACAGATTCATACTGGTGATAGTGGACCATGCCACCAGGTATCCAGAAGCTATTCCCCTGAGGACCACAACAGCTCCTGTTGTGGCAAGGGCCCTGCTTGGAGTATTCTCCAGAGTGGGCTTTCCAAAGGAGGTCATTTCTGACAGAGGTGCCAACTTCATGTCAGGATACTTGACTGCAATGTGGAAGGAGTGTGGTGTGAACTACAAGTTCACCACACCCTATCACCCACAGTACAATGGGCTTGTTCAGAGATTCAACAAGACCCTAAAGGGAATGATAAAAGGTTTACCAGACAAGCTTAGGCGAAGATGGGACATCCTTTTACCCTGCCTTCTGTTTGCTTACAGAGAGGTCCCACAAAAGGGGGTTGGCTACAGCCCTTTTGAGCTTTTGTTTGGGCATCCTGTAAGAGGACCCCTATGTTTAGTAAGGGAAGGATGGGAGAGACCTCTCAGACAACCCAAACTTGATATAGTGGATTATGTACTTGGTCTCCGCTCCAGTATGGCAGAGTATATGAAGAAGGCTTCTACAAACCTTGAGGCAAGCCAAGAACTCCAAAAAGCTTGGCATGACCAAAAGGCTGTGCTGACTGTTTACCAGCCAGGGCAGAAAGTGTGGGTGTTGGAGCCAGTGGCCCCAGGAGCACTCTAAGACAAATGGTCTGGACCCCACACTATTGTTGAGAAAAAGGGAGAAGTCACCTACTTGGTGGACCTTGGGACTCCCAGAAGCCCCCACAGGGTGCTTCATGTCAACAGATTGAAGGCATATGTTGACAGGGCAGACATGGGCTTACTCATGGCTACAGATGAGGGGCAGGAGGAAGAGAGTGACCCTCTCCCAGACCTGTTGACTCAGAACCCTGATGATGGCTCAGTTGATGGTGTGGTCTTTTCTGACAGCCTCACTGTCCATCAGCAACAGGACTGCAGACAGGTTCTGCAATCCTACAGACATATGTTCTCTCTGACTCCAAGTCAGACAAACTGGTGCACCCATGAGGTGGACACTGGTGACAGTCTGCCTGTGAAGAGTAAAATCTACAGGCAACCTGACCATGTCAGGGACTGCATAAAAGTTGAGGTACAAAAGATGTTGGAGCTGGGAGTCATTGAACCTTCAGAGAGCCCTTGGGCTAGTCCTGTAGTCCTTGTGCCAAAACCTCACACCCAAGATGGTAAGAGAGAGATGAGGTTTTGCGTGGATTACAGAGGTCTCAATGCTGTCACTAGGACAGATGCCCACCCAATACCTAGGGCAGATGAGCTCATTGACAGACTGGCAGCTGCTAAGTTTTTGAGCACATTTGACCTGACAGCAGGCTACTGGCAAATCAGACTAGCTGAGAATGCAAAGGCCAAAACTGCTTTCTCGACCCCAGGAGGACATTATCAATTTGTGGTAATGCCCTTTGGTTTGAAGAATGCACCTGCCACTTTCCAAAGGTTGGTGAATCAAGTCCTTACTGGGTTGGATGAATATTGTGCAGCTTATCTTGATGATATTGCTGTCTTTAGCTCCACCTGGGAGGATCACCTGGTCCACCTGAGGAATGTTTTAGAGGCACTGCAAAAGGCAGGCCTCACTATCAAGGCCACTAAGTGCCAGATAGCGCAGAGCAAGGTTGTATACCTGGGCCACCTAGTTGGTGGGGGTCAGGTTCAACCACTGGAGAGCAAGATCCAGACCATAAAGGACTGGACTCCTCCAACTACCCAGACTCAGGTCAGAGCTTTCTTGGGCCTGACTGGGTACTACAGAAAGTTTGTTAAGAACTATGGGTCCATTGTGACACCACTTAATGACTTGACCTCCAAGAATATGCCAAAGAAAGTTCAGTGGACAGTAAGCTGTCAAAAAGCATTTGATGACCTGAAGCAGGCCATGTGCGGTGCACCTATTCTGAAAAGTCCAGACTACTCCAAAGAGTTCATTGTCCAGACAGATGCTTCTGAGTTAGGTGTGGGAGCTGTTCTTTCACAACTGAATGTAGATGGTCAAGACCAGCCCATTGCTTTTATAAGTAGAAGGCTGACCCCTAGAGAGAAACGTTGGTCAGCAATTGAGAGGGAGGCCTTTGCTGTGGTTTGGGCCCTGAAGAAGCTGAGGCCATACTTGTTTGGCACTCACTTCAAGATTCAGACAGACCATAAGCCCCTCTTGTGGCTAAATCAGATGAAGGGTGAAAATCCCAAACTTCTTAGGTGGTCCATTTCCCTACAGGGGATGGACTTCACAGTGGAACATAGACCTGGGACTTACCATGCCAATGCAGATGGACTCTCCAGATATTTCCACTTAGAACATGAAGACTCAACTGGTCAAGGTTAGTTTAATGTCCCTAAGTTTGGGGGGGGGGGGGTTGTGTAGGAGAGTAGGGTCTGCTTTCTATGTTCACCCCCACTTTTTGCTTTTGCTTTACTGGTTTTCGACTTAGATGTGGCTGTGGGCCTGCTGATCAGACCCACAGCCCTGCTGTTCTCTCTCTAAATTGATACTATGTACTTTAGGTGCATAACCCATTTGGATAGGATCACCTTATTGGCCCCTGTACAGTGTACCTTAGGTACCCAGGGCATAGGTGTACCCTAGGCCTACCAGGGGCTGCAGCATGTATTATGCCACCCCTGGCCTGGCCTTCCATTATGACACAACTGGCTGATCACTCAGCTGGGGCAAGGTTGTGTAATCACTCCTTGCTTAGGTGTAGTATTCCTATACCTAACTTACATATAGACACATGTGTACCTATCAGCCACTCCTATGGCAGGCCTTAACAATCCTGGAGGCAGAGTGCTTGGTAACATGTGAGATGGTGCTCTAGCATGAGCTGAGCCTGTCTGCAGCTTTCGGAACCATGTCCTTATAGCTGTTCTATGATATAGCCTACCATATACTCTTAAAGTGCCTTATAATCTTAAACGGTTATGGTAACTATGGTTTGGCTTTATCAAAACATGTCGTGTAAGGTGTCTAACACTTTGGAATAATACCCCCATCCCATTTCTGGGGATGAGGATATTATCCCTCCCTTCTAGAGGGAGAAGACATGTTGTAACCTACTTACCCGGTTAAAGTTAACCAGAGCCCCAGCATCACAAAATGGATGCTGCTGCCACAGACACGAGTCTGACCTCCTGCTGCTGGGAGTGATCCCGGCAAGGGAGGCTTGGACAATAGGTTTCCTGCCTTGGGAGGTGCGAGCACCACCCCAGACAGGCCTTAGTGTATTGGGGCAGGGAGGGATGAAAAGAATGAGACATGCCTGGGGCACACAAGGTGTCCCGTGCATAGTCCAGTTCAAACCGGTGCTGGGGCACTCCAGCCCCAGTCCTGGCGCGAAACTGGACAAAGGGAAGGGGGTGTAACCACCCCCCTCCCAGGTCCCACCCATAAGGCGTGACCTAGCAGGCAACCCAGCCCCCCAGATTAGTATGAGAGTGGTAGCTGGGCCCCAGGAGATTAGATTATCCTGAACCTGCAACTTGAACAGAAACTCTGGACCTTCGACATTCGCCGAAAGAAGAAGACTGAAGAATCTCCCTTGTGGCCAAGGAGTGGCTACCCTGTGCAAACAGGCACCATCAAGAGACTACCCTTTGCTTTGCTGAAGTTCTACGAGGGACCGACTGCAGAACCCGACCAAAGCCTTGACTTCCAGACTTTTCCGACCCTGATCCACATCCACAGCCGAGCTGAGATCCGTGGAGGCGACGAGAGACGTGGGACCGGCTACCTGGGAAAAGTGGCTAGTATCTTCCAGCACAGCTTCTGAGGCACCCTCGAAGTTGTGCACCGGGGATTGAGAAGCCCCAACCCCAAGGACCATCTGCACCGAAGATCAGCCCCCCACACTCCACGAGTCCTGCGTGGGGCCCATCTGCATTTTCCTGCTTGCCGCGTCTGTCTGGTTGCTTGCCCGTTGGCTAGTGGCCTTTGTGACGACGCATCCAGAAATCTTCACTGCTGGTTTGGCTTCTCCAGACTGGCTCCCGCTTCCTTGCAAAAGAGAAGCACCCCAGACCTTCCTGGTCTGCACCAGAAGCAAGTCCTCCGTTCTTCGTGGGTTCCGCTTGCCAAGGCTTGGTGAGTCCTAGTTCAACTTCGACGCCGCCGACAGCAAGAGCCTTCGTGGGACAGCTCGCCTCCTGGTCCTGGTTGTCCTCGACATCTCCTGGTCCCTGTGGCTGCAGCGACAAGCTTCACCTTCACCTGCAATCTTCACGACATCGCCTGGTTCCTTCCTGGTTCCACGTGGTCACTGGCTAGTGACCTTGACTCTGTCCCTTCTGCTTGCAGGTCTCCTCTCTTCTTGATCCCAGCCTTGGGATCCACCGGACACTCTTCACTGACTGCCTGTCAGCAACTTTCCTTCAGGCATCCATAGAAGTCCACGACGAAACCCAACGCAAGTTCACACCTATGCACCCGCAGCCCGTGGGCTAGGTAACTTGGGTACTTCGGTGCTCACAAGGGTAGTGACTATCCTAGGGTCTAGTTTCCGAGTCTCGACTCTCTAGCTGCTTCAGAAGTGTCCTTCAACTGTTAATTTCTAACTGCTAGTAATTCTATCGACTTTTACGCATTACGCGTGAGTGTTTCCACTCTGCACCTGAATCCCGTGGGCCTCCCACTTCCTAACTGTTGCTAGTGTAGTGTAGCCCCAGCGATTCCCTAGGCCTAGGCCTATCCTATTTCCATGACAGTGGTCCTTATACCACTTCTTTAGTATATGGTTTGCGTGGCCCCTAGGGCCTAACTGTATTACTTACCTGTGTGACTTAATGTATGCTTAAATAAGACTGTGTTGTACTTACCTCTAATCTCATAAAGAGTGCTGAGGGTTTGACTAGAATAAATACACTTTATTTTATATATATATCTGTTGTGGTGTCCTTTCATTTGGTATTCAAGGGATTATATATGGTATCACAGCTGGCTTCACATGCCATTCAGAGTTTAGCCTAAGACTGCTCTTGTCCATGCTACCACTAGGATAGCTGGTCTATAAGGTTGACTTTACAACCAATCACCATAAGTGTTGTTTGGACTGGTATAAGGTGTACACTAGAACTAGTGACATCATACATCAGGCCAACTTCTCACAATGGTGAGGAACGGAAGGGGCATGGAGTGGTGTTAAAGAGGAGTGTGGAGTGGGTGAAAGGAGTGAAGGATTATAGAGTGTTGTGGGGAAGTTGTTATTCAGGGAATGTTTGGTTATTGTTTATTGTTGTGCAGCCTGGTCCTAATAAATGGCCTTTTACGCTTAAGACACGGTGTGGTCTGTTTATTGCGCGATGCCGGGCCCCGGGGGAAGCAGAGTCGCAGACTAGTCTTCCCCCGGGGTCATTCGCGCAGGGGAGGACCAGGTAGGGTCAAGGGGTGGAGTTAGGGGGTGGGTATAAGAGCGCAGGGGAGGAAGGCGACTTCCTCTTCCTGCGCTCGGCACCATAGGGAGGGTTTAGCGAAGGCCACCCACCCACCCTGCAGTTGGGGTTTAGGGTTGGCTAAAGCGTGCCAGTTTAGGACAGGCTGCGAGGGCTGGCGGTACTTTGGAGGGGTGGGGGGAGTCATTAGCGGGCACACCCATCCCTCGGGGGGAAGAGTGAACGAGGTGGGGGTAATGGAGGCATGAGTGAAATGGCCGATGAGAGCGGGGAGGATGCAAGGAGGTTTGTGGAATGGTGAGGAATGGAAGGGGCATGGAGTGGTGTAAAAGTGGAGTGTGGAGTGGGTGAAAGGAGTGAAGGATTATAGAGTGTTGTGGGGAAGTTGTTATTCAGGGAATGTTTGGTTATTGTTTATTGTTGTGCAGCCTGGTCCTAATAAATGGCCTTTTACGCTTAAGACACGGTGTGGTCTGTTTATTGCGCGAGGACAGCCGCACGGGGCTCTCCTTTCTCCCAGGCGTTTGAAGTAAAAAGCAGAAATGTATCAAGGAGATGCCAAAAGCTAAAACCCGCTGGAGCTTCCCTGATCCCGCTTTGTTTGGCGTAACATTTACTTTATTTCTTACCTACTTTTTAATCACTCGTTCTTTCTTCGACGAAATTCCCGTCCTTCACCTCCCCTTTCTTCTGCTGCTTTCTCGATATGATTTTTGCGGTTCTTCGAGTTCATTACTTGCCGTAAAGGCGCAGACCTCACTGAGGGGAATGAGGGTGTAAACGCGACACGGCAAACCTTCAGGGCCCATTCTTGGCAGGATGGGCTTTTGGGCAGACTGAGTGTATGCTGCAGTCTGGGCCTTCATGCACCCCCCCCAGGCCGTCGGGCCCATTCCCCAGATATGTGAGGCCACTGTCCTGACCTGGGGGGAGGGGGGCTGTGAGGCAACAGCACTGAGCACTCTCGGCCAAAATGCAAACCTATCACCCACATCAGCAAAATATCGGGCAAACTATGAAATATGACGACGGGGTGCGACCCGCAAACTCGGCTTCTGCTAACAGTCTTGGGCTTAGCTCCTATGAAGCTGTTAGCTGCTAAGGGTGCGAGGAGCCCATTTTATGTAGAAATCCACTTTGGCTAATCACGAAACGTGAATGTACACTCTCAAATGGGTTTACTCACATATAAAAGTTCTCTATACATCGGAACCTCAAGACATGGCTCTTCCAGATGAAACTGGCATGATCTCCCCCCCAGGCCTGCCCTTCTCAGCGTCTGTATACCCTTGCGGGTGATTAGACACACTCTACAAATTCACGTAACCATGAAGTTTTGCATGTGAGATGGTCTTTTCACAGGGGTAAAATAGGGTGTCCAGGGGCTAGGACGCCACAAAAAGATGAACATCTTTCGTCTCAGCAATTTTACAAATCTGCAGTCGTTCACAAACCAGCCACAAAGCACAGTCCCACCCTCGTATTGGAGATTTAGGACAGGAGAAAATCTACAGCAAAGGTGGGACTGGGGAAGCTGCAATCCCAAAAATGGTGTGTGTGTGGGGGGGGGGGGAGGGGGGTAGAGAAGGCCTTTCTTCTCTTTTCACAAGGAAAAAGTGTGTGTGTATGTGTATATATCTATATATGGAAATCAGCAAAATAGTAAATATGCATGACACTAATTCATTCAGACAGCTTTCAATCAAGTTTACCTATAGTACAGTGCAATTAAATGTGAACCATTTTGAGATCAAAATGTGTTTTAGCGAACAAATTATACATATCTAAATGCACACCTGTTATAAGTGCAAAAATATGTAGGTGTAGTAGTACTACATTTATGAGTACAGGAAGTCGCACTACAGGAGTACTCTTTTGCATACCTTCTTCTGCCTTTATGAATAATCATTGACATGTCAAACTCAGAATCAGCAAAGTGGAAAGAGGACACACTCTTTTCTACTTGTGCTAAATTTTTATTAGAATTGCCTGAATATTCCCATTTTTCCCTGTATAATACCTTTAGGGCCAATTCATTAAGGCATTTAATAATATGTAAAAGTGTCAACAGGAGCACTTTTATGTCCTCTTACACCTTTGCGAGGTTCGCAAATGAATTCCTACACTTGCAGTTGGGTCGCTCCGACTATTTTAGCTTCCCAGCCATAGTCATGCAGCCTTCAGTAAATTCCTAAAAAGTTGCAAATGTACTTGAAACAGAAGCGGAAGTGGGGAGGGATCAACTTCTTTTAATTTGTTTTGTAAAAAATTTTTCTAGTAATTGCTTTGTGAAATTTAGGGGCACAATCAGTCATTAATGACTGCAAATCAATGCTTGTCTTTTTGTGGAAAGGATGTAGAGTAAGAGCCAGAGCTGCCGACTTTAGAGCTGGGGCGCCAGGTTACACTCTTGGCCTCAGCTCAACATTCTGTGATTCTGGGCAAATAACATGATCTCCTTGCGCTCGCCCAAAATCAATGTGATCTTGTGTAATGCAACTGTGCTCATGTAAAGCGCTTCAGTACCTTCAGTTGGAGTTCGCGCTATATAAAGCTGCAAAAAACGAAACAATCCTCTGAAACTGGTGGAGGTATGAGGAGAGGGGATAGCAGTTTCCCAGGGAGAAGCAAAGGAAAATTATTTAGTGGATTGATGGGTTACATGTCCACATTTGCAAATCTACACCTGCCGCATTCCCGTATTGGTGAATATTTACACATGTCCAACTCCCAGAGGGGCATATTATCAAGAAACGGCGTTAAAATTATCGCCGCTTTAGCGGCAGAAAACTGCCACTAAAGCGGCGATAATGGGCTTGATAATGTGCCGCAGAGAATTTCCATAGAAGCCCATGTTCTGGTGTCAACGCAGTGATAATTTTAACGCCGTGCTTGATAATATGCCCCAGAGTTTGTGACAGTCTCAAGTCTGAGTAGTAACCATTAAATTCCGCCTTGATTCTAGAAAAATGTGAACTTTGCTCCAAACTCTAGCAAAAGTCTACCAGAGAAGCATAAAACGCTTAAAAGTATTGTCTGACACCGATCTTTAGTTTTGAATAACAGACAAATTAATTGGACAGCAGGGCTGGGGGATCACAGTGCTCACCTTAGACAGCGCAGAATACACACTCTACAGCAGCCCTGCCGCTTTTATATTTCACAGGTTCTGGTCTCAGCAGTGATACAAGCCTTGTGAGCAGGGTTTAGTGAAAGGAGAAGTACCACGCGGGCCGTAGTGACAGTAATGCTGACCTGACATCTAGCCACATGGTTTGCACAATCCATGCTGAATAAAGCGTGCGCTCTCACTAAGACACGTATTTTTCTTTCATATTTTCGTACATTTAAATCATGGAACTGTTCTTCTTTCCTTCCTGACTTTGCTGATTTTCCTTTCGTTTATTACTTTCTTTCCGCCTTTCTTTCTTCTTGGCTTATTTTTGTCCTTTTTCTTTCCTTCTTTTGTTTTTTTTATTCCACACTTTCTTGACGTTTCTTTTTTTAAATATTTTCCTTTGCTGTCTCTTTCACACTTTGCTCTTTCATTTCTTGTTCTTTTATAAATTTTGCTTTTGTTCCTTCTTCCCTTCTCTCTTTCATTCCTTTTTCCATTTCTTTATGCTCTTTTATACAGTTCTATATTTCATTACCCTTCGCCCTCTTCCATTTGTCATCATTGATTGACGTCTTTAGTTTTTCTTTCTTGTCGAGTCAATTCAAAATGAGCAATTATTCGCTTTCCGTGATTTTTGAACATTTACTTTCATAGGGGCATATTATCAAGAAACGGCGTTAAAATTATCGCCCCTTTAGAGGCAGAAAACTGCCGCTAAAGCGGCGATAATGGGCTTGATAATAAGCCCATGAGAATTCCCATAGAAGCCGATGTTCTGGTGTCAACATGAGCTTCTATTGGAATTCTCTGCGGCATATTATCAAGCCCATTATCGCCGCTTTAGCGGCAGTTTTCTGCCGCTAAAGCGGCGATAATTTTAACGCCGTGCTTGATAATATGCCCCATAGTTTTCTTTTCTCTGTGTCAGTCCGAGACAGACCTCTGTGTGTCAGAGTTTGGGGGCCACCCTGTCTGTCCGACAAAACCAACTCGGAAATGGAAACTATTTTTTTTTCAAAATACTTACCTCAGATGAACATCCAGTTTCGCCAACACCCACAACACACAGAAGAGAAAGCAGCTGAATCGTTAATATGTGTTAGTAAAATGCTATTTATAAATATGGGTCGGGAGGACAATATCTGCGAAATTACAAATATAAAAAAGTGGGAAACAAATTGCATCGTCCCATCTCTGAGTTATCTCGAAATCGATGCATGCTGTTTTAAAAGGTCTCTTGCGATTGGCGCTTCTGTATTTTAAAAGTGTTAAAAGTGCACAACCTGTTCTATGTGACTTTAGATGCTAGCCTTGCCCGGTTCCTCTGTTTAATCACGTCCGGGCACAGGAGGGACCAAGATAACAAAACGCCCTATGGCCTGCCCCGAACCCCCACCATCAGCCCTTCATTCAGTGGCGCCCCCTTTAGCACACCACTGGCATTTATTGTTTATTGTCAGATGCAACCCCACAGTCTTATCCTCTTTATTAACTGCACACTTCTTGTCTGTAACGTTGCCACAGGCTGCTTTGACGGTTCTCTCTAGCACCAAGAAGTCTTGAGGCATACGAGGAGCTTTACAAATCAAGTACTTGACTGGCGTACCGTCGTTGTACAACCAGCACTGGACTCCATCCACTATAGACTACGGGAAGGAGCCCCCTTCAATGTCCCGCATTTAGACACAGACCCCGGAAATAATGAATAGAAATCTAGGGCCGATAGTCGGAATACGAAATTTAATAAAAACGAAAAAACCCTACATTTTGTCCTAAATCCACCCATCGACTGATGTGTTCTAATGTGCACGCGTCCTGGAAGGGCCAACGCGATTTCTGAATGATTAATCTGTCTGCTTCTTTGCAACAAATTAGAATTTGGCTGCACAGCCGTCGGAAAGCAACCGATAAGGAACATGATGATGGTTTCAAAACAGATGCGTGTTAGTTTTATACTGCTCACTCTTCACATGGGGAAGCAACCTTACGGAGCACGTCTGGCCCACATCTATCGCTACTGTTTTATTTTATTGTGTATCATTTTAATTTTGCAGCTTCACCTGCACTACATTCCTGTCTGCGGCAGTGCTTAATTTGTAAAATATGAAGTGCAGGTGCTCAATTATTCCCGGAGGCCACACCCACTTTCCTTGGCTCCACCCACTTCCGCCAGTGTTTCCACCCACTTACTCTAGTTGCTCCACCCCAGTGCTTAATTTGTAAAAAACATAAGTGCCAGGGTTCTTTTCGGGAGCTCACAACAGCTTGCACCACCCATTGCCCCTACAGAGCTGTCAATGACAGTACCAACACAACTACATACTATCTCACACCTAAAAATGATACAATTCCGACTAATTTTATGTATTTTGACTTAAACACAGTTGTTGTGCTCTTGTGGGCAATATTTTACAGGCATGTTTGGGATTTTAATCTTAAGGTAAATAAAAATTAAGAAAAAAAAGAGAGAGAAAGAAAAAAAACTACTGAGGAAGTCATCCAAAACCGGCATTTTCCCTTTTGAAACATAAACTTAAAAAAAAAAATACAAGAATAATACACTTCAAATCTGTTTTAGACCGGTCTCATCTATCCATAAATAATTAGTAATGCAAATAAAGACAGACCAGACTTGTTAAAAAGGTGATACAGAGGACCTTCCAGAATCACAAATTAAGATCAAGTAAAGGAATATTTATTTCACAGAGAATGGGGCAGCGCTTGCCTCAAAATAGCAATAGAAGGGCAGAATAGGGAGAAAGAAGGGGGGAGAGATGATTGGAAAAGGACGACGAAGAATAGAGCACCTGCAAGAGCGAGAAATTCGAACAGAAGTGGATCAAGGTGCAAAATAGGAATGAGGGAAATTAAGCAACATTGCCATTAGGATGCGCCGACAGGCCCCAGAAATCCTTGAGGCCCCTGCGCTTAATATTTTACAAGATAAGCATTGTGCACAATGCACCTCAATCATGTCCAGCAGCAAAACATGACACCCATGCGCAGCTTCTCTGCTAATGCACCTCAACAGTAAACTTGCTTTACTCTGATAACAAAAGCATAGACCTCCCACTGTTAATGCACGGCAGAATAGAATGGTAAAGAAACACAAGAATGATGCGAAATCCACCACAAACACCACCTGCCCAGTATAGCAGCATACACTTTTTTAATCTAATGAAAAGCATCCCGTTCCATCCCAAATTCAGCCTGCACCCGTACATGCAAGGGCTTGGGGGGGGGTGGGAGATATGGCAACTCTACACGGGCCTCCCATGAAACCGAAGACCAATTAATTTTTGTGAGATACAAGAGAGTAGCGTAGCCAGTGTGTCGAAGGCCCTAGTGCAAGGAAGGAAACGGGCCCATCACTGCTATTCAAATTTTAAAATACATCATTAAAGTGCAGTGGCCCCTTGCACCTCTGGGCCCGCTGCACCAATGGAAGCTACGCCCCCGAAATGATAGTCTCCACGCCCCTTTGTCAGATTTTGAGAGAGAACCCGACTTTTAAACAACCCATCACAAACACAACTCATGTCCCCGCCGTAATGAGGAGCGATTTGTTGAAAATGAAAGAAACCACAAAGGCCAGTCTCCTTACCTTCAGGGAGTCTCCCGAGACCACCTCCATGGCTGAGGCTGACACTGGTGAGGGAATAAAAACAAACTAAACCAGGAGAATAAGTACCCGCAGGCAGGAACCCCGGGCATTCTCAAAGACAGACCGCTGGAGCCAAAGAGAGACGAGGCGAGCGCTGCCAAACCGAGAGCACTGAAAGTTTCGGACTAAACCAGGGTTTCTGAGCCCAAAAGTGTGTCTGGGATTCAGGTGAAAGTGGCAGAGAGGGTTCAGTGGGAGCAGGATGGGAGCCACAGCCACTGTATTTTTTATTTTCAAATGTTCTTACAGGAGATGCTGCTACCTCTACATAGCTGTCAAGATTTCAGATTGCTTATGTGTGACATGTTCATAATTTCAGTGTACTTATGAGTGACATTCAACGACCATGAGAGACACTTTCTCGCAAGCAAACTCAAGCAATAAAGACAAAGAAAACACATATATCAGAAATGATACCCATTTGAGCAAAACAAAACGTATATCTTAAAACTGCTGCAAATCACCAGAAATGGAAGGGCACTAACCTAGTGTCTAGTTTACTTGGGCTCATGATCATGACGCGTTAAAAGTAAATTAAATAAGGACTGGAGAAGGTACCAGTGACACTTATTCCTCTGTAGCGAGCAGCACATGGCTGGACAGACAATAAACTAATCAAACACTCCAGTGAGTGTGTTTAATTCTTATATCACCATGACTATCATAGCTGCCAGGTTTTTTAGACTGCTTATGTGGAACATTTTGGTGGTTTCAGTGTGTGTGTATAGGTGGCATTCACTACGTATCGAGTGACACTTTCTCGCAAGTAGATCTAAGCATTAACTAGTATTTTTGTGATCCTCTGTGAATTTTCGCTATGCACGGTAAAAACCCAGCTTCTGTAGTGAACAAGGCCAGACAAATGGAAAACCTTGCAATACAAACAACTCCTCAACGTTTCCCAGATGACAAGTACATGAAGATGTGCCCCTACATTAGCTATACCTGAAATAGCCTTCTCGTAAAATGCACCTAAGTTACATATTTTCCTCACTAGAAAAACCCAGAAGTTCCTGCCACATTGAAATAAATAAAGGGTACTGCTGAAAACAAAACTGCCCACCCGACGACCTACCAGCTGTGAGACGCCAGCGCAGATCTCAGCTGCTATGAATCAATAAAGATTAAAAACCATCTGAAGTTTGGTAAAGCTCATCAATCGATCCTAATAACACATCCAAAGTACCACAATCAACACCCTATCAACCATGTACCCAAAGGGCGCCCAGAAACCTCCTTGTGAGTATAAGCGCTATATCATCGACTAACACGAAATGGCACCTGTGTACTAAACACTTCAAAAGTGTCTCAATCCTATAATTTGGAGCATGCTACATAAATACTAAGACAGTACTTTAAAAAAAATCCATATTAATATCTGCTCCACGTGTTACCTCTTTAAGAGGCCGAAATCATGCCTGAACTACCAGTGCAAAGCTGCCCTCTTCAGTTTGAATGTTTCCACCTCTACTGGGCCTCCCTCGGACCCCGCTTTTGTAATTATATGATGCTGCTCAGAGCATCACTACAGGCCTCTCTGTCCCAGGTGGGACCCAGCCCGATTCTAAATGGAATGTGAGGCCCCAACAACACTCTTCTCACTGCCACTTGTGCCTAGAGTTGGCAGGTGACGCAGTAGAAAAACATATTAAAAGAGATTGCCCGCCTTTGTCTAGTCACTGGGCAGGCGCCATCCCTGCCGGAATCAATCAGGAGGGCATCAGTATTCCAGAGCCTCGCTCCGTCCATGTGGGACCCGGCCCTACAGGAAGGGCGTGTGAGGCCCAAACATGAAGTTGCAGACCGATCCAGGCATCTCAGCTGCCGAAGTGTGAGATTCTCAGCTGACTCGCACCATTTTATTAGTTTCACAAGCTGACTGAGACCTGCGCAGTAATCTCACATACAAAGTTGTCAGCTAATACTGTGAGAAACTAGCTTTTAAACACCCCCGGATCTTTTGAGATATAAGCCAAAAAGATATTAAGGGGACCAGAAACACACAGTTGTTCTGAGCCCGGGCCGCGGCCTCTCCAGGGCAGAACTTGTGAGATACAGCAAATTCTGTAACACGGTGGCCCCACTGACTGCAGGCAGCTGCCCAAAGGAAATATTTGCAGTTTGTGTGTACAATACAAATAATTTAACACACACACACACACATAATCACTCCAGTGGCTCTACTGCACCCCTCTGTCTCACTTACTACAACTTCACAACAGGTTTCTTCCTTGCATTCAGCTATTCATGCAGACCGCAAACCAGCAAGCACGAAGCCGCGCCTTCCTCAATACTTTCTTCCTGTCAGCAGGAAGTGACATCCCCTGCGGCGTAATTAGCAGCAACCTGTCTGGTCATTAGATACTACCTTGAATCTCATGACGGCAGGCTGCCATTCAGCCACCAGTCACGCTATGGGGAATCTGATCTGACTGAATCCATATTACGTCTGGCATGTAGTTCAGGTGTTACTTTAGCTCTAGAAAAGAAAATACCTGTCTTTTTCCACTATTAAAGTGGCGTCAGGACCATGACAGGAGCAGTAAGAGCAAAGCGGAGAGGTGGGCGGAAGTTAGAGAGTGGGGGGAGGTGCTTGGTCGAGAAGGCTGAGTCTGCCCTGGGGGCTGTGGTGTTTTTGAAGCAGGAGGGACGTGTTTACAGCTGGGGAGAATGATGTTCAATCATCAGCCCTTACGTAGGAGCATGGGCAGGCACTGCTCCGCTGTGTGCTCTCAGGCAGTCCATCCCCAGAGAGGCTGAAATGGGCCTCGTAATAAAGCATGCTGCATTCAATTTGAAATATTTTACGGCGTTCACCGGGAAGACCCGTGTGAACTTAAGTGAGTCAATGTGGAGTCTAGACCCGGCCCTGAGAAATAAGTGCCAGTGCTAAGCACCGGAAAGCACCGGCACAAATTAAGCACTGGTCTGCGGTGCTGGCAAAATAAGGCTTTGGCACTAATGTGCAAAATCCATGTGTACAAGTTGAAATAAATTGTGCTGAATGGTCCCACTAAATATCATTTTAGTTCCCGCCATGTCCCCCAACACAGGATCCTGTCCGTGAGCTGTATCCGGCTTACAGCGTGATTCATTACTGCCCTTGGGGCACACTAGATTCCTCTGAGTAGGGTGTGAAGGTGCAGAGAGTATACGAGACCACCACAATCAGCTGTCAGCGCTGCTGTCCCTGTGGTATGCTGGACAGTGTGCTGGGTATGCGTGAGGTCGGCAGTGCTGCATGACATGCAGCGGGCCTTGCAATGCTGATGACTAGACAGTGTGGTGGGTTTCCTACTGTCTCTGCAGTGAGCTGGGCAGTAATTCCGATGGTTGCACAATGAGGCGGGTATCCAGCTGGTCCTGCAGTGTGCTTGAAAGCGATGCCGCTGGCTTCACAGTGAGGAGAGTATGTTACCGACTTTCCTATGCGTTGGGCAGTAATGCTGCTGGCTCCGAGTGTGGTGGCTGTCCTGCTGGCTGTGCACTTTGCTGTGCAGAAATGTTGTTAGTTCTTCAGTGTGAATATAGGTATCTGGATGTTCAGAAACACATACTCAATGGATGATGTCATCAGTGATGTCATCAGTGATGTCATTTGAGATGTCATCAGTGATGTCATCAGTGATGTCACTGACCATGTCATGAGTGATGTAATATGTGACGTCATCAGCAGTGCATTGCGGGGGCACGAGCTGTAGTTAGCTGAACTAACTATAACAGGAGAATTTCTAGGGTTTTGTACGAGGGAAATGTCCAGCTAACTATAACACCCCTGAAACCTATGGTTTTTTCAGTGAATTTCTAAGGTTTTTTAAATGCCAATTCCTAACTATAACGTGCATGAAACCTATGGTTTTTTCAGTGAATTTCAAAGGTTTTTTAAATGCTAATTCCTATCTATAACTTATCTCTGAAGATATCATGAAAAGCATTATTTTTTAAAAGTAGGGTGCACATTAGTTTTGTGGAAAAGCATCTTTGTGATTGGTTAAGAAAAAGCAGTTTCAACGTGGAGTACATATCATAGAATAAAATTTGCTCAGCTCAACCACACCTGCTACTTGCATTTGGAAGGCACTGTTCGAACTTAAAACAATCGTCAACTTTTAACCTGCACGTGTCGTTAAATGTTCAAGAAAATGTTTAAAAAAAAATCGTAAAGTTTAAAAAAATTGATGAACTTTTAACCTGCACGTATTGTAGAATGTTCTAGAAAGTGTGTTGATAGAATACGTTGCACTTCTGACTTCTATGTGTTGTTGAATATTAAAAAAAACTGTTCATATGGAAAATTAAAAAGAAACCAATAGAGAAGTTTTGAAACCTATAAGAATCAAGGAACTATTCTAATTTATTCTTTACATGTATTTATGTGTGCAGCAACAAAATTATAGACTCAACAGCACTAGGAAGAGGAAGAAGCAGGGGTGGGGGGAGGGGGGAGATGGGCAGAATGGCACACATGCACAATTAAGTACAACACACATATAGACTAACAATGGCCAAAATGAAACACACCAACAAGGAGCACAAGTCACACAACCTACCAATATCACACCACTGAACGAGCATAGAAGTGGAAACCACGCTGCATTCATACAGGATGTGTAGAAAGGCCAGTCGTTGGTGTTGTGGGATGTCTGCGACCGTGGTCATCATGGATGAGATGCCCAGCATGTGGCACCTGGTCGAGTTCACTGTGTGTTATGTTGCCAAACGGCTGCTCCTCCCTCCCATGAGACCCCACACTTTTGTACGGTGAGCTGTTGTATCTCGTGCACTCGTACGGCACGCCATTGTAATGCCTATTTGCGCATGTCCTGCTACATTCAAACTACAACATCACAGTGCCATTTGGAGGTGGTGCATGCCACTTTACAACATCGACTGCTGCGGCTCTTGTAACAGGCCACACCAGAACACAGAGACACACTTACCGCACTTCCTGTACATGGACATGTCCGAGACACCCCGTTCCCCTTGCCGGATAGGCACACCCCTTCACTGACCTGTGAACGAAAGACCAGCACACGCCAGTTGTGCATGCAGGAGGATGCGTACATAGCTACACATCCAGGCTCACTGCCAACGCTGAGGTGACAGCACACTGTGATGTTACAGGGCTCGTACCTATCATGCTAATACAATGACCACAGGGACACACTTACTAAGATGTGGGTTTGGGGGGCATTGGTGGTCCTGGAGTTGTTGAGATGAGTCTTCTGGCACTCATGGGTATCCCTGTATCATGCTCATTGACTCTATGGCACCTGTGGGTGTTCTGGTGTGGCTCTTGGCTGTGTTCCCTTTCATGGTGCAGGTAGTTGTCCTGCTTAACACCAGCAGAAAGCAGGTGTAAAATCCCTGGTGCTAACGTGTCTTATCGCCGGAATTTGTTTCGCATTGCAATTGGTGTGAAAGTTGTGATGTGATTTTTTTCGTGTGCACAACAATATGCAAACTGAGCAGTGTATCTCGTCAAGATCCAGCACCTGACGCACTATTCACAATCAATATAAATACAATGAGATTTCTTAATAGATTTTGTGTGTACACTGTAAGTGCAGCCAATACCTCAGTGCAATACAATACAGGATTTTAGTATTTAGAATAAATCGCAAAGGTGCACCTCGTGTCTTTTTGCACGGGAACGGCTACTCTCCATTTCATTATCAGCACTTTAACGGAAGTAAAGTTGAGATAAATCTAACACACTATTCAGAAGTTGGTGCAAACTGCAGATATCACCAGTATTCCAGCGATAAGTGCCCCAAAATTTAACACCATGGTGGACTCCATCAAATAACAGTAATAAGAACAAGAAAGAGTCACACAGCAGTTAAGAGAACAACCAAAAACATTATTAATATTTTCAAACTTTATTTTTTATAATGATAAATATATAAACGATAAACTATTTTCAAACTTTATTTTTTTATTAACATAAATATAAACAATAAACTAATAAACAAAATGTAACAACAATAATACAAAACAACAAGGCGGAAAACTCCTGCGGGAACCACGGATATCGACGACAGACCTGGAAAATCAGAAAGATTGTTAAAAAAACAACAACATGGTATTCTCAACAAAATACCACAAGAAACAAATCACAGATATATAAAATGTATACATCTAACAAAATTTTATAAGTTTAACGTACAAAAACTGTAAATGTTGCCGCTTTAAAATATTTACCGAATCTGAGGAATTGTTTTTGCAGAAGGCACCACGCCCACACCGTTTTTCTTCAGTGGTAAAGAAATTTTTAACTTTTTCCAAGGGGCAAACAAAGACCAATGCCACCTTCTTCATTCGCAAGATTTGCCAAAGAGTTCTGTTACGAGGGGATCCTAACAAAAAATACTCGTGCGGCACAGCAAGTATGATGAAACACCTAAGGACCCTTCATCCAAACAATCTTGCACGAGAAGAGTGCAAACAGATGAGAAACACTCCTGTTCTGTATCTGTAAAAAAGAATCACAAATAAATGTATATTAATAACTTTCAAATTTATACTATTCCATTACTGTACAAACACATTTTATATAAAAACTATAGCCCCGAACCACAAGTGTGACGATCGTTAAAACACTACATGCATAGTGCATACTACTTTGAAGCAGTTCATGCCCTAAAGCCTACCTCACTAAACGACCACATGCTAACTGACTAAATGATTACAGTACTATAAGGAGACACACTGGGTGAGTGACAGGGTGTTTGCTAGAAGAGTATGAATACTAACTAGGGAATTGAAGGTGTGAAACACAACTGCTGTGTAGGTGATTAGAGGACTGCATCCATACTGCATAGGCATTTAAAGCAGTCCATGTGCTAAGGCCTGGCTCACTGCATGACTACTTGGGTACTGACTGAATGATTAGAGTACAGCAAGGAGAGTGCCTAGGTGAATTTATAAGTGCTAGGCTTTTCGCACAGGGAATGGATTAGTACTTGGTACTGAATGGGTCACTAGAGGAGTGCAAAGGCAGTCACAAGTGCTGGACTGTATGTATACTGACTAGGAAATTGAAAGTGTGAAAGACAAGTGTCTAGGTGGTTAGAAGACTGCATGCATAGTGCATAGGGTTTTGAAGCAGTCCATGTGCTAAGGCCTGGCTCAATGTATGAATACTTAGGCACTGACTGAATGATTAGAGTACTGCAAAGATAGTATCTTGATGAATTTATAAGTTTTTGGGTTTTAGCACAGTGAATGGATTAGTACATGGTGCTGAATGGGTCACTAGAGGACTGCAAAGGGAGTGACAGGGTATTTCCTGGAAGTTTATGGATACTGACTAGGGAATTGAAGGTGAGAAAGACAATTGTGTAGGTGGTTAGAGGACTGCATGCATAGTGGATAAGGGTTTGTAGCAGTCCATATACTAAGGCCTGGGTCCCTGGATGAGTACTTGGGTACTGACTGAATGATTAGAGTACTGCAAGGAGAGTGCCTGGGTGAATTTATTAGGGTTTGGCGCAGTGAATGGATTAGTAAATGATGCTGAATGGGTCACTAGAGGAGTGCAAATGGAGTGACAGGGTGTTTGCTGGAAGTGAACGGATACTGACTGGGGAATTGAAGGTGTGAACGACAAGTGTGTAGGTGCTTAGAGGACTGCATGTATAGTGGATAGGGGTTTGAAGAAGTCCATGTGCTAAGACCTGGCTCAGTGCATGAATACTTAGGCAGTGACTGAATCATTAGAGTACTGGAAAGAGAGTGTCTTGGTGAATTTATAAGTGTTTGGGTTTTGGCACAGTGAATGGATTAGTACATGCTGTTGAATGGGTCTCTAGAGGACTGCAAAGGAAGTGACAGGATGTTTCCTGGAAGTGTATGGATACTGACTAGGGAATTGAAGGTGTAAAAGACAAGTGTATAGTATGTTAGAACACTGCATGCATACTGCATAGACATTTGAAGCAGTCTATTTGGTACTTAGAAACTGACTAAATAATCAGACTACTTCTAGGACAGTGCTTAGGTAAAACTTTTAAATTTTCAGTTTTGCCACAGTGAACAGAATAGTACATGGTACTGCACCTTAGTGTCAAACCCTGACTCATTTTATCAATGCATAAGCAAAGACTAGCTTCTAATGCTACTAAAACTTGACAACATGAGAGGTTTTAAATTAGTTATCTGTCAGCAAATACACGATGTTACCAAATGCTTCTCTCACAGTGGTTCTCAAATGCACACAGACTGACAGTGTAATTCTAGACAACAACCACTATACCTAGGAGTTTACCAAAAATCATTTACTACTGTGGAAGTGGTAAGCGAACTGCACACAATCTTCATATTTCAGGACTGCACTTTTATGTCAAAGCCTGACTCATATAATCAAAGCATAAGCAAAGACCGGCTTCTAATGCTACTAAAACTTCACAACATGACCGGTTTTAAAACAGGAATATGTCAGCAAATACACGATGTTACCAAATGCTTCTCTCACAATCCTTACCCAAATGCACACAGACTCACAGTGTGATTTTAGACAAGCAACACTATCCTAGGAGTTTACCAAAACTCATTCACTACTCTGGAAGAGTTAATGGTACTGCACACAATCTACATATTTAAGTACACCACATCAGTGTCAAAGCATGACTCATTTAATCAACGCATAAGCAAAGACTGGATTCTAATCCTACTAAAACTTCACAACATGACAGGTTTTAAAACAGTTATCTGTCAGCAAATACATGATGTTACCAAATGCTTCTCTCACAGTGATCCCAAATACACACTAACTCACAGTGTGATTCTAGACAAGCACCACTATCCCTATGAGTTTACCAAAACTCATTCACTACAGTGCAAGTGGTAAGGGAACTGCACACAATCTACATATTTCACAACTGCAATTTACTCTCAATGCCTGACTCATATAATGAAAGCATAAGCCATAACTGTCTTCTAATGCTACTAAAACTTGACAACATGACATGTTTTACAACACTTATCTGTCAGCAAATACACGATGTTACCAAACACTTCTCTCACAGTGGTTCCCAAATGCACACAGACTCACAGTGTGATTCTAGACAAACAACACTATCCCTAGGAGTTTACCAAAACTCATTCACTACAGTGGAAGTGGTAAAGGAACTACACACAATCTACATATTTCACGACTACACTTTAATGTCAATGCCTGACTAATTTAATCAACGCATAAGCAAAGACTGGCTTCTAATGCTACTAAAACTTGACAACATCACAGGTTTTAAAACAGTTATCTGTCAGTAAATACACGATGTTACCAAATGCTTCTCTCACAATCCTTACCCAAATGCACACAGACTCACAGCGTGATTTTAGACAATCAACACTATCCTAGGACTTTACCAAAACTCATTCACTACTGTGGAAGGGTTAAGGGGACTGCACACAATCTACATATTTAAGTACAGCACATCAGTGTCAAAGCATGACTCATTTAATCAACATATAAGCAAAGACTGGATTCTAATGCTACTAAAACTTCACAACATGACAGATTTTAAAACAGTTATCTGTCAGCAAATACATGATGTTACCAAATGATTCTCTCACACTGATCCCAAATACACACTAACTCACAGTGTGATTCTAGACAAGCACCACTATCCCTATGAGTTTACCAAAACTCTTTCACTACAGTGCAAGTGAACTGCACACAATCTACATATTTCACGAATGCAATTTACTGTCAATGCCTGAATCATTTAATGAAAGCATAAGCCATAACTGTCTTCTAATGCTACTAAACTTGACAACCTGACTGGTTTTAAAACAGTTATCTGTCAGCAAATACACGATGTTACCAAATGCGTCTCTCACAATCCTTACGCAAATACACACAGACTCACAGTATGATTTTAGACAATCAACACTATCCTCCGAGTTTACCAAAACTCATTCACTAGTCTGGAAGAGTTAATGGTACTGAAAACAATCTACATATTTAAGTATAGCACATCAGTGTCAAAGCATGACTCATTTAATCAACGCATAAGCAAAGACTGGATTCTAATGCTACTAAAACTTCACAACATGACAGGTTTAAAAAAAGTTATCTGTAAGCAAATACATGATATCACCAAATGCTTCTCTCACACTGATCCCAAATACACACTAACTCACACTGTGATTCTAGACATGCACCACTATCCCTAGGAGTTTACCAAAACTCCTTCACTACAGTGCAACTGGTAAGGGAACTGCACACAATCTATATATTTCAGGACTGCACTTTTCTGTCAAAGCCTGACTCATTTAATCAAATCATAAGCCATAACTGTCTTCTAATGCTACTAAAACTTCACAACATGACAAGTTAAAACAGTTATCTGTCAGCAAACACACGGTGTCACCAAATGCTTCTCTCACAGTGGTTCCCAAATGCACACAGACTCACTGTGTGATTCTAGACAAACAACACTATCCCTTGCACTATACCAAAACACATTTCTTCATCTAGAAGTAGTACTACATCTTAGTATAGAAACATAACATAACTCATTTCACAAATTCATAAACAATGACTGGTTTTTAATTCTACCAAAATATAAAAACTGCACAGTTATCTGTTTACAAACACATGAAAAACACAAATGCTTATCACAGAATGGTTTCTACATGCACACACATTGTAGAGAAAAAAAGTACTCCCTACACTTTAGCAGGAAAAATACATTAGTCTGATTAAAATCAAAATAGTCTACATACATCCCCTCACAATTAAATAACTCATCTTTTAAGTTCTTTTGTAGATTAAGAAGTATATCAATCACTCACCATATTTTCTTTTACAGAATCTCTGCACTGTGCACCTCTCAGCAAAAGCAAAGAATGAAAAAGTTTCCCTTTCATTTTCCACACATATACATGTAAACATCAAATCACAATCCTTCGCACATAAACTCAAAAGCAAAAACACATTTCTATTGGTTAAACATTTCAACCCTTTCCAACTGAAATACATTTCAACCCTTCCCCCAATCTGCCTTCTGCCTGTTACCATAGAAACAGGTCATGGGACACTGAACTGAGCTCACAGGTCACAAGTTCAGCACACAATGTTCCTACACAAGACAGGAAGTGTGCTTGACTTTTCAACATATCAGCTTATCATATATAATGTTCCTTACAATCCGTTTTTGTTAACCAAAAACAATCATACCTTTAAAAAACAGAAATATACACCCTACCTTTCAGTGTAGAAAGTTGTGATACAACCAATGATTTCTTGTCGTTTTTCCAAAAACGTTGCCGTGGATCCGCGCACCCACCGCAAGAGAATCCGTGCATCCAATGCGATAGGATGCACGCACCGTGCACGCATTTCCCTGTGTTTTTTTTTTAAAAAGGGGGCCCCAGGGGGTCCTTCTGGGACCCCCTAAGCACCTCTAGAGGGTCAGAGTATTTCCACTCTGTCCCCTTTATATGTTTTACACACTTATTCCCCTTGCATCTTCAGCCTCGCTTCTACCGAGGCAGAAAATGGCCGCCAACAGTTCTTGGTTTCGAATGTAGAGAGACACTCGACAGCCAATTAGCATTCAGCTCGCGATCGGGAAGGTGCGCGCTCGGTTCGGGGAGGGTGCAGGTACAGTCCGCGGATCCTCCGCGGCCCTAGATATCACTAACTTTTTTACCCATATTTTCTCAGGAACTACTGAACAGATTCACACCATATATGCAAAAGGCATGAGTCCGAACTGAGGACTACCTCTTTGCCAAATTTGGTGTCATTCCGTTCAGCGGTTCGGGCTGTAGCCGCAACAACAGATCCTATGGGAAATTGCATGGGGAAAACGCGTTGAAGGACCCCCCTTTTTTCTCGGCCCCCACTTGACAGATCACCGCAAAACTTTCAGCGTAGGAGCGGGATGGAGTTGGCCAAAAGTTTGGAAAATTTCGCGAGGATTCGTCAACCGGCGCCAACGTTATTCCAAATAGAATGTTGCGGATTTCCTATGGAAATGTACGCTGGGATACGTAGTGTTTGCCCTTCATTTTAATACCCTCTAGTGGGTTTGGATGCCTTTGAAATAAAGGAAAGTGGATACTTTACCTGATGTGGAGTGCGGTCTCAATACCTAGGAAACCTTTGAAGAATTTATAAGTGGCAGTTTTCAGGCCGCATTGGACGACGCACCGCCAATAAAGGAACAACGGACCTGCATGAGTGAACAATTTGCTTGTGAAAGGGCACACCAGGTACATTATTATAGTCATGCAGAGTTCTATTCTAAAGCCCAATGGAGGGTGATTAAGTGTGTCCCAAATTTCGTTTCAGCAGCCAAACCCACTGGAGGGTATTAAAATGAAGGGCAAACACTATGTATCCCAGCATACATTGTGAAATGAAAAATCTCATTATGAAGGCACACCGGAAGCCAAGTACTTTTAAATCACGCAGGGGATGGTGGTAGTAACCGACTTGAAAGGGCTGCAGACACAGGCCTCTGAGGAGAAGCTAAACGCTTTGAAACGTCAGGCCCGGGCTGATATGCAGGGATGGGAAGCTGCATGCCTTTGAAATAGAGGAAAGTGGATACTTTACCTGATGTGGAGTGCGGTCTCAATACTTGGGAAACCTTTGAAGAATATATATATATATATATATATATATATATATATATATATATATATATATATATATATATATATACATATATATTATCTACTGGCGGTCGCCAGTAGATAGTTATAGTTAGGACCGCGTTTCCATAGGAAATCTGCAACATTCTATTTCGAATAACTTTGGCGCTGATTGACGAATCCTCGCGAAATTTTCAAAATAGGTGGGGCGCTCCGCTCCTTCCCTGAAAGTCTCGGGGGGATTCGTCAAGCGGGGGCTGAGAAAAAGGGGGGGTCCCAAAACGCGTTTTCCCCATGCATTTTTCCATAGGACCTTTAGTCCAAGCTACAGCCCGAACGGCTGAACAGAATTACTTGAAATTTGGCAGAGAGGTAGTCCTCAGGTCAGGGATGTGCCTTTTGCAGGTCTGGTGTAAATCTGTTCAGTATTTCCTGAAAAAATAGCATTTAAATCAATATATATATCTATAGGCGCGCTCCGTGCGCGTACGGTAAAATGTACCGTACGCGCACGCTGCCGTGCGCGAGCGCGATTCTGATTGGTTGTTAGATCTTAGTAAACATTCGAATCGGTCGAAACCAGGAAGTGTCGGCCGCCATTTTGTCTCTCGCAGTCTGAGGGGGTGAAAACATAGGTGGAGAACGTGAAAAGGGGGCAGGGTGGACAGTTCCTGACCCCCTAGCCTTTGTCAGGGGGTCCCAGAAGGACTCCCAAGGGACAAAATTTCTTTTAATTTTTTTTTAAAAATCGCGGAGTGCGCTTAGCGTGCACATACAGTAGAAACGGAAAAATTCCGCGAACTGCGTAACGTGGGCGCACGGTGCGTGAAGCGCACCGTGCGCGTACGGTACGCGCACGGTGAAAAACCTTAAAAAAATAAATAAATAAATACAGAACTTAGCATTTAAAAAACCGTACAAATTCACTGAAAAAATCATAGGTTTCACACACGTTATAGTTAGGAATTAGCATTTAAAAAACCTTGCAAATTCACTTAAAAAAACAGAGGTTTCACACATGTTATAGTTAGCTGGACATTTCACTCGTGAAAAACCATTGAAATTCCCCTGTTATAGTTAGTGCAGGCAACTATAATTCACGCGACCGCAATCCTCTGCTGATGACGTCAGATATTACATCACTGATGACATATGTGTCTTAATGAAAAATAAATATTTGTAATATATGTATAGCTAAACATTAATGGAAGAAGACATGGGTAAATAAGTGTCTAAATACAGTGATGTAATATCTGACATCATCAGCGGAGGATTGCGGTCGCGTGAGTTATAGTTGCCTGCACTAACTATAACAGGGGAATTTCAATGGTTTTTCACGAGTGAAATGTCCAGCTAACTATAACGTGTGAAACCTATGTTTTTTTTAGTGAATTTGCAAGGTTTTTTAAATGCTAATTCCTAACTATAGCGTGTGTGAAACCTATGGTTTTTTCAGTGAATATATATATATATATTCACTGAAAAAAACATAGGTTTCAGGCACGTCATAGTTAGGAATTAGCATTTAAAAAACCTCAGAAATTCACTGAAAAAACCATAGGTTTCAGGGGTGTTATAGTTAGCTGGACTTTTCACCTGTACAAAACCCGAAATGCACTGCTGATGACGTCACATATTACATCACTCATGACATGGTCAGTGACATCACTCATGACATCACTGATGACATCTCAAATGACATCACTGATGACATCACTGATGACATCATCCAGTGAATGTCTGTTTTTCTGAAAATTAAATATGTTTTATATATGTATATCTCAAGGTCGATGGAAGAATAAATGGGTATATAAGTGTCTAAATGGATGATTTGTTTTCGAAAAATTGATTGTGTAACTGACTGATTAAGTGTATCATAGTGAATACATGGCTTAGTGAGTAATGTTTAAATATGTAAATATCTGTATCAGTCTCTCACTTTGTGTATAAGTGGCTGCATGGGTTGGTGAGTAGCTACATGGGTGTCTATATAGGTTATTAGTTGGTTTTTTGAGTATCAGTCTGAGTGTCTGCATGGTTCGGTGGGGAGTATTACGTAGTGCATAGGTGCATGAATGAGTGACTCAGTGTTTGTATGTGTTGAAGACAGCATGTGTGCAGGACTGTATGGGTGGATGAGTGTGTGTATGGGTGTGTTAGTGAGTGAATGACTGTCTCAGTGTCTTTATGAGTAACTACATATGTTTTAAACTAGTATATGTGACTATTGGTGTATATAAGTGAGTATATGTGAGAGTGAGAGATTGAAAGAGTTCCTGTATGAATAAGTATGTGTTTCTATAAGTGTTTTTTAAAAGACTAAGTATGTGTAAGTTTCCGTAGAAGTAAGTGTGGTGGTGTGTGTATAACTGTATATGTAAGTAAATGTATGTTTGATTCTTTATTAGCATGAGTGACTATGTGTGTGAGTAACTCTATGGATGAGTGGCATTGTGTAACAGGATGTATAGGTGTATGAGTACATATGATGAGTGAGTACATGTATGAGTGACTGTATAGGACTGTTGGTGAATGAGTGGATGTGTATGTGGATCTTAGAATTACTGAAGAGGTTGTTGTAACTGGTATTGGTATGTCCATTGTTTTGAAAATGTTAGTCTCTATTTTTGAATGTGTGTATCAAAGGTTATATTAGGGTGAGAGGAGGTCTGCCACTCTATCACAAGGATGATGTCATCAGTGATGTCATCAGTGATGTCATTTGAGATGTCATCAGTGATGTCATGAGTGATGTCACTGACCATGTCATGAGTGATGTAATATGTGACGTCATCAGCAGTGCATTGCGGGCGCGCGAGTTATAGTTAGCTGAACTAACTATAACGGGGGAATTTCAATGGTTTTGTACAGGTGAAAAGTCCAGCTAACTATAACACCCCTGAAACCTATGGTTTTTTCAGTGAATTTCTGAGGTTTTTTAAATGCTAATTCCTAACTATAACGTGCCTGAAACCTATGGTTTTTTCTGTGAAATTCAAAGGTTTTTTAAATGCTAATTTCTAACTATGCCTACAGAGATAGGACATGTGAAGAAAGAAGAAAAAATGAACAGAAAGAAAAAAAAGAAGTGCAGAAAGAAGCAACAGAAGTCCTCAAAGACGAAGAAAAGTGCAGGAAGAAGGATAACGTGCAGAAAGAACAAAAAGAAGAGCAGAAAGAATCCTTGTTGCAAAATCATCCTGTACCCTCAACTTTTTCAGACGGATACTGGTGGTAACTGAGTCTGACTAACCAGTCCTAGAGCCAGTGCTATGTTAAAAGACACTTAGAATACAGTGAAAACACCTACATACACTAGGGAACATTATGCGTTGGGGTCCCCCTGTGATTAGCATGACCTCCTCTGTAAGCCCCTAGTATATAATAGGGCAGGGGGATTAAAACTACCTCTTAAAAGAGGTCACAGGGCGTTTTTGCACACGTTAACTCAGGCCCTGTCCCCTCCCTTCACCACTGTGTAAACACGCCCTGTGTCCGTTTTTAGTTGGGAGATTACGTTTATTTGAATCCTGAGGGTCCCTAGGGTCGAACTAGCCCGCTAGGTACCTCCAGTAAGTGCCACAGAGCTGCGTTGCAGAGAGGTGTAAAAAGTGGCACAGCCTGGACCACCTCTCTGCAATCCAGCTCAGTGGCGCTTACTGGAAGCACTTGGTGGGCTAGTTAGCCCCCAGGGGCCCTCAGTATTGAAGGGAAATTATATCCCCAATTTAAAACGTGCTATAGTGCGTGTTTGTACACGTCACCTCTGGCCCCGTCCCCTCCCTTCACCACTGTGTAAACGCACCCTGTAACTGTTCTAAGTTGAGAGATTAAGTCCCCTTGAATCCTAAGGGTCCCTAGGGTCAAACTAGACCACTAGGTACCTCCAGTAAGTGCCACAGAGCTGCGTTGCAGAGAGGTGTAAAAAGGGGCTTGGCCTCAGAACACCTGTCTGCAGCGCAGCTCCCTGGCGCATACTGGAGATGCCTGTTGGGCTAGTTGGCCCTCAGGGACCCTCAGTATTGAAGAGGAATTAATTCCCCAACTTACAACTCGCCAGGGGGCGCGTTTGCAGAGTGCTGCAAGGAGGGAGCATGGCCTCCGGCAAGATGCCAGTCTTTTATTTATTTAAATTTTTTAAGAAGGGGGGCTGTGTGGTTCCCCTTCTTATTCTAATTTATTGGCCCTGATGACCCCATCCCCCAGGGCCTGTCTCCTAATTATATTTTTTTGACCCCAATCCCCAGGGCCGGCCACTGTTTTTTATTATTTTTTAAAAATATATATTTATAGACACACCTAGGACATGCTGGACAAACCGTACGTACCTATCACCATGACGATTTGAGTGATATTCATTAAAAGGCGACTATGCATACAATGAATCCACGTGGAATGTATTTACACCACTAGTGAAGCTCTGACATGTCTGATGCCCTACCATGTCTAATCCCGGTAGACACCCTTGTCGTTTATTTATACAAACATAGGTAGCTATTGACAGGCACATTTAATACATATGCACACCAAGCCATTCAAAGGGGATTCGACAAAAATTCGACCAAAACTATGTAAGAAACCCCCCTCACGGTTAATAAAACACACATCCACTGCCGGATGTGTAATACTTTTTATTTTACTCTCTGAAAAGGGGACGAACATCACTTGAGATTCACAGCGCGCTCCTGGCAGAGCCCAATGCTGTGTTACACCCACCATTGCCTGCCGAGTGCCACACACCTCTGTGTTGTATTCCACCAGCTAGTGCATATGCTATGACACTCTCTAGCCCATGTGCACTGTAACACCATCCCGTGAATATGTCATGCCACACTTGTCTTCGCACGGGTTATATTGCCCCATCTACTGTGCCTTCCTCGATGCCTATGTTATAACGCACAGTGCTATGCCATACATATTACAATCTGGGATCCATATCTTTGTCACAGTGCATATGCAACGTTACACTCCCCAGCACATATTTTATATTACAACTTTAGAGACTAGTTAGGTTACACAACACTGCCCTGTGCATATTACACTCCAAGGCGCACATCGCATAGCACGCGCTAGTGCCTGTGCTATCTCGCACTCTCCAATGAATCTGTCATTGCGCACAATGTATTGCATATTATATTTCACGCCCGGTTCATCTTATATCACACTTTTTGGTGCATAGTTTATACCATACACTATATCTAGTTTTCATTTTCAATCGTGCTCTCAGGACTATGTTCTATATAACACTGTGTTCACCTACCCTTTTCACGGGCATTACATTTTGCAATAGGGGGTGGAGGGTCAGGGAGTGTTTCTGCCAAGTGAGCCCGGAGTCACAGTCACAAACGTCCTCTTCTCCCTGAATAAAAGTGAGATTATGCTGCATACTTGTTCATATTTTAAGTAGTTCGCACAGACACACGTTTTAAAAATAATAAAGTTCCTAATACCCGCCTTCTCTGAACAGTTAGCTTGCTGCCCCATCCCCCTCCTCCCTATCCTCTGTTGTGTGAATCCATGGACTAGCCTCCTCCCTCATGCCATGCATGGTCTGATGTGCTGCCACTGCCCTCAATTTAGTATGATGTACCAGTCCCCTCCTCCTGCCCTCCATTGCCCAATTTTATGCTACATCATTGACCTCCTGCTTAAACTCTTTGCTTAGCTTGCTGCCCCTATTCTCCTTCCCCCTGCCCTCCGATGTCTTTGTGCATGCCCCTGCTCCATCCTTTTTGCCCACCATGTTCCATGGACCTGCCACTCCTATCTACTCTGAGTGTTCTGTTGAGCTGCCACTCCCCTCCTACCTGCCTAGCATTGTCAGATGACTGTAACCTGTCCCTGCCACCTCCACCCTGCCTGTCCACACGCCATGCCCCTATCCTCTTCCTCCTGTCCTACATGGTCCATTGTACTGCCACACCCTTCTGCCCTCCCTGGTCTGTTGTGCTGCAACTGCTCCTCCTGCCTGCCCCTTGCGGTCTGTTGTGAGGCCCCTTCCCCTGAACTTTCTTGTCTGTGCACAGGTCCTGACCCTCCCTTCTATCCTCCATCGTCCTTTGTGCATGCCCCTGCACCCTCCTTCTTGCCCATCATAGCCATTGTGCTGCCACTAACCCTCCCACTTGCCATGCATGGTCTTCTGTGCTGCCATGGCCCCTCCCACCTTCCCTGTGTGGTCAGTTAGCTGCCCCTGACCCCCTCCCACCTTTCCTCCAGGGTCTGTGTGTATGCCATCACAGTCTCACTGTTGCTCTTCATGGTGTGTCTTGCTTCTAGTGCCCATCCTGCCTGACCTCCATCTCTATCTTGCTGCTCCTGCCCTGCCCCCTTGCCCCCAGCCCTCTGTTTACATTTGCAGACCCCTACTCCCTCCCTCCTGGCTTGTCTGTTCCATTGTAATGCCCCTGATCCGTCCCTCCTGCCCTTTATGGTCTGTTATGCTGCAGCTTTCTCCCCTGTCTGTCCATTATGGTCAGCTAGCTACCATTGCCTCTTGCCCCTCTGTTCTCTGTTGTCCATGTGCATGGTCCTGTCCCCTCCCTCTTGCTTTCTATGGATTGTTGTGCTGCACTCCCGTCCCGCATGCCCTGTGTGGTGAATTGTGCTGCTGCAAACCCTGATGCCTGCCCTGCAGGGTCAGTTTGGTGCACCTCTCCATGTCCCTCCTGTCCTCTGTTATCCAAGTCCATGTCCCTACCCCATTTCCTTCCATGATCCAATGTACCATACTTGCGAACATTTTGAACTTGGTAAGAGGGAGATTTTGAAAAAAAACTGGGGTATTGATTTTCCCCTTTGAGTTACATTGAAAAAGAGGAGATTGTAGACAGGAGACAGATCAAATAAAGCCCATTTGAGCTTAAAAACATTGGACGTTTCCTGGCTGAATCGGGTCTGTTGGCATGTATGGCTGTACTACCATTGCCTCTTCCTTCTGCCCACAATGGTCTATTACATTGCCACAGCCTCTCTTGCAAGTCATGTATTGTTGGTTTGTTGCCCCTGCCCCCCTTTCCACTGCCCTCCATAGTCTGTTGTGCTGCCACGGCCCTTCCTGCCTGCTCAGTGTGGTTAAATTGTTGCCTTTGCACCCTCCTACCTGCCTTCAATTTTCAGAGTCCGTGCCCCTGGCCTCTGCCTCTCAAAAGTATCCTAATGAACAACTAGATTGCTAACATTCTATATTTATTACAAAAGTGTGGAACGCCTGACGTCATCTTGATGTAATCAAAACTGTAATACCTAGAGCATTTCCTTTAGAAATTACATATATGAGAGGGTCTTATTGGCATCAAAATTATGGTTAGTGCTCTAAAAGACTAAAATAAGGACATATTTTCTGAGTTTTCAAATAGCGACAAAGCACTTTTAAATTATTTGTTATCTTTATGTTTTTTTATCCAGTTGACCACTTGATTAAATGTTGCACTTAGGGGAGAGGATGTGGTGTTACTTCCAGAACTGCAGACTATGCAACTGGGGAACCAGGTTGGAGTTTCTGCTTCAGCTCGACATTCTGTGATTCTGGTCGAATCACTTAGTCTCCCCATGTCTACAACCAAAAAGAATTTGTTCTTGTGTGATGTAACCAATGCTCATGTAAAGCACTCCAATACCTGACAAGTCTGCACTATATAACACTGCAAAAACACAAAATAATAAGTGGTTTGCACACTTCTGTCATTGGGCTATATTTGGGCTACATCTGGGTGATTTTGGGCTACATTTGGGCATTTTGTCTCCGGTGGCTATCTTGGGAGATTTATTTGTTATGAAGTTTCCTAATTTCCTCATGTACTGCAGTCTCATCAGTAGGAAATGCTTTCAGTTTTTTACTTTGATTCCATCATCAAGGTATTCAGATATGTCACACATTTGCCATAAATTCTGAAAGTTAGCACTCTAGTTGCTCATTAGATCACTGTAGTAAAACTACTGTTCACCATGGAAGTCTGCTCCTGGTATTAAAAGTGCATGTTTCAGTCTGCATGTCAGAATGTTTTAATGAAATAGAAGAGGATTTGAGAAGTCACTCAAAATGTGCCCTCATTTTCTTTCTTCAGCATTAATCATAATTTCTATGGCAAAATGAACCCCCTCATTGTGTTCCTTTTTAAATTAAATGTTTTAAGTGTTACCAGTTTATTCCAATCAAGATGGCTTCAGGTGTGCCATACTTTTGTCATAATGAAGACAGTAAGCGCTCTAGTTGTTTTTAAGAACACTCTGGGACATTCTGTCATTGGGCTATACTTGGGCTACATCTGGGTGATATTTGGGCTACATTTGGGCTCCTTTGTCTCTGGTGGCCATCTTGGGAGACTTATTTGTTATGAAGTTTCCTAATTTCCTCATTTACTGCAGTCTCCTCAGTAGGAAATACTTTCAGTTTTTTACTTTGATTCCATCAAGAAGGCATTCAGATGTGTCACACATTTGCCATAAATTCAGAATGTTAGCACTCTTTTTGCTCATTAGATCACTGTAGTAAAGCTACTGCTCACCAGGGAAAACTGCTGCTGGTATTGAAAGTGCATGTTTAAGTCTGCATGTCAGAATTTTTTAATGAAATAAAAGAGGATTTCAGAAGTCAAAATGTGCCCTAGTTTTTCTTTCTGCAGCACTAATCATACTTGTTATGGAAAAATGAACACCCTCATTTTGTTCCTTTTTAAATTAAATGTTTTAAGAGTTACCACTTTAATCCAAGCAAGATGGCTTCAGGTGTGCCATAAGTTTATCATAAGTAGGACTGTTAGCGCTCTAGTTGTTCTTTGGAACACTCTGGGAAGCTGCAGTAGAACACAAAGGAATCAATTGACAGTCTCTGCCCTTGTTGGATGTACATGTTTTACTGAGAATGTCAGACTTCATTCTCACATGACTGAGAAAGATAATGTGAATTTACTGAAAATAAGCTCTCAGTTTAGCTTATAGATCACCTTCCAAACCTCTGTGGGAAAAGCATGAGAAAATATTTTTCTCTCAATCATGATATCCCAGCAGAAGGCTTTTTCACATGGTGAAATCACCTTAGAACATACCACAATTCCTAAAATGAGTATGGTACCATCAACAAATGATTTATAATGTAACTAAAGTCTTAAAACCTTCTATTAACTGCAATGCTTTTTAATGAGGTGCTATCATGTATATTGGTCCCAAGATGGCTGCCAACACTTCTTGGATGAAGTGCTGACAGCCAATCAGATCTCAGGATGAGATGTGTGGTTAGGCTCCGCTCACATATATATATGATTTTACTTTTGATTTTCTCAGGAACTACTGAACAGATTGACACCAGACCTGCAAAAGGCACTTCCCTGAGCTGAGGACTACCTCTCTGCCAAATTTCAATTAAATCTGTTCAGCCGTTCGGGCTGTACCTTGGACTAAAGGTCCCTATGGAAAATTGCATGGGGAAAATGTGTTTTGGGACCCTCCTTTTTTCTCGGCCCCCGCTTGACGAATCACCCCGAGACTTTCAGGGTAGGAGCGGAGCGGAGCGCCCCACCTATTTTGAAAATTTCGCGAGGATTCGTCAACCGGCGCCAAAGTTATTCCAAATAGAATGTTGCGGATTTCCTATGGAAACACGGTCCTAACTATAACTATCTACTGGCGACCGCCAGTAGATAATATATATATATATATATTTATATATATATATATATATATCTGGCTCGGGTGCAAAAACACACTGCACTCACGGGGTGTATTAAATCCCTTTATTCAGGCACACCAATCGCGAGGACGCGTTTCGGCATTCCGCCTTCTTCCAGCTCGCGTGTGCATCAACTGACATAAGTGGGTGTGATTGCTTAAAATGTCAGAGCTGAATGCTCATTGGCCGCAGTAGCTGGTAGGGAGGTAGGGATTGGTTGCTCAATAGCCAATGTCGTGGGCCCCTCTGCTCGTACATCTCCCCATTACCGCTGGCTTGGTCCCCACATGTCAAACGTGGTCTTCAGGGCACCCCTCGTCAACCTCCGGGTTATGTCACAAAACAGCGCAGGGATCAGCATATATCCGCCTGCTGCACTCTTCTGACGGGTGCAAGTAAAGATGGAGGTGGGTCCATTCTTAAATATCTGGCTCGGGTGCAAAAACACACTGCACTCACGGGGTGTATTAAATCCCTTTATTCAGGCACACCAATCGCGAGGACGCGTTTCGGCATTCCGCCTTCTTCCAGCTCGCGTGTGCATCAACTGACATAAGTGGGTGTGATTGCTTAAAATGTCAGAGCTGAATGCTCATTGGCCGCAGTAGCTGGTAGGGAGGTAGGGATTGGTTGCTCAATAGCCAATGTCGTGGGCCCCTCTGCTCGTACATCTCCCCATTACCGCTGGCTTGGTCCCCACATGTCAAACGTGGTCTTCACGTCAGAAGAGTGCAGCAGGCGTAAATGGTGGGAGAGGAGCCAGGATTTTACAGCGTCTTGCACCACCACTGGGCGTCGGAAATATCAGCGTTGCGAAAGCGCCAGTCATACAGACTGGAGGACAATCGGATACATGCTGATCCCTGCGCTGTTTTGTGACATAACCCGGAGGTTGACGAGGGGTGCCCTGAAGACCACGTTTGACATGTGGGGACCAAGCCAGCGGTAATGGGGAGATGTACGAGCAGAGGGGCCCACGACATTGGCTATTGAGCAACCAATCCCTACCTCCCTACCAGCTACTGCGGCCAATGAGCATTCAGCTCTGACATTTTAAGCAATCACACCCACTTATGTCAGTTGATGCACACGCGAGCTGGAAGAAGGCGGAATGCCGAAACGCGTCCTCGCGATTGGTGTGCCTGAATAAAGGGATTTAATTCACCCCGTGAGTGCAGTGTGTTTTTGCACCCGAGCCAGATATTTAAGAATGGACCCACCTCCATCTTTACTTGCACCCGTCAGAAGAGTGCAGCAGGCGTAAATGGTGGGAGAGGAGCCAGGATTTTACAGCATCTTGCACCACCACTGGGCGTCGGAAATACCAGCGTTGCAAAAGCGCCAGTCATACAGACTGGAGGACAATCGGATATATGCTGATCCCTGCGCTGTTTTGTGACATAACCCGGAGGTTGACGAGGGGTGCCCTGAAGACCACGTTTGACATGTGGGGACCAAGCCAGCGGTAATGGGGAGATGTACGAGCAGAGGGGCCCACGACATTGGCTATTGAGCAACCAATCCCTACCTCCCTACCAGCTACTGCGGCCAATGAGCATTCAGCTCTGACATTTTAAGCAATCACACCCACTTATGTCAGTTGATGCACACGCGAGCTGGAAGAAGGAGGAATGCCGAAACGCGTCCTCGCGATTGGTGTGCCTGAATAAAGGGATTTAATACACCCCGTGAGTGCAGTGTGTTTTTGCACCCGAGCCAGATATTTAAGAATGGACCCACCTCCATCTTTACTTGCACCCGTCAGAAGAGTGCAGCAGGCGTAAATGGTGGGAGAGGAGCCAGGATATATATATATATATATATATATATATATATATATATATATAGAGAGAGAGAGAGAGAGAGAGGGCCGGGCAGAGTTTGGATAGTCGTGCCATGCGGAACCCGTGAAGTGGCAAAAAAACTCCACAGTGCAATGCGGAGTTCGCTATTGGGAGGAGTTCCATTGTTCCGCCTGTTCATGTGACGTTTATGCCATATGTCAATGCGAAGTTTGTTCTCAGGCAGAAATCTCGCACAAACTGCACAACACAGTTCACAGGGACGTGGCCATCTTGTTTCTCGCTCTGTTTCTGATGCTGGGGCCTACTTTTTCATTCTTTCTCAATCTATTTAATCCTTGTCTTATAAAACATTTTTCCACTCCTTTTTATTTATTATCTTACCATTTTTCTTTGTACTTTTTTATTTTTTCAATTTACTTCCTTATATTTACCTTCTTTTTCCTGTTTTTTTTCTCTCTGCCCTCAGCGCCATGGCAGAGCAGGGTGCAATAATAAGAGCAGCAGCCGCGGTGCCAGCAAGGGGTGCAGCCCTGTGTCATTTTTTCAGAGGTAGAGGTGGCAGCACTGGTATTTTATGACCAGCGCCACCTCCCCTCCACCCTGCCAGCAGATGGCAGGCCTGGGTCTGGGTACGGACTCCTGAGAGTGCAAATAGCACAGGGCAGTGTAACGCTGCTCTCAGGTCCGGCAAATCCAGAAGCAGCTGATGCACCAATGGTCTGACGTTTTGGACCAAGAATAGACTTGCTGGACCTGCTAGGGGTTGAGGTTGCGGGGCTTGGTGAGCAATTATTAATATTATTACGTGTTCTATGCTATTGCTAATATTTTTTTCCCAAATATCAAGCATGCTGCTCACACGCAGGTAAGTTAAGTTTACAAATAGTATGTCATTATTATTCTAGGCAGGTGCTCGGCGCTACCTAGTCATACTTGTTGGCACTCGCTTGAGCTGATTATGTAAGAAGTAATGCAGAGACTCCTTTGTCGTGTCACTAAAAAAGTGGTAGCTAGTATTAGTAATTTAGCGCATCCTCTCACTTCAGTTCTTAGAGCCTTTTTTTTGTAGTTTGTACAGTGTCGAGCAATCAATTTCCCAGTGTATGGTGCATGCATACATCAGTCTATGCATTTACAGAAAAATGCAAACTCTGAGAATTAGCCCGTCAAAGGGCGTTGACAGATTGCGAATGAGATTAGAAGCAAACATCATTCGTTGCAATTTAGTTGGTAAGTTTAGGAAATTTGGTTTAGAAAATTTGGAATGGGATAGGACGGTCCGCGATACTACTAGTAGATCTGATTTACAAAAAACAATGTTATTTCGATTGCCTTTTCCTGCCAAAAGATATTTTTGAAGAGATTCTTTTATTTACCACCAATCTTTTTTTTCTGTATGTCTTACATCAGCACCCAGGAGCAAGAAGAGGGCTGAGACAGGTGACGGAGCTGCTGGAGGTGCCTCCAAAACTTCCTCAGCCGCTGGCTCTGCTGGCACCAGGAAGTCCTCTTGTTGTTAACATTGATATTTATTTCCCTAACATTTACCGCTCCTTATTTTAAATTAATATTTCTACTTGTTTCCTATATTGTTTCCAAATCCTTTTCGATCTCTCCGTTTCTAAATTCTTGTTATCCCTGCATTATCCTATATACTTATTTTCTATATTTCAGGTTTCTGTACTTTACTTCAAACTGTCTCTGTACAAGTCTGTCTGAAGCTTCCTTTCTTCTGCTTTGTCAGTCAGCTTTCCCTCTCCCTTTATATATTTTGTAGACTGCCTAGTGGTGGTACTGTATGACTCAGAGAAACCATTGGTCATGTACCACTACTCTGCCGTGAAGATTGTATGCCCATGTAAGGTATTCTATGCATGTTTGTTGTTATGAAATGAGAGAGTGGCCATGGTCATGTTGGAAACCCCAGAGTTGTGTATTAACAGCAGTTGGTGAAGACCGTGCACCATGGCTGGAATGAAGTATGAGGAAGACGGCCTCATTGCATTTGCCAATCAAGACCATATGTCCAGTTGTCCGTCCTTTTATTTCTTTTCAAAAACTCAGATTCATAAATAGATATGCCACTGCATTACAAAAAGTTATTGTTTGTCTTGAGGCTTTTCAAAAATTACCAGCAACAAAATGACCAACCTGATATTTTTGATAGAAGATACTGTAACCGCATTGTAGAGATATATCTGTGGTTGTATTTTGCTATTAAAAAATTAATAGGGGGAGGCGTATCTGGCATCTAACAAATGTGTAGTGTTTTTTCTAGCCACACCAACCACCAGTGCCGGGGTCAGCAGTGACAACCTCAGTCAAGCAGCAGATGCAGCAGTGGTACAAGGGGGTGAGTCAGAGCCAGTGGCGGGCGGTATTGGTAAGTCATATTGCTTGCTTATTGACAAATATACTCACTGCAAGGGTGTACTGTTGACTTGCGAAGAATTGAACACACCACTCTTTAGCAGATACAGCGGAAGTTGAGTAATGGCCTCTCCTATCTGCAACTCAAGAGATAAAGTTTCAAAAAGATCTTTAACTATGATGGGTTGATGGGAAATGGAAGGAGAAAGGATGGGTGAAATATAATGTGATTGAGCAAAAAGGATGCATGGGTGAAAGGATGCATATATGTGGCTGATAGGATTCATGGGTGGGTGAAGAATGGATGGATGGATGAAGGAATGAAAGGAAGCCTGCCTGGGTGAGTGAAAGGGTATGGGTGAAAGGATGCCTGCCTGGGTGGTTGAAAGGAATCCTCGGGTGGGTTTGATGGGTAAAAGAATGCATGGGTGGGTAAATGTATGTTGGTGAAATGTTAATTGAGACTGAGAGCAATGTTTGGATGGGTGGTTATATGGATGCGTGGTTTTCAATGGTGAACACTGAATGAGAGAATGTAAAACTTAAACAGTGAGTAGCAAAGCCAAAGTTGAATAATAATGATACTAGAAGAGCAATGCAATGATGAATGGATTTAAGAAGAAACAAGGGACTAGGGTGCTCCTCTGGAGCGGTGCTCTTCTCACTTACTTTACTTGCTTGGATTGGTTTTATCAAGGTTTTGATTCAAAGGGTTGAGGTGGTATTTCAGACTACTCCCTTGACTCACGGTAGTATTCAAGCGCAACACATATTATGTATCCTACCTAGCCACCCATCATCAATCACCTATCTCCCTCCCTACCCATGGCATTTCGCCAGTGACACTCATGGTGACCTAACAGCTGCATGGTTACATCAGCAGAACTGCATTCTTGGTTGTGCAATGTGCATCTACCTCAGTCAATGTGCTATTTACAAATTTCATGGAAAAGCTAAAGATATTTGTGCTTCCCTTCACTCAGTCACTTCCTAGTACATAACTGCTTTCCTTAGTTCTTTGCATGAGCCACATTTCTCTGGCCAAGTGATATTTTATTATGGCTTCCTTAATAGATTACGTCTGTTCAAATTTTTCCCTTTCAACATTTGTTGAACAAAGTGACTCACAACTAGCAAAAGCTTAGATACTTGAGGATGATGATCAGTGAAACATCTACCCACCCAGACTAATACCCCTAACTTACCCGCAGTAGAGTAAGTTCATAATTATTTTCCTTACTGCCAAGCAAATCTATTTTGTTGGAATTTCAAAGTGTGGTGACACAGGTTGAGGCCAGGAGTAAAGTAGGACTAAGAGTTAGTGCCTAGACGTTTGTGGACGGGATAACCTATATCGAACATGCCAAATACAATATTCTGCTCCTAAATCCTTTCCCTCTACTCTAGTGCATTGCTTTTCCCACTGCCTACTCATGGGCAAACAGGAGGATGTCTGTCTGCATGATTGAATATATAGTACCTCTTGTTACGTATGTCATTCATAGTATTCAACTGCCTTGTAGTCGGGATGAAATTGAAAGCCATTTACAGAGCATGGCCATGATAGGAATACGATAATTGTCAAGTACAGCTGTCCCACTGCTGCAGAAGCCAGGAGCTCCCCATCCTATCTGGTATGTCGGCACTCTCAGGGGTCCCTGCTTGCTTACGTTTCTGTCCACTAAGTTGTTTTGTCTTTCCCTTTTCTTGCCACTGCCAATGTTTGTTTCTTTTTATTGTATTTGTTGATGCCAGTGCTTGTTTTGCCTAACCTATTTGTTTTTGGGTGCTTGCAATAGTGGCACATTATTGTACATGTGCTGTTGCTAAGTACCTGGCATACTTATAGGCATGGCTAAGGCACATAGCATGCTTATGGGCATGGCTAGCCACGTGTGGTTAACGGCCACTGAATTGGCTATAAAAGCCCAAGCCTCGAACCTGTCGGTGCTTGGCCTAATCTCCTGGTTTCCGCTTCAGCTGGCGACTGCTTCTGTCACCGCTTCAGGATTTCCTCATTCACCATTGGATAGAAGCACGCAGCAGTCCAGAACTGCAGCAAGCATTGGACAACTAAGCACAGCGCGTTTTAAGGCTGCATGTGAAGTGAAAGGCTGTGTGACTTTCACATCGGAAGGCTCGTCCTTGCATAATGGCCATGTGAATTGGCCATCTGGTATTTGGCACAAGTGACTTTTGATCCAAGACTATGGCATTTACATATTTGTTTTGAGCTTAGCGCCTGTGGTTATTTTATGTTAGAAATCATTTCATATTTGTATTACACTTAGCGCTTGGAGTCATTTTATGTTTCAACTAATTTCATATTTGTATTCAGCGCAGCGCTTGGGGTCATTTTATGTTTGAACTCATTACTGATTTCTGGGAGTTTTGTTTCTACACTATGTGCACAGAACTTTGATACTAAGATGAATATTGTGAACTTGATACAGCGCCTTGCGCATGGAAGCATCCTGTTACCCCTCTGATCATCATATTGTATGAACACTGGCTTATTTAGCCCTTTCAGCCTTTTCCTAAATGTGAATATTTGTTTATAGGGGTTTTGTGCAAATGAAACAACGTGTCTAGGTGCCATTCATTTACCTGGCTGTAGATGACACATAATCATAGCCAGTGACTCCTTTTTGGCAGCATTGTTCTTAGAGAACTATTATTTGGACTGTATTCTCCTGCAACCTACAGACAAAGGCTAAGAGAGTATTTCAGCTCCTCTTGAGAACCAGGTGATTAACATAACTCGCTTATTATGAATGTTCTGTGCTAAGTGCACCTGGGTGGCCCAGAAGTTCCTCTGTACTCATCTGTTGCATTTCTCATTTTATAGAGAAACGTAAGTCCTCAAAAAAGAGACCCTACTCTGCAAACAGATCCCTTCGAGGGTGCCGGGCTGGTCCAGGCTGGGTGGAGTATCACTGTTCGCTCTCTTTTTCTCATACCATTCCCCTTCCCTTTTGGGACACCTGCCAAGACTCCTGTAGCGCGTTCAGTAGAGCCGAGAGGTGTTCTAAGTGGAGAGAGGACAGTTCATCACTCCTGCAGACAACCTGAACTTCAGTTGAGTGCCTGTGCCACAGTCTTACAGCAGACAGTAGCAAAGTAACACGAGTATGACGAGGAAACTAGCTGAGCTAGCATGCCTCCCTTAATTTAGCTCAACAAGAGAGAGAAGAATACTTGAATACTCCATAGTGAATAATGTCTCAAACTCTAATCACATCAAAATTAAATGGCCCGAGGATACCCACAAATATACTGCTACTGTGCCACTGCATAATTGTATGTGCTTTCCTAAGAGCATTGGCTATAATTTGTCTTTTTTCTTTCTTGATATAGCTACTCCTGCTGGTCCTGCTCCTAACAGGCAGAAGCCTGGACCTGGCAGAGGAAACTGAAGACCCTCAGGGCAGAATACTGGTGGCTCATGGTCATGGAGAAGGAGGAGGAGGAGGCAGCAGCAGCTGCAGATTCCCCCTGCCCCAGTCGGACCCCAGTGCCTCTTGTCCACCGTTGCTGCAGTCTGATGGCAGCACCTTGCTGCCATTCCATCACTACTGCTCCCCCCTTTTTCCGTGCATTTCAGTATTGCATCATGGAGAGGCTGGTGCCCATGGAATCCAAGCAGGAACAAATGGTGAGACACATAAACTCCATGTAGAAGCTCCTAACCCGCTGTTAATTCCCTCTTTTGCCCCTTTTTAAAAAAGAAATTGGTGGGTGGGACTTGTGGGGGGGATGGTGGGAATGTGGGAGTTGGGACATTTTTTGAATTTTTTTTAATGGCAATTTAATTTGAGGCCTTTATGTTGGACACTACTTGGGACATTGGTTGGGGACTGGGAGAGGGGTGGGCTAGTTGTGGGTTTGGTTTATATTGTTAGGGGAAAGCATTTTTATAGTTTTACAGCATGATTTAAATCTTTTTTGGGGTGTTACTGTTTTACTTCGTACTGCTGCCTTTGTCGCAGCCCGTTTTTAAAATCTGCTGATAGTATATGATAACAAATTAGTTATGAGGTACCCTCCCTTGTACTACTACTCTCTCCTCCTGGTCACTGCAGTCTTCAACTATATTGACCCCTAAGGATTCAGGGTGTGGGTGGGTGAATTTCCATTGTATATAGATTGCAGTTCAACAATCAACCACAGTTCTCTTACCTGAATAGATGAAGCGAAGGCTGCATGGTTTCTTAAGATGCCATGGTGGTGGTAGTAGTAGCATGCTAGTGCACTAACAGGGAAGGCATCAGAAGCGAGGTCTCACTCCCTCCTAGGTAACCTCAGACTGTAGGCCAAGGACTATTCATCACACCAAACTATCTAAATTGAAATAAGAACTGAGTTAATACCCTTTGTATACTAATATATGCAAGCTTTAAAAAATAATTGAGACAGTCACCAGACTAGACTACTATTGCACAAGAAGAGAGATAATAGAGAAAATATGATAAGCAATGCTAAATGGAATTATTCAGAACAATGGTGGGCTAGTAAAAGTTATAAAATGAAGTGGACTCGAACTATGAAGTGTACAATGGTAAGCTTTGATGCAATACATACAGTGCCTGAATAATGTCGCTGGCAATGATCCTCTGAAAAAATAGAACACTGTTTTATTGCATGGGTGGGTAAATATGGCCAGTGTGGGCTAGACTTAGAGCTGAAGATCCTGCACTGTGTTGGTGTTGCTTTCACCACATCTGTCCCACCAAGTGTGCTGATCAATTAATGGTGTAAATTATTAAGTCACACCTCAATAAATCACACAGCCCAGTCGAAGAGGGAAAGGGGATTGATGAATGGATGGGAATGGGGATTTTGGGAAAGGTTTGACAAAGAGAAACACAGCACAAGGACAACATTGATCTGTGCAATGAGAGGCCAAAAATCATAAATCTGTTATGGGAGGGAAAGGAAATATAGGAATGAGTACAGGGAAACTAAACCAAATTGTCCGTTGGCCCTCAGAGGGTAACCCAAGTTACATTATATATCTAAATGTTTTGTGTTACTAAGTTTCGAAAGATAGCAAATATATTACAAATTATATTATCTGTAGGAATCAAGTGAACAACACATACAGTTCTAATAATTATTAAAAGAAAGAATTAGACTGTATTGCCAAATTGGGAGTTGCATCTGCATTCCTCTTTGTTGGAAATACTCCACTCCCACACCGGAAAGGGTGGTGGTAACGGGGTCTCTCCAGACATACACAGTGGTAGCTTGGCTCGAGTGGTCAGGGGTCAGGCACCGTGCTAAGCATACGTCATACCCATACAATAACCATGCGTGCATCCGTTCCAAAAACGACTCTACACCGTAAAAATTATGAAAATATCTCTGTTTATCTTCTTTTTCTCTTAGTTGCTGATTAGATAAATAATAACACAATCACAATATACAAGGCTTTTTAAATAGTGCAGGTCAAATAAATACTGTCTTAATGATTCAATAAATAGGGGAGATCATAAATAATTAAGGCATAAATATAAGTGCATTACATACAGGCAATTAAATATTATGAGGCAATAAATACTGCAAGCCAATAAATATTGTGCGACAATAAATACTGTGGAACAATAAATACAGTGAAGCAATAAATAGGTTAAATACAATAAATACAGTGCTCCCAATAAATAATTAAAAGCTGACAGTGACACTTATAGAATCAGATCACATTTAGATTTCTATGGGCTGATTTGGCCCAGTCACAGCTTGTGGTTGGGTGGATGGCTTGAGGGTGTCTATTCCCTGGCTTGGACAAGGCTGAGGCCCAAACTGAGGTAGATAAAGGGGGGGAATTCTAGAGACCTGGCTCTCTCACTCTACACAACCCCTCTGAATTAGTCTCAGCTCACCCCTGGCACAATCAAGCTGGTTCCAGCACCTCTCTAGCCCCTAGGGTAGTCTCTCAGGATTCCCCAGGGCCTTAGGCGCCCTCTATTCCACTTACTGCCCTTTTTCTGAAGCTCCGACGCCGCTGGAGTCGTGTCGACGCCGTGAGGCGGTTCCGGTTCGATGTCGGCGGCCTCGGCGCAATGTCAGTTCTTGACGACGCCGGTAGGCGGCTCCGGTTCGATGTCGGCGGCCTCGGCTCGATCTCGTCCTCCGGTTCGATGACGTCGGGCAGTCTTGGCTCGATGTCGACTTCAGGCGGCTCCGGTCCGATGGCGACCTCAGGTTCGATGACTTCGGCCGGCCTTGGCTCGATGTCGACTTCCGGCGGCTCCGGAGTGCGATCCCCACTCCCGACCTCCGGTGCTCCTCTCCTCAGGTTCCGGCGACTGCGGAGTGCGACCTCCACTCCCGACCTCCGGTGCTCCTCTCCTCAGGTTCCGGCGACTCCGGAGTGCGACCTCCACTCCCGACCTCCGGCACGCTTCACCTCGGTCTCCGGCGACTCCGGAGGGTGGACTTCACTCCCCCGTCGACGCCGCTCACTCGACCTCGGGTGACTTCCTCCTCAACCTCAGGTACTCTCTACGACCTCCGTCGGCGCCCTCTCTCGACCTCTGGCGGCTCCGGGTACGACGTCTGCTTTTCCAGTCAGCGCCGCTTCTCCACCTCGGGCTCCGGGTCTCTAGGCTTCTCGACGTCGGTCTCCAGGAAAACCAATAATCAGGTCAGGACTTTGCTGTTCTTTGCTTCTAAGGCCTGTTCCTGCTGTCCAGGTCCTTAAGATGGTTTTTCTTGCTTCTTCCCACACAGGGCTCCAGGCTGGGCTCAGTCAGTAGGGACTAGTATCAAGGGTGGGTTTATGGACCCCACTCCAGGCACAAGTTTCCACCCCTGCTGCCTCACTCCTTCCTCCTTCAGGTTTCTGCTGCTCTCTCTTCACCAGTCAGGTGCCAACTGCCAGCTCCAACTGCCAACTCTCTGTCTTAGCTTCCCAACATTCTAAACCGCCTCCAACTGTCACAGGGCTCCAGAATGTTGCAGAAGGTTCTAGTAGGTTCCAGTGGGTTCTGATTATGTCACAGGTGGCCACCATTTTGTGCTCCAGGCCCTCAGACAGAAGTTCCAGGGGTACATAAAATGGCTCCCTGAATCTGCATCAATACTAAAAAGTCTGGTGGTTCCCAAAAAGGAAAAATACTAACAGGGTTTGAGGCAAAAGTGGGACAAAATAAATAATGATGAGGAGGGACCACCCAAAGGGCTGACAGGTCTAGCACGCGTCCCCCCCAGCTGAAAGTGGGGAGAGCTACCAACCCCTTGGGAGTTCTCATCCCTAAGGCGGAAATACCTTGAGAGACCGTCTGCATTGGCGTGGTCCACTCCAGGCCGATGTTCCACCTGAAAGTCCATTCCCTGTAGGGAGATAGACCACCTCAACAACTTGGGATTCTCCCCCTTCATCTGCATCAGCCAACGAAGGGGTCTGTGGTCGGTCTGAACTAGGAAGTGCGAGCCAAACAGGTATGGCCGCAACTTCTTCAGAGCCTATACCACTGCAAAGGCTTCACGCTCTATTGCACTCCACTTCTGTTCCCTGGGAAGTAGTCTCCGGGATAGGAAGACCACGGGTTGATCCAGACCCTCTTCATTGAGTTGCGATAACTCTGCCCCAATGCCATGTTCTGATGCATCCGTCTGGACAATGAACTCCTTGGAAAAGTCTGGGGCCCTTAAGACCGGGGCCTCGCACATGGCTTTCTTCAGCTTCACAAAGGCCTGCTGACAAGCCTCCGTCCAGACTACCCGTCGAGGTTGTTTCTTGGACGTGAGCTCCGTGAGGGGGGCTACAATGGTTCCGTACCCCTTCACGAAGCGGCGGTAGTATCCCGTGAGGCCCAGAAAAGCTCGGACCTCAGTCTGTGTCTTGGGGGTTCCCAGGCCATGATGGCCTCGATCTTCGCCTGGAGGGGTTGCACCGCTCCCCTACCCACCAAGTGTCCAAGGTACACTACCGACCCCTGCCCGATCTGGCACTTGCTGGCCTTGATCGTCAATCCAGCTTGTCTCAGGGCCTGGAGAACAGCTTGCAGGTGACGCAAGTGATCCTCCCAGCTGTTACTGAAGACGGCTATGTCATCCAGATAAGCAGCAGGGAAACTCTCCATTCCAGTGAGGATCTGGTTTACCAGGCGCTGAAACGTGGCAGGTGCGTTCTTGAGCCCAAAGGGCATCACACAGAACTGGTAGTGGCCATTGGGCGTGGAGAAGGCTGACCTTTCCCTTGCTCCATCAGTCAAAGAGATCTGCCAGTACCCAGAAGTAAGGTCAAAGGTACTTAGATATTGGGCAGCTCCCAGCCGGTCAATCAATTCATCCGCCCTAGGGATCGGATGAGCATCAGTTTTGGTCACTGAATTCAGTCCCCGGTAGTCCACACAGAACCTCAGTTCCGGTTGGGCACCCGGTGGTGCAGCTTTTGGTACTAGTACCACCGGACTGGACCAGGGGCTGCTAGAAGGTTCGATCACTCCTAGCTCCAGCATCTTAGTGACTTCACTGTTAATGCTGGCCTTCACCTTGTCTGACATCCGGTAGATCTTGGACTTCACAGGTGGGCTGTCTCCTGTGTCCACGTCATGGACGCACAGGTGAGTCCTACCCGGGACAAGGGAGAACAACGAAGAGTACTGCCCCAGGACCTGGCGACAGTCCTCCTGCTGTTCAGGAGTTAGAGATGGGGAGAGAATCACTCCCTCCACCGACCCATCCTTCTCTTGAGACGCAAACAAATCGGGGAGAGGCTCGCTTTCCGCGTCCTCTGCTCCGTCAGTCACCATCATCAAGATGACTTCGGGCCTCTCGTGGTGGGGTTTGAGGCGGTTGGCGTGCAGCACCCGTAGGGGCTGACGAGGGGTCTTCAGGTCCACCAAGTAGGTAGCCTTACCCTTCTTCTCCAACACCTCAAAGGGTCCTGACCAGCGATCCTGGAGGGCGCTAAGCTCTCCTGGTTCGATCACCCACACCTTCTGGCCAGGCTCCAACTCCACCGGGTGAGCATTGTGGTCATACCACGCCTTCATCACTGCTTGGCTGGCTTCCAAGTTGTCAGAAGCTTGCTTCCACAACTTAGCCATTTGGCTCTGGAAGGCCAGCATGTAGCTCACCACGTCCTGGGGAAGCTTTCTGGGAGTTCTTTCCCATCCGTCTCTCACCAGGTTGAGAGGTCCACGTACAGGGTGCCCATACAGAAGCTCGAAGGGGCTGAAGCCCACTCCCTTCTGTGGCACTTCCCTGTAGGAAAAGAGTAAACAGGGTAGGAGGACGTCCCATTTCCTCCGCAGGCTTTCAGGCAGACTTCTGATCATGCCCTTCAAGGTTTTGTTAAACCTCTCCACCAGACCATTGGTCTGGGGGTGGTAAGGAGTGGTGAACCGGTAGGTCACTCCACACTCCTTCCACATCGCCCGCATGTACGCTGACATGAAGTTGGTCCCCCTGTCGGACACAACTTCCTTGGGAAAACCCACTCGGGTGAAGATTCCCATCAGGGCCCTAGCCACAACAGGTGCTGTTATGGTCCTCAGAGGTATTGCCTCTGGGTACCGTGTGGCATGATCCACCAGAACCAGGATAAACCTGTGACCAGCTGTAGTAGGTGGATCTAACGGACCCACAATGTCGATGCCCACCCTTTCAAAGGGGGTGCTAACGACAGGAAGTGGTTCCAGGGGAGCTTTTAGCTTCACCCCTGTTTTCCCACTGGCTTGGCAAGACACACATGTCCGGCAGTAGGTATCGGACGACACTTTCATTTGAGGCCAATAAAAGTGTGGGACAAGACGGGCGAAGGTCTTGTCTTGCCCCAGGTGTCCTGCCAATGGGATCTCGTGAGCCAACTCCAGAAGGAAGGCTCGATAACGTTGAGGGACTACCAAGGCTCGTGACGATCCATGTAGGGGTGCCTTGGGTTCACTGTAGAGGAGGCCATCCTCCCAGTAAACACTGTAGTTCCCTTCAACGTTCCCTGCTGCCTGGGCTTCGGCCTGTCGCCTCAGCCCCTCAAGGGTAGGGCACTCCCTCTGGCCCTGGCAGAATTCCTCCCTGGACGGGCCTCCCTCCACGTGCCACTCGGCCGGGATGGGTAGGTCCTCCAGTTTGGTAACGTCCCCCACCGCAGACTCCTGGTCCACCACCTCCGGTGGCCTATCCGTCCTACGGGGTGTGGACGCCGAGGCAGGCTCCTCCTGTCCTCGGTTCTTCCCTTGACTGGCAGCTGGCTGGGCCTTTGTTCCAGGCTCCAGCCGAAACGAACTCCCTCTCCGGGTAGTCGCGGACCTTGTGCTCACACAGGCCCAGTCAGGTGTACCCAGCATCTCAGTGTGAGTCCGGTATTCCACCTCCTTCCAAGCGTTGTGCTCCATGTCATTCCCCAGTAAACAATCGACTGGCACGGCAGGGCTTACGGCAACTCGAAGTGAACCTGCAACCCCCCCCCCATTCAAAGGGAACCTCGGCCACTGGATAGTGGCCGGTTCTGCCGTCAGCCATCGCGGCTGGGTGGAGTACATCGGGAATTACCTGCTCTGGAGTCACCAGTTGGCTACGTACCATAGTCATACTGGCTCCTGTGTCTCTCAGAGCCTCCCCTCTTTGGCCGTTGATGGTGACCCACTGCCCATACTTTACGGTATTTGCGGGCACCTGGATCTTAGGAACCATCTCCCGTTCTCCCAGGGACACTAAAGTGACACCCGCCCACTCCCTTCCCTCAATTAAAGGCATCTCCTCCCCGAGCACTACACTAGCTACTCCGGGGGTCTTTCCTCCAATGGGTGGGGGTGGTCGTTTCAGGCACTTCGGAACTCCCTTATAGTGTCCAACGCCACCGCACTCGTAGCAATGGACAACCCTTGGCTGCTGACTCTGGCCAGGATTAGGGTTTCTGGGTGGGTTAGCCCTAGGGGTGAATCCTGTTCCCTTCCCTTGGAAGTTATTTTGGGGGCCTTTGGAGAACTCCTTTTTCTTTTCCCCTCCCTCTTTCTTCTGGGGGGCGCCCTGTCCGGCCTTTTGAGTATCCCCTCCAGTCCCCCTTGTGGACACCCGGGTACTAGCCCAAATGTCCGCCTCCTCAGCAAGCTTCCGGGGACTGGTCAGCTTGCTATCCACCAGGTGTTGACGCAGTTCAGGGAAACATTTTTCGAGCAGGTGTTCCTTCAATACTAAATCAAACAACCCCTCGTAGTTCCTCACTTCACTGCCCTGAATCCAACCCTCTAATGCCTTCTTTGCATAATCCAGGAAGTCCACCCAATTCTGTGTACCCAGTTTGTGGCTACACCGGAACTTCTGTCTGTATTTCTCGGGTGTTAGTCCAAACTTTCGTATGAGCGCCACTTTCATGGTGGGGTAGTGGGTCTGCTCATCCTGCTCTAGGGCCAATAATGCATCCCTACCAGCTGGAGGCATGTACCTGTACAATCCCCCTCCCCAGTACTTCTCTGGAACCCCATGGGCCCTTAATGAGACCTCATAGGCCGCTAGCCACTTGGCAATATCGTCGCCCACAACATAGCTAGCCACTAGGTCCTTCGGCAAATAGGGTTTGGGTTCCCTGGTGAACTCTCTTTCTTCGCTGCCACCATTAGGAATAGGGTGTGCCCCGGCTCGTAGGATCTGAAGATCTATCTCTTTCAGCCTTAGCTCATGAGCCATCCTCTGTTCCTCCTTCTCTTTCTCCAGCCTTGCTAAGTCCCATGTGAGCTGTCTTTTCTCCCTCCGGTCTGTTAACTCCACTTCAGACAAGCCACCGCTAGAGGCACTGCTGCCCTTCCTGGAAAGTGTCCTGGGCCCCGCTAACAGGTTCCCCACCTCAGGTTGGTACAAACCAGCTCCCTCACTGTCGGGCTCTCTATCCCTGTCCTCCTCCTCAGCCTTGCTTTCCCGTCGTGCCTCCCCCCAAGCCCTTAAGCTGGTTTGGAGTGCACCCTTCTTTGCTCCTGGGGGACGATACACCCCCTCCCGCTGGCAAAACTCCCTGAGTTGGGCCACAGTGTACGTTTCTAAATTCTCCAGTACAAACTCCATCTTGCCCACTCAGGTCAGAGGACAGTTATTTGCAGTAACTATGCAGGGGAGGTACCTTATATAATACCTCCTCCCACCACCAGAGTAAATTTGGAAAAACAAAAACTCACAATTAGGAAGGCCGCTTTGAGAAAACTCCCGGTGTAGGCCTATGGACTACCCACAGTTATTGTTGAGTATACGTAGGCACAGCTCAATCCCGCCGCTGAACACCAATTATGTTGGAAATACTCCACTCCCACACCGGAAAGGGTGGTGGTAACGGGGTCTCTCCAGACATACACAGTGGTAGCTTGGCTCGAGTGGTCAGGGGTCAGGCACCGTGCTAAGCATACGTCATACCCATACAATAACCATGCGTGCATCCGTTCCAAAAACGACTCTACACCGTAAAAATTATGAAAATATCTCTGTTTATCTTCTTTTTCTCTTAGTTGCTGATTAGATAAATAATAACACAATCACAATACACAAGGCTTTTTAAATAGTGCAGGTCAAATAAATACTGTCTTAATGATTCAATAAATAGGGGAGATCATAAATAATTAAGGCATAAATATAAGTGCATTACATACAGGCAATTAAATATTATGAGGCAATAAATACTGCAAGCCAATAAATATTGTGCGACAATAAATACTGTGGAACAATAAATACAGTGAAGCAATAAATAGGTTAAATACAATAAATACAGTGCTCTCAATAAATAATTAAAAGCTGACAGTGACACTTATAGAATCAGATCACATTTAGATTTCTATGGGCTGATTTGGCCCAGTCACAGCTTGTGGTTGGGTGGATGGCTTGAGGGTGTCTATTCCCTGGCTTGGACAAGGCTGAGGCCCAAACTGAGGTAGATAAAGGGGGGGAATTCTAGAGACCTGGCTCTCTCACTCTACACAACCCCTCTGAATTAGTCTCAGCTCACCCCTGGCACAATCAAGCTGGTTCCAGCACCTCTCTAGCCCCTAGGGTAGTCTCTCAGGATTCCCCAGGGCCTTAGGCGCCCTCTATTCCACTTACTGCCCTTTTTCTGAAGCTCCGACGCCGCTGGAGTCGTGTCGACGCCGTGAGGCGGTTCCGGTTCGATGTCGGCGGCCTCGGCGCAATGTCAGTTCTTGACGACGCCGGTAGGCGGCTCCGGTTCGATGTCGGCGGCCTCGGCTCGATCTCGTCCTCCGGTTCGATGACGTCGGGCAGTCTTGGCTCGATGTCGACTTCAGGCGGCTCCGGTCCGATGGCGACCTCAGGTTCGATGACTTCGGCCGGCCTTGGCTCGATGTCGACTTCCGGCGGCTCCGGAGTGCGATCCCCACTCCCGACCTCCGGTGCTCCTCTCCTCAGGTTCCGGCGACTCCGGAGTGCGACCTCCACTCCCGACCTCCGGTGCTCCTCTCCTCAGGTTCCGGCGACTCCGGAGTGCGACCTCCACTTCCGACCTCCGGCACGCTTCACCTCGGTCTCCGGCGACTCCGGAGGGTGGACTTCACTCCCCCGTCGACGCCGCTCACTCGACCTCGGGTGACTTCCTCCTCGACCTCTGGTACTCTCTACGACCTCCGTCGGCGCCCTCTCTCGACCTCTGGCGGCTCCGGGTACGACGTCTGCTTTTCCAGTCAGCGCCGCTTCTCCACCTCGGGCTCCGGGTCTCTAGGCTTCTCGACGTCGGTCTCCAGGAAAACCAATAATCAGGTCAGGACTTTGCTGTTCTTTGCTTCTAAAGCCTGTTCCTGCTGTCCAGGTCCTTAAGATGGTTTTTCTTGCTTCTTCCCACACAGGGCTCCAGGCTGGGCTCAGTCAGTAGGGACTAGTATCAAGGGTGGGTTTATGGACCCCACTCCAGGCACAAGTTTCCACCCCTGCTGCCTCACTCCTTCCTCCTTCAGGTTTCTGCTGCTCTCTCTTCACCAGTCAGGTGCCAACTGCCAGCTCCAACTGCCAACTCTCTGTCTTAGCTTCCCAACATTCTAAACCGCCTCCAACTGTCACAGGGCTCCAGAATGTTGCAGAAGGTTCTAGTAGGTTCCAGTGGGTTCTGATGATGTCACAGGTGGCCACCATTTTGTGCTCCAGGCCCTCAGACAGAAGTTCCAGGGGTAGATAAAATGGCTCCCTGAATCTGCATCAATACTAAAAAGTCTGGTGGTTCCCAAAAAGGAAAAATACTAACAGGGTTTGAGGCAAAAGTGGGACAAAATAAATAATGATGAGGAGGGACCACCCAAAGGGCTGACAGGTCTAACACTCTTGGACTGTCTGTCAATTTTGGGTGCATGGTGGATATGGTCCGGTAAGGTAAGCATTAGTGTTTGTGTTGGTATTTCTACTTTGGCGCAGGGTAAGAGGGCCTGCAGATTAAAAAGCAAAAATGATATTGTAGAATCAAGTAAAAAGAAAGCAGTTAAACTTCATAAGCAGTGCAGCGAGAAGATTCAGAGGCAGGGCAAGAGAGAAGAGAAGAAAAGACCTTTATGCACTCATTCATTTTATGCCTGGTGTGTGGACAACAAGGTTAGGGCAATTTTAAAACAATCAAAAACCACACAAAGGGGCTGCATGTAACTATCGGTATTGGGCTGATCAAACCCGCAACTGTCATCATGATTATCAATTCATCAACATGAATGATAACAATAACATATAGCATAACAGCACATGCATAATGCGATGATCATTCATGACTAAATGTCTGTCTCCAGTTACCTTCAACAACAGGCCCCCCATCCAGCCACCACTTAGCTTCAAATCTGAGCCAGGCAGCACCGAGCATGCACACCCAGCAAGATTGCATTTTCCCAATCATGTAAAATCAATGCACCGCTGTCACCAATCACCACCACTCCACAGAGTTGGGTAGGCCACTTAAAAGTCATCACCAAATCTGTATGTTTCAGTGAAGTTGAAAACTTCCTTCTTCTGCTGGCAGTTCTTGAAGTAGCCACGCCCACACCCTGAGTCTTTCCAACATCCCTGATCCTCCTGACTCTGAGTAAGGTGTCCAACTCCATACCCACTGTGTCCCAACTCAAATGCAATAGATCGACCTGTAGTGTAGTGCAGTTGATGCACAACAAGAGAATTATGGTGTTATTTTTTGTGTAGACCAGATTTGTATTTACTTTATCTATTCTAAAGGGACTGGACGGGTCTGACTCTTTGAGGAGTATTGTGTAGAAAACAATTAAACAAAACAGTGTGGCATGGACCCGGTGAAGAAATCTCACTATCTCTCGAAGGGGAAGGAAAATAATCACCTTCAGGGAAAAAATGATGAGCCGTCGGTAGGCCAACAACATTGTAAATCATCACAAACACATTTAAGCATAATAGTTACAGATGAAAAAACACGCAGTGTCACTGCCTGCCACCCCGTGAATCATCTCAAAACACTCCCAAACAACAATCACTCAGTGTGCAATGCATGCCAATTACCTGTTTAGGAAAGGATAGATAGTCACGGCCCAGGGTTGGTGGTAGGCACAAATTTGTATCTCCAATGTCCTTGAGGGAAATGGGTGGGGGTGGACTTCTTCACTGCACACTGTTGCAACTCCAATCCAGCAATAAAATGTGTTGAAGAGTAAGACGGTGGGGCTGAATTATTCAACCAGACACAAACAAATAAAATTAAGTGATTTTCCCCGAGCTATATCATGGTTTCTTGGCATCAAAGAAAGCAGATCAGCGATAGAGACTGAGAGAGAACATTTTATGGTTGTTGGCCCAGGCCCTGTAGTCAGGGAAGTGGAGTTTGTCCTCAAACCCAGGTGGTTCAGCCGGACCTAAGACGTAGGTCATCAAACACACTACTTTCATGACCTGAATCTCCCTCATCTTCCTCCTGTCATACTTCAGATATGGAGTAATCCGGTGGTATAAAGTGCTGATTAATTTTAATCATGGTCAATATCTCCATGTTTTGGGGTGAGAGACTGGTCCTTCTCACTGTGATACGGCACCAACAGCACTGAAAACACACTCAGTGGAGATACTGGCTATTGGGCAAGCGACATAGTTCATTGCCAGCCTGCTGATCACTGGCCATTGGCGCCTCTTCCCATACCAATGCACCAATCGGATTTAGATCAAGGTAGACCTCTGTTGGGTCATGCAGATAGGCCAGGACCATCCACTCAATGGTCATTGGTGCTCCACCTTGCTCTACCTCTTTTACCTTTGCCTCTGCACTAGACGTAAGCCTTGCCATTAGAAACCATTCCGCTTGAGATTTTGGGGCTGATGTTCCTGTTCTTGTTGTTGATGGGTTTCTTGTTGTTGGTTCTGGCTGCTGTGAGCCAACAGCTCTGAACTTGAAGTCTACCCCTTTTATTTCCGGCTGTTCTTTTTCTGGCTCACTGTCTTGCTCAGCTATGCATGTTTTGTATTTTGCACCATCCTCGTCTGAAAAAGGAATGAAAGTAAACAGTAATGGTTTGTACCATGGATCAAGAATTGTGGCACCGTTGTAATGTTTGGATGATACAATGTCTCTTTGCACCCTGCATTAACAGATAAGTGAAGGACTAAGCCCTCCACTAACTCATACACATCTTTTTTTCATTCTCACCTGCGTACATTTCAGACACCTCCTTTAGCTGTTCCTGTAGCATGTGCAACAATGGGCTAGCTTGGCCCATGGAACTGTCTTCCTTGCTGACTTCCCATGTGAACTCCTCAAAAGGAAGCAGCATCTCTGTCAGGCATTTAACTAGACCCCATTGGTCCATCGTAATGATCATGCCTTTCACAATTGCATCCCATCTTTGCTTGACATATTAATTGATCAGTCTGTACGGCTTAAATAGGCGTTTCAGGGTGTTGGCACCTCCTGTATGAGCGCTTTAACTGGCATTCTATTATCACAGTGAATGACCCTTAGCTGTTTCCGGGCTTTAAATTAATGGCTACAATGAGTGGAGATTCTCCTGCAGGTGGACAGTAAATTGCTTTCTTTGTCTTTTTTGAGAACGTCCTGTACAACGATGTTGATGCAGTGTGCCAAACACAGGACACTGAGAAAGCCACCATGGGCTATGGCCTTAACTATATTACTGCCATTGTCTGTGTCAACAAATGTAATGTTAAACCCTCTTGGTTGCAGCCATTCAAAGACCTTGCTGTGAAAGTCTTCCAAAATGTTTGCAGCAGTATGGGATTTCTCCATGACAACATGGCTACTGTTGCATGCTTCCGAGCGCCATTAAAAATCTCAGCAGTGTCAACACCTGCAGATATCTTTTCTCTAACCCCCACAAAAGAAATCCAGTGTGCAATGATGCACATGTAATCAGTGGCTTGGCAACTGGTACACATGGTTGTCATCAGGGGGATAGTGTGAACAGCACTCTGCTGTGAAGCTTGTCCAAGCAATTTCAGTACATCATGATGTAGCACTGGAACAGCAACTCTGGTAAAATGGTACAACCTTGCCATTGGGTGGTTGCGTTCATACTGCCCCACCTGCCTAAACATGCCAGGAAAAGTAGCCTGGATTATTTTACTTTTCTGGTTCCACTGATGCAGGTGACTTCTTGAGAGTAGACGTTGGTAGGCTCAATGTGTGTTTCGATTGGGCGGTCACTGTACTCTCTTGTCTTGGTTTCTCGACCTGAGTCTTGTGTCATTGCGATGTTGCTGATGTGGGCGATGCTACTGCACTGCTACAGACAGGGCTGCTTTGAGTAAAAGAATTGTCTCCTCTTCTTCACCTTCCACCGTGATTGGATTTGATTCCCTGCTCAGCCTCTCACCCCCTACACCAACAACACTTACAGTTTTTTGGCCTCTAAGGTGCGCCTCCCACTGGATCATATGATGCTTCCTCAACTGTGTTGTTTGGCCCTCGGTACCATAGTATGTACCTAGCTTCCCTCAAATAACACTTGCTCCGCAAAAGGAGCATATGCCAATGTTCACCTCCTTCTTGCTAACTGTAAAGAAGCCCTAAACTGGGGAGGTCTACTTTCTAACGCTGGTGCCAATGTCAGATGAACTGGTGGTAGGTGGACGTTTTGATGTATGACTCTCTGCAGTACCTACTTCTACTGAGGTGGTTGTGGAAGTAGGTCACTGCTGGGACTTTGAAAATATGGCAGCTGGTGGTAGTAGTCGTGGTATTCTCCCTAGCCTCTTGTGGCATGCATTACTCTTAGACTGAGGCCGGATCCAAGTGGTGTCTAGATCATTCGATGAGGAGCTTGGAGAAGAAGATAATGTACTAACCCTCCATTTTCTTGCTGGTGATCTGGAAGACAATGAATCTTCCTCAGCATGAAGTTCAATCTCCTGAACTGCTCCTACTTCGTGAGGAACTGCTATTGGAAGTTGCGGCTGTTGTTGCTGTTGTCCACTTCTCTGCACTTCCTACAATGATTGGGTACTGCTTTGCGACAGAGATAAGTCAATTTCAACGTCACTGCTCGTCGGCATTACTGTGATTAGACTGGCTGCCTCTGTGACAGACATGGGCTTGGGCCTAGGTTGGGGTGGGTCCTTTGATGCGGTTTTGCTGATCCCAGCTTGCTCCTCGGAGGCCAGTGCGGCAGACACAGTTTATTTTTCCCGAAAAAGGTCTGGGTCAACATAACAGTAGTGGAAAGCTCATTCTTCTCACTGGCCACCTTCTTGGTAGCACCTTTCTTTGGGGCCATCTTGAAGCTGTCAGTTAGCAGTGGCACTTAGCTTCACAAGTTGAAGAGATGTCTGTGATGGGTGGTCACACATCACATCTTGCACAGGCCTTCTGATTGGGACTACTGTGGATGATGTCTCTTCTCTTGTGCACCTAAAAGCAAAGAAGCAAGAAGAACATCAGTGACACATGGCATTATTGCAATTACTAGTACAAATAAACAATATCATTTAGTGTGGCCACTGGTTACTTAAGTTATTATAAATAATTATATCAATTCGCAAAATGGAAAACCACACCAATGTAAACTTTTATGGTGTACACCCAGGAAGGATAAGAAAGATTAACAATACAACAAAAGGGGGGCGTGGCCAGCAGCCAGAGAAGATGGGCGCTTGCTAGCGCGAATCTGGCACCAGCAACCCTAATCCTGACCTATCCTGACTTCCATCCGGCTACGGGAGGCATATCCCGGTGCGTGAGTTCCCGGAGGGTGCCGGAAGTTATACCGCACATCCCAACCATGATCGGCACCAGAGGAAGAGATCGGAGCTGCAGCCTTGCGAAGTGACGCGACTGGGGGCTTGCGTAACCTGGCACCCAGACGGGAGGAGGTGGGTCTGGGTGAGCGGCTTGCGCAAGCTCTGCGCTGTTGACGGAGCGCGCGCCTTCTGTCAAGGAGGCGCCTGCTTGAACAGCCGCATGTATGCTCCCTCTCTGTGGACCCCTGGTGAGCAGTCAAATCAATCGTCAGAGCCAGCTGCGCTTTGCTATCTGGCTTTCCCCACAAGGTGAGGGGAGTTGTGCAGGAGCCTTGGGGCAGGGTCGGCCCTCACACTATAGTCTGTTTATAATAAGCCCCTGCACCAGGAGGTGCCACAATGAACTATTGTTGAGACTGAGACACTGCACCACATTATCGCTTCTGGCTGGCGGAATCTGTGGAGACGTGTACTAAAATACTGGTGAGAAGCAGAACGACAGACTAAAACAGGACTGTGACAAGGGCCCGTGCTAGTGGAGGTGGTGAGAGTCTAACTAAAGGGCAGCAGAGTCCAGAGGGGGTAGGCGCTGCCTACCTGAGGTACTGATCACTGGTGCCTGGATACCGGAGTTTCTCATGACATTGACCTCCGCCTGGCATACCAGAAAGAGCACTGGAACAACTTGACCCGATACTACAACCCCAAAAATCCTTCATCGGGCGGCTCTAGTTTGTCAGAAGGGGGAATCCGACAGGCTGAGTGGTGTCCACTATGGTAGGCAGCCTGAGTACCCCCTAGCTGTGGTTCCTGCGCCTTTGATTCCAAAATAGCGACGACCAAGGGAGGTCGCAATGTACACCAACAAAAAATTTCTACATTTGCATCACTAAAGACGCAAGAGGGGGGACAGCCAACTCTGGGCTTGGAACAAGACGCCCAACAGAAGGAGGGTGAACAAGAACCACCCACACTGCAGGACGTATTGGCAGCCATCAATGGAGTCCACACATCACTCGAGGGCCGTATTGACTCAGTTAACACTGACATATACCTCCTCAGAGAAGACCTACGCAAAATGGACTTCGGGGTGAAAGAGGTGGAGGATGCCACACAAGAACATGCCACCGATGTATCCACCTTGGGAAAACAAGTCACGGAATTACAACAAAAGACTGAGCTTTTGGTGACCCAACTTGACGACTATGAAGGAAGGTCGCGGTGTAATAACGTTCGCATCCTAGGAATGCCGGAGAGGGCAGAGGGGCCAGTAGCGGACCTCTTTGTTGAAGATCTGGTGATCAAGCATTTACAGCCTAAACACCTCTACAACTACTTCTCAATTGAGAGAGCCCACCGTATACTGGGGGGTAGGCCCAAGCCGGGGGCACCCCCACAACCTATTCTGGTAAGAGTGTTTAATTTTTGGGCTCAAGACCATATCCTTCAGGTGGCCCGATGTGCCCTTCCTCTCAGATTCGAGAACAGTACGATCACCTTTTTCCCCAATTTCACTGCCAAAGCCCAAAAACAGAGGTGTTCCTTTTTGGATGTCAAAAAGGCTCTCAGGGAGCGAGAAATCAAGTACACTATGTTGTTCCTCGCTAAACAACGTGTGGAGGCAGAAGGCAAGAGTTGGTGTTTCACAGACCCCCCTGGGATAATAGATTGGCTTGACGAATGGCAGAAAGTGGGAGAGCACAGACGTCGGGAGTGAAACAGCGCTGAGAGCTGATGACATGGGACGTTGTGGGGATCCGTTCACCGAAGAGGAGATTTATCCTACGTGGTGACACCTGCAAATAGCCAAGAAGCTTGCACTCAGACTCAACTAATGGACAACCACCTACATTGTGCTGCGCCATCACTGGGTGGGCGGGGCGGGCCGTGAGTTTGACAAGGACCAGCTAATATATCAATGTCTAATATGGCACAGCTGCCGACTGAGGAGGACCTGGACTGCTTTATGGACCTGAGGAATCACTTTCTGGGACTGTGATGAGTATATATTTTGATATATAATGGTTCATGTAGCTTAAAATTTGAGTTTCTAAGGAAAGGGATGGGAGGAGCGTGTTGAGCCCACGTTTCTCCATTTCAGGGTTGGGAGGGTGACAGGCACTCAGCACTGTTGGGGAAGTGGGTCATCAGACTCAGTTATGCAGGGAGGCAGGAAGGGGGCAGAGGGAGTTCCGGGAGGGGGGGTGGTAGTTTCGTATGTAGTTTTTGTTTTGCACAGCAATGCAACACTAACACAAGGCCACAACTGACATGTGACTCTCGTACATGGGTGTTTGATAATCCTACGACGATGTCTTGGGAATTCTTCCTTTATGTGCTTTCATGCAACACATTGTGGCTGATCTATCTGCAAACCCATAACACCAGCACTCACAAATTGCACCATTACTGTAATTCCGGTGAGATGGGTATTCCATCGCTGATACACACAGATCACGTCTATATCTCCACTAATGGAATCAAACGCAGAACTTAAGCTCCTGACATGGAACATAAACGGGCTAGGGGACAAACTTAAGCGAGAAATAGTCCTCCAGTACCTGAGGAGGCAGGCACTGGACATAGCCCTCTTAAAAGAAACCCACCTGGTTGGTAACACCTGTAAGGCCCTTAGCAGATGGGGTGATCAATTGATCGCACATGCTGGGTTCACTTCAGGCTCCCGCAGAACAGGGGTGCTCTTGTGGAAAAGTTGCCCTTACATGGTTAAGAAAACCTGGACTGATGAACAAGGCAGATTTGTGGCGGTGTCCGGTTCCTGGGAAGGGAAAACACTTAACGTGCTCTCGGTTTATGTCCCCCGCATTGCAACACTCCACACTGCAAGACCTTTGCAAATTTATCCTTGATCTTCCACTTGGCACGTTAGTGATTGGGGGATGACTTCAATCTCACAGTAGATGGTGCATTGAACCGTTTACCCCCACGCAGAGACCCTGCCTCTGGGTCTAAACTAGCTGAATTTGTATTGGCTCTTGGCCTGGTGGACATTTGACAACAGCTTAACCCCACAACAACACAATTCACTGTTCATCCCGCTGTCAATACGGGTAGACACTCTCAATTCAAATAATGCCTAAAGCCTGATTAGGTATTGGCTTCATTGAATTCAAGAAGAAAAAGAACGTGAAACTAGGTGGACTCGTTGAGGTGAATGTGGACACCACCGTTTGGATTGGATAAGCGCTGAATGGTTGTTTCGGTGGAGAATTAATTGAATCGGGAACACAAAACCAAATGAAACAGAAGTTTTAGTAGATGTGGCCCGTTGGGAAATGATTAAATACATATAATGCATAGAATTAAGCAGCCTTGAAGAAATTGATAGATCACTGACTTGGAGAATTTGGAGTATTGTACTTTTTTTAGACATTGCCCTGAAGAAGTCTCATGAGGAGGGGACGAAACGCGTAGGCCAGCTGTATTTTGACATGCACATGTTTGTGTTGTCATGAAGAATTATGAATAAAAAAGAAAAAATAAGGCTACAGACCTTTCAAGAAGGAAGAAATGTGTTTTGTTATCCTTTTAGAAAACATTTTGCCTGTGATGAATGTCTACACTCATACACCTTTCATTCCGGGGACCATAATAGCCAGTCATGTATAGATTACATGCTAACACATGCACAGGACCTTTATGAATTCAGCGAGTCCCGCTGCCTTGCTCGGGGAATCTTGGATCATTCCCCTATTCTCACTAAGATGACAATTGGTCCCCAGCCTATGTGTACGACCCTGACTATAAATCCATGGGCCCTTACCACACATCAAGGCGGCATTAGTCAAAGATACCAAAATATACTTCAAAGAAAATGTTGGCTTAGTCACTTCAGTTCAAATCCTATGGGGCGCGTTCAGAGCAGTTGTAAAGGGGAGGGCCCTTGCCCTGATGGTGGGCCACAAGAGAGAACTAATACAACGCATAGACCAAGTTGAGGTAGACATCCTTTGGGGGAAAATGACACTATTTCTCTTCTTACTATAGAAGCTAAGATACTTGCAAAACTCTTAGCTAATAGACTCATCCCCCTACTCACCGGACTGATACACCCGGACCAGTCAGGCTTAGTGCCTGACCGGGACACCACTCTGAACTTATGACGCCCACACGGGGTGCTGGGCAGACAACACACGATCAGGCAATATGTGGCCCTGTTTTCCCTCAATGCCAAAATGGCATTCGATACCATCAAATGGAACTATATGTTCCCAGTCCAGGAAAGAATGGGATTCGGGCCCAACTTTATAAAATGGATTAAGCTACTGTATGCCAGCCCTCTGCCCAGGTGGTGGTGAACCTACATACCTCCAGACAGTTCCAACTGGGAAGGGTAACCCGGCAGGGATGTCCCCTATCGTCCTCAATATTTGCCGTAGTGCTGGAGCCACTGGCAATCTGGGTGAGGGGAGACCCTCTAATTTGTGGACTCAAATGGACAGAGAACCATGAAGATAGAATTTCATAGTAGGCGGACGATATATTGTTATATATGGCCTCTGACATTTACCCAAGTCACAACTATACCCACTGTGGGGCCCATCACGTGTATACCAAGGGAATATGAGATCCCTGTAGCACCGAAGGGCTTCCGATATTTAGGTATCTATATCACGACTGACTCAGCCCACTTTTGTGAAGCAAACCTGCACAGGCCCTTGACGTGCTTTCGCGCTGACGTCAAACATTTGCGCTCCCTCCCCCTGACTCTTTTGGGATGTGCAGCCCTTTTTAAAATGCTGGTGTTGCCGAGCTTTCTTTATGTGTTGCAAAACACCCCTGATAGAAGTCCTGACTCCCACTTTTCCAGCATTGATAGTGCCATGCCCACCTTGTTGTGGGGCAGCCAGGCACCATGAATTGAGATGCAAAAGCTTTTGGCGGGATGGTATGATGGGGGAATCACACTGCCCTACCTTAGGTCATACTGCCAAGCATCTCAACTAGTTGCGATTACCCACTGGGTGCACAGGGATCTGGGGGACCTGAGTTTCCGCACAGACTGGTTGCTCATGGGACAAGGCGGATATATAAAGCATTGTTTACAAATCCAAAGAAATTAAGCCTTACCGGACCGACAGCATGCCCAATTGAAACCTGGCATAAGGTCAACAAACAAAAGAGTTGGCACAACAAAATCACACACTGGGAGCCGAAACAACTGGGTCGCTTGAGTGCTTGCCCCGAGTTTTATAAGTGGGACCTAATTGGCATTTCAACGGTGAGGGACATGTGGAACTCTAGGGGATTGGCAACCTTTGCTGACCTCTAATCACTGTATGGTAACTGTTCCTAAAAGTTAAGATAAGTGACCAATTTAGTCACCAATGTAGAGGAAAGGGGGAGAGAAGAAAGGATAAGTCTCTATATATAGTATATTCCCTGTGGATGAAGGTGGGGGAATTTCTCCTTTGAATTTTGGTGCCCTCACACACCCTTGCGAGTTTCATGCTTCATCATCGGCAATTGCTCCTCATGAGGGGTGGTGCTACTGCCCTTCAAGAGGGCTCTTTGTAGCAGTTGTGCATGTGGGTGTGTGGGCCTAAAAGGGTGCATGCTGGTGCTTTAAAATTACCCCACCGGTGCCGTGGGGATAATTTTATTCGTTGGTCCGGGAGGTAAAGGTAAACATGTTTCGCGTTATCCTTTCATCTCTCCCCCTTTCGTCCACATTCGTGACTAAATTGGTCACTTATATTAACTTTTAGGAACAGTTACCACACAGTGATTAGATGCTAGTTCTTAGGAGTAATGGTACTGGACCTAGCTTTTTCTAAAGTACTCCCTGTCCCCCCTCTCAAGTGTTACACAACCTTTGCTGACCTTCAGAAGGACTACAACTTCACACAAGCTGAAACATTTTGATATCTGCAGATTAGCCATGTGCTTAAAATAGCCATAAGGGGGGGTGGTCGACTTCCTGAGGCTTCCCCACTGGAAGACAGGTTGATACTTGACCCCATGACCAAGAAGGCCATATCCCTTACATATAAAACATTGATCAATAACCACCCGGATCTTTTGACGCGTTTGCGGCAATACTGGGAGACGGACCTGGGTGGGCTCGAGAAGGAAGATTGGCGAGATGCCTTGGCCTCCCCTAGGGAGGTGACCATCCCCATGAGATTGCGACTGGTCGAACTCAAGATCCTGCATCGATTTTATCTTGCTGCTGGAGTTTTGGTCAAGATGGGCAGGAGGGCTGATCCTTCTTGTCTCAGACAATATCACCAGGAGGGGACTTTTTTACATACTATCTGGGAGTGTGCAGTCACACAGACATATTGGAACTGTATCACTAGTCAATTGGAGAGGGCTGGGGGAAAGAAATTGACGGTTTCCCCCAAATTATGTCTGCTAAATATATGGGATGCCACTGACCTTACCCAGACCGAGAAAACATGGGTTTCATTTGGATGGGCCATCGCAAAATGAAACATTGCACAAAAAGGGGGTGTGGGGGCGATGCCATGTATTAGAGCTTGGGCTGTTGACATGGACAGAGCTATGATTGCTGAAAAAGATGTCTTCAAACACAGAGGGTGTCCCAAAAAATGGGATGTAAGTGGGCAGTATGGAATACATATGGGGGATACATGTTTGTCTCCAACAGTGGAGCTGTAACGTTGTGAAGTCGGATAGCATGACCCGTTTACTGCCGGAAGAGAGCTACCAGACTATGAGTCAAGGTATTATCAATGTAAGGAAAATAACTTATATAGATTGTGTACCTGAATGTATGTTACGTCTGAAATGCATTGCAGTGATGTTTTTTATATCCACCAATAAAAACAGTAAAAAAAAAAACAATATAACAACAACAAAATACACAGATGTAACTGTGTGCCTTATGTGCATCACTTGGGATATGGCACTCAGGGAGGTGCAGCTGACAAATGATAATGGAATAATCCTTAGACAATGAATACTGTTCTGCACCTACAGCAGTCATTGGGTTGAGTTATTGATGTTATAAAAATGGTTTTAAAAGAATCTAAAAATTTAAAAAAATGAATAAATAAAAAAATTAAATATAAAAATGTAAAAAATGCAAATAAATAATAAAAATTAAAATAAATCGAAAATAATTCACAATTCGAAATTTTACAAAATGTACATTCAAAATACTAACATTGAAAAACATTCAAATCCAAGAATTATAGATAGGTGAAATTATCCTCCAGCATATAATTTTAATTTATTAAACTGCTATCTCATTCTTAACCATCCATGCAAGCATTTGGACACACAAAATGGCTGCCTGCCACTGTCAGAAGGTCATCAACAACAAAACTGAGCGAGAAGGCATTGAGGACAAACAGAAGACATGCAGTCCTATGGTCAAAGCACAGTGGTTGGCTATGCAAAAATGGGAACCAGTCACATGGTCACACCAACAAGCAGCAGGCCTGGAAAACAAAGAAAACATGCAGGCCTTTGGCAAAAGCACACTGGCTGCCTACACAAAATAGCCACTGACCAAATGGTCAAACAGCAAGCAAGGAAGCATGGCCACAACAAAGAACACATGCAGTCCTATGGCAAGAGTACACTGGCTGGCTACACAAAATGCCTGCCAGCCACATAGTCACAACAACAAGCAAGAAGGCATGGGCAACAAAGAGAAGATATGCAGGCCTATGGCAAAAGCACACTGGCTCCCTACACAAAATTGCTGGCAGCCACATGGTCACAACAGCAGGCAAGATGGAATGGGGAACAAAGAGAAGAGATGCAGGCCTATGGCAAAAGCACACTGGCTGCTGACACAAAATGGCCGCCAGCCACATGGTCACAACAACAAGCAGAAAGCCTGAAAAACAAAGAACACATGCAAACCTATGGATACTGACTATACAAAATGGCCTCTGGCCACATGGGGAACAAAGACAAATGGTGGCCTATGGCAAACACACTGGCCAGACAAAGGAGGCACAATAAAGATTACACAGCATTGATTTAGAAGCAAAAAATGGAACTTAATAGGGCAAAACATGGTTACAAGTTGCAACATCACACATCCTCCAAAGGCATTACCCCACTCTATACACTATTTGCAGGGGGAAAAACGTGAAATACCACACAAAAAATACTTTATGTATTTTAATCCATCCCTGGCCTAAATGATGTTTCAATTTAACAGACACCACTCAAATAGTTGTTTCATGCACCTGTGACTAGCACTGGGCCTACTGGCTGTAAAGCCCATTGGCAGACTAGGCCACATAGTGAATTAAACCAATATTGCAAATGTATTAAAAAAACATGGGGAAAATGTAGTGAGCTGTGCAACATGTCTCCTTTATAAGAGAAGAAAAATTACTTGCAAAGAAATAACAAGGTTCCTACTAAAATTACAGACCCCCACCAAAATGAATGTTAGAAATTGATTAAAAGTACAAATAAATCAAGGTGCATGGCCCCATCCAAACAAACAACACCAGTTTTTAACTTACTTGTGAAATCTCAAATACAAAGTCGTTAAATCCAATAGTATATGCAGCAGGCATAAAGAGTGATCCTTCGAGCTCCAAATCCACATGAAAAGTGACCAGGAGTTGGACAAAGCACTGGGAGGAGTCTGTTGGACAGGAACAGGAATTTGGAGACTCTGGGGCACTTCCTTATAGTTTTTTAAAAGGCCTCCTGGCACATAAAATAAAATGCCAAAGTTCCATTTGAGGAGGGTTTTGACTCCAAATAGTCATTTCAAGAAGATTTTGATGCTTCTCAAGGAGAGAATCTTCCCCAGATTGCACCTGCGGTAGATCCTGCACATTCAGAATTGTGTACATCAGAAAACATCTACTGGAGGTCGCTGGTATGCCTGAATGACGTGCTGGCGACCACAAAATCTCATGGGAGCGTGTGGCCATCTAGCAAATTTCGTGACGCTTGTAAATGGCTCTGAAAATCTCATAGGCGATTGCGAGCACCCAACAAGTCACTCCTGTGCATGTGAAAGGACATATTTCTCTCTCCTTGGACAGCAATACTGTCCTTTCTTCCACATTGTGATTTGTCTCCAGGTATGACACTTTCAATGCAGTATAGATTTGATTAAGGGCTTTATTATGAATATGGGGGTCCTTAGGACTGACGTACTCATGCCGGCGGTCCGATAACTGCCACACTGAAGGTCTGTCCGCAGTATTCTGAGTGTTGGACCACCACAAGACCGATGGCTCCTCTGGATCAAGGATCCCACTAGGCCAGCGGTCTGTAACGTCGACGCCCTATAACTTGGTCTGGACCACACACGCTTCCTTAAACGTGCAACACAAGAATGTATTTCTGTGTAAATTCAAATTGAAAATTGTGGATTGTTTACCATATATGTGGCCAGTCCTGATAGGACGGTGAATCACAACCGGTCCATCTGTTAAAAAATTATCAATGTTTATCTCCCTTATGCCACTACTTTGAAGTCTTTTCACAATTTCTCTTCACCTGAGCACTTTTCTTTACGCACGTTCCATCTGGAGCAACCTTCTATAACTAATGAACAATGATTAAATTTCTTTTCCTCTTAAAACGAATATATTAGAACTGTATACCATTGGCATGAAGAATTAAATGCATGGTTAAGTAAAGCTTGGGTATTGCATTTTTATTGTTTATATGTTTTAGTCTGAATAATGTATCTAATACTTTGAGCAAGTGCGGCTGCACTTGAGAACGCTCATGAAAATTGCTTATTGCTGGAAACTAAAAGAGAATTGACTTATGCTCTCTTAAAGAAGGTCTATGACCACTGTTTTTTGTATTGCTCCATACCCAGGTCCAGGACCATATTAGGGTAACCCCATTTTTGTAATGGCCACCTTTGTGCAGGTATTGCCTGCGAGGGTTTCTATGTTAAATGTTTGTTAGTGAGAAGTACTTAATGTTTGTTTGTTAGAAATATGCCATGTGTTTCATGTTAGCCACACAACATCCTTCATTATTCCAAAACCATGTCGGAAAGAGAGACATTGGCATATAGCGAAGACTATATAGACAAACTCTTATTGGAACAAGGAGCTGCCACTTTCTTAGGTGGAACTACCACTAATATAGACCTTACACTTAACGAAAAAATATCTTAACTTGAACGATTAGAAAAGAAATTGATTAGAACACGTCTACATGGGCATACCTTAGCAAAATATTTACAATCTAATGTTATCCCAGTAGGCCTACAGGTTAGAAACGAACCGGCTATTTTTTGGGGGATAATCCTAAATTCAAGGAAAATTTCAGTTTTGTATCTAATAATTGTTCTTGGCACTGGATGGTGCTTGGGATGGAAACTGCAGTCGAGGAAGTACAACACTTGACTAAAGAGATCTCTGACTTGAAGAAAGAGATCACTGAGGACAGAGCCCTTAATAACACGAAAGAGGCCTTAGAAAGGCTGGAAAGAACGATTTGTGACTTTGACCTCTATACCCAGGCAACCAAATTAGACAAGGTAGCCAGAGACATCAAATTTTACGATAAAAAAACAACTTACCCATATCTACAAGAGGGTTATTACGTGAGGGAGCAACATGGCACTTATTCCAGCAGAGGCAGAGGTGGTTTTAGGAGATACACAACATTTTCTGGATCATCACTAGGAAGCAGTACAGACAGTGATACCGAACGCCCAGGCCCCAGTACTACCGCACCTAGCTCTAACAACACTTATACAGACCAACAGCCTTTTTTAGCAGAGGACCCATGGTGGACACAACGAGGGCGAGGTCGCCCCTGGGGAAGACCCAGGGGATCCAGAACACCAACATGGAATCAGGGCAGAGGCAGAATGAGGAGACAGACACATTTCCAACAGGAAACCCATGGGGATATTCAAACACGCCGACAACACTACAGATGGTAATTTACACGCCTGTTAATCCTGTAGTCAATCTGTCAGATTGCATACTTGAACCCAATGAACAAGCAATACTGAGTAAAGGCCTGTCTTTTGTCCCAACCTCGATGCCCAACAACTTCCATCTGAAAGTAGAACTACATCAATTCTTTCGCAAGATCAGGTTGAAACACTACTTCCTTAAAATCCCTCCTAATCCTACCTTTTCTGGCAGTGGACTGAGACCCCCCTCTAAATTTAATCCTCCCACTCATCTAATGCCTAACAAACTTCTGGCGTATGAGCAGGTTTTGATGAGGGACATTGACAACATTCTGGCCAAACGGCAGTATGTGAAGTACAACGTGAGCAAACAGGAGCGGCTAGCTCCTGAAACCTTAAAAACAAACACCAACATAGTCATAAAACCCGGCGATAAAGGCGGGGCTATTGTGGTACAGAACGTGGAGGACTACAGAAAGGAAATTCTATCACAGTTGTCTGTTGAAGGTAATTATGAAAAATTGAATCGTGATCCAACTGAAGAGATTGGTAACATCATAGCACGTTTGACTGGCAAGGCACTAACAGTTGGCTATCTGAGTAAATTAGAACATGATTATCTCAATAACAAACACCCTAGGATGCCCACTATATACACTTGGCCAAAAATACACAAGCGTATGCAGGACCCCCCAGGGAGACCGATAATATCTGGCTGTGGCTCTATATTAGAACCGCTTTGTAAATATATCGATGTGTTTCTCCGACCCATTGCGGAGAACACCCCTACCTATCTTAGGGACACCATGCAGACCATCCAACTGGTGGATGAGCGTCCATATGATCGCAGTACTAATATACTAGCTACTATGGATATTACTTCTTTATACACCAACATCCCCCAAGCAGCTGCCCTTTCTTGCATTGAGTCAGTACTCAATAAAAGACCTGCACCATCCAAAGTCCCTACAGAATTCATTATTGAACTTCTTGATGTGGCAATGACTAAGAACTATTTCAGCTTCCAGGGTCAATACTGTGTGCAAACCAAAGGTGTGGCGATAGGAGCAAGCTTTGCTCCAAATTTAGCTATCATCTACATGAGTGAATACGAACAACAATTCATCATGAAGGAACATAACCTCTATAAGAACCATATAGTCTTGTGGCGTCGCTATATAGACGACGTTCTAATCATTTGGGAGGGTGAGGAAGAACAATTTACATCCTTTCACCTTTGGCTTAACACATGCTCCAGGGACATTCAATTTACACTTGAGTTCAATAGAGATCAAATTAATTTCCTTGACATTTTGATTAAAGCTGAGTCCGGCGAATTACACACGAGCCTATATAGGAAGAGTAGTGAGCGGAACACACTCCTGAAATACACCAGCCACCATCCACGCAACCTCAGGGATAATTTGCCCTTTGGCCAATTCCTGAGGTTGCGTAGGAATTGTTCCAAGAAAGAGGATTTTTTTGCAGAGTCAGCAGGCCTTCTTACCAGACTAATTGAACGTGGCTACCCAATTAGACTCCTCAAGAAAGCACGTAAACGTGCTTGGCACAATCATAGGGAGTTTTTATTGGTCCCGAAACTTAAAGCCAATACAAGTGAATATAGGATCGTATGTGTGACTACCTTCAATACAAAACAGCGGTGCCATTAAAAAGACGATTAACCAGCATTGGCATTTAGTGGCGGATGAATTGGGCAATATGCCCCCTACATTACATGCTTTCAAAAAGGGCAAAAACGTAAGGGACCATGTGGTCAAATCATTACTTCCGCCACAACGTCCACAGGGCCAAACTACTCTGTGGGGAATCCCACCGATTAAAGGGCACTGCAAATGTGGCCTTTGTAAAGCCTGCGCCATGACTGAGGAAATTACTGAATTCACACATAATGATCAGAAATATACACTACAGGAACATAGCAACTGTAACACCACCGGGGTAATTTATGTGATCATTTGCCCATGTGGATTCATGTATGTAGGACAGACCACCCAGAAAGTAAAATGCCGCATCCTACAACACTGCAGTCGCATACGCTGTAAGGTACAAAGCGCGCCTTTAGTAAAACACTTCAGTATGTTTGAACATACAGCAGAAAGTCTGAGATGGTGGGTCATTGAGAAGGTGAAACCCAATCCAAGAGGAGGAGATTTTGCTAACATTCTCAGTAAACGTGAATGTAGATGGATACATTCACTTGATACGATCACACGAGGCTTGAACGAATTTGAGGAAATAGGTAGACAGGTCTCGGTACTGGGTAATGTTTGAATTGAAACCCCTTTTTTGAACCTTAGGGATCCTCTTAATCTACACTATATGGACTATACTAGCTCCCATCCTTGGTCCTAATATGTAGATACACCGAACATAATACCATTTAATTGTGTATTGTATATATTGTTTTTAAAGAAGAGTTTACAATTCCTTCAACGTGACCAAATGGAGTTATATGTTCTGGACCACTGTATAATTGAATAACTGTTATCGTTTCTCTTGAAGCAACCATGTGTAACATTATATGCTGTGTCTCCATTCAATGTGTCACTTTGTTTACATCTTTTAATTTGTTTCTCTGACTAACGGATATATTCTATGCTAATATTTTGATGTTACCACTTATGGGTTATAAAATGCCAGCGGTGTTTACAATTAGGGACCATAGCCCCTACATAGCTTACACACACCGCGATTTATGTATAATGATGCATTTATACGAACCACCATGACGCGGTAATTTATTGTATCGCTTTCGGGCAATTATAATTAATTCTTCACCCTCGCACGTAAGGCTAACAAACGTTCCTTACGGGACAGTCTTTCATCTCTGTTTGATACGTACCGGCGGCGTCATCCTCGTGTGAATGACGTCGAGCACGTTCAAAACCTCGTAGTGGCGGCCGCTATCTCCCTTCCAGTCACACCAACTTGGGAACCGTTCGTACCCGTACACAAGGTAATTATACCTATAGGGCCTTGAGGAGGCTTCTGCCCCACTAGCGCTCCCGTTTTATTTATATTCCCCTTTTAACTCTTCTGCTCTTTGCAGAGATGAACTTTGCATTGAATGCCCTCGACACGGTCGACTACAGTGAGAGACTGTTTACTTTTCTACATGAGTAAGGTAATTATATCTTCACCTCCTTTTAACTTTAGCGGGTATTGATTTGGAACCTCCGCACCCTTGGGGGATGTTTAGTTAATCTATGGCTTTCAATCGTAGGCCACTATCCTGATGCGCAATTATCAAGCAATTGCTGGGCCTTAAAAACCGACGGACCCCTATTCATTAGGACCCGCACCTTGCAAGCCTTTGACGGGTAAGCCCTAACCCGTTTGCCCCTTCTTTTTAAATTGCCTCTAATCCCTAGTGCAATACCCTGATTCTCTCCCTTTCTAATTTGCCCTTTAGACTTATGATTAAGATCAATATAGGAGTTGGTTGCCCCATTTCCGTCCTGAGGAAGATCCGCAAGGCCGAGGCTTTAATTACCCTCGTGGCCACAAGACGGATCGAAACGTCGACGCCCCTATAACTTGGTCTGGACCACACACGCTTCCTTAAACGTGCAACACAAGAATGTATTTCTGTGTAAATTCAAATTGAAAATTGTGGATTGTTTACCATATATGTGGCCAGTCCCGATAGGACAGTGAATCACAACCGGTCCATCTGTTCAAAAATTATCAATGTTTATCTCCCTTATGCCACTACTTTGAAGTCTTTTCACAATTTCTCTTCACCTGAGCACTTTTCTTTACGCACGTTCCATCTGGAGCAACCTTCTATAACTAATGATCAATGATTAAATTTCTTTTCCTCTTAAAACTAATATATTAGAACTGTATACCATTGGCATGAAGAATTAAATGCATGGTTAAGTAAACCTTGGGTATTGCATTTTTATTGTTTATATGTTTTAGTCTGAATAATGTATCTAATACTTTGAGCGGGTGCGGCTGCACTTGAGAACGCTCATGAAAATTGCTAATTGCTGGAAACTAAAAGAGAATTGACTTATGCTCTCTTAAAGAAGGTCTATGACCACTGTTTTTTGTATTGCACCATACCCAGGAACATATTAGGGTAACCCCATTTTTGTAATGGCCCGCAGAAAATCAGGTAAGCATCACCCAACTTTTGGCATCATTAGGATGGCAAGCAGACATCCTGACAAAAAACGGGACCGCCCGCCAGATGTGCGGTGGTCCCGTGGGGGATATTAGGATGCGCCCGCCACACTGGCGGGTGCATCACGCATTTTTAACATTGCGGCGGGCGTTGCTTTCAGCAGCACCCGCCGCAATGCCAAAAATGCATGTTGTGCATATGCATTCACAACTTGGCAGGCACCGCGCGGTGCCTGCCATGTTGTGCATAAACATGCAGGGCGGTACCATAGGTACCCCCATGTGCCCCCCCACCCTCCCAACAACCTGGAGGCCCGCAATGGGCCCCCAACTTGAAACTCTGCATGCCTTTCCGTGGCGGCAACACTGCTGGAAAGGCTACCTCCCGCCTGCATTCTGATATGGATGGCGGTGTCTAGCAAACACCACCTCCATATTAAACCCTTTTCCGTCCGGTCAACTTGTCGACCGGGCGGAAAAGCAGTGGACGGTCTTCCCGTCCGCCGCGGTACCCCTCGCCTTACTAATATGGTGGGGGGAAATGGGTGGAGGGCGGGAAAGGATGTAGGGTGGATCGCCACCACCATGCGGGCGGTGGCGATCCGCCCTATATCCTAATGGGCCCCAAGTCCAATCCAACCATTCCTTTAACTAAAATAGTAAATTCCAATTAACTCTGGGAATGTTTGTTGTATTCGATCAGCATCTCAATCGTGACCACCTTATAGTCTGTACATCAGTTCCATACACTCGAACATCCATTCAGAACGTTAAACCTACACAAAGACAAACTGGGAAATCGGGAGACTTTCATGGCAATGAAGTGACCTTAAAGCTCAGCAGAGCTAAGAAAGATCCAGTCAGATGTTCGGATTGAAACAGACTCCTCCAGTCCCAGTTTACATACTTCACATTTTGGGAAGAGTGATGCAACTGTCTTCTACGCGTGTGCCACCACAGAATGCTCACCAGTACACTTTAGATCCCAGCAGCCCTTCATGTTCCTTTAATCCTGTTGTCTTTAGCAGTTAAGGAGGAAGTTCGTGTTCTGAAAGCGCCTGATTTGACCGCTGCACTTAAGTGATTGTAGCTTGTCCATGACTAATGCGCGTGGATTAAATGCATTTAAGTCACAGAGATTCTGATGTGAACCTACAGGCCAATGCAGCAATCATGTGCTGGGGGGCCTCTTTTATGAAACTTTTTTCTTTGGATAAAACAAAAAACGTCCGATTGTTGGCACCAGCTAAGCGCGATGAACATCAGAAAGGTTAGTCAAGGACACGGCAGTCCGAAGTGAACAGTCGCAGGGATGACTTTGTTCCATGTGTTATCAACAATGTGGAATATTCCCATGATGAGTTCCATATGGTCAGTGTGTACCTCACATTACAATATGTGAAGGTTTTGTACCCAGTACAGTTTTTCTGTTTCTGTCAGCGGAGTGAGGCTAAAAAAGCTGGGTTTGCCCTTTATTTATTTTATAGTTCATATACTATTCCAGCCCCAAAGCACTATACTGATAAGATAAGTCAAATGATCACTGACATATAACTGGAAGGAACACTTTAAACATTAGAACAGTGGGAGTATGGATTTAAATTCGAAAATATAATGACATCATAGATAGATAGATAGATAATCTTTATTCGGATAAAAAAAAAATATCCATAAAAGCACAGTTCATCACTACCAATGGCAAGTACAGTACAAGTTTTAAAACATATAAATATACAATATCATCCGATACAAATACAAAATTACAGTAGTAAAAACACGATAAAAAGGATGGACGGGCTGTAGGATTTAGCAGCATTACTAACAAAGTATGAAATTTAGACCAGTGTGCAAAGTCGACAATATGTTACAAGTAAAGTGCGATAACGTGCAATAAGTCAAGCAATGATAAGCATCAGGGTGCAAATATAATTTGACTAAGGCCCCATTTTCAATTCTACCAATACTAGCAGCATTATCAAAATAATTGGTTACGGGCAATTTGATGACCATTATAAAAGCACAGATAAAAAATGAATTTCACTAGGAAGTATTACAAAATTTGTAGCGCATTAGAGTTCGTTCATGGAAGCACGTGAGCGAACCGCAACTTGCAAGAACGTGCTCACTCGGAAAATCAAATCGTCATTTCCTAGCCGTAAAATTTCAAAGTATGCTAATTTAAAATCCAAAATGGCCCATGCTTTAAAGTAGGGGATTAGATACTGTTTTGTGTGTCAGGCGTAAAATTTACAAAAAAGTAAAAAGTGTAACAATGTTTGTTTACTGCCAATACCGCATGGGCAACACAACTGCTCAAGGTTACTGTTGAATCCTATCGGGAAGCAGAGTGAATATTTTATACTGCCGTCCCTAAGGCGAAAGAGTAAGCTTCTTTTCCATCTCCCTATGTTCTTCCTGAGATATTTCTGTGGCATGTGATGTTGGGTGCTCGGTACCTCCAGAAGGGGCATGTACCTAACAATCGATGATTTATGATACTCGATGTTCTGTCTTTCTTTATGATACAGATCATACAGCGCCCCCCTGAGTGATTTTACACTTGTGCCTTCCAGTGCTAGTGGACATAAAAAAATGTGCTCCAACTTCACACTGGCTAAACTGTTTTTGACTGCAACAAGTCAGGGTATACTGCCACCCTTGTCTTATTTAAGGCAATCTATAATTATCTCTCTTGTTAAAATCGCAGCGGGGTTCTGCCATATTTTTAGCCAGAATATAGCTGGGCGAGACCTAATAAAATCCTCCACATAATGTAGGTTCAATTCTTTGTGGCATATATAAGTTGGAGATGAAATTTGAGCCCCGAGAATTTTTCAGCAAAATCTATTCTCCTCAATTTGGATCCCGCTACAATTTACGTACCCCCAGACTTCAGCACCATAGGTGGCCATTGATACACATTGCGATTTGTATATCTGGATTAAAGGTAGCACCACCTCTACTTCTTTTGGCTGCCTAAGGCTAATAATAGAATTAACCGCTTTAGAAAGTTTGTTTCTGCTATGGGCTACATGGGCTTGCCAAGAGCCTGATTCTGAAAAAACCCTAAGCTCAGGTAAGGAAAAGTGCTTGTCCATGATAGTGATTCGCTGCCCTATGTTATAAAATTAATGCGGTGTTTTTTCGACCTACACATCATTATGTAAGATTTTTTTTAATTAGTGCAAAGGTCCAGTTCGGCCATAAAAGACACGAAACCCGTAACTAAAGTGCGAAGTGCATTGGGGGTGCGGCCCATGAGTACCGCGTCATGAGCATATAAAAGCACGGGGAGTAATTTGCCATTAATTTTCGGTACATCATTGGTCAATTTAGACAGGGAGTTATGTAGTTCATTTATGTAAAGAATAAAAAGTAGAGGGGCTAGAACACAGCCTTGTCTAACCCCTCTGCCAATGGCAATATCCCCAGAAACCTCTGCATCATTACTTATCCTCATCATTACTTTTCCTCACCCGTGCCTTCAAATCCCTGTGCAAATGCGCCAAGAAATGGACCAAAGCCGCATCCAACCCATAATTTAAAAGAATCTCCCATAGACGTGATCTATTAACAAAATCAAAGGCTGCGGTTAAGTCCATAACACCCAAGTAGAGTGGAACTTTTTGAGCAATCGTATATTTGCCCAGAATAAGATTTAAGTTCAAACACTGTTCGACAGTTCCAACATTGCTTCTAAAGCCCAGCTGGCAAGGATTTAAAATGTGGTTGTCTTCAGCCCAATTCCTGATCTTGTTGAAGACAACCCTGCCCAAGATCTTCAAAGTATTGTCTATTAGGGAGATTGGGCGGTAACAGCTGGGATTGGATCGGTCACCTTTTTTGAAAATGGGCACAATGATACTAGTCGACCAGGTACTCGGGATAGCCGTATTGGTCAGGCTATTAAAAACATTGCATAAAAGGGGGGCCCAAAAATCTGGTTCATGTTTTATAAGATCGATTGGTAGCCCGTCCGGGCCTGGGGCTTTATTCCCTATGCTTTGTTTTATGGCATCCTCGACTTCAATTACAGTTATAACAACCTTTAAAACTAAGGGGCAGGTATGGCTATTAGAGATCTTTATGGGGGCTGTGTAGATTCTGGCAAAGTGCTCCTCCCATAATTCGCTAGATATATTACAGCTTATAGGAGTAATATTTGAGCCCATAGACCTCATGGCTTTAACTTCTTTCCAGAATCCAGTTACATCCTTAAGTGAGGCAGCACTAGCAAGAATGACATCATAGATTAGAACTCCATTTTGGTGGTTAGTAGGAGTTTTTGGGAGGAGGCGCAGAATTTGAAAAGAGGCAGAAAAGCGTCTGTTTTTAAGTGCATTTTGACAGAGAGATGAGTTTTCTTTGAATGTCAAGTGACAGTAAGTTTGAGGCAATACTTGTGACTCCAGTGAAGGATAGCTTCTGGATCTTGGCCTACTTGGCATGGAGAGCAGACTGATACGTTTGTGTTACTGTTCAGCTGAATGCCTCGCAGTATCACATGAGATGGATCCTTACCTGTACTGGAAGCCAGGGGAGGTACCGTGGTTTTCTCGGAGTCTGTGCTCAGTTTGGCTGACTTTGGCTGTAGCTAGCAGAGACCAAGGGGCATATTATCAAGCCAGGCGATAAAATTATCGCCGCTTTAGCGGCAGAAAACTGCTGCTAAAATGGCGATAATGGGCTTGATAATATGCTCTATGGAATTCCAATTGAAGCCCATGTGAGAGGTTCCTTCACATCTAACATGGGCTTCAATTGGAATTCCATAGAGCATATTAGCAAGCCCATTATCGCCGTTTTAGCGGCAGTTTTCTGCCGCTAAAGCGGAGATAATTTTAACGCCTGGCTTGATAATATCTCCCAAGTGCTATTCACAAATAAATTGAGATGCACATGTGAACACGTTTCTGCAGAGAACGTGCACCAAAAACGTGCTACATTTTCCTTCACAGCGCTCCTGAATTTGTAATTCATAAAAACAACCAATAAACCTTCACCTTAGTGGAGGCGCGCACCACAGGGCTTAGTTTAAATGTTTTAAAGGCGATGTATTTTTAGGTGTCAGAAGCGCGACAGAGTAGAAAGAGTAAGAACATCAGAGCAGCATTTTTTGTGAATGTTTAAAAGCTGGGGAGGTAAATGAATATGAAAGAATTAGGAAGTGGTTGATTGTTTAAACAGCAGCATTTCAAGGGGAGTGAAACGTAGAAGAAAGCTGTGTTTTCTTAAATATAAATTCAGAACGGAAAGGATTAATTTGCATGGTGCCAGAGGTTGTGTAACGAAGGCTGGTGACCGTAGGGTTCAGTGTATGGACAGTTAGACCAGTAAGCAGGCAGGGATTAGCTAGGGGTTCAGCGATGGGGATCCAGTTTTATCAACATGAGAGTTTCAAAAAATGATTTTGCAACTAATATGTTTCAAAAAATGATTGCGCAATTAACATGTGATTTTATTGTTACTTGTAGTGACCCCTGACGAAGGGCTCGAGCAGCCCGAAATGCATTGGGTATTTTAATTAAAGCTGTCGTTGGATGAATTTAATGCTTCAGTACGTGTTATTGCAAAGAGGTCCGGATGGGCACATCAATGGCATCAGAAATTTGGAAAATTGGCATGACACTGCGCTTGTGGATCAAACGGGAGTTAAGAGAGAAAAATGAGCAAGCAAATGATTACACGTCTTAAAAAATGATCAATTGGTTCAAACATAAATTGAGGATTCAAGGATTTCGTCGCTGTGCCTTTGGTTGGGGCGTATGTCGCCCCAAATTGTTTTTCATGTTATTTCAAGTGCCAATGGCCAAGGCACTTTTCCCCAAGGAGCACGCTACATTGTAATATGAGGATTACTAAAGGATTACTGTTTGAATAGGTGTGCATTCCCTTCTTTGAATGATGTATAAACCACAATTTTTGCCCACTCTGGGTTTGCACCCGCCCAAATTTCAATTAAATTAGTCAAGAAGGAACAGTGCGGAGGCCGTTTTTTCCACAAGTTCGGCGGAAGATCATATCCATACAGTTTGCAACAAGAAATGGGACAAACAAGTGACTTTTGATTCATGTTCACTCTATATCGTAATATGAGTAGCGGATTTCACAGAGCATCTGATATTTTATTTTTTTGCGAGTCCTTGCATGATCACACTAAAATGTTTCTGTTTTTTGAACAGTGGTAAAGCCATGTCTTTGACGATCCAAACGCTGAACTGTGGGAGTTGTAGTGCTTTTGTTAGGAGGGAGGGGCGTTCTGAAGAGAGTTACCAGCAGCAGGTGGTATCAATTAATTAACGTTGAACATGGGAGGGATTCCAGCAACACAGCGAGTTTAAAAATGAAGGGTGAACAACAACGTCACCAATTCCTTTGAAAAAAATAGATGAAGAGGGCAGATTCACGGCAGGTACGTGTTGCCGAGAGGTTCAAACTAGGCAGGCTTTTGTAACATTGAGCCCATGGAGAACAATGGTGGTTTTATAACAATATGTAAGGTGAAGGCGCGCACCACAGGGCTTAGTTTAAATGTTTTAAAAGCGATGTATTTTTAGGTGTCAGAAGCGCGACAGAGTAGAAAGAGTAAGAACATCAGAGCAGCATTTTTTGTGAATGTTTAAAAGCTGGGGAGGTAAATGAATATGAAAGAATTAGGAAGTGGTTGATTGTTTAAACAGCAGCATTTCAAGGGGAGTGAAACGTAGAAGAAAGCTGTGTTTTCTTAAATATAAATTCAGAACGGAAAGGATTAATTTGCATGGTGCCAGAAGTTGTGTAACGAAGGCTGGTGACCGTAGGGTTCAGTGTATGGACAGTTAGACCAGTAAGCAGGCAGGGATTAGCTAGGGGTTCAGCGATGGGGATCCAGTTTTATCAACATGAGAGTTTCAAAAAATGATTTTGCAACTTATATGTTTCAAAAAATGATTGCGCAATTAACATGTGATTTTATTGTTACTTGTAGTGACCCCTGACGAAGGGCTCGAGCAGCCCGAAATGCATTGGGTATTTTAATTAAAGCTGTCGTTGGATGAATTTAATGCTTCAGTACGTGTTATTGCAAAGAGGTCCGGATGGGCACATCAATGGCATCAGAAATTTGGAAAATTGGCATGACACTGCGCTTGTGGATCAAACGGGAGTTAAGAGAGAAAAATGAGCAAGCAAATGATTACACGTCTTAAAAAATGATCAATTGGTTCAAACATAAATTGAGGATTCAAGGATTTCGTCGCTGTGCCTTTGGTTGGGGCGTATGTCGCCCCAAATTGTTTTTCATGTTATTTCAAGTGCCAATGGGCAAGGCACTTTTCCCCAAGGAGCACGCTACATTGTAACATGAGGACTACTAAAGGATTACTGTTTGAATAGGTGTGCATTCCCTTCTTTGAATGATGTATAAGCCTTCTGCACATGCCCAGATGGCTCTTGAAATCACGAGGTAGCTTGAACTCCTGACATCGTGTTCACTGCCAAGGACGAAAGTCAGGAACTTGACCGCAAGCCAGAAGATGACAAAATGAAAATCAAGGAAGAGACAAAGAGAGGACCTGTCAGTGGGACCCTTTTTTCCTTGGGGAAAAGTTAAAACTACTGTTTCCCCGCATGGGAACTGAATAGACAATGCCGATTTGAAAACTTTGTGAAAAGTCACTATGAAGAACCAGTTTGCCCTTGGAAAAATTCAATATACTACAGATAACCCCGAACTATCCAATCAGAACATTTGGTCTGCCCCTAAAGTTGCTATACTAAAATGAAGTAAGGCAGAAAAGGGTATAAAACCTTCTCATAAATCATTACATAGAGAAGAGTTGGAGTTGGAAGGGTTGGTTGCAGCAGCGTTCATTCGTGGGTTTGTTCGTTCGTTGGGTCTCGGTTATGGCTGCACATATCTTTGGGTTATGTCTTTGTGCTTCCTAATTTCTATGCTATCAGTCTGAGTGTGGAATTGGTCCATGCTCCGGATTGATGTTCGGACTTTGCTGAAATTCTGAACTTTACTACGCTGTATCCTGTATTTCGCATGCTGGTTTGATCCTTTGGTGAGAATTAGACTGCCTGTTCGAGGGAGTCTTCATTTGAGAATGCAGATAACTTCCTGTTTGAACTGAACCTTTCATCATCTTTCAATTGGTAATGATTCAATGTACTTTTCTGAAAATCTATGTCTAAGAATAATTTCTGAATGTTCATATTTTTTCTTTTAATAAATGTAATGATCAAATAACGAGCTCTAGTAAATAAATGACAATTTAAGAGTTTAATTAACGATAAGATAAACAAAAATTGAAATAATAAGAAATGAGTTTGTGGTTCTTAAATTAATTACAGAAAATATCAAATGTTTCCAAGGCTTTAATTGTGTCTTAGCTGGCTCTAATTCACCATCAACCAGTCCAACTAGTTGGTCCATCGACCAAATAGTGGAGTGCCTTGATGTTAAAGTCAGGATTGTGAAACTGTATATAGAATGTAAAGCAAATTAATCCTGATAGGTAATAAGGTACCCACATGTCCAGCACCTTTTCTCCTGCGAACAGATTAGAGTGAGATTGATTGAATGACGAGCGTGTTGGTGTTATGGGCCTCACCAATGAATGAGTGAATGAATGAGCTGTTGTGAATAAGGATCTGTGACGTAAGGAGAATATGTAAAGTTTGCCCTCTGCGCTGGATCAGTTTTTCATGGTAGCAGATTGATGGTTATTATTGTATTGGTTTGGTGATTATTGATTTATGTTTAACACTTTATGTTGAGTATTGTTTATGCTAAGTGTAGTTGGAAAATGTGAAGCTTCCAGGAAGTAGGAAGTGGATTTATGTGGGAAGAGATGTCACATGGAATTGAACATTGTCTGGTTTCAAGAATTGTGATAACACGGAATTGTGTTATGTTAGGGAAATCTCTGTATGAATGTGTGTGAGTGGAATAATAATAGGCTTTCTTGTGAAACTCTGGCCTTAATTCTCAGGAGCATTGTAGTCTCCACATGTGTTTTATCCCCAGAGAAACAGGTTTGCCTTTTGCTTGATAGAAGGGTAAGGTAGATGGAAGTGCTACTTTATCGGCGAAACAGAAAATTCTGTGGTAGGGTAGAGGTAAGCGCTGCCTACTGGAAAGACAAAATTCTTGTGTAAATGAACAAAGCTATCTCTTTGGTTTAGCGAAACAGGCAATGGAGACGTTTTATGTTGTTACTAACAGATTTTGATTTAAAAAAACTTAAGAGAGGTTTGCCGATAACATTTTGTAAAGGAGGGGTCAGCAAAAGCAGGAGTAGTGGGAAAGGCTGACGTCAGAAAGACCACGCCGGGATTGGTCAGCAGTAGAAAGACGAAGCTTTCACTGATTGGTGCGTTAGTATAAGACGCACTGGGATTGGAGATTTACGAGAGTGACGTAGACGCTCCGGATTGGTGCGTTAGTGTCAATCGTGCTAGGATTGGTCAGAATACGGAGAAGCCGTAAAGAGGTGATTTGCGGAAGTTGATTAAGAACTTTTGAAAATAAAAATGATGTACTACGATCCACCTGAAAAAGAGAAAAAGTCATGGTTTGGAAAAATCAAAGACCTATTTAAGAAGGATAAACCGATTGTAACTAGGGACGGACAGATACTTCCTCCACCGAAAACGCCTGCATCATTTATGATGGCGAAATATGGTTATCATACTTGTATATGGTTGGAGAATTGGGCAAAGTATACAGGAGATGATGGAGTGTTAGCATTTCCGGAAAATGGTTCATTTAGTCTGGCAGTACTACAAACTTTAAGAGCTAGAATGATGAGATTAGAACCAAAACCCACACCTACTCAATTTGAGGCTTTGACTGAATGGGAAGAAGAGATGTATGAAAGGGAAAGACATCGGAGTGAGAGTAGGTATAATTACATATTTGGAAGACATTGTGGTCAAGAAAGCCATGACGACAAAATGAGAAGATGGCGAAATGCATGACTGATGGTATGTTTCCTTTGAGAAATGTTGGAGAGATGAGTGGTAGAAAATGTACAGAAAAGAGAAACAACACAGAGTCAGAAGGTTACAGATATGGAGTGAGTGAATCAGAGGATGAAGTGCTGGAGGACATGTTTTATATAAAAAAAAACTCCATATCAGCAAGATTGTGCGTTGGTGACACCAAGTGCACCACCACAGGAGACTGTAATGAATAAACATTTTGAACAAATGCCGAGTAATTTGGGGAAAAATAATCCATTTAAAGATCCAGAAATGTCACAGACCGTAAGAACTGAAAATGAAAAATCTGCAGAATTAGCTAGAACTACACTGGAATTAACTGAAAGGATTAGAGAATTAACAAAGAATATGGAAGCAGTGACTGTGCCTGTAACTATAGGACCAGTGATACCCGTTTTTGATAAAAGCAAAGATAGTGAGCATTGTTTAACAGTCCCATATAATTGAAGTTTGCAAAACGGAAAAGAAAGGAGTAGCTTAGGAGAAAATGAGTGGAAGGTTACTGCAGGAATGTCAGGACTAAGTACCCCTAAAAATGTAACTGTAAATCAAAGTCCAGCAAGTAAGACACCTATGGTAACAGAATCAGCAACGGAAACCCCAGAGGGAATGGCAGATAAAATGAGAATAGCGACAACCCCTGTAGGACCAACATCTGAAGAATTAAGTGATTGGTTAAGAAGTTTACAGAAAAAGGATACAGAACCACAATCTTTAGATGTGGCAAAGTTAAAGGTGACTTTAGAAGAGTTAGTTGTAGGAACAATTCCCACAAAAAAATTAAAAGCATACCAAGATGAGGAATGAATGTTTTTGTGTAAAAGCATAACTAGGAGAGCAAGGACTTTGCATGAAAAGTTAGAAGAGACAACGAGTGAAATGAGAATAGATTTTGAAAAAATAAGATCATTGCAGAAGCCATACAGGGTAGATTTTTCTGAAAAGGATATTGAAAACTTAAATACTGCAGGGAGATTGACCCAAATTAAAGAATTAATTGTATTGTTAAGAAAATGGGGTGATGTGGATCGATGGAAAAGTAGATGGTTGAGAAGGAGAGAGGAGATTACAGACAAGGCCTCTCTGGCTTTCCCAATGAGAGAAAAAGAGCCAGTGGTAACAGAATGTCCCATGAGAGAAATTCCTGGAGGAGGATATGTACATGTTCCATGGACTAGACAGGATATTTTTTCATTTACAAATGATTTTCCGAGGTTGAGAGAAAAACCAGTTGAATGGTACAGACAGGTAGATAGGTTTGTCAAACTTTCAAAGGTGTTGTGGATAGATTTGAATGGTCTTTTTTATATAATTGTGCCTGCAGATTTATGGGCAGAATGTGAGATTACTATAGATTGGCCAACGCAAGAGTATCCTAGGGATCCTAAAACAGGAGCCCCAGATCCATAAGTAATGAAAAATAGGATCAGGTAAGTACTTTTTTGAAAAATAAAGTACCTCCGAAAGAAACTGATTGGGTAAAGATTGACCGAACCCACCAGGAGGCTAAAGAATCAGTGCATGCATATTACGAAAGGTTACTGTTGGCTTTTAAACAATACAGTGGAGATGAGAAATTAAGTGAAAAGGATTTGAGTCATTTTGTTTACAGGTTTTACAGGTTTGTTTATGGTTTAAGGCCTGAAGTTAGTGAAATGATTATACAGCATACAGTAGATTGGCAAAACAAAAAGATAGACAAAGTGTTACGACATGCAAAACATTTCCGTGATGAAACTGAAGCCAAACAGCGTAAGTTGATAGAAAAGGCAATGTGGGCACTGGTTAAGTTAGCGGAGCGACAAGAAGCTCAGTTAATCGAACAAGCCAATGGAGTAGGGCAAGCTAGACCAAAACCTAATATTGGAAAAGGAAAAGGACAGATTAGCATAGATGAAGCTAAAAAGAAATGGCCATGTCATAATTGTGGAAAATTAGGGCATTCGAAATCCGAGTGTAACTTTCCACCGAAAGCTAATGGTGATAATTCATCATTAAATCCACAGGTGCAGAATGAGGTGAGTTGCCAACCGCCGCGACTGCAGCAGGTTGTTATTCAACAGTGTCAGGTGCCAAAGCCACCTTTTCCACAGAACGTAAATCCTCAAAGATACAGTAATGAGACAGGATTCTACAACGAAGAACAGGTAACAAAGCTACCGTGCACTGGTGCCATTTCGCAGTATTGGCAGCAACGTGATGAAAGTGAGTCGAAAGAGAGTTATTGACGGTGCCTAGGAGAGGAAGAGGAGTGCGTACTTGGCGCAACTCTAGAGGTAGACCAGACGGGACCCTTTGTGGATTGAAAGGTGACTGAAGTAAACATTACTTTCCTAGTGGATACTGGTGCTACTCGTTCAACTGTTAGATCAGCTGAAGTGAAATATCTTCCTCTCTCGGGTGAGACAATCCAAGTGGTTGGCATTTCTAACAAACAGATAAAAGCTTATCTTACTGATCCTGTAAAAGTTAGAATAGGGAAATTTGCTGATATCCATCATTTTGTAGTATGTGACACTAGTCCTGTAAATCTGTTAGGAAGGGACTTACTTTGCAAGATGAATTGCACCATTTTTTGTACACCTGATGATATAGCCTTTGAAACTCCAGGCGATGATGTACTGTATAGAATGACAATGGCTAACCTAGAACCAGAAATTACTGAAGCATGTGTTGTATTTGCTCCAGAGGGATTACCTCAGGAGGTAAAAGGAACAGTGAAAACAGAAGTGTGGGATTTCACAGGAGAAGATGTTTGATTAATGAAAAGAGTAGATCCTGTGAAAATAACTGTAAAAGAAGGAGTAAATGACCTGAACATTCCTCAGTATAAGTTAACACCAGAAATAAATGCAGGAGTAGCGCCTGAAATAGACAGAATGATTGAACAAGGAATTCTGAGAGAGATAATGAGTAGTCCACGTAAGTCTACGATCATGGGTTTGAAAAAGCCAAATGGAACATTTAGAATAGTACAGGATTTGAGAAAGGTAAATAAAATTGTTGTTCCTTGCTGCCCCATTGTGCCAAACCCTTCTGTAATTCTATATCAGATTCCCCATGATGCAGAATGGTACACAGTCATTGATCTGTGTCATGCTTTCTTTTCTATTCCATTGCACCCTGATAGCCAACAAATGTTTGCGTTCCGGTTCGGCGAGCGTATTTTGGCATGGTGCGTATCCCTCAAGGGTATACAGAGAGTCCTTCAATATTTAATCAGATTTTAAAGAAGTCACTGGAAGATTTAAAAATGCCAGAAATTTCAGTGCTCGTTTAATATATCGATGACCTACTAGTGGCATCGAAGACGCGAGAAGCATGTGTCGCTGACACAGTTGCATTGTTAAATCATTTGGCAGATGAAGGACTTAAGGCATCACCATCAAAATTGCAGTTTTGTCAGAAAGAAATACAATACTTAGGTCATAAGATTGAAAATGGCCTGAGAAAAGTAACAATGGACAGAATTAAAATCATTAAAGGAATGAGAGCCCCAATGACACAAAGAGAGGTCAGAATGTTTCTTGGAATGGTGGGATACTGCCGTCAGTGGATCAGCAATTTTTCCTTGATTGCAAAACCATTAGTACGTTTGACAAAGAGTGATGTGAGTGAGCCACTTGAGCTGAATAAGGAAGAGATGAAATCTTTTGAACAATGGAGAGACAGCTTGTGTGAAGCACCGGCTCTTAGAATGCCTGATTATGAAGAGGAATTTGAGCTTTATTGCAGTGAGAGAGATGGATGTGTTCTTTCCGTGTTAGTACAGAGACATGGAAGATTGAGACGGCTGATTGCTTATTTTTGAGCTGTACTAGATCAAGTAGCTGTAGCATTGCCTGGATGTTTGAAAGCAGTGGCTGCCTCATGCAAAAGTTTGGAACAGAGTGAAGGAATCGTAATGGGATACCCTGTAAGAGTGTTTGTTCCACATGATGTGGTGATCCTTTTGACAAGAAGTAAAGCACAGTTCATGACGCATAGTCGTCTAACTAAATATGAAAAGGTGATTTTGGTTGCTACAAATGTGAGTCTTGTAAGATGTACTAATGTGAACCCATCGACATTACTGCCTGATGCTGTGAATGCAGTAGTGAAAGATGATGTAGATCATGATTGTTTGGAAGTGCTTGATTTTTGCACCAAACCGCGTCCGGATATAAAAGATGTGCCTCTGAAAGAGAGTGAATATGTGATGTTTGTGGATGGGTCATGCCTAAGAACTGGAGAAGGGATTTTGAGTGCTGCATATGCTGTGTGCACTGTAGCGACTGTGTTGGAAGCATCTTGTTTGAGAGGAGTACGATCTGCTCAAGTTGCTGAGTTGTTTGCACTGATTAGAGCATGCAAGTTGGGAAAGAATTCGCGAGTCACTGTGATTACTGACAGCCAGTACGGGTTTGTAGTGGTGCATGACTTTGGGCAGATTTGGTCCCAAAGAGGTTTCTTGACGTCAAGTGGAACGCCAATTAGAAACGCAGAAATAGTTGGAAAATTACTTGAGGGGATACAGCTGCCTAAACAGATCGCTGTTATAAAATGTAGCGCACACAGGAAAGGAACAGATTACGTGTCAGCAGGCAATGAATTTGCCAATGATCTAGCTCAGTACTGCGCACGAAATCAGACTTCATTAAATTGTAACAGGGAAAAGGAAATGGATTTATGTCCCTTGCTTTTTATAACACTGTGAGTACATGAGATGAAGTGAGACAGTTACAGGAAGAGACAGGGGAAGAGGAGAAAAACAGTGAATAAAATCAGGTTGTACACAACAAGAAGTAGACAGAGTTTGGGTTTACAGAGATGGAAGACCAGTAATGCCTGATAGCATGATCTCTACCACGGATGTACCATGGGCAGGCCCACGTAGGCAGCGATGCCATGATTAGACTTTTTAAACAAAGCTGGTATAATGCAAAGTTTTGGCTTATAGCTGAAAGCCTTTGTCAGAGATGTCTCATATGCCAGCAATTTAATCCAGGAAGGAAAACTGTGGTGAGCTTGGGAACCATAGGACAGGAGGGAGGTCCTTTCACTCGTATGCAGCTCGATTTCATTGAAATGCCCTCATGCAACAGGTTAAGATATGTATTTGTGATTGTTTGTCTGTTTTCTCGTTGGGTTGAGGCTTACCCGACCAGAAGGAATGATGGAGTTACTGTGGCAAAACTCTTACTGAGAGAGTTCATTCCTAGATTTGGTTTTCCAGTAATGATTGAAACAGATAGAGAGACACATTTTCAGAATTAAATTATACAATTGATTTGTGAAGCATTAAATGTACAGCAAAAATTGCATTGTGTCTACCGACCAGAGGCTTCTGGAGTGGTAGAACAGATGAATGGCACCACAAAGAACCGATTGGGAAAAATGTGTTTGGCCACGGATATCAAATGGCCAGATGTCTTGCCTCTTGTTCTGATGAGTATTAGATCAATTCCTGATAGGAAGACTGGTCTGAGCCCCCATGAAATTATCATGGGTAGAGCAATGAGACATGTTTTCACTCCTGTCAACAAACTGCTGCCTATATCTGATGACTTCGTTTTGGATTATTGCAGGATTGGCTGATATGGTACATTCTGTGTTTCATCAGGTTGGACCAGATGCGACCACTCTTGAAAAGAAGCCAGTTCATGACTTGAGTCCTGGAGATTGGGTCCGCACAAAGGTACACCGAAGAAGAAATTGTCTGGTTCCACGAACAGGAAAACGATGTCAAGTGATTCTGACAACAACAACTGCTGTGAAGTGTGCAGGTGTAAAGAACTGGATTCATGCCAGTCACACTCTTTGAGTCCCAAATCCGGAAGACCAATCTGAAGAAGAACATCAAGAAGTATGAGATACCAATTCAGAATCAGAATCAGAATAAACGAGAACAAGACAAGAACCAGAAGCAGATGAACAAGGTCGAAGTCTGATCGCTGGACAGGAACATGTACCACTAAGAAGACACCTTGAAATTTCTGATACTAGCTCTGAATCTGAGACACAACCAGTAGGAATACAAGAAAGACCGAATCATGAAACTGGAAAAACTGAACAAGTAATCTTTGGAAAAGAAATCCCGAGTCCAAGCACAAGAGAACTTCCCCCAGAGGTTATAGAGATAGGTGAGGAATTAGATACAGAGAGTGAGGGTGAAGTAATTGCGGAAGAACCCTGAGGAGGTATAGGGACACAACACACATAGGTAGAAAAAGGGTCAGATAGTCAGCAGGAAGCTTGTGTGGAAGAAACACGAGGAGGGATAGATTCAGATAGTGAACCTGAAATATTGAGGATAAAATTAAAAGGTGAAATCCAGACGGAGACAGAATCAGAAGAAAGTGAAGCAGACAATAAAATTGGAAGAATTTTGAGGAAAAGAGCTTGGAAAACCAAGCGAGAAAGGAAAGGATCTAAATTGAAAAGGCCTTTGAAAGAAGATATTTGGCCCAACAAAATCAAGAGGTTGAGATACCGACTGACCAAAATAAAGCATGATAATGCTGAACAAGTGAATGAAGTGTCTAGTCAAGAGAAACAAAAGGACACAGATCAAAAGCATTTGCAAAGACCAAAGAGGATGAAGAGACCAAATCCGAAGTACAAGTCACCGGAATGGACATACGTGGCACTTCCTGATATACAAGAGGAAGCTGATAGCAATGAAAGTCTAAGTGTGATTGTGCAGGAAGCAGACAAGGAAGAAGAAGATTCAAAAATCCTGAGAGTTATCTTGTCTGATACAAGAGAAGAGACAGATGATCAGGATATTCTGAACAAAGACTGTGAACCTAAGGACGATTCTTACATGGATTAGGTGACGAAAGAACTCGGAAAGAATTGAAAGCCCGGACAGGACACATGACTAGAAAAGAACCAACTAGCCAACTAAAGCCTTAGGTTTAGACAAAGGTAAACTGTTGAAGAAAGAGGCTAAGTCAAAAGACACTGATTATTACCAAAATGGCAAACAATCAAAATAGAAATCCAACATGTAGATTTCTCCGGAGGTGGTGTAAAATGTGTTTTTGTTGTACAGGATTATTAATGCTTGTTTGGATTATATTAGCAATAACAATTTCATTTGGAGTAACGTTTGAAAATATAGGTGGTCACACTATAAATGGAACCAATAATGAAAACGCTGATGACAGTCATGTCACAAAACTGGTAGATAGAACATAATTTCACAAAGATAAGTCTATAAATGATTTTTCTAAGAATGTTTTTTCAAAGTTATTTTATGAGTATGTAAAAACCATGGACGTTAGAGATTGCTATGGATGCATGCAGTTACCTGCATCTGTATCAGAAGGTGTCACTTATCATCACCTTCCTTTGACATATGGGATAACATGTAGTGTCTTAGCCAGTTTGTTTTATAAACATAAAAAATAAGAATACTATTACACTGATACAGATAATATTTTCTCACAGATTCCTGTAGTTCCTGAACTAAACAAGGTGATTCCTGGTAAAACTCTTGGTGAATTTTTTTGGGAAGTAAACGAATTAACTTTAGAAGAAGTGTTTAAAAATAACCTTACTTGTAGTTTAAGTAAAGAAGAGAAACCTTTCCTGAACATGGTAGAGGAGAGTAGAGCTAAAATGCAAAAGAAGGTGTCTGGAGAAAAGATGGAGACAACATTTTGGGATGTTGGGAAGGAAAATCATTTAAAGGGAGAAACAAACCCGGCAATGGTTATGGATTGGCCCCAGAAAGAGAAGTTATGCATAAGTAGAGATAATACTGTATATGATAATTATTTTGTAGGTGCAAGTGAGTGCCATGACTTATACAAAATCATGGGAGGATGGGGATTTAAAGGAGGAAAAGATCTGGTATTCCCTGGAATATATTCCATCTGTGGGAACAGAGTTTATTATAGGTTGCCGGAAAATGGGTACAGGACTTGTTACGTAGGCCTGGTCTTTCCAAAAATATTTCATGTGGAAAGGGGAGATGATGGATTGCACGAAATAGGTAACCAGCTAACACGTAGGAGAAGGGAGAGTTGGTCAGAAATTATGGGTGATATCTTTTGAGCACTGATACCAGCAGTTTGAATATCTCTGAATGCACATAAATTTAGAAAATTGTCTACAGTTGTGGATCGTTTATCAACAAGCACAGCTGGAGGGTTCTTAATGGTAAATACCGAAATAGTTGCCATGAGAGCTATAGTAATGCAAAATCGACTTTGCCCTTGACATTATGGGGCCAATTCCGTTCCTGGAGAAACCGGGTACGAACCGTCGGACGGAGCATTTTCTCCGTCCTACTCGTACCCGGTTAAAAAACATTACAAAAATGCAAGTACGATTCGTATGGAAACACTATTTCCGTACGAATCGTACAAAACACCGACCGACGAAAATATACATACAAATGTGATCCGGGAAAGCGCCGACGTGAAGTCGGGACGCATTCAGGCTGCGTTTCACGAACCAGGAAGTACGATCCGGACCGACATCACCTCGCACGGATTATATTTTCCGGCTGCCAAAAACTGCCGGGAAATCAGGACGACGCGCACAAGGAGCACCTGTACACGACGGACAGCCATGGACCCGAACCTACGTGTCATCCCAGCCCTCATAGCAGTCCACCTGCTCTACAGGAACCGACGCAGACGCCGCAGAAGGTCAGAACAACACCCAGGGGCAAAGGGGGGGCAGAGGCAGGACACATTACCCCCACCCAAGTCACAAATCCTACATGCCCTGGACATACCTGACCTACAGGGCCTGGTCACTTCGAGGGGGTGGGGGCGTGTCCAGCAACGCGTGCGTCCGCCACAACGGAGGTGGATGTTGACGCGAACCGGCAACACAACAATTCTGGTACGTACCGTACCCATGCCTTAAGAGCGTGGGTACGGGTCGCACCACGCCCACCCCTACGTCAACCCAACAATGGCGGTACGGCCCGTACCCACGTTCTAAAGGCCTGGGTATGGGCCGTACCAGCATTGTTCGGGTGATGTAGGGGTACGCGTGGTATGACCCGTACCCACGCTCTGAAGGGCTGGGTACGGTGCGTACCCATACGCCACCCCATTGGGGGTCCGCACCGTACCCAGGCCTTAAGAGAGTGTGTACGAGTCATACCGCCATTGTTGGAGTGACGTAGGGGTACGCGTGGTACGACCCGTACCCATGATCATGCTCAGAAGGCCTGGGTACGATGCGGACCCCTACGGCACACCAACAATGGGGGTACGCACCGTACCCATGTTCCAAAGGCATGGGTACGGGTATGTATGGAGTGTACCCCCACCCGTGTATGTCCCGAGCGTACATGGCCAGACATAGGAGGGGTGGGTGCAGAGTCCTCCCAGCAGTGCCCAGACATAGGAGGGGTGGGTGCAGAGTACCCCCAGCAGTGCCCAGACATAGGAGGGGTGGGTGCAGAGTCCTCCCAGCAGTGCCCAGACATAGGAGGGGTGGGTGCAGAGTCCTCCCAGCAGTGCCCAGACACAGGAGGGGTGGGTGCCTATCACTCCCAGCAGTGCCCAAACATAGGAGGGGTGGGTGCAGAGTCCTCCCAGCAGTGCCCAGACACAGGAGGGGTGGGTGCCTATCGCTCCCAGCAGTGCCCAGACATAGGAGGGGTGGGTGCAGAGTCCTCCCAGCAGTGCCCAGACATAGGAGGGGTGGGTGCAGAGTCCTCCCAGCAGTGCCCAGACACAGGAGGGGTGGGTGCCTATCACTCCCAGCAGTGCCCAGACATAGGAGGGGTGGGTGCAGAGTCCTCCCAGCAGTGCCCAGACACAGGAGGGGTGGGTGCCTATCACTCCCAGCAGTGCCTAGACATAGGAGGGGTGGGTGCAGAGTCCAACCAGCAGTGCCCAGACATAGGAGGGGTGGGTGCAGAGTACCCCCAGCAGTGCCCAGACATAGGAGGGGTGGGTGCAGAGTCCTCCCAGCAGTGCCCAGACATAGGAGGGGTGGGTGCAGAGTCCTCCCAGCAGTGCCCAGACACAGGAGGGGTGGGTGCCTATCACTCCCAGCAGTGCCCAAACATAGGAGGGGTGGGTGCAGAGTCCTCCCAGTAGTGCCCAGACACAGGAGGGGTGGGTGCCTATCACTCCCAGCAGTGCCCAGACATAGGAGGGGTGGGTGCAGAGTCCTCCCAGCAGTGCCCAGACATAGGAGGGGTGGGTGCAGAGTCCTCCCAGCAGTGCCCAGACACAGGAGGGGTGGGTGCCTATCACTCCCAGCAGTGCCCAGACATAGGAGGGGTGGGTGCAGAGTCCTCCCAGCAGTGCCCAGACACAGGAGGGGTGGGTGCCTATCACTCCCAGCAGTGCCTAGACATAGGAGGGGTGGGTGCAGAGTCCAACCAGCAGTGCCCAGACATAGGAGGGGTGGGTGCAGAGTCCTCCCAGTAGTGCCCAGACACAGGAGGGGTGGGTGCCTATCACTCCCAGCAGTGCCCAGACATAGGAGGGGTGGGTGCAGAGTCCTCCCAGCAGTGCCCAGACACAGGAGGGGTGGGTGCCTATCACTCCCAGCAGTGCCTAGACATAGGAGGGGTGGGTGCAGAGTCCAACCAGCAGTGCCCAGACATAGGAGGGGTGGGTGCAGAGTCCTCCCAGTAGTGCCCAGACACAGGAGGGGTGGGTGCCTATCACTCCCAGCAGTGCCCAGACATAGGAGGGGTGGGTGCAGAGTCCCCCCAGCAGTGCCCAGACATAGGGGGGGTGGGTGAAGAGTCCTCCCAGCAGTGCCCAGACACAGGAGGGGTGGGTGCAGAGTCCCCCCAGCAGTGCCCAGACATAGGAGGGGTGGGTGCAGAGTCCTCCCAGCAGTGCCCAGACATAGGAGGGGTGGGTGCAGAGTCCTCCCAGCAGTGCCCAGACACAGGAGGGGTGGGTGCCTATCACTCCCAGCAGTGCCCAGACATAGGAGGGGTGGGTGCAGAGTCCCCCCAGCATTGCCCAGACATAGGAGGGGCGGGTGCAGAGTCCTCCCAGCAGTGCCCAGACATAGGAGGGGTGGGTGCAGAGTCCTCCCAGCAGTGCCCAGACACAGGAGGGGTGGGTGCAGAGACCCCCCAGCAGTGCCCAGACATAGGAGGGGTGGGTGCAGAGTCCTCCCAGCAGTGCCCAGACACATGAGGGGTGGGTGCCTATCACTCCCAGCAGTGCCCATGGAAAGAAAAGGGTGCAGTACCCACAGATACAATGCACACAATTGGCAGGCAGGTGCTCAAAGACCCTGCAGAACACTTAACACATGTGTGCGAGGCTGGGAGTACACACATGCATAGTGTGTAAAAGGGAACATGTCCACATGAAGTCATGTCAATATACTCCATACACAAGTACAGTGACCACCAAGGATGCCACTAATGATGCAGGTCGAGACATTGCCCAGCATGCATGGGCAAAGTTGAACGGATCCGTCACACACGAAGGAAATGTAGACACAGCTCAGCACAACATTTAGGAAGCACACTGCAGGGAAGATGTCAGGGGCCACAGAGGAAGGAGCACACCTTGGGACAATGTCACCATGCAGTAAGAGCTTACATGAACAAAGATATTTCGCAAATACCTTGTGATGGCACACAGATACCAGGGTCCACCCCATGAGCAGCACACTACTACATTTCCCAGACATCTAACACATTATCACCACCCCAAATCATGGAGCAGCACCACCAACAGCAATACCAGAAAAGCAGTAGTGTTCAAAGGAAAAACAACATTGCTTTATTCAGCATGAAAAAAAAATGGTTAATAAAAGTTCAATATGTACAAGGCCCATAGGGCAGTCCATAGTCCAATTCCTGGTGGGGGACACATAGGGACGCGTGTCCCCTAGCTTGCCTGCACAGTTCATACCTCCTTTGCTTCCACAGGGGGGGGGGGCATCATGTGGGGGGGAAGACCAGGCACCGCAGGGCAGGGACAGGAGGGGCAAGGGTAGGTGTTGTGGGTGCAGGGACGGACGACTCCACCACAGGGGGTGGGGCAGCGCCAAAGGTGGTGGTGAGAATTGCGCTGCACACGGTTGCAAGGTCCCCCAGCGTCTCCCCTGCACCCGAAGAAACCACAGGCCCCAAGGAGGGGGGGTCGGAGGGATGGGTCGCAGCGCTACTGGGGGAGGGTGTGGACAGGGGGGGACTCAACTACCCTGACCGGGGACTCCTTTGACCGCTTGCGGGGTGGTGACACACTGGGGCTCAGGGACAGAGCGGCCATGAAGGAATCTTTGTTAGAAACTTGGCCAGGAGAGCTGAGGGGAGTGGATTTGGAGGGAGTGTGTTGTGAGGAATGTGGACTCCCACTGTGGCTGCGTGTCTTCCGTTTGCCCTCGACCCAGTGGGTGTGCCTACTTCACCCTGTGTGTGCGTGACAGGAGGTGTGCGCTTGGCCTTCCCTGGTGGTGTGGTGCCTGTGTCTGGTGGGGTGCGTGCATGGGTACATCTGGGTGTGCTTGGGACAGGCATGGGAGTGGGAAGTGTGGATGGTGCAGGGGCAGGGGGGGACGCAGCGCTGCAGGAGACCCACTGCTGCAGTCAGTGTCGAGTCTATGGACCTCAGCAACTGGCGTTGGTCAGACTGTGCAGCTGAGATGCCCTCCATGTATGCCTCCATCTGGGTGAGCACTCGGGTGTGGCCATGGAGGACATTAAGCATCGCAGTCTGACCAACCTGCAACTGGCGCAGGATGTCCACAGACTCGGCATTCACGGCAGCAGTGGAGACAGGGGCAGGGGGTGCGGTGCCTGGCAAGAAGGAGACACGTGGTGACCTAGCACGGCGGGAAGGGACCCGAGCAAGGGGGAGGCCGGTGATGGGAATGGAGGGGGCGGGTAGAGATTGAGTGCTGCTTTCAGCTGTGGGAGCAGCCTCGGACCCGTCAGCGTCATAGTCGGTGGTGGGACTGGACAGGTTCTCCGCCTCACTCCCCTCGGCCTCCATGCCACTCGATGCGCCAGACGGTGTTTAGCCAAAATATCGAGTTTTAAATTTCGACCTACAATAATATCGTGTTTTTAATATCGTAGGTACAGAATATCGAAGTCAAGAATATCGATGGACAGAATATCGATCCCAAGGTAAGTAATATCGAAGTTAATAATATCGAAGTACTTAATATCGATGTAAGTAATATCGTAAGTAAAAATTTCGTAGTCAATAATATCGATATTTATTTAGTGTAATGTCATTTAATATGTATTTTATTTGTATGTTAAAGATTATTGTAATGTATTTTAATACATTTAAAAATAAATGTTTAGAGATTTATAATTATTTTACATTTAATTTAGCGTTTTAGTATCAGAGCGGGTTGTGGGTTTATAGGGGAATAGGGTGGGAAGTAATTTAATTATAATTAATGAATTAATATGTATTGTTTAATTGGTATTTATGATTAATTAATTGGTAATTAATTAATAATTGGTAATTAATTGATTAATTAATTGTTAATTAATTATTAATTGTAAAATTATTTTATTAATTGGTTAATTATATACATTATAATTACTTTATTATTAATATTTATTTATTGTTATTGTTAATTAATTAATTGTTAATTAGTAATTAATTGGTGATTTAAGTTTATTAAGTGATTAATTGATAATTAAATTAATTATGTGAATTTTTATGTGTAGTGGGTTGTGGGTTTATAGGGGAATAGGGTGGGAAGTAATGTAATTATAATTAATGAATTAATATGTATTGTTTAATTGGTATTTATGATTAATTAATTGGTAATCAATTAATAATTGGTAATTAATTTGATTAATAGATTAAATAATTTGTAATTAATTATTAATTGTAAAAATAATTTATTATTTGGTTAGTTATATAAATTATAATTAGTTTATTAATAATATTTATTTATTGTTATAGTTAATTAATTAATTGTTAATTAGTAATTAATTGGTGATTTAATTTTATTAAGTGATTAATTGATAATTAAAATTAATTATGTGAATTTTTATGTGTAGTGGGTTGTGGGTTTATAGGGGAATAGGGTTGGATTTAATTAAAATAAAATAAATAATGATATATTTTATTTATTTGTAATTATTATTAATTAATTGTTATTAGTTAGTTAAATATAGTAAATATAAATAATTGATTATTGTATTTTATTTGTTGTTATTGCTAATTAATGTATTGTTAATTAATAATTAATAGGTGAATATTTGTAATTTCGTAGTTAATATGTATGAATTAGTGAATTAATAACTATATTAATTATAAAGAATGTATTATTAATTGTAAATAAGAGATAAATTGATATTTAAATCTATTGTGTATTTTGTATGTGTAGTGTGTTGTGTGTTAAAGGGGGAATAGTGTGGGATGTAATTTAAATTTATTTATTTAAATATTTATTTTACATAATCGGTATTTAATAATAATTATTTTTTTAAAACATTGTTAACATGCAATTTTTTTATAACAAATTATTGAATTGGTTATAATGTTCATAGAATCACTATGCTATCTAGTGCTTTCCCAACTGTTTTACTATCTGGAGTGGGAATAGTAATTTTTACCCCTACGCTATCCAGCGCTTTCCCTACTGTTGCACTCTCTGGAGTTGGAATAGTAATTTTTACCCCTACGCTATCCAGCGCTTTCCCTACTGTTGCACTCTTTGGAGTTGGAATAGTAATTTTTACCCCTACGCTATCCAACCTTTTCTCTACTGTTGCACTGTCTGGAGTGGGAATAGTGAATTTTACCCTTACGCTATCCAACACTTTCCCTACTATTGCACTCTCTGGAGTTGGAATAGTAATTTTTACCCTTACGCTATCCAACACTTTCCCTACTATTGCATTCTCTGGAGTGGGAATAGTAAATTTTACCCTTACGCTATCCAACACTTTCCCTACTATTGCACTCTCTGGAGTTGGAATAGTAATTTTTACCCCTACGCTATCCAACGTTTTCCCTACTGTTGCACTCTTTGGAGTTGGAATAGTTATTTTTACCACTACGCTATTCCAACGTTTTCTATACTGTTGCACTCTCTGGAGTGGGAATAGTACATTTTACCCTTACGCTATCCAACACTTTCCCTACTATTGCACTCTCTGGAGTGGGAATAGTAGATTTTACCCTTACGCTATCCAACACTTTCCCTACTATTGCACTCTCTGGAGTTGGAATAGTAATTTTTACCCCTACGCTATCCAACGTTTTCCCTACTGTTGCACTCTTTGGAGTTGGAATAGTTATTTGTACCCCTACGCTATCCAACGTTTTCCCTACTGTTGCTCTGTCTGGAGTGGGAATAGTAATTTTTACCCTTACGCTATCCAACACTTTCCCTACTATTGCACTCTCTGGAGTGGGAATAGTAATTTTTACCATTACGCTATCCAACACTTTCCCTACTATTGCACTCTCTGGAGTTGGAATAGTAATTTTTACCCCTACGCTATCCAACGCTTTCCCTACTGTTGCACTCTTTGGAGTTGGAATAGTAATTTTTACCCCTACGCTATCCAATGTTTTCCCTACTGTTGCACTCTCGGGAGTTGGAATAGTTATTTTTACCCCTACGCTATCCAACATTTTCCTTACTGTTGTTTTTGTTGAAGTTGGACTAGTAGTTTTATTGTGTCTGATATTAAATATGTTTTGTAATATTTTAGCTATTGTAATATATAATTAATAATAAAAATTATTCAAATTAAAATTATTGATTATTATTTGCTATATGTAATTATTTAATATTTATTAATGTTATTGTTTTATGTGTATAGATATATTGGTAATTTAAATAAATATTTAATAATTTATATGTTACAGAAATTATTATTAAAAGTAATTATTAAGTAAGTGTATATATTATATATTATATATATATGTTTCATTAAAGTTTCATTTAATTATATATATTTATTATACATTTTACATATTATACAATATATTTAATTATGTTTCTTTGATTTATAAGTATTATTTGGTTTATTTTACATATATTTTTAAACTAAAAAAAAACGATATTTTTGAATTACGATATTTTTGACATCGATATTAAATTATCGATATTTTTGTACTTACCATGTTGTAGATAGGATGTCGATATTCTTGACCACAATATTTTTGTTGCGATATTTTTGTAGGTCGAATTTTTGTCTTTCGAAATTATGTCATACAATCGCGCCAGACAAGACAGCACTGGTGCTCGATCCTTCCTCACGGTCCATGCCAGTGTCTCCCTCTGAGTCCCCCGACGATGCTGTGGGCAAGGTGAAGAGACAGGAAATAATCAGACATATGTCACATGAGTCAAATCTACATAGGTCACAGTGCATAGCCTGAAAAGCAACATGAGTAACATCTACAATACAAGGTACATATGTAGGCCCTGCAACACACAGTTGGTTGACCCACCATGCCACTGAGAAACAATGGAGAGCATGACACAACAGCAAATTACTTGATATCAAATTGGACAGAGGAGCCAGGCTCTGGGGACAATCGTGCACAGCATCTGCACCACACAGCGTTGCCAAAAAAGGGATGAGCAGGAACCATGTCTATTAACTTTTTGCACATGCTGCAAAGCTAATACATTAAACCATGCCCAACATGACTGGGTCACTGCACCTTGAGTGTATGTCCAGACAAACATCACACACAGGCCAGACCTAGCAAGGAGACTTCAAATTTTTACATATATGCCTTGCCCGCACAAACCATCCCCTACCTGAGACAATGTGATTGAGACAGAGGAAGTACTTACACCTCTTACTCTGGGATAAAAACACATGGCCTGCACTAAATCCTGATTGTACACAAACTACCCCTGGTGCGCCTGTCCACATATATCATTGACAATCAACCATCATCAGATTGTCGTACCAAGACACACAGGCACTGCCCACTGTGAGTATGCACATGCAAAATTGGGTCACACTGTACAGTGGACACATGTAGCACAGTTTACGTAAATACAGATGAGGGCAGGGTACAATGCCACAGAGCCCAACCTATGCCGAAGACACAGAGAATGTCCACATTGTTGGATGACACACATGATACCTAGGAAAAGGTGCCCCAGGGCACGGTAGTGGCCACACTCCTCCATGGTCCTGGATGGATATGACTGCAACTGAAGCAACCGTCCCTGCACTATGCATTACTCCCACTCATGCACATCATGTCAGAGGGCACAACATTGGACATGCATGCTGTAAGGCAGTACACTTTTAAGACACACTCCTATGTCGGGACTCACCATCAGTGCCAACTGACATGGACCCCACAATGACTGAACTGGCCAGGGCACAGGCAAGGTCCCAAAACCTGTTACACACCACCCCCACACATGATGCTGCAAGCATTGGGCACTTGGATTAACTGCCAGCCTAGATAACCTTGTGCAAGAGTGACTACACACAGACCAGGGAACACATGGCAAGGAGGGGAAGGGAGGAAGAACAGAACCGGTTTACTTTGGGGAACAGGTCATGCACTGCACATTTAAACCCTGGCAGTGTATCCATGCAACTGCGCACTTCCAAAAGCTGGTGACACACAACAAACACACATGTACCTACCCCCTTCCTGCTGCTGCTTCTCCCGTAAGCGCCTATCCAAGTCGGGGAAGACCACCGCCAGCACACGCTTATGGATGTGGGTCAGACGCCGGCACCCACGGTTCTTGTGGCTCTCAGGTGAGTCCCCCAGCAGGACCCGTGCGATCCTCCTCATCCAGCACCGGATATCCTGCCAGCGTTTCCTCACCTGGGCTAGGCGCCGCTTCCGACCCTCCGTCTTCCTCACGGCACTGACGGCTTGCTTCCATATCTCCCCCTTGGCATGGACGCCTACCTGTGAGGATGCAAAAGTGAGAATACTTTAATACACCTGAGCAATGACACAGAGACACACATATTAATAATTTGTCTTGTTTGAACAGGCCATGGTGTGCAGGCAACTCATTGCACCTTTGCCATAGGGACATTATCCTCTGGGGAAGGCCAAATGCACTACGTGGCATTGAAAGTACACAGATGGCATGAGGGATGCCACACAATCAATGATCCAGGATCACACTGTGCATCACAAGCTACACCAGTATTATGTACAGCACCTCAAAGCAGTCACATGCCCCAGCCCACTGACGCAACCTCAGCAGAGTACACAGACACACACAGGCACAGGACAATCACCTGCCATTGCCAACTGCGGGTACAAACCTCATTCTGCCCATGTGCCACTAGACTGGGGGGTGTCACAGGTGTGGGGCTGGCTCAGCACGGCAGTCACACAGCACTGCTCCCTGCTCACATCAGATGGGCAGGGTATATCCATCCCTCATGCAGCTGGTGTGCAACACTCCCCATATGCACTCACCCACATGACAGGGGACTTACACACACACACCAATGTCCAGGGGACGAACACATCATTTGGACACTCACAGCACAGGTACACTAAACAAACACACATCTATGGGTACTGTCACCTGTCACACTGGGGGGACCACAGAATCACATCAGGACTGTAGAAACAACATTCCCAGGAGGAGTAGCCAGGCAGAATGTGGCATGCACCATGCATTGATTGTCACAGTAAGCACTATGCAAGTGAGGAGTGCACACGGGAACTACAGCATGCTCTGCATGGGAGACATGAGGCCTTCCCCACCCTGGGACCCACTCTAAACAACATTGCATGTCTGTCACACATGGACACAATGCCAGAAGTCACAGTCACAAAAAAGGGGCACAGTCTAAGCTAGTGGAGTCTGCACTCACCTGCTCCGCTGGTCGACCATACAGCATGGTGTACTGTGGGAGGATCACATCCACCAACGCCATATTCTCCTCCATGGTGAATGGCTGGGCCCTCTCCACAGACCTGGACATGGTGCCAGAGGAATCACGAGCAGCAGCAGTGTTGTGGAATGAAAGGATGTGCAGGCAAGTGCTCTTTCATGGGACCTGGCTGCCTTATATCTGCCTTGCTGGCCTGTTTCATTTACAGGAGTACAGAGTGATTGGTCAGTCACATTAGCATCCTACGTTTCCTCCAATCCCTTTAAACCTACCCCAGTGAGTGGCTTTGCATGGTTTAAAAATTGAGCATGATGTCAAGTCAACAACCACTTTGCAACAAAGTATATCTTTTCAAACCGACTTCTGCTGGCCACCTGATGCAAAAATGCAAACTTTTAACTTGGTCTCCATGACAACCAGCATGCATTTAGGCCCTTATACTTGTCCCTCATGTGTCCCCTATGTTATTTCAATATTTACACACAGGTACGGTGCGTTCCACGGCCCTAGGGCACCCCAAATGCAATGAAACGGACCGTACAGGCGTGTGTAGGGTCCCTATCACTATGGGAGTGCTCGCGTATGCGTACGCCATAGTAATACGGACCGTACACACGCGTGTATGGGTCATATTACTATGGCGTACGCATATGCCAGCACTCCCATAGTGATAGGGACCCTACACACGCGTGTACGGTCCGTATTGCTATGGCGTAGGCATACGCCAGCACTCCCATAGTGATAGGGACCCTACACACGTGTGTACGGTCCGTATTACTATGGCGTACGCATATGCCAGCACTCCCATAGTGATAGGGACCCTACACACGCGTGTACGGTCCGTATTACTATGGCGTACGCATACGCCAGCACTCCCATTGTGATAGGGACCGTACACACGCCCTCAGAGCATATGTACGGTGCGTTTCACACCTGACAGTGGTGACAGGCGGTACACAGACAGGAATAGAGCTGTCATACTTGGCCAATGCTGGACATCAAGGCATTGTCTGTGCAGTACTACATGTGTCGGGCACAGGTGTGTCAGGCTGTGATGTGGCACATTACTCCTGAGGTGAGAAGCAAATCAATGTATGATGAGCTGTGTACACATGTCATGTGTGATGGTACACTATGTGCCACACATCCCCTTCACTCCTTTGACATGTGTGCATGTAGTACAGACTTGTTGAGCCATGCGTCACTGGCATGGCACAGTCACCGATACCCGCAACTGTCCCCTGATGCCAGGTACACGGAATATTACACCTGACATGTGAATGCCCGCGTTGCACGCTGTAACTATGTCATGTGTGTGTCATGTGTTCCCATAGGTTTGCTGTAGGTGTTTGGTCAAATGCATCTGCAGTTGCTGCAACCCACATGTGTCTGTGTGTAGATGGGCATGGCACACTGTTACGCACACCAGCACACATGTGTAATCCGACGTAAGGTGTGTATGTATGCATCGACACGGAGTTTCAAAACAAGGACATATCTGCATACTCTCAATGTATGTGTGATCAGTCTTGACATGTACTCCTTCATGGCAAGGTGTGTGGTCTGTCCTTTTTTTATGACATGTGACCTGTGCATCTAGTGTTCCGCAACCTGTCTGTACGATAAACATCCTTCTTCTGCACATATGTGGATGTCTGTAACTCCTGTGATGCGTCTGCCTGTTCACTTACACTGGCCCACGGCTAGTTTCATGGCATGGCATATTGAGGTTGAGAATCGACGTTTGTAGCTGGCTCTTGGTAGGAGTGTCACCTGCCTGGCATGCGTGTCCAGGGCATATTGCACAGACCTGACTCTGTATGTAGCATATGTGTATTGCCTGTTGAACATGTGCTCAGTACATTGACATTGGTGGTGTACTGTACTCACTCTTCGTTGTCCCTTCAAATTTACTGCAGGGCTCCGCCTCTCCCTCGACCAATTCCGGACTTGGCTGACCTGAGGGAACATGACTGTATACGCCGCTACCGCTTCCCCCGACCGTTGATTGAGAACTTGACGACACGGCTGGCACCACACCTCCAACCGCTACACAGGTATCCTACTGCACTGACACCCAAGATGAAGGTGATGGCAGCCCTACATTTCTTTGCCACGGGTACCTTCCAATATACCATTGCTCATGTTGGTGGCATGTCCCAAACCATGTTCAGCCGTGTTCTGCATGATTTTTTAGAGGCCATGTTGGATCACCTGGATGAGTTCATTAAATTCCCAACTCCTGAGCAGTTGACTGGTGTCAAGCGTGAGTTCTATGCCCTGGGAGGGATGCCCCATGTCATTGGGTCCATAGATGGAACACATGTGGCTTTGGTACCACCACAGGCACAGGAGGTAGCGTATAGGAACCGCAAGCATTACCACTCCATTAATGCCCTTGTGGTGTGCCTTGCCAACATGGTGATTTCACATGTCTGTGCTCGTTTTCCAGGATCAGCACACGATGCCTACATCATGAGGCGTAGCAGGGTGCCTGAAATGATGCTGCAGCTGCGCAACGAACGAGCATGTATTGTTGGTGGGTATACTCTGGCAGTCTTGTATTTAGCGTCATCTTCCTGTCTTACTGCTTCTCCTGACCCACTTTTGTCCATGATGTTTCCATGTAGGGGACGCTGGCTATCCCAACATGCCATGGCTGATCACGCCTCTCCGCAACCCCAGCACGGCTGCCGAGCACCGCTACAACAACGCCCATGGGCGGACCAGGTGAGTGATAGAGAGGACGTTTGGCCTCCTGAAGAGCCGATTCCGTTGCCTCCACAAAACCGGCGGCGCACTCCCATATGCACCGGTGAAGGTCTGCAAGATCTTCCTCGTGTGCTGCATGCTGCACAACATGGCAGTGGAGAAAGCTGTGCCACTCATCCTGGATCCGGATGAGCAGGACCATCCACCCATGGAGGATGAAGGGCTTGGTGACGAGGCAAGTGATGTGGAGGAGGAGGAGGCAGTAGAGGACATCCGGAGTCGGCTCGTACGCGACTTCTTTGCTTAGTGGTGAGTTCCAGTGTCTGAGTGTGCACGCATTGGGCTGTGTGTGGCATGTGTTGCAATGTGTGTGTCCATCTGCATGTCTGCCAAGTGAGTCAGAGGTATGTTTGGATGTGTCACTCGAGTGATGGTGCAATAGAAGAATGTTTTTCCAGAGTCATCATTGTCACCTAGCATGTTGACAACCTTATACGTGTCGAGTACATGCACATGCATGCGGATGTGCTTCTTTTGGCTGACTTCTTGTGTGTCTCTCATCCACAGGTACGTGCGCATGCTGTCTGCTGGTGGCATTGTTGTGCTCCTGCTATTCCTCATGAACACAGCAACATGTGCTGAATCAGCGTTACATGCACGGACAAGTTTGAAAATCTCCTTAGGGTAAGGGATGCAGCACGGCTTTTTGGGTGTGGTATTTGTTTTGAATGTGTGTGCACTGCTCCTGTCCATGTTTGGTTACTTTGCATACATGTAGAATCACCATGGGGCACATGACATGGAGCTGAATTCACCTGAATTGATGGTCAGACTTGGTGACAGTCATCTGTAATGGGATTGTGGATTGTGAGGAAGCCATCAATGTGTGTAACACTGCCCTCGGAAACATACGGGTTGCACCGGGTTGACATGGTGTGTGAATTCCCCATTAGAGGCTCAATGGTGTATAGCAGCCTCTCCGTGAGCAGCAGGGGGTGTTTAGCTGTAACCCGTCACTTGTGTGCCAGTTCTATGGATTTCCAGCATCTGTGGTGCAAAGGGGGGTGCCAGTGTCGGTCCCATATGTTCATCCACATGACCTGTGTATGTGTTGACAGAGTTGCATTAGCATTCCGACACACATGACTAATAAAGGTGTCCCTCAGCCTCCAAGGTGCCTCATCTCTGTCAATGGTGGTCTGTTGCCACTGTGCATGCGGCATGTCTGGCATAGTTATCAGAGATAGTGCATATAAGTCTATGTGTAGAGTAGCAAGTTGCAAGCTGTTTGTCAGGGATTAGAATCTGTATTGTGCATGATGTCCATGGCTGTGTAGGTATTGTGGCATGTCAGTCTCCACGACGGCCACTGTGCTGCATGTGCATCCATTGTGTGTGTGTGTGCCATGTTGAACCAGACATTCCTACCTTGACATACACCTTTTGCATAGTTCCTTCCTGAGATCCTTGTCTTTGTGTGCAACTTGTGGCATTGTTTTCTTGATATGGCGCATGCTGCTGCAGGCCCTGCAGCAAGGGCACCCAGTGTCCACGCAAACGAGCTGGTGTTCATCATGGATTGCTTGCTGACATGTGCTATGGTGATCAGCAGCATCTGTGCCTCATGCTGCAGCACACTCTGCATTATGCACAAGATCCCCAGTTCCATCCTCCTCAAGGCAAGAGAGACCATCCCCAAGGTCAACTACAACATCTGTGTCTAATCCTACCCTGCACTCTACGGACATGTGCGTTACAACTCCCATGATACTTGTCCACATCCAGGGTGCATCTGCACAGCTCTGCTTCTACATCCGGCGACCAAGCCACATCAACGTCCAACAGAGATGGCGGGAATGGATCACTGCCAGCTGCAGGATGACCTTCTCAATCCACGCACACACTCAGGATGCAGCCCACAACCCCAACACAACCTTGTGGCACTGTGATCCAAGACCCCATTGTGCCATCTCCATGCATCCAACCTTGGCCGGCCCACCATTCTCCACATCCACCTGACTCAAGCATGCAGGACATGGTTCTGCCACCTGTCTACACATACCTGAGAGTAGCACCCCAGGACACTCCACATGATCCCTGACCTCTGCGCATGACTGTTGCTCTTCTAAATAGGTCTGTAGGCACAGTTGTGCGGGCACCCCCTCAGCTGGTTGGGCCCATCACGGGTGAGTATGGTGCTCCATGTATGTATTGGATGATACATTGTAACCCATGTGTGTCCTGTGCCAGACTCAGACCCCAGGGTATGGATGGTTGGAGTTACTTCTAAAATCAGGCATGGTTTGACTTTACAACACACACATGTAGTGGAATAATGCAAAATGACGGCATCATCTCGTGATTGTGATGATTTTTATTTGTGGTGGGGTACGTGTTTGGGGGGATGACAAGAGGTGCTTGGCGGGAGTGTAGAATCCAAAGTTCACTGGGGGAGTTGGTATCCTTGCCATTGGTAGTCATCAGAGTCTATGCCACAGTCTTTGTCAACATTGGTCAGACAGTGACCAGCAAGTCCATGTGCCAGAGAATGTCATGTGATGATGTGCTGCTGTTGGGCCAGAGGGCCAGGTGCCAGGCCTGGTGACCTGGGAGATGGTGATGTTCCGCTGACTCTCACGGTCTTTTGCGTGGACGACCCACCTTCCTGCGGGGACCCTCAGAAGCAGGCCGTGATGATGCTTGTGATGCTCCGTCGGATGAATCCTCCTCCTCCTGATCCCTCCCTGTGGCTGGTGATGTTCTTCGCCTGGTGGCACAGGGAGGGTTGCCCATTGTGGAAATATGGATTTTTATGGTCAGTTATGTCCCCTATCTTGGACCCCAACGGTTTCATGTATAAGTCACAAGTACATGTATGTTCCCTCCAGTTCCAGTTTTGAAGACGCAAACACATGTGCGTCCACCGTCAACATGTCCTCTTTCAGATCCGCCATGAATGGGCCGGATATTCTATTCCTAAGTATGAAAGGCCACCGGCTTTATATGGTTTATTTATCCCATTTTACAGTCCAGGCGAGTAGGCCCTGATTCTGCCACCAAGCCTTTTCCTGCCTTCTGCCTCTGAAAGCTCCAGTCTGAGCTCGCATCTGTATCCATGAACTTTGTCCTACTCCCTGCGCGGCTAACGGTGCCTGACTCGGCCTGTCTGCCTGCCAAAAACTGTATTTCACCTTCAAGATTATCTGCTCTGCTCCGCTCCTCATCCAATGCATTCCTGTCTAGTAACTTAAGTAAACATTCTTCCAGCTACCGAGCAAAGGGCCCGGCTTCTCTGTCTTTATGCAAGTAATTCATAGCCCTGTTACCATGGAATATTCCTACCCCCTCGCATCTAGTGTAGACACTTAGACGCTTGTACACGCACTAACAGTCAGTATAGTCAGTATAGAATAAGATTCTATCCTAAGAGACCTCTCTTTTTGGATAACACAGTTCTTTAAACATAGGATATTAGATATGATTTGGGATTAGGTTGACATAACCCCAGACTTCTGTCTCCACATGTAGAGCTAAATGTCAAGTCCCATTCTCCCCCTAGTTGCACGTCAAATCACACGTCATGCTGCTGCGAGCGCATCTCTGCCAAGTATTTTTGCTGACATTGCGAAATTCTTCCATGGAACCACCCATTTGTGACATCATACCTAATGACGTTCTTTAGTTACGCCTAGTTACACCCATTTTAGTTACGCATGTATGTCTTTATCTCTGTTATCAACTGTTACGCCTCCTGCATCTGTTTTCACTGTAATGCCTCTTCTATAAAAATGATTACCTGTCAATAATGTATTGTCCTTCACTTCCTGAACCTTCGTGGTGATGGAATATGGAGTCCACAATTCGAATTGTTATTGGAATAAAGCCCGTTCCGAACCTCTAATACCACGGATTCTGCCTCTTATTTTACTGAGCAATTCTTATTAATTTTCCGCATCAAATTAAGTACCGGTAATTAAATTATTTACCACATATATGGCGCCCGAACAGGGACACTTTCTCATCTCACGCGCCGGAGGTGCGTTGCAGGCCCGGTCTCCTGCCACAGCTGGACGGACAACAACGCGTACCCACAGGATTTCCTGTATCTCCCTCCTGCCGAGCGGGGGTAACTGAGGCTGCGATCAACACCCAGACGAGGCGGTGAGAAGTGCGAAGTATCCCGACCAGAGTCTAGCTGAGAGAGCAAGATCCGAGGTATACAGAGGCCCACCAGGTTCCGAAGTTCCGAAGTTTCGAGTCGAGTCCAGTCCGGTCCAAGTCCAGTTCAGTTCAGTTCCGAGGCCTTCCGTTCCGAGCTACCCGGTGAGTACCATTGCCGGGGAGGCGTTCTGACGTGCACATAGGTTGTGCCGGTCAAGACGGGTTTGGGTACACAAATCCGGTCTGCACTGTTTCAGCAGTGTATCTGTACTGTTTAGCAGTATATCAAGTATGTCTAGTATATAATTCAGAATTACCTAGTTAGTGCCGAGTATTATGCTTAGTGACTAGTTCCCTAAATGGCCATCATTGTTGTTCATTAAATGTTAAATGTTAAATATTTTAAATACGTTCTGCATATTGTGGTGTGAATGACTGTTCATTATTGTGTTTTGTTGTATTAAACGTGTTCAAAATTAGGTATCAGATCAGTTCTCAATATGCCGCTCTTTTCGAGATTAAGACAGATCAAAACTAGAAAAGGGGTATTCGAAGAAGCTGTTCCCATTCCTCCTAGGGACACTCCAGGGTACTTCATGTATCATAAACATGGCCTAGACGCCATATTATTTCTTGATTTATGGGTAGACTACACCAAGGATGAACAGCGTTTAGCTGGTATCTACATGATTCAACAACTCCTTATATTATATAACAGCCAACACTCCGATCCTGGTCCCTTACCTGATATATTGACTGAATTACTCACGAATAAATGGAGAGGTTCAGGTACTGAGTTAATTAGAGAAATACTAGAATCCAGAAAGCAGTACATTCTTTTTGTATGCCCCGAACATGTCTCACTGCCCATCAAAGAAAGAACGACGTATTATATGGATAGACAGAATCCCTTACGCGAAGTGCACCCGATAAAAGGTGATGACAATCAGTTTAAACGTGTGTTTGTATACACACCCATATCTAAAATGGAACTATTAGAAATGAAGAAAGTGGTACCCAGTCATGACAAAGACCCAGCGGGTTTCCACCGTGAAATTAAAGACATGTTGCTCATGGGAGAGTATACCTATCCCGACATTATGAAAATATTAAAGGTATTAATGCCTGCGGGCATTTACGAAAAACTCAAAGAAAAGGATTGGGAGGTGGGAGACCAAAAGATAGATTGGACAGCATTAGAAAACGAAGAAACAGCTCGAGGTCCAGGTTTAGGGCTTGGGGAAAAGACCAAAATACTACCAGGTTTATTAGTACAGGTACTGCCACGTTTATTAACTACGAAAAAGGAAGACTGGGGTGCAATCTCAGCCTGTAAACAAAAGCAAGATGAAGACACTAGTGATTTTTATGCCCGATTCGAAAAATGTTTTGGTATAAATAGTGGAATAAAAGCAAGTAGCGAATCGTATCCACATCTGTTTGTGACAAAATTAGTTGAAAATTCCTTGCCCCAAGTTAAGAATAGAGTATTGAAATTCGAGAGTACCTGGCAAGGTAACACTCCGTCACAAATGTTACAAATGCTACAGTATCATCATAATAGAATTAGAGAGGAACAAGAACATGAACAAAGACGCATGAAAGACACGAAAATGAAAATGCTAGTTTCCCAGACAGTTCCAGCTGACGGTCATAAAAAGGGTATGACACAGTCCAGTGTTTCAGCAGGTTCTGTAAAAGGGACATGCAACTATTGTAAACAGCCAGGTCATTATGTACACGATTGTCCAGTTTTAAAACATAATATCGCCATAGGTAATACAAAAGAAAGACCACGGCCACTTAGACAGGATCAGAACCAACAAGGAGCTCCGCAGCATGCACAGTCCATGCCAGCTCCGCAACAGTCTATGCCAGCTCCACCACCGCAGCCTCTTGCTGCCACACAAACAACGACACAACAGATGTACCAGACCGCACAGTATGACTATCCTGATTATCAACGATACTCATGAAACAGCCTAGAGAGGGAAGTTGGCTTACCCCTTATCGAGGTCCCTGTAGATCAAGAAGGACCTTATGTACACAGTGAACTATTAGGCCAAGATAGAAAATTTTTACTTGATACAGGGGCAAGCCGAACAACCATAAAACGTAGTGAAGTTCCAGGGGCACCCCTCTCAGGCTCACAGAATATTTCCCTTGGTTTTTCAGGAAAACCTATCATTAACGAAGTATCACAGCCTCTTCCACTTACGATTGGTCCCTTGACACGAACTACAGATTTATTGCTTACTAAATCATGTCCAGAAAACCTGTTAGGTATAAAAACATTGAAAGCTCTAGGAGCTATAATATGTTGTTCTCCGGAAGGAGTAAGATTGTTTTTACGTGATTTCAAAGGGCACTATGTGTCCCGAGACATGGATCACCGACTGCAGACTTTACCCACACATTTATTGGCACAAGGCCCTACAGATGTTGGTTGCATGAACATTACACCATATCGAGTCACACTAAAGACAGGAGTGGTACTACCACGAATGAGACAATACAAGTTACCGCCAGATGCTGTAGTGGCTTTACTGCAAATCATTGACGAGCTTATTACCCAAGGAGTGGTTGTGGAAACCGACTCCAATGTATGTAATTCCCCGATAATTCCGATTCTTAAACGAACTGATCCAAAAGCCCCGCTAGTATATCGATTGGTTATTGATCTGCGCGAATTAAATAAATGTATTGTACCACAATACCCCGTAGTCCCAGACATTTCTTCATTAATGACAGCCATTGATTCCGAAGCAACATTCTTTACTGTAATTGATCTCAAGAATGCCTTTTTCAGCGTCCCAATAGATCCGGAAAGCCAATACTTGTTCGGATTTAGTTTAAATGGACGAAGCTTTAAATTCACACGCGCACCTCAAGGATTCACAGAAAGCCCCAGCATCTATAGCCAAGCACTGAAACGAGAACTTGACAGTATCCACATGCCAGTCAACACTGCCCTGCTTCAATATGTCGATGATCTGCTGATCACCGCTAGAAGCGAACCTGAATGTGAAAAAGCCTCACTGACGGTTTTACAATTTTTGGCCGAAAAGGGGCACAAGGTGTCCCCTTCTAAGCTGCAATTCTGTGTCCAGCGAGTTGTTTACCTTGGGCACTCGCTGTCCAAGGAGGGAAGGCAGCTTACACCCGACCGCATCCAGTTAATTGCTAACATGCCAATACCCAAGACACAAAAGGAGGTACGGGCTTTTATAGGCCTCACTTCATATTGTAGGCAGTGGATCCCTCAGTATGCATTTCTAGCAAAACCACTCATTCAGTTGACAACACAGGAGGCGGCCACATCGACTGTCCTCCCTTGGACTCAGGAACATACACAAGCTTTTGAAAGCCTAAAGAAAGCTTTATGTCAAGCACCTGTTTTAGCAACACCATGTTACAATAAACATTTTACGCTCTTTGTTATAGAACGCGAAGGTACTGCCTTGTCAGTACTCACACAGGAACAAGCAGGATCACACAAACCATGTGCTTATTTTTCTAGTACATTAGATCCCGTAGCTCAGGCACTTCCAGCGTGCCTAAAATCAGTGGCAGCAACAGCTTTAGCAATCAGACAAAGCGATGCCATAGTGTTAGGACATCCATTGACAGTACAAGTACCACATGCAGTAGAGGTTCTTTTGAACCGCACACAAACACAACACTTAACTATAGCAAGACTCACCGGTTACGAATTAACATTGTTTCAGCCACACATAGAAATCAGACGTTGTAATACGTTAAATCCTGCCACACTGTTACCAGTAGGCGGAACAGATCCATTGGCACATGATTGTGTCGAAGTCATTACTGTCACGACGAAACCCAGACAAGACTTGACAGACATCCCTTTGACAGATCCAGACTTGACGTTGTATGTAGATGGTTCATGTATGAGAACAAGTACAGGAGAGCTAGTGGCCGCGTATGCAGTCACAACAGACACTGAAGTCATTGAAACAAATTGTATAGATATCTTGTCAGCTCAAGCAGCAGAGCTCATCGCTCTGACACAAGCCTGTATCCAAGCCACAAATAAGAAAGTCAACATATACACTGATTCACGTTATGCATTCGGAGTTGTACATGACTTCGGCGTACTGTGGCGAGAGAGAGGTTATTTAACTTCTCACGGTGCCCACATTCAGCACGGACCCCTCATTCATGCCTTATTAGATGCAATACATCTACCCACTGCAATATCAATTATGAAATGTAAAGCTCATACGAAAGTTACTGATATCATTTCCCAAGGCAATGATCTAGCTGACAGAACAGCTAAACAGACTGCTCAAACTCACACATCTGACATGACAAAGACAATAGTTCGGACACCAACACATTGCATGACGGTTAAGGATCCCGCTCTTGACGTAATTGACATACAGACACATGCTACACCAGATGAAATAAAGAAATGGACTGAATTAGGAGGGATCCAAACGGATCAAGGATGGATGACGAAGGAAAAATCTGTATGGTTCCTTCCTGACTCTATGGTTCAAGTTATCATTAATACAATACATAGTCCAGCGCACCTAGGAGAAAAAGCTATGCTAGACAGCATTCAACACATTTGGTTCAACAAACATTTACGAGCAGCAACTAAACAAAAAGTTCGTACCTGTATGATCTGTTGTCAGTTTAACCCAGGTAAAAGCATTCCCGTAGAACAGGGTGGATTTCAGCCTCCTGATCACCCTTTTGAAGTCCTCCAGATGGATTATATCCAGATGGAACGATGTCGAGGATTCAAATATGTTCTTGTAGTTGTCTGTGCTCTTTCCCGTTGGACAGAAGCCTACCCGGTCTCAGATTACACTGCCCCGACTACTGCCAAGCAGTTGGTTCGAGAATTCTTCCCACGGTACGGTTTACCACGTGTTGTCTACTCAGATAACGGCCAGCCGTTCTCATCCGAATAATGAAACACGTTTCACTTTTGTTAGGCTATCAATGGAAATTTCACTGTGTCCGACACCCCGAGGCAGCAGGTCTCGTGGAACGACATAATCAAACTCTGAAAATTAGATTGTCCAAAATATGTAGAGAGAAAGGTGTCGATTGGGTAATAGCCTTACCAGTTGCACTCTTTTACATGAGAATGGTAGCGCACTCTCGAACAGGGCTATCCCCTTATGAGGTGATCTTTGGCAGACCACCAAATATGTGGGGGACGCCTATACCACGCAAAATAACTGATGTTGACTATAATATGCTGACAGATTACCTGGCTTCCTTGATGTCTGCACTACAATCTTGTCGTTCACAGGTAGCTGCAGCCTTTCCCGACAACACCGAGGTGAAACCCCATGACGTAGTTCCCGGGGACCTGGTGTTAGTGCGGAATTTTGACCGGAAGACTCAGCTGGATCCTAGGTGGAAATCGCCTCAACTTGTACTACTCACCACGAGAACAGCCGTGAAGATCGAAGGTCGCAAAGGATGGTTACATTCAAGTCATATCAAGAAATTTCATGGACTACCGTCTGATGTAAACATTACACCTCGCGTGTCTTCACCGATTGACTCAAAGCTTCCTTTGGTTGAACAAAGCGATAAGGAACTATACAAACTAAAATTACGGTCTAATAAGTCAGACAATTTGATTGTTTAAGTCCTCTCCAAGGTGAATCGGTCGAATTTGTCTCTGACATGTATCCCCTAGACCTGAATAGAGAAAGAAACCGGAAGATGCAGTTGAAAAAGCATGCGTACTGTAAATCACTGCGTAGTCATTGCACAGTGACGTTATTCATTTTGTTTTTCTTAAGTCTTTTAATAATCGCTGCAAGTATATTGTTACACATATATTATCCTATTTCTAAACATGTTTACAATGTTACTGCTGAACATTCTTTTAGTGAATTACCCCCGCATGAGTTGTCCTATAGATTTGCGCTGCGCAATAACACTTTCATTAGTATGCTACATCATTCCCATCAAACCAGCAATGCCACAAATTGTTGGATATGTGGACGACTCCCTCCCTATCAGAACTATAAGGGAATTCTGCCTCTCTTTCCATATCCGTTCACACACAATGGCTCCTGTGGAGCATGGTTTAGTTTAATTAATTCCCTAGATTCGAATTCCGCAGTTTATCAAGACAACTGGGTATGGGGAAACCTGAACTTAGTTTTGCTTAAAGTCTGCTACCCTAACAAGGAGGGACTTCCCAAAAGAACAGGAACTGATCTAGAAAATGAAGTATACGGATTAGGTAATTTCACGCTTAATCTCATGATCCTGAATGTTGAATCCGAAGCTGCACCAATTTTGCCCGCTATGTCAGTATTTCCAGTTAAAGGTGAATTGTGTGTAAGAAAGAATGGTTCCATACATATGGGCCATAGTAAATGCACCACTGTGATAAAATTCAGTGATCAAGGCAAGTCTACATTTAGAGCTTCTCGTCATTCCTACTTTATATGTGGCCAGACCGCATATATACGCCTACCTCTAGATTGGGATGGTACCTGTTACATAGCATTCCTCCTACCACCTGTTTTCCTAGCTCCTCCTGATTATCATAGAAATACTCATTTAGTACACAATAGACAGCAGAGAGATCTCCCAATCGTCGATTACACTGAAACAGCATGGGAAAAATACACAGATTTCAATAAAGGTTTCTTCCCCTATATAGGTACAGTCACTAATAGTAAGTTGATACGTAGATTAACCAGAACCCTTGAAGCAGTAGTGAACGAAACTATTTCCGCCTTAGGCAATTTAACAGAAGAACAGTCTGCTATGCGGATTGTTGTGCTTCAAAATCGTCTTGTCCTTGACGTCATCCTGGCCGATAGGGGCGGAGCTTGTAGGGTCATCGGATCAAGTTGTTGCATTTTCATACCAGAAAATTCGCCGTCAGTATATAAAGCCATAACCCGCCTTCATAAGATTGTAAGCCAGATACACCAGAGTCCAGGCACCTGGACTTGGTCCGGTTGGTTCTGGGGCGTGTTGTCAGCCTGGGGATGGAGAATGCTCTCCTTCCTAGGTATTGGCTTTCTCATACTATTCAGTTGCTGCTTATGTCTACAATGTGGGCCAGCGATTTGTGGTCTGTGTGCCACCTCGTGTATCCCACATCCAAGTTTTCGTTCGAGATCCCGGAAGAAGAAAGAAGAACAAATGATGTTATATGAACAGATCGATGGATTGATGAAGATCGATATCTCTTAAGGGCCAGTAGGGGACAAGGAGGGAATGTGGAAATATGGATTTTTATGGTCAGTTATGTCCCCTATCTTGGACCCCAACGGTTTCATGTATAAGTCACAAGTACATGTATGTTCCCTCCAGTTCCAGTTTTGAAGACGCAAACACATGTGCGTCCACCGTCAACATGTCCTCTTTCAGATCCGCCATGAATGGGCCGGATATTCTATTCCTAAGTATGAAAGGCCACCGGCTTTATATGGTTTATTTATCCCATTTTACAGTCCAGGCGAGTAGGCCCTGATTCTGCCACCAAGCCTTTTCCTGCCTTCTGCCTCTGAAAGCTCCAGTCTGAGCTCGCATCTGTATCCATGAACTTTGTCCTACTCCCTGCGCGGCTAACGGTGCCTGACTCGGCCTGTCTGCCTGCCAAAAACTGTATTTCACCTTCAAGATTATCTGCTCTGCTCCGCTCCTCATCCAATGCATTCCTGTCTAGTAACTTAAGTAAACATTCTTCCAGCTACCGAGCAAAGGGCCCGGCTTCTCTGTCTTTATGCAAGTAATTCATAGCCCTGTTACCATGGAATATTCCTACCCCCTCGCATCTAGTGTAGACACTTAGACGCTTGTACACGCACTAACAGTCAGTATAGTCAGTATAGAATAAGATTCTATCCTAAGAGACCTCTCTTTTTGGATAACACAGTTCTTTAAACATAGGATATTAGATATGATTTGGGATTAGGTTGACATAACCCCAGACTTCTGTCTCCACATGTAGAGCTAAATGTCAAGTCCCATTCTCCCCCTAGTTGCACGTCAAATCACACGTCATGCTGCTGCGAGCGCATCTCTGCCAAGTATTTTTGCTGACATTGCGAAATTCTTCCATGGAACCACCCATTTGTGACATCATACCTAATGACGTTCTTTAGTTACGCCTAGTTACACCCATTTTAGTTACGCATGTATGTCTTTATCTCTGTTATCAACTGTTACGCCTCCTGCATCTGTTTTCACTGTAATGCCTCTTCTATAAAAATGATTACCTGTCAATAATGTATTGTCCTTCACTTCCTGAACCTTCGTGGTGATGGAATATGGAGTCCACAATTCGAATTGTTATTGGAATAAAGCCCGTTCCGAACCTCTAATACCACGGATTCTGCCTCTTATTTTACTGAGCAATTCTTATTAATTTTCCGCATCAAATTAAGTACCGGTAATTAAATTATTTACCACACCATGTTTTCGGCAATCCGACGGAGTACACGGGTCATGTCCGTTTGCACCGCCACGAGCTCAGCCAGTCTTGCCTCCATCCGTCCTTGGTGTTGCTGTTGACTGGCATATTGCTCGGCCTGCATGTTCTTAATCTCATTGAGGGTCTCCACCACCTGGCCCATGCCCCTGTTGTCACGCCGGTATGTGTCCAGGATGTTGCTGACGTGTGACATTACTGGTTCCTGAGCCAACTGGTCAGGTTCGCGCCTCCGCCGTCCTCCACTCCCACCACCCCTGCCCACTTGCGCCTGGCCTGCCGTTGTGGGCACATCGGGTCTCCAGGACCCCTGAGGGATGGCATTTGCGGTGTCGCCTGCCTCCTCCTGGGTGCCCGGAGAACCTTGTCCCTCCTGGTCAGCCTGGCTGTGTTGTCGTGTGCGGGCAGGGCTCCTGGGTGTCTCCTGGGATGTGGCAGGAATGGGGGTGGTGGTTGGCACAGTTGTACCTGACGCAGGTGCTGCAGGTGGTTGGACACCAGAGGGGCCAGGTTGGTCTGGGTCATCCACGGAGTGGTGAGAGTCGTCGCTGCCGGTGGGGTCCTCTTCACACAGAGCCTGGTCCTGTGAGTCTTCCCCCCCCAGTGTTGGGGGGAGATCGACGACGTTGACCTGTGTGTGAGAGAGACAATGTTAATTGTGTTACATGCGACATCCATGTTTCATTCATTTTTGAGTTGGCACAGTTCCTCTGGGTAGTTGGATATGTCTTGCATTCCTCTCACAGTGCACTTGTGCATGGGTATGTCCCTTGGCCACAGCTTTCGACACTTTACCTATGTGTGACACAATCTTAGTTGATGCATCTTTTTGGAACGCAGTCAGCAGTGTAGTGAGCGGGCGTAGCGAGCCATGCAGAGCCGCCTTACGTGTTGCACTGTACGTGGCCAAATGGTGTTTTTTCCATGCTATTTGAGAATGCAGGTAGGTAACTTAAGCATTTGTGACAGGGTTCTAACAAACACAGTGGGTGGGTATACTGGGTGTAAGGTTAGGTTTGTGTCTGCAGCACCGATGTACTCGTGCACAGATTGACACATGGCCCAGTGTTTATCAAAGGAAAAGGGGGGGTTAAGGCACTGCCAAACCTTGTCTACATGCACACAGTCCACCTGCTGACGAGCGGACATGGCCACACCACCCAAGGGTGATTTGGTCTCCCTCTGTCTCCCTTTCTCCCTCCCTCTGTTAGCCTCCTCCCTCTGTCCGTCTCCCTCTGTCTCCCTTTCTCCCTCCCTCTGTCACCCTCCTCCCTCTGTCCGTCTCCCTCTGTCTCCCTTTCTCCCTCCCTCTGTCACCCTCCTCCCTCTGTCCGTCTCCCTCTGTCTCCCTTTCTCCCTCCCTCTGTCAGCCTCCTCCCTCTGTCCGTCTCCCTCTGTCTCCCTTTCTCCCTCCCTCTGTCAGCCTCCTCCCTCTGTCCGTCTCCCTCTGTCTCCCTTTCTCCCTCCCTCTGTCAGCCTCCTCCCTCCGTCCGTCTCCCTCTGTCTCCCTTTCTCCCTCCCTCTGTCACCCTCCTCCCTCTGTCCGTCTCCCTCTGTCTCCCTTTCTCCCTCCCTCTGTCAGCCTCCTCCCTCTGTCCGTCTCCCTCTGTCTCCCTTTCTCCCTCCCTCTGTCAACCTCCTCCCTCTGTCTGTCTCCCTCTGTCTCCCTTTCTCCCTCCCTCTGTCAGCCTCCTCCCTCTGTCCATCTCCCTCTGTCTCCCTTTCTCCCTCCCTCTGTCACCCTCCTCCCTCTGTCCGTCTCCCTCTGTCTCCCTTTCTCCCTCCCTCTGTCACACTCCTCCCTCCCTCTGTCTGTCTCCCTGTGTCCCCCTCTGTCTCCCTCCCTCTCTCTCCCCCTCTCCCTCCCTCTGTGTGTCACCCTCTGTCACCTCAGCCCAGCTTCCTGGGCACACACAGTTTGCAGGTCTTTCAAAGGCCATTGGCTTGTTCATGTGGGTTTGTTTCTAATCTCCGGGCACCCATTGGGCGGAGTGTCTGAGTCTGCGCTGCTGCTGTGGCGGTGTGTGCTGACACTCTTTCAGAGTGATGCGTCTTCATTAGCTGCTGTTATGTGCAAATTGTGCCTTCATACCCATGTCATCCTGCTACGCGGCCACCATTTGCAGGCAACACAGTACTGTGTGGGGACACACTGTTTGTATGGCTGTGCCCTAGGCCATATGGGCTGAGGGCATTGTTATGTGCTTCTGAGTTGCTCAATGTTAGTTTTGAGGCCCACCCTCCCGGCATCGGGGACATCCTGTCTTGTGTTGGTGTTTTGTGTGGCCTGTAACTTGGCATGGCCTTGCTTGGTGCATGGGGCATGGAGGCGCTATTGGCATGTGTGTGTTTTTGGAGTGTGGTTGTGTCCGGTGCTGGCTTTGGGGGGGTTGCGTGCATGATTGGGATTTTGGTTGTGTATGGCGTTCCCCCCATGTGAGGTGAGTTGTTTGTGTACTCACCAGGGTCTCGGACTCCTTCTAGTCTGTGTACTCCCACCGGCGGCCGCGTGGCCATCACCTTCTCCTCCCAGGGATGGTATTGTACCCGTCTGCGGGGCGGCCCTCCTCCAGTGATGTTCCCCTGGTTGTGATCGTCCGTCATTTTGCGGCGGACCGTCCTCCGCAGATCGTACCACCTGGCTTGGCACTCATGCCTGGTCCTTCTGGTGGCCCCAACAGCATTCACAGAATTGACAATCCTCTGCCACATGGCTGATTTTGCTGCTATGCTGGTCTGTCTGACCAATGTTCCAAAGAGCTGTGGCTCGACTCTGATGATTTCGTCGACAAGGATCTCCAGCTCCTCCTTTGTGAACTTTGGATTCTTGTTAGTGGGCATGGTATGGTGTGGGGTGTGGGTGTGGATGGTTATGGGTGTGTGAGTGTGGTTGTGAAGGTGTGTGTGTGTGTGAATGTGATGAGGGGGTGTTTGTGATGGTGGTTGTGTGAAGGAGTGCAAGTGTAAGGTGTATTGATGGATGTAGTATGGTGCAGTGTGTTGTCTCTGTGGTCTGGCAGTGGTGGATCTGTTGCAAAGGATCATGGTGTGTGTGTGTTGGGCCTTTTTATTGGTCCATTTGTGGGTGTGGCTGTGTTTGAACTTTGGGTGGATGTGTTATAAGGAGTGGTTGTGTTTTGGGCCTCTGTTTAGCTGTTTGGCAGTTGCAGGTCAGTGTATAGGATGTATTTGGGCTTCTTGGACATGTTTTGTGGTGTTGTGCGAATCAAATTGACTCTCCTTGTGTTGTTATGCTTTGTCCTGGTTCAGTACGAGTGTTTTTGGCGTCTGTACGGTGCGTACGTGGGCCATGCTGTTGTACAGTGCTGACCTTTGCTATGGCTTAGTACGACTCGTACATGGGCGATGTTGGGTGAGGGTGCTGGTGTAGGGGCCTGGGGTAGGGTGCATACAGACACGGGCAGGGTGTTGGTCCGCACCATCCATAGGTGGTGGTGTTTCGCACCGTACATACAGGGGGGGCTGGGTGTACGCTCCGTACATACACTGGTGGGGTGTTGGTACGCTCCATACATACACGGGTGGGGGTACGCTTCGTACATACACTGGTGGGGTGTGGGTACGCTCCATTCATACATGGTTGGGGGTACACTCCGTACATACATGGGTGGGGGTACGCTCCATACATACACGGGTGGGGGAACGCTCCGTACATACACTGGTGGGGTGTGGGTACGCTCCATTCATACACGGGTGGGGGTACGCTCCGTACATACACGGGTGGGGGTACGCTCCATACATACATGGGTGGGGGTACGCTCCATACATACACGGGTGGGGGTACGCTCCGTACATACACTGGTGGGGTGTGGGTACGCTCCATTCATACACGGGTGGGGGTACGCTCCATACATACACAGGTGGGGGTATGCTCCATACATACATGGGTTGGGGTACGCTCCATACAGACACTGGTGGGGTGTTGGTACGCTCCATACATACACGGATGGGGGTATGCTTCGTACATACACTGGTGGGGTGCGGGTACGCTCCATTCATCCACGGGTGGGGGTACGCTCCGTACATACACGGGTGGGGGTACGCTCCATACATACATGGGTGGGGGTATGCTCCATACATACACGGGTGGGGGTACGCTCCGTACATACACTGGTGGGGTGTTGGTACGCTCCATACATACACGGGTGGGGGTACGCTCCATACATACACTGGTGGGGTGTGGGTACGCTCCATTCATACACGGGTGGGGGTACGCTCCATACATACACGGGTGGGGGTACGCTCCATTCATACACGGGTGGGGGTACGCTCCGTACATACACGGGTGGGGTGTTGGTACGCTCCAGACATACACAGGTGGGGGTATGCTCCGTACATACACTGGTGGGGTGCGGGTAAGCTCCATTCATCCACGGGTGGGGGTACGCTCCGTACATACATGGGTGGGGGTACGCTCCATACATACACGGGTGGGGGTACGCTCCGTACATACACTGGTGGGGTGTTGGTATGCTCCATACATACACGGGTGGGGGTATGCTCCATACATACACTGGTGGGGTGTGGGTACGCTCCATTCATACACGGGTGGGGGTACGCTCCATGCATACACGGGTGGGGGTACGCTCCGTACATACACTGGTGGGGTGTTGGTACGCTCCATACATACACGGGTGGGGGTACGCTCCGTACATACATGGGTGGGGGTATGCTCCATACATACATGGGTGGGGGTACGCTCCATACATACACGGGTGGGGGTACGCTCCGTACATACACTGGTGGGGTGTGGGTACGCTCCATTCATACACGGGTGGGGGTACATTCCATACATACACGGGTGGGGGTACGCTCCATGCATACACGGGTGGGGGTACGCTCCGTATAACACTGGTGGGGTGTTGGTACGCTCCATACATACACGGGTGGGGGTACGCTCCGTACATACACTGGTGGGGTGTTGGTACGCTCCATACATACACGGGTGGGGGTACGCTTCGTACATACACTGGTGGGGTGTGGGTACGCTCCATTCATACACGGGTGGGGGTACGCTCCGTACATACACGGGTGGGGGTACGCTCCATACATACATGGGTGGGGGTACACTCCATACATACACGGGTGGGGGTACGCTCCGTACATACACGGGTGGGGGTACGCTCCATACATACACTGGTGGGGTGTGGGTACGCTCCATTCATACATGGGTGGGGGTATGCTCCATACATACACGGGTGGGGGTACGCTCCATACATACACGGGTGGGGGTACGCTCCGTACATACACTGGTGGGGTATTGGTACGCTCCATAGATACACGGGTGGGGGTACTCTCCGTACATACACTGGTGGGGTGTGGGTACGCTCCATTCATACACGGGTGGGGGTACGCTCCATACATACACGGGTGGGGGTACGCTCCATGCATACACGGGTGGGGGTACGCTCCGTACATACACTGGTGGGGTGTTGGTATGCTCCATTCATACACGGGTGGGGGTACGCTCCGTACATACACTGGTGGGGTGTGGGTACACTCCATTCATACACGGGTGGGGGTACGCTCCGTACACACACGGGTGGGGGTACGCTCCATACATACACGGGTGGGGGTACGCTCCATACATACACGGGTGGGGGTACGCTCCGTACATATAATGGTGGGGTGTTGGTACGCTCCATACATACACGGGTGGGGGTACGCTCCGTACATACACTGGTGGGGGTTCGGCACGTACATCCACGGCCGGGGGGGGCGTTTGGCGCGTACATACGGGGGCTGAGGGGGGGTGTTCGGCGCATACATACGAGGGCTGGGGGGTGTTCTGCGCGTACATACGGGGTCTGGGGTGGGGTGTTCGGCGCGTATGCGGGCACATGTCTCCATGGTTGCTATAGGAGTTCGGTCCGTACAGTGTTTTTTCCATACGGTTGTAAAATCGGAAGCACGGGACGGATCGTACTTGCGCGGTCGGACTTCATTTTTCCAATTCGTACGTTAAATCGTCCGGGGATGTGTCGGACACATTTTCCGACCCGAGGACGTGTGGGGAAATTTTCCCAATGCGATTTGTATGGACTTTTTCCCATACGAATCGTACTTGGCAGTTTGTACGCTACTTGTACGATTCGTACGGACAAAAATCTGATACCTGTGACTTTAGTGATTATTTTAGTGCTAATATTAAGATTAGGATGTATATGCAGAAAAAGAAGAAAATTACAAAATAAGAGAAAAAGAGAAAACAAGAAAAATAAAGAGAAAGAAGTAAGAGAAAGAGAGATAGAAGAAATATAAATTAGAAGAATTTCAAGAAAATATGTACAAGAAAACAAAAGAGAACAGTATGGAGAACACTATGATTTAAACTAACACACGCAAGTGGAACTGAATAAAACCATTTCTGTAGATCAATTTAGTGAAATTAGTGAGTAGTGGTGATGTTTAAAATCACCAAAGGGGGGATTGATGAAGCAGGTAAAACAAAATGTTGTATATCTCCTCTAATTTGCATGAAATTAATTACGTAATCATTCTAAAATTAATTAAAATAACATGTTTGCAGTGGATGTGTTATTAATCAACCTTTACATCATGATAAACATAAATACACATGGGACTAAATAGTAAAATTGCATGGCAAAGCAATTAATTAATTAACTATGGTACGCTAACTAACCTTAGATTGTGATGAAATATTAAAATTGCATGATTCATGTTGCTTAGTGATCGTTTGTGCTTCAAAAGTTATCAAGTGGTACATATTATTGCTTTAAATGTTGCTGCGGCTAGGAAAATACTAATATATATTGGGATTAGTATGGGTTTGAACATCAAAAGTTTCATTTCTATATTTTAATTGCTGTTATGTCTGTTTCTGCTTAAGTTGACATTCGGGCCTATTAGGCCGCAGTACCCAAGATGGCGTTCCCTGAAGCAGATGCTACCATGTCCACATGATGACTTCTGCACATGCCCAAATGGCTCTTGAAATCACGAGGTAGCTTGAACTCCTGACATCGTGTTCACTGCCAAGGACGAAAGTCAGGAACTTGACTGCAAGCCAGAAGATGACAAAATGAAAATCAAGGAAGAGACAAAGAGAGGACCTATCTGTGGGACCCTTTTTACCTTGGGAAAAGATACAACTACTGTTTACCCGCATGGGAACTGAACAGACAATGTTGATTTAAAAACTTTGTGAAAAGTCACTATGAAGAACCAGTTTGCACAGGGAAAAATTCAATATACTACAGATAACCCCGAACTGTCCAATCAGAATATTTGGTCTGCCCCTTAAGTTGCTATTCTAAAATGAAGTAAGACAGAAAAGGGTATAAAACCTTCTCATAAATCATTACATAGTGATGAGTTGGAGTTGGAAGAGTTGGTTGCAGCAGCGTTCGTTCGTGGGTTCGTTCGTTCGTTGGGTCTCGGTTATGGCTGCACATATCTTTATTAGTGTGGAATTGGTCCATGCTCCAGAATGATGTTCGGACTTTGCTGAAATTCTGAACTTTACTACGCTGAATCCTGTATTTCGCACGCCTGTTTGATCCTTTGGTGAGAATTAGACTGCCTGTTCGAGGGAGTCTTCATTTGAGAATGCAGATAACTCCCTGTTTGAACTGAACCTTTCATCATCTTTCAATTGGTAATGATTCAATGTACTTTTCTGAAAATCTATGTCAAAGAGTAATTTCTGAATGTTCATATTTTTTCTTTTAATAAAATTTAATGATCAAATAACGAGCTCTAGAAAATAAATGACAATTTAAGAGTTTAATTAACGATAAAATAAACAAAAACTGAAATAATAAGAAATGAATTTGTGGTTCTTAAATTAATTACAGAAAATATCAAATGTTTCCTAGGCTTTAATTGTGTCTTAGCTGGCTCCAATTCACCATCAACCAGTCCAACTAGTTGGTCCATCGATCAAATAGTGGAGTGCCTTGATGTTAAAGTCGGGATTGTGAAACTATATATAGAATGTGTATATTATGTAAAGCAAATTCATCCTGATAGGTAATAAGGTACCCACATGTCCAGCGCCTTTTCTGCTGCGAACAGATTCGAGTGAGATTGATTGAATGACGAGCGTGTTGGTGTTATGGGCCCGACCAATGAATGAGTGAATGAATGAGCTGTTTTGAATAAGGATCTGTGACGTAAGGAGAATATGTAAACTTTGTCCTCTGCACTGGATCACTAGCAACTCACTCCATTCTCATCTCGACTGAAACAATTGTGGCTTTTTCTTCGTAAAGTATACTGAAAACCCTTTAACTCACACTTAAACTTTCTCTACAATGTAGGTATATTATGCAGGAGGAAGTCCCACGCACGAGTTGAAGAGTGGGTACTGTGGTATCCTAGTCACCGGTTCCTAGGTGACTGGATGCCTCTAGTTCTATAATGTTAGGAGTTCTGGTCAGTTGCTGAGGTTGGAGCTGGCGTGAAGTTGTACCTGCCTGTTCTCCTACGAATAAACGTACTTATTGAATCCAACCCACCTCCTTGGTACCTAGAGCATGGTATGCCTAGGCAGTTTCTAACACACCCGCAAAAACATGAATCTGTGGGCATTGAAAAATGTCTCTTTGTCCCCAGCAGGGATGTATTCATGTAAAGGCCAGGAGTAAATCATCTTCCAGGCATGGAAGGGAAATGGAACACCATCTAACTTCGTAGGGGTATAATGGAAAGGGAAAATGATTTTAATATTTTTCTCGGAGGAGGAAATAAAAAAAAAAATGGGTAGGCATTTCAGCAAGCACAAAGGGGCAGATTTATAATAACTGACGCATCCCTGCATTTCAGCAGGGATGCGCCAGTTATTTTGCGCCCCAGCTCCGCCATCATGGATGCGCCGCATTTATAATGCGGCGCACCATGGGGCAAAAACGGCACAGATGCGTCACGCATCTGTGCCGTAAAAGTGGCGCATTGCTGGAGTTGCGTCGCAAGCGCGACGCAGCTCCAGCAAGGCTCTGGGGTGCCCTATCTGCACAATGCTGCGTCAATCCTTACGCCTGCTTCAAGCAGGCGCAGGGTTTTGACGCAGCATGGGCTCAAAAGTGACTGAGTGAAATCTTGTAGATTTCACTCAGCCACTTTTAGGAGGCGTTCCTGTGCCGGAACGCCCCCACCTGCCCTGGAACGCCTACATGTGGCGCAGGGCTTTACAATGTGACGCATCTCCCAGATGCGTCACGTTGTAAATACCCCGCACCATGGCGCAGGATTTGCGCCGCTGCTGCGTCACAAAAGTGACGCAACGGCGGCGCAAAAGTGGCGCAAGTGCAACATAAATCTGCCCCTTAGGGTCCAATGATGCTCTGAGAGATGTAGCTAAAATAGAAGTGTAGTCAAACTTAAAAACAGAGACGATGCTCAAAAATGTACCAATGCTAATGAAACATGTTATATACAGTTAGCCAAGGCCTCAATCTTCTTTGGAAGAGCTGTCTGTTTCTTGTATCAATTAGCAGAGAAAATGGCACTTCTATTGATTTAAAAATGCAAAACATTTAGTCACAGACTTTAGGCCATCAAACACTCACAAACATCGTAATGGTAATGGCATCAACTGTGTTATCTAGCACCCAGTTAACAAGACATACAGGTGCCGATTCGGATCCTGGAGAAACCTGGTACGAACCGTCGGACGGAGCATTTTCTCCGTCCTACTCGTACCCGGTGAAAAAACATTACAAAAATGAAAGTACGATTTGTATGGAAACACCATTTCCGTACGAATCGTACAAAACACCGACCGATGAAAATATACATACAAATGTGATCCGGGAATGCTCCGATGTGACGTGACGTCGGGACGCCTTCAGGCTGCGGTTCACGTACCAGGAAGTACGATCCGCACCGACGTCACCCCGCATGGATTATATTTTCCGGCTGCCAAAAACTGCCGGGAAATCAGGACGACGCGCACAAGGAGCACCTGTACGTGACGGACAGCCATGGACCCGAACCTACGTGTCATCCCAGCCCTCATAGCAGTCCACCTGCTCTACAGGTACCGACGCAGACGCCGCAGAAGGTCAGAACCACACCCAGGGGCAAAGGGGGGGGGCAGGGGCAGGAAACCAAACCCCCACCCATGTCACAAGTCATACATGCCCTGCACATACCTGACCTCCAGGGCCTGGTCACCTCGAGGGGGTGGGGGCGTGTCCAGCAACGCCAGCGTCCGCCACAACGGAAGTGGGTGATGACGCAAACCGCCAACACAACAAGTCCGGTATGTACCGTACCCACGCCTTAAGAGCGTGGGTATGAGTTGTACCACGCCCACACCTACGTCACCCCAATAATGGCGGTACGGCCCGTACCCACATTCTAAAGGCCTGGGTACGGGCCGTACCCACACCCGTGTATGTACGGCGCGTACCAACACCCCACCCGTGGATGTACGGAGCGAACCCCCACCCCAACAGTGTATGTTAGGACCGTACCCACACCCGCGTACGTATGGAGCGTACCCCCACCCCAACAGTGTATGTATGGAGCGTGGAGCATACCCCCACCCCAACAGTGTATGTACGGACCGTACCCACACCCGCGTACGTATGGAGCGTACCCCCACCCCAACAGTGTGTGTACGGACCGTACCCACACCCGCGTACGTATGGAGCGTACCCCTACCACAACAGTGTATGTATGGAGCATACCCCCACCCCAACAGTGTATGTACAGACCGTACCCCCACCCCAACAGTGTATGTACGGACCGTACCCACACCCGCGTACGTATGGAGTGTACCCCCAACCCAACAGTGTATGTATGGACAGTACCCACACCCGCATATGTAGGGAGCGTACCCCCACCCCAACAATGTATGTATGGAGCGTACCCCCACCCCAACAGTGTATGTACGGACCGTACCCACACCCGCGTACATATGGAGCATACCCCCACCCCTACAGTGTATGTACGGACCGTACCCACACCCGTGTATGTATGGAGCATACCCCCACCCTAACAGTGTATGTATGGAGCGTACCCCCACCCCAACAGTGTATGTACGCACCGTACCCCCACCCCAACAGTGTATGTACGGACCGTACCCACACCCGCGTACGTATGGAGCGTACCCCCACCCCAAAAGTGTATGTATGGAGCAAACCCCCACCCCAACAGTGTATGTACGGACCGTACCCACACCCGTGTATGTATGGAGCATACATGGCCAGACACAGGAGGGGTGGGTGCCTATCACTCCCAGGAGTGCCCAGACATAGAAGGGGTGTGTGCAGAGTCCTCCCAGCAGTGCCCAGACATAGGAGGGGTGTGTGCAGAGTCCTCCCAGCAGTGCCCAGACACAGGAGGGGTGTGTGCAGAGTTCTCCCAGCAGTGCCCAGACACAGGAGGGGTGGGTGCCTATCACTCCCAGCAGTGCCCAGACATAGGAGGGGTATGTGCAGAGTCCTCCCAGCAGTGCCCAGACACAGGAGGGGTGTGTGCAGAGTCCTCCCAGCAGTGCCCAGACACAGGAGGGGTGGGTGCCTATCACTCCCAGCAGTGCCCAGACATAGGAGGGGTGTGTGCAGAGTCCTCCCAGCAGAGCCCACACACAGGAGGGGTGGGTGCCTATCACTCCCAGCAGTGCCCAGACGCAGGAGGGGTGTGTGCAGAGTCCTTCCAGCAGTGCCCAGACAGAGGAGGGGTGTGTGCAGAGTCCTCCCAGCAGTGCCCAGACACAGGAGGGGTGGGTGCAGAGTCCTCCCAGCAGTGCCCAGACACAGGAGGGGTGTGTGCAGAGTCCTCCCAGCAGTGCCCAGACACAGGAGGGGTGTGTGCAGAGTCCTCCCAGCAGTGCCCAGACACAGGAGGGGTGTGTGCAGAGTCCTCCCAGCAGTGCCCAGACACAGGAGGGGTGGGTGCCTATCACTCCCAGCAGTGCCCAGACATAGGAGGGGTGTGTGCAGAGTCCTCCCAGCAGAGCCCAGACACAGGAGGGGTGGGTGCCTATCACTCCCAGCAGTGCCCAGACGCAGGAGGGGTGTGTGCAGAGTCCTTCCAGCAGTGCCCAGACAGAGGAGGGGTGTGTGCAGAGTCCTCCCAGCAGTGCCCAGACACAGGAGGGGTGGGTGCAGAGTCCTCCCAGCAGTGCCCAGACGCAGGAGGGGTGTGTGCAGAGTCCTCCCAGCAGTGCCCAGACGCAGGAGGGGTGTGTGCAGAGTCCTCCCAGCAGTGCCCAGATGCAGGAGGGGTGTGTGCAGAGTCCTCCCAGCAGTGCCCAGACATAGGAGGGGTGTGTGCAGAGTCCTCCCAGCAGTGCCCAGACACAGGAGGGGTGTGTGCAGAGTCTTCCCAGCAGTGCCCAGACACAGGAGGGGTGGGTGCCTATCACTCCCAGCAGTGCCCAGACACGGGAGGGGTGGGTGCCTATCACTCCCAGCAGGCCCAGACGCAGGAGGGGTGTGTGCAGAGTCCTCCCAGCAGTGCCCAGACACAGGAGGGGTGGGTGCCTATCACTCCCAGCAGTGCCCAGACATATGAGGGGTGGGTGCCTCTCACTCGCAGCAGTGCCCAGACATAGGAGGGGTGTGTGCAGAGTCCTCCCAGCAGTGTCCAGACGCAGAAGGGGTGTGTGCAGAGTCCTCCCAGCAGTGTCCAGACGCAGGAGGGGTGTGTGTAGAGTCCTCCCAGCAGTGCCCAGACATAGGAGGGGTGTGTGCAGAGTCCTCCCAGCAGTGCCCAGACACAGGAGGGGTGTGTGCAGTGTCCTCCCAGCAGTGCCCAGACACAGGAGGGGTGGGTGCCTATCACTCCCAGCAGTGCCCAGACACAGGAGGGGTGGGTGCCTATCACTCCCAGAAGTGCCCAGACATATGAGGGGTGGGTGCCTATCACTCCCAGCAGTGCCCTGACATAGGAGGGGTGTGTGCAGAGTCCTCCCAGCAGTGCCCAGACACAGGAGGGGTTGGTGCCTATCACTCCCAGCAGTGCCCAGACATATGAGGGGTGGGTGCCTATCACTCCCAGCAGTGCCCAGACATAGGAGGGGTGTGTGCATAGTCCTCCCAGCAGTGCCCAGACACAGGAGGGGTGTGTGCAGAGTCCTCCCAGCAGTGCCCAGACACAGGAGGGGTGGGTGCCTATCACTCCCAGCAGTGCCCAGACATAGGAGGGGTGTGTGCAGACGATGCTCAAAAATGTACCAATGCTAATGAAACATGTTATATACAGTTAGCCAAGGCCTCAATCGTCTTTGGAAGAGCTGTCTGTTTCTTGTATCAATTAGCAGAGAAAATTGCACTTCTATTGATTTAAAAATGCAAAACATTTAGTCACAGACTTTAGGCCATCAAACACTCACAAACATCGTAATGGTAATGGCATCAACTGTGTTATTTAGCACCCAGTTAACAAGACATACAGGTGCCGATTCGGATCCTGGAGAAACCTGGTACGAGCCGTCGGACGGAGCATTTTCTCCGTCCGACTCGTACCTGGTCAAAACATATTACAAAAATGCAAGTACGAATTGTATGGAAACACCATTTCCGTACGAATCGTACAAAACACCGACCGACGAAAACATACATACAAATGTGATCCGGGAATGCTCCGACGTGACGTGACGTCGGGACGCCTTCAGGCTGCGGTTCACGAACCAGGAAGTACGATCCGCACCGACGTCACCCCGCATGGATTATATTTTCCGGCTGCCAAAAACTGCCGGGAAATCATGACGACACGCACAAGGAGCACCTGTACGCGACGGACAGCCATGGACCCGAACCTACGTGTCATCCCGGCCCTCATCGCAGTCCACCTGATCTACAGGTACCGACGCAGACGCCGCAGAAGGTCATAACCACACCCAGGGGCAAAGGGGGGGCAGGGGCAGGAAACCAAACCCCCACCCATGTCACAAGTCATACATGCCCTGCACATACCTGACCTCCAGGGCCTGGTCACCTCGAGGGGGTGGGTGCGTGTCCAGCAACGCCAGCGTCCGCCACAACGGAAGTGGGTGATGACGCGAACCGCCAACACAACAAGTCCGGTACGTACCGTACCCACGCCTTAGGAGCGTGGGTACGAGTCGTACCACGCCCACACCTACGTCACCCCAATAATGGCGGTACGGCCCGTACCCACATTCTAAAGGCCTGGGTACGGGCCATACCCCCACCCGTGTATGTACGACACGTACCAACACCCCACCCGTGGATGTACGGAGCGAACCCCCACCCCAACAGTGTATGTACGGACCGTACCCACACCCGCGTACGTATGGAGCGTACCCCCACCCCAACAGTGTATGTATGGAGCGTACCCCCACCCCAACAGTGTATGTACGGACCGTACCCACACCCGCGTACGTATGGAGCGTACCCCCACCCCAACAGTGTGTGTACGGACCGTACCCACACCCGCGTACGTATGGAGCGTACCCCCACCCCAACAGTGTATGTATGGAGCGTACCACCACCCCAACAGTGTATGTACAGACCGTACCCCCACCCCAACAGTGTATGTACGGACCGTACCCACACCCGCGTACGTATGGAGCGTACCCCCACCCCAACAGTGTATGTACGGACTGTACCCACACCCGCGTATGTATGGAGCGTACCCCCACCCCAACAATGTATGTATGGAGCGTACCCCCACCCCAACAGTGTATGTACGGACCGTACCCACACCCGCGTACGTATGGAGCCTACCCCCACCCCAACAGTGTATGTACGGACGGACCGTACCCACACCCGCGTACGTATGGAGCGTACCCCCACCCCAACAGTGTATGTATGGAGCGTACCCCCACCCCAACAGTGTATGTACGGACCGTACCCCCACCCCAACAGTGTATGTACGGACCGTACCCACACCCGCGTACGTATGGAGCGTTCCCCCACCCCAACAGTGTATGTATGGAGCGAACCCCCACCCCAACAGTTTATGTACAGACCGTACCCACACCCGTGTATGTATGGAGCGTACATGGCCAGACACAGGAGGGGTGGGTGCCTATCACTCCCAGCAGTGCCCAGACGCAGGAGGGGTGTGTGCAGAGTCCTCCCAGCAGTGCCCTGACATAGAAGGGGTGTGTGCAGAGTCCTCCCAGCAGTGCCCAGACATAGGAGGGGTGTGTGCAGAGTCCTCCCAGCAGTGCCCAGACACAGGAGGGGTGTGTGCAGAGTTCTCCCAGCAGTGCCCAGACACAGGAGGGGTGGGTGCCTATCACTCCCAGCAGTGCCCAGACATAGGAGGGGTGTGTGCAGAGTCCTCCCAGCAGTGCCCAGACACAGGAGGGGTGTGTGCAGAGTCCTCCCAGCAGTGCCCAGACACAGGAGGGGTGGGTGCCTATCACTCCAAAGCAGTGCCCAGACATAGGAGGGGTGTGTGCAGAGTCCTCCCAGCAGTGCCCAGACACAGGAGGGGTGGGTGCCTATCACTCCCAGCAGTGCCCAGACGCAGGAGGGGTGTGTGCAGAGTCCTCCCAGCAGTGCCCAGACATAGGAGGGGTGTGTGCAGAGTCCTCCCAGCAGTGCCCAGACACAGGAGGGGTGGGTGCAGAGTCCTCCCAGCAGTGCCCAGACACAGGAGGGGTGTGTGCAGAGTCCTCCCAGCAGTGCCCAGACGCAGGAGGGGTGTGTGCAGAGTCCTCCCAGCAGTGCCCAGACGCAGGAGGGGTGTGTGCAGAGTCCTCCCAGCAGTGCCCAGACGCAGGAGGGGTGTGTGCAGATTCCTCCCAGCAGTGCCCAGACATAGGAGGGGTGTGTGCAGAGTCCTCCCAGCAGTGCCCAGACACAGGAGGGGTGTGTGCAGAGTCCTCCCAGCAGTGCCCAGACACAGGAGGGGTGGGTGCCTATCACTCCCAGCAGTGCCCAGACACAGGAGGGGTGGGTGCCTATCACTCCGAGCAATGCCCAGACGCAGGAGGGGTGTGTGCAGAGTCCTCCCAGCAGTGCCCAGACACAGGAGGGGTGGGTGCCTATCACTCCCAGCAGTGCCCAGACATATGAGGGGTGGGTGCCTATCACTCCCAGCAGTGCCCAGACGCAGGAGGGGTGTGTGCAGAGTCCTCCCAGCAGTGCCCAGACGCAGGAGGGGTGTGTGCAGAGTCCTCCCAGCAGTGCCCAGACATAGGAGGGGTGTGTGCAGAGTCCTCCCAGCAGTGCCCAGACACAGGAGGGGTGTGTGCAGAGTCCTCCCAGCAGTGCCCAGACATAGGAGGGGTGGGTGCCTATCACTCCCAGCAGTGCCCAGACACAGGAGGGGTGGTTGCCTATCACTCCCAGCAGTGCCCAGACGCAGGAGGGGTGTGTGCAGAGTCCTCCCAGCAGTGCCCAGACACAGGAGGGGTGGGTGCCTATCACTCCCAGCAGTGCCCGGACATATGAGGGGTGGGTGCCTATCACTCCCAGCAGTGCCCAGACATAGGAGGGGTGTGTGCATAGTCCTCCCAGCAGTGCCCAGACACAGGAGGGGTGTGTGCAGAGTCCTCCCAGCAGTGCCCAGACACAGGAGGGGTGGGTGCCTATCACTCCCAGCAGTGCCCAGACATAGGAGGGGTGTGTGCAGAGTCCTCCCAGCAGTGCCCAGACACAGGAGGGGTGGGTGCCTATCACTCCCAGCAGTGCCCAGACGCAGGAGGGGTGTGTGCAGAGTCCTCCCAGCAGTGCCCAGACATAGGAGGGGTGTGTGCAGAGTCCTCCCAGCAGTGCCCAGACACAGGAGGGGTGGGTGCAGAGTCCTTCCAGCAGTGCCCAGACATAGGAGGGGTGTGTGCAGAGTCCTCCCAGCAGTGCCCAGACACAGGAGGGGTGTGTGCAGAGTCCTCCCAGCAGTGCCCAGACACAGGAGGGGTGGGTGCAGAGGCCCCCAGCAGTGCCCATGGAAAGAAAAAGGGTGGAGTACCCACAGATCCAATGGCCACAATTGTCAGTCAGGTGCACAAAGACCCTGCAGTACATGTAACACATGTGTGCGAGGCTGGGAGTACACACATGCATACTGCCTAAAAGGGAACATGTCCACATGAAGTCATGTCAACAGACTACATACACAAGTACAGTGATCACCCAGGATGCCACGAATGATGCAGGTGGAGACATCGCTCTGCATGCATGGCCAAAGTTGAAGGGGTCCGTCACACACCCAGCTAATGTAGACACAGCTCAGCACAACGTATTGGAAACACCCTGCAGGGAAGATGTTAGGGTACACAGAGGAAGGAACACACCTTGGGACAATTTCACCATGCAGCAACTGCTTACATGAACAAAGAAACTTAGCTAACACCTTGTGATGGCACACAGATACCAGGGTCCCCCCTATGACCAGCATACTACTACATTTCCCACACACCCAACACATGATCACCACCCAAAATCATGTAGCAGCCCCACCAACAGCAATACCAGAAAAGCAGTAGTGTTCTAAGGGAAAAAAAAATGGCTTTATTCAGCATGATCAAAAAATGTTTGTTTGGATAAAGTTCAATATTTACAAAGCCCATAGGGCAGTCCATAAGTCACAGCTGGATGGGGGACACAGTGGGACGCGTGTCCCCTAGCTTGCCTGCACAGTTCAGACCACCCTGTCTTCCACAGGGGGGGGGCATCATGTGGGGGGGAAGGACCAGGCACCGCAGGGACAGGAGGGGCAAGGGCAGGCGTTGTGGGTGCAGGGACGGAGGACTCCACCACAGGGGGTGGGCAGCGCCAAAGGAGGTGGTGGGGATGGCGCTGCACACGTCAGCAAGGTCCCCCAGCGGCTCCCCTGCACCCGAAGGAACCACAGGCCCCAAGGAGGGGGGGGCAGAGGAATGGGTCGCAGCGCCACTGGAGGAGGGTGTGGACAGGGGGGGCACTCAACTACCCTGACCGGGGACTCCTTTGCCCGCTTGCGGGGTGGTGTCACTGTTGGGCTCAGGGACAGAGCGGCCATGAAGGAATCTTTGCTGGATTCGTGGCCAGGAGAGCTGAGGGGAGTGGATTTGGAGGGAGTGGATTTTGCGGAATGCGGACTCCCACTCTGGCTGCGTGACTTACGTTTGCCCCCCGACCCAGTGGGTGTGCCTACCTCACCCTGTGTGTGCGTGCCAGGAGGTGTGCGCTTGCCCTGCCCTGCTGGTGTGGTGTCTGTGTCTGGTGGGGTGCGTGCATGCTGACGTCTGGATGTACGTGGGACAGGCATGGGAGTGGGAAGTGTGGATGGGGCAGGGGTAGGGGGTGGGACGTAGCGCTGCAGGAGACCCACTGCTGCAGTCAGTGTCGAGTCTATGGACCTCAGCAAGTTGCGTTGGTCAGACTGCGCGGCTGAAATGCCCTCCAAGTATGCCTCCATCTGGTTCAGCACTCGGCTGTGGCCATGGAGGACATTAAGCGTCGCAGTCTGACCAACCCGCAACTGCCGCAGGATGTCCACAGACTCGGCATTGGTGGCAGCAGTGGAGACAGGGGCAGGGGGTGGGGTGCCTGGCAAGAAGGAGACACGTGGTGACCGAGCACGGCGGGAAGGGACACGAGCAAGTGGGAGGCCGGTGATCGGAATGGAGGGGGCGGGTAGTGATGGAGTGCTGGTGTCAGCTGTGGGACCAGCCTCCGCCCCCTCGGAGTGCTCAGCCTCAGACCCGTCTGCGTCATAGTCGGTGGTGGTTTGACTGGACAGGTCCTCCGCTGCACTCCCGTTGGCCTCCGTGCCACTCGATGTGCCAGACAACTCTGCACTGCTGGCACTGGTGCTCGCTCCCTCCACACGGTCCGTGCCAGTGTCTTCCTCGGTGTCCCCCGACGATGCTGTGGGCAAGGTGAAGAGACAGGAAATAATCAGACACCTGTATACATATGTCACATGAGTCAAATCCACATAGGTCACAGTGCATAGCCTGAAAAGCAACATGAGTAACATCTACAATACAAGGTACATATGTAGGCCCTGCAACACACAGTTGGTTGACCCACCATGCCACTGACCAACTATGGAGAGCATGACACAAAAGCAAATAACATGATATGGATTAGGACAGAGGAGCCAGGCACTGGGGACAATCCTGCACAGCATCTGCAGCACACAGCGTTGGCGTAAAAAGGGATGAGCAGGAACCATGTCTATTAACTGTAGGCACATGCTGCAAAGGTAATACTTAAAAATATGCCCAACATTAATGGGTCACTGCACCTTGAGTGTATGTCCAGACAAACATCACACACTGGCCAGACCTAGCAAGGACACTCCAGGTTTAGACATGTAGGCCTTGCCCGCACCAACCACCCCCTACATGAGACAATTTTTTGAGACACAGGAAGCACTTACATCTCTTAGTCTGGAATAAAAACACATGGCCTGCAAGAAATCCTGATCGGACACAAAATACCCCTGGTGCACCGGTACAAACTACATCATCTACAAATGGCCATCATCAGATCATTTTACCAAGACACACAGGCACTGGCCCCCGTGAGAATGAACAAGGGACATTTGGTCAGCCTGCACAGTGGACACACGTAGCAGAGTTTACGTAAATACAAATGGTGCCAGGGTACAATGGCACAGAGCACAACCTATGCTGTAGACACGGAGATTGTCGACATTTTTGGATTACACACATGATACCTAGGAAAAGATGCCCCAGGGGACAGTAGTGGCCACACTAATCCATGGTCCTGAATGGTAATGACTGCAACACAAGCCACCATCCCTGCACTCTGCATATCTCACACTCATGCACATCATGTCACAGGCCACAAAATAGGACATGCATGTTGTAAAGCAATACACTTTTGAGACACACTCCTATGTCTGGACTCAGCATCAGTGACAACTGACATGGACCCCACAAGTACTGAACTGGACAGGGCACAGGCAAGGGCCCAAAACCTGTTACACACCACCCCCACACATGAAGCTGCAAGCATTGGGCACATCGATAAACTGGCAGCCTAGATAACCTTGTGCAAGTGTTACTACACACAGACCAGGGTACACATGGCAAGGAGGGGAAGGGAGGAAGGACAGCACCGCTACACTTTGGGGACCAGGAACTGCACTGCCCATGTAAACCCTGGCAGTGTATCCATGCAACTGTGCACTTACAAATGCTGGTGACACACAACAAACACACATGTACCTACCCCCTTCCTGCTGCTGCTTTTCCCGTAAGCACCTGTCCATGTCAGGGAAGACGACTGCCAGCACACGCTTGTGGATGTGGGTCAGACGGCGGCGCCCATGGTTCTTTTGGCTCACAGGTGAGTCCCCCAGCAGGACCCGTGCGATCCTCCGCGTCCAGCACCGGATATCCTGCCAGCGTTTCCTCACCTGGGCTAGGCGCCGCTTCCGACCATCCATCTGCCTCACGGCACTGACGGCGTCCTTCCAGATCTGCTCCTTGGCACAGGCGCCTACCTGTGACGATGAAAAAGTGAGACAACATCAATACACCTGCGACATGTCACAGAGACACACATTAGGACAATTTGGCTGGTTTTAACAGGGCATGGAATGCATCAAACTCATTACACCTGTGTCATAGGGAGATTTTCCTCTGTGGAAGGCAAAATGCACTAGGTGGCATTGTAGAGTACACAGGTGGCATGAGGGGTCCGACACAATCAATCATTCATGCTCACACTGTGCATCACAAGCGACACCAGGATTATGTGCAGCACCTCAAAGCAGTCACATGCCACAGGCCACTGAGGCGCCCTCAGCAGAGTACACAGACACACACAGCCACAGGACATCACCTGCCATTGCCGACTGCAGCTACACGTCTCACTCTGCACATGTGCCACTAGACTGGGGGGTGTCACAGGTGTGGGGCTGGCCCATCACCGCAGACACACAGCACTGCTCCCTGCTAACATCAGATGGGCAGGGTATATCCATCCCTCATGCAGCTGGGGTGCTACACTCCACATATGCACTCACCCACATGACAGGGGACTTACACACACACACCAATGTCCAGGGGACAAACACATCATTTGTACACTCTCAGCACAGGTACACTAAACAAACACACATCTGTGGGTACTGCCACCTGTCACACTGGGGGGACCACAGATTCACATAAGGACTGTAGTAACAACATTCCCAGGAGGATTAGACAGGCAGAATGTGTAATGCCACATGCAGTGATTGTCACAGTACACACAATGCAAGTGAGGAGAGCAGACATGCACCAGAGCATGCTCTGGCTGAGAGACATTAGGCACTCCCCCACCCGGGACCCACCCTACAGTACATTGCATGTGTGTTACACCTGGACACAATGGCAGAAGTCACAGTCACAAAAAAGGGGCACAGTCTTTCCTAGTGGACTCAGCACTCACCTGAACCCCTGGTCGACCATACAGCATGGGGTACTGTGGGAGGATCACATCCAGCAGGGCTTGGTTCTCCTCGTGGGTGAAAGGCTGGGCCCTCTCCACAGACCTGGACATGGTGCCAGTGGATTCACGAGCAGCAGCAGTGTTGTGGAATCAAAGGTTGTGCAGGCAAGTGCTCTCTCATGGGACCTGGCTGCCTTATATCTGCCTTGCTGCCCTGTTTCATTCATAGGAGTACAGAGTGATTGGTCACTCACATTTGCATCCTATGTTTCCTCCAATCCCTTTAAACCTACCACAGTCAGTGCCTTTGCTCTTTTTTTTTATTGAGCATGATGTCAACTCAACAACCACTTTGCAACAAAGTAGATTCTTTCAAACCGACTTTAGCTGGCCACCTGATGAAAAAAATTCAAACTTTAAACTCGGTCTCCATGACAACCAGCATGCATGTAGGGCTTTATACTTGTCCCTCATGTGTCCCCTATGTAATTTGGACATTCACACACAGGTACGGTGAGTTCCAGGGCCCTAGGGCACCCCAAATGCATAGAAACGGCCCGTACACGCGCGTGTACGGGGCGTATCACAATGGGTACGCATACGCGAGCAAACCCATAGTGAAACGGCCCGTACACGCGTGTGTACGGGGCGTATCACTATGGGTACGCATACCCGAGCACACCCATAGTGAAACGGCCTGTACACGCGTGTGTACGGGGCGTATCACAATGGGTACGCATACGCGAGCACACCCATAGTGAAACGGCCCGTACACGCGTGTGTACGGGGCGTATCACTATGGGTACGCATACGCGAGCAATCCCATAGTGAAACGGCCCGTACATGCGCGTGTACGAGCTGTTTCACTATGGGTTTTTTCCTTTCAACATACCATTGCCCATGTCGGTGGGATGTCCCAAACCATGTTAAGCCGTGTTCTGCATGATTTTTTAGAGGCCATGTTGGAGCACCTTGATGAGTTCATTAAATTCCCAACTCCTGAGCAGTTGACAGCTGTCAAGCGTGAGTTCTATGCCCTGGGAGGGATGCCCCATGTCATTGGGTCCATAGATGGAACACATGTGGCTTTGGTACCACCACAGGCACAGGAGGTAGCCTTCCGTAACCGCAAGTATTACCACTCCATTAATGCCCTTGCGGTGTGTCTTGCCAACATGGTGATTTCACATGTCTGTGCTTGTTTCCCAGGATCAGCACACGATGCGTACATCATGAGGCGTAGCAGGGTGCCTGAAATGATGCTGCAGCTGCGCAATGAACGGGCATGTATTGTTGGTGGGTATACTCTGGCAGTCCTGTATTTAACGTCATCTTCCTGTCTTACTGCTTCTCCTGACCCACTCTTGTCCATGATGTTTCCATGTAGGGGACGCTGGCTATCCCAACATGCCATGGCTGATCACGCCTCTCCGCAACCCCCGCATGGCTGCCGATCACCGCTACAACAACGCCCATGGGCGGACCAGGCGAGTGATAGAGAGGACGTTTGGCCTCCTGAAGAGCCGATTCCGTTGGCTCCACAAGGCCGGTGGCGCACTCCCATATGCACCGGTGAAGGTCTGCAAGATATTCCTCGTGTGCTGCATGCTGCACAACATGGCAGTGGAGAAAGCTGTGCCACTCATCCTGGATCCAGATGAGCAGGACCATCCACCCGTGGAGGATGAAGGGCTTGGGCACGAGGCAAGTGATGTGGAGGAGGAGGAGGCGGTAGAGGACATGCGGAGTCGGCTCATACGCAACTTCTTTGCTTAGTGGTGAGTTCCAGTGTCTGAGTGTGCACGCATTTGGCTCTGTGTGGCATGTGTTGCAATGTGTGTGTCCATCTGCATGTCTTCCAAGTGAGTCAGAGGTGTGTTTGGATGTGTCACTCGAGTGATGGTGCAATAGAAGAATGTTTTTCCAGAGTCATCATTGTCACCTCGCATGTTGACAACCGAATAAGTGTCGAGTACATGCACATGCATGCGGATGTGCTTCTTTTGTCTGACTTCTGGTGTGTCTCCAATCCACAGGTACTTGCGCATGCTGTCTGCTGGTGGCATTGTTGTGCTCCAGCTATTCCTCATGAACACAGCAACATGTGCTGAATCTGCGTTACATGCACGGACAAGTTCGAAAATCTCCTTCGGGTAAGGGATGCAGCACGGCTTCTTGGGAGTGGTATTTGTTTTGAATGTGTGTGCACTGCTCCTGTTCATGTTTGGATACTTCACATACATGTAGATTCACCATGGGGCACATGACCTGGAGCAGAATTCACCTGAATTGATGGTCAGACTTGGTGACAGTCATCTGTAATGGGATTGTGATGGAGCCATCAATGTGTGTAACACTGGCATCGGAAACATACGGGTTGCACCCGGTTGACATGGTGTGTGAATTCCCCATTAGGGGCTCAATGGTGTATAGCAGGCTCTCCGTGAGCAGCAGGGGGTGTTTAGCTGTAACCCGTCACTTGTGTGCCAGTGCCATGGATTTCCAGCATCTGTGGTGGTAAGGGGGTGCCAGTGTTGGTCCCATGTGTTCATCCACATGACCTGTGTATGTGTTGACAGAGTTGCATTAGCATTCCGACACACATGAGTAATAAAGGTGTCCCTCTGCCTCCAAGGTGCCTCATCTCTGTCAATGGTGGTCTGTTGCCACTGTGCATGCGGCATGTCTGGCATTGTTCTCAGAGATGGTGCATATGAGTCTATGTGTAGAGTAGCAAGATGCAAGCTGTTTGTCAGGGATTAGATTCTGTATTGTGCATGATGTCCATGGCTGTGTAGGTTTTGTGGCATGTCAGTCTCCACGACGGCCACTGCGCCGTATGTGAATCCATTGTGTGTGTGTGTGCCATGTTGAACCAGACATTCCTTCCTTGACATGCACCTTTTGCATGGTTCCTTCCTGAGATCCTTGTCTTTGTGTGCTACTTGTGGCATTGTTTCCTTGATATGGCGCATGCTGCTGCAGGCCCTGCTGCAAGGGCACCCAGTGTCCACGCAAACGAGCTGGTGTTCATCATGGATTGCTTGCTGACATGTGCTATGCTGATCAGCAGCATCTGTGACTCATGCGGCAGCACACTCTGCATTATGCACAAGATCCCCAGTTCCATCCACCTCAAGGCAAGAGGGAGACCATCCCCCAGGTCAACTATGACATCCGTGTCTACTCCTACCCTGCTCTCTACGGACATGTGCATTAGAAATCCCATGATACTTGTCCACATCCAGGGTGCATCTGCACAGCTCTGCTACTACATCCGGCGACCAGGCCACATCAACGTCCAACAGAGATGGGGGGAGTGGATCACTGCCAGCTGCAGGATGACCTTCTCAATCCATGCACACACTCAGGATGCAGCCCACACCCACAACACAACCTTGTGGCACTGTGATCCAACACCCAATTGTGCCATCTCCATGTATCCAACCTTGGCTGGCCCACCATTCTCCACATCCACCTGACTCAAGCATACAGGACATGGTCCTGCCACGTGTCTACACATACCTGGGACTCCCACCCCAGGACACTCCACATGATCCCTGACCTCTGCGCATGACTGTTGCTCTTCTAAATAGGTCTGTGGGCACAGTTGTGCGGGCACCCCCTCAGCTGGTTGGGCCCATCACGAGTGAGTATGGTGCTCCATGTCTGTCTTGGATGGTACGTTGTGACCCATGTGTGTCCTGTGCCAGACTCAGACCCCAGGGTATGGATGTTTGGAGTTAATTCAGTAATCAGGCATGGTTTGACTTTACAACACAGACATGTTGTGGAATAATGCAAAATGACGGCATCATCTTGTGATTGTGAAGAATTTTATTAGTGCTGGGGTACGTGTTTGGGGGGGTGACAAGAGGTGCTTGGCGGGAGTGTAGAATCCAAAGTTCACAGGGGGAGTTGGTGTCCTTGCCATTGACAGTCATCAGAGTCTGTGCCACAGTCTTTGTCAACATTGGTCAGACAGTGACCAGCAAGGCCATGTGGCAGAGAATGTCCTTTGCTGCTGTGCTGCTGTTGGGCCAGAGGGTCAGGTGCCCGGCCAGGTGACCTGGGAGATGGTGATGTTCCGCTGACTCTCACGGTCTTTTTCGTGGACGACCCACCTTCCTGCGGGGACCCTCAGACGCCTGCCTTGACGATACAAGGGACGCTCCATCAGATGTATCCTCCTCCTCCCTCCCTGTGTCTGGTGCTGCTCTACGCCTGGTGGCACAGGGAGGGTTTGCCAGGCTTTGGGCGATCTGATGGAGGGATTGGCTCACGTCCCTGTGCACCGCCAAGAGCTCTGCAAGTCTTGCCTCCATCCTGGCATGTAGCTCAACCTGCAGGGCCTTCATCTCATTGAGAGTCCCCACTACCTGGGCCATGCCTCTGGAGTCACGCCGGTATGCGTCCAGGATGGTTCTGACGTGTGCCATAGCCGGGTCCTGAGCCAACTGGTCAGGTTTGTGCCTCCGCCGTCCTCCACTCCCACCACCCCTGCCCACTTGCGCCTGGCCTGCCGTTGTGGGCACATCGGGTCTCCGGGACCCCTGAGGAATGGCATTTGCGGTGTTGCCTGCCTCCTCCTGGGTGCCCGGAGAACCTTGTCCCTCCTGGACAGACTGGCTGCGTTGTTGTGTGCGGGCAGGGCTCCTGGGTGTCTCCTGGGATGTGGCAGGAATGGGGGTGGTGGTTGGCACAGTTGTACCTGACGCAGGTGCTGCAGGTGGTTGGACACCAGAGGGGCCAGGTTGGTCTGGGTCATCCACGGAGTGGTGAGAGTCATCGCTGCTGGTGGGGTCCTCCTCACGCAGAGCCTGGTCCTGTGAGTCTTCCCCCCCAGTGTTGGGGGGAGATCGATGACGTTGACCTGTGTGTGAGAGAGACAGTGTTAATTGTGTTACATGCGACATCCATGTTTCTTTCATTGTTGATTTGACACAGTTCCTCTGGGTGGTTGGATTTGGCTAGCATTCCTCACACAGTGCACTTGTGCATGGGTATGTCCCTTGGCCACAGCTTTCAACACTTTACCTATGTGTGACACAGTCTTAGTTGATGCATCTTTTGTGAACGCAGTCAGCAGTGTAGTGAGCGGGCGTAGCAACCCATGCAGAGCCGACTTACGTGTTGCACTGTACGTGGCCAAATGGTGTTTATTCCATGCTATATGAGAATGCAGGTAGGTAACTTGACAATTTGTGACAGGGTTCTGACGAACACAGTGGGTAGGTATACTGGGTGTAAGGTTCTGTTTATGCCTGCAGCACGGAGGTACTCGTGCACAGATTGACACATGGCCTAGTGTTTATCAAAGGTTGAAGGGGGGGTTAAGGCACTGACAAACCTTGTCTACATGCACACAGTCCACCTGCTGACGAGCGGACATGGCCACACCACCCAAGGGTGATTTGGTTTCCCTCTGTCTCCCTTTCTCCCTCCCTCTGTCAGCCTCCTCCCTCTGTCCGTCTCCCTTTCTCCCTCCCTCTATCAGCCTCCTCCCTCTGTCCGTCTCCCTTTCTCCCTCCCTCTGTCAGCCTCCTCCCACTGTCCATCTCCCTTTATCCCTCCCTCTGTCAGCCTCCTCCCTCTGTCCATCTCCCTTTCTCCCTCCCTCTGTCAGCCTCCTCCCACTGTCAGTCTCCCTCTATCTCCCTTTCTCCCTCCCTCTGTCAGCCTCCTCCCACTGTCCGTCTCCCTCTATCTCCCTTTCTCCCTCCCTCTGTCAGCCTCCTCCCACTGTCCGTCTCCCTCTATCTCCCTTTCTCCCTCCCTCTGTCAGCCTCCTCCCTCTGTCCGTCTCCCTTTCTCCCTCCCTCTGTCAGCCTCCTCCCTCTGTCCGTCTCCCTTTCTCAGCCTCCTCCCTCTGTCCGTCTCCCTTTCTCCCTCCCTCTGTCAGCCTCCTCCCACTGTCCGTCTCCCTTTCTCCCTCCCTCTGTCAGCCTCCTCCCTCTGTCCGTCTCCCTTTCTCCCTCCCTCTGTCAGCCTCCTCCCACTGTCCATCTCCCTCTATCTCCCTTTCTCCCTCCCCCTGTCAGCCTCCTTCCACTGTCCGTCTCCCTCTGTCTCCCCTTCTCCCTCCCTCTGTGCGCCTCCTCCCTCCCTCTGTCTGTCTCTCTGTGTCCACCTCTGTCTCTGTCCCTCTCTCTGCCCCTCTCCCTCCCTCTGTGTGTCACCCTCTGTCACCTCAGCCCAGCTTCCTGGGCACACACAGTTTGCAGGTCTTGCAAAGGCCATTGGCTTGTTCATGTGGGTTTGTTTCTTCTCTGCCGGCACCCATTGGGCGTAGTGTCTGAGTCCGCGCTGATGCTGTGGCGGTGTGTGCTGACACTCTTTCAGTGTGCTGCGTCTTCATTGGCTGCTGTTATGTGCAAATTGTGCCTTCATACCCATGTCGTCCTGCAACGCGGCCACCATTAGCTGGCAAAACAGTACTGTGTGGGGACACACTGTTGGTATGGCTGTGCCCTAAGCCATATGGGCTGAGGGCATTATTGTGTGCTTCAGAGTTGCTCTATGTTAGTTTTGAGGCCCACCCTCCCGGCATCAGGGACATCCTGTCTTGTGTTGGTGTTTTGTGTGGCCTGTGACTTGGCATACCAAAAAGAAAGGAGGGTGCCTGCCATAAGTTGATAAGGGAACAAGGCCCTAAATAGGGTCCGAGCAATTAATATCCACCGCCAATGGGCAAACCAAGACAAACAGGTAATGGTACAGATAGATTTATAGATCTTTTGATAATTTTTTTATTTTTATCCTTTTTATTCATGCAAATACCGTGATTTTTTGCGTGTGTTGGTTAGCATCAAGAACAAGAAATGGATATCTATACATTACAAAATTCCTATACAAGAAATTGCTAACAGTCCCAAGCAAAGCTCCTTCCGAACAACACAATCATACTAGCACTCATTCAACAACATCATCATTCACCACATTACATAAATACACAAAAATGGAGACATATACGTAATTCCACAGTTCAAATTCAATGAATAAAGTTACAAAACAGTTTAAAAAGCACAAATGAGCACAATTTAAGCAGCCTGGATAGGCTTAAGAGCGCCAACGCGCGTTTCGGTGAACAAGCCCCAGCAGGGGCTGCACCTTCATCAGGGCAAAGGAGGACACGTAGGGTGGGACTGGCACACCTATGAATATGGACAAAATTAAATAGATAACATAAAACAGAATAAATATATAGATGTATGAATGTACAAATTCAATTGCCCAAGTATAGTTAAAGGTCAAGATTTAAATAAATAAATCATACACGTAGGGCTCTAATTTACAATCTGTCTTGATGTTTGGATTAAACATAATGAAAACAAACTCTACGTATCTCTATTTACCAAACCTACTGCAAGGAACACCCTTTTGCAGTATGGCAGTTATCACCCCCGCTCCCAAAGGGACGGCATTCCATTCAGTCAGTTTCTTCGAATTCGAAGAAACTGCTCCAACATCAAAGACTTCCTCGACCAAGCTGATGTACTTAGGAGGAAACTCATCCATCGGGGTTACCCCCAGAAACTTATATAGGACTCCCTTAAGAGGGCTAGAATCTTCAGCTGTGACTCCATGTTTCACCCCAAGGAAAAGCAACTTGCTGACAAATTAGTCTGTGTGACCAAACACTCCAACATTGATCACAAATTGAGACAGACGATAAATTCTTGCTGGTATCTCCTCAACATGGGCAATGAGGATTATATACTCCCTAAACCTATTTTTGCATTCAAAATGAACAAAAATTTGAAGAACCATCTGGTCAGAGGTAAACTTCAGGAACCTCCCTCTCTTCACCAAAAAGCTATCACTGGCCTTGGACCTATTTTGGGCAACCATCGGTGCGGCAATTGTCAGGCCTGTCCCAATGCTATTACAGGAGATACCATTGATACTCCAGAACGCCAGATCAAACTATCTAAAATGACTAATTGCCGTACCTCCAACATTGTGTATGTGATTTTGTGTGCATGTCGCTTGATTTATGTTGGAGAGACCGGACGGGAATGTAGGACCAGAATCGGGGAACACAAATCCAACATTCGAACGAAGAAACTGTCTGCCCCACTGGTCCCACACTGGCTTGAAAAGAACCACACTGAACAGGATCTCAAGTGGTCTATCCTGGAGAGAATTGTTACCCACCCCGGAAAAGATCCCACACAGGCCCGTAAAAAAAGAGAGGTATTCTGGATCTACCTCCTTAACGCAGTGAACAAAGGCCTTAATGAACATTGCCCCTGGGAGAATGCTATTACATAACCCCACTGGCTAATGTCCATATTCGCCTTTTCCCTTTCTCATCCTGGGATCCCCCTAATTGTTTTGAATCTCTGTGTTTCATGAGTCCTCTCTATGTTCCCTGACCTCTCCTTTTTGTGACTGAGGTTTATTGGCCTTTCCTCAGCTTCTGATTTTAACTGATCTCACCCATGTTTGATGGACCCTGTGCCTTCTGCCTAGTTTTCCCTCGTTCTTAATTTTTTATATTCACTTTTTCGCCCCTATTATTTCTGTTATCCTCTACCTCCCTTCCTTATGATTAGGAAAGGCTGGAAACTTTCTGTTTGAACCGGGTATATTCTACTCTATTAACATGGCCGCCGTGTTTGTTCCTTATTATCTTCCCTTTTATCCCTTGTTTATTTCTACTACATATCTTCGCGTTGATCATTCCGGGCTGCCGATTGGCTATCTCACTTCCTGCATCGTCTTATGAGGAGACGAGGCCCCCCCCCTGAGACTCCCTTGCACGGAGACTCTACATCCGCATTGCATCAGAGAGATTTATACTCCGTGTCATATTGCTGTTTCTGCTGGCGAATACAGGTAAGCGACCTGTTATCTATCCGGACTCCCTCTCCCCCCCTCCCTTTTTTCCCCCCCACCTTTGGCCATTCGTGCGCTGACAGTGCGTTTGAATTTTATCCCTCTTGCCCCCGCAGGCTTCAACGCATGCTTTACCCTCCTCTTCATTCCAATATCGCGTTCTACCTTTGGGGAGACTGTTGGATCTCGAGTTTTTTCGCTTGACGAGAGAAACCCTCTCCTGCCTTTACCTATTGGTGACGAATCACTCTTCGCCCCCGTCGCAACTAGGACGGATCTTTAAACTACTGACGGGTAGGTACTTGATAGTGCTCCTCGCCCAATTTCGCTTATTATAACTTCCCATTGATGGATATCGGGTTGAGCCCGTAAACATTGTTTTTGTAATTCTTTCAGATCTATAACCTCCCCAGGCCTCCATCCTTTCCCAGAAATCAGCTCTCCAGTTGAGAACCACCTCATTTACCTATTTTGTGGAAAATCCTTCAACCGTTAGGTACTTGTTGGCCCCTCCTTCCTGAGAGCATTCAGTAATCCTTGTATACTGATTATGCTATATTTCTCCCTCATTGATGGGCTGTAAGGTTGCACCAGTAACGGGTAATTTTTGTGGTTTTTGTCCAGGCTTTGACCAGTTCTTTTATTTGGGCCCATTTAGTTTCCTGCACCCTTTGTTTTTTTGCCCTGTATTTAGGGAAAAGTTTATCTTATTTCTACTTATTAGTTGCACGTTGACTCTTATTTTTGTACTTATTGTCTTTTTAAAAAAATACACATATATGTGTCTTTCTCCTCTTTGCACCTTATTCCAATTTTTAATGTAACCCTCTATCCTTCTTATTTAACCCTACTGACCGATGGCAAACCTCTTTTGACAAATGATCTATTCCATAGAGACTTTATTGATCTTTTTGGCATTCCTTATTGACAGATTGTAAATTAGAGCCCTACAGTGTATGATTTATTTATTTAAATCTTGACCTTTAACTATACTTGGGCAATTGAATTTGTACATTCATACATCCATATATTTATTCTGTTTTATGTTATCTATTTAATTTTGTCCACATCCATAGGTGTGCCAGTCCCACCCTACGTGTCCTCCTTTGCCCTGATGAAGGTGCAGCCCCTGCTGGGGCTTGTACACCGAAACGCGCGTTGGCGCTCTTAAGCCTATCCAGGCTGCTTAAATTGTGCTCATTTGTGCTTTTTAAACTGTTTTGTAACTTTATTCATTGAATTTGAACTGTGGAATTACGTATATGTCTCCATTTTTGTGTATTTATGTAATGTGGTGAATGATGATGTTGTTGAATGAGTGCTAGTATGATTGTGTTGTTCGGAAGGAGCTTTGCTTGGGACTGTTAGCAATTTCTTGTATAGGAATTTTGTAATGTATAGATATCCATTTCTGGTTCTTAATGCTAACCAACACACGCTAAAAATCACGGTATTTGCATGAATAAAAAGGATTAAAAAAAAAATTATCAAAAGATCTATAAATCTATCTGTATCATTACCTGTTTGTCTTGGTTTGCCCATTGGCGGTGGGTATTAATTGCTCGGACCCTATTTAGGGCCTTGTTCCCTTATCAACTTGTGGCAGGCACCCTCCTTTCTTTTTGGTACTCTGAGTTCCCCTGTCCTGCCTGCCCTTATCCGTTTTCAGGGGTCCCCGTTCTTAGTGGACTGTGACTTGGCATGGCCTTGCTTGGGGCATGGGGCATGGAGGCGCTAGTGGCATGTGTGTCTTTTTGGAGTGTGGTTGTGTCCGGTGCTGGCTTTGGGGGGTTTGCGTGCATGATTTGTATTTGGGTTGTATATGGCGTTCCCCCCATGTGAGGTGAGTTGTTTGTGTACTCACCAGGCTCTCGGACTCCTTCTAGTCCGTCTACTACCAACGGCGGCAGCGTGGCCATCACCTTCTCCTCCCAGGGATGGTAGTGTACCGGTCTGCGGGGCGGCCCTCCTCCAGTGATGTTGGCCTGGTTGTGGTCGTCCGTCATTTTGCGGCGGACCGTCCTCCGCAGATCGTACCACCTGGCTTGGCACTCATGCCTGGTCCTTCTGGTGGCCCCAACAGCATTCACGGAATTGACTATCCTCTCCCACATGGCAGTTTTTTCTGATATGCTGGTCCGTCTGACCAATGTTCCAAAGAGCTGTGGCTCGACTCTGATGATTTTGTCGACAAGGGACTCCAGCTCATCCTTTGTGAACTTTGGATTCTTGTTGGTGGGCATGGTGTGGGGTGTGGATGGTTGTGGGGGTAGGGGTTTGGATGGGTGTGGGTGTGGATGGTTGTGGGTGTGCAGGTGTGTGTGTGAGAATGTGATGAGGGTGTGTTTGTGATGTTGGTTGTGTGAAGGAGTGCAAGTGTAAGGTGTATTGATGGTTGAAGTATGGTGCAGTGCGTTGTCTCTGGGGTCTGGCAGCAGTGGATCTGTTGCAAAGGATCATGGTTTGTGTGTGTTGGGCCTTTTTATTGGTCCATTTGTGGGTGTGGCTGTGTTTGAAATTTGGGTGGGTGTGTTATAAGGAGTGGTAGTGGTTTGGGCCTCTGTTTCTCTGTTTGTCAGTTGCAGGTCAGTGTATAGGATGTATTTGGCCTTGTTGGATATGTTTTGTGGTGTTGTGTGCCTCGGATTGACTGTCCTTGTGTTTTTTTGGTTAGTTCTGGTTCAGTAGGAGTATTTTTAGCGTCTGTACGGTGCGTACATGGGCCATGTTGTTGTACAGTGCTGTCCTTTGCTATGGCTTAGTATGACTCGTACATGCCCGATGTTGGGTGAGGGTGCTGGTGTGTGGGCCTGGGGTAGGGTGCGTACGAACACGGGCAGGGTGTTGGTCCGCACCGTCCATCGGTGGTGGTGTTTCGCATGGTACATACAAGGGGGGCTGGGTGTAGGGTCCGTACATACACGGGTGGGGAGTTGGTACGCTCCATGCATACACTGGTGGGGGTACGGTTCGTACATACACTGGTGGGGTGTTGGTACGCTCCATTCATACACGGGTGGGGTGGGGGTACGGTCTGTACATACACTGGTAGGGTGGGGGTACGGTCCGTACATACACTGGTGGGGTGTTGGTACGCTCCATGCATACACGGGTGGGGGTACGGTCCGTACATACATGGGTGCGGTGGGGGTACGGTCCGTACATACACTGGTGGGGTGGGGGTACGGTCCGTACATACACTGGTGGGGTGTTGGTACGCTCCATTCATACACGGGTGGCGGTACGGTCCGTACATACACGGGTGGGTGGGGGTACGGTCCGTACATACACTGGTGGGGTGGGGTGGGGGTATGCTCCATTCATACACGGGTGGGGGTACGGTCCGTGCATACACTGGTGGGGTGTTGGTATGCTCCATTCATACACGGGTGGAGGTACGGTCCGTACATACACTGGTGGGGTGTTGGTACACTCCATTCATACACGGGTGGGGTGGGGGTACGGTCCGTACATACACTGGTTGGGTGGGGGTACGGTCCGTACATACACTGGTGGGGTGTTGGTACGCTCCATGCATACACGGGTAGGGGTACGGTCCGTACATACACAGGTGGGGTGAGGGTACGGTCCGTACATACACTGGTGGGGTGTTGGTACGCTCCATTCATACACGGGTGGCGGTACAGTCTGTACATACACTGGTGGGGTGGGTGTACGGTCCGTACATACACTGGTGGGGTGTTGGTACGCTCCATGCATACACAGGTGGGGGTACGGTCCGTACATACACGGGTGGGGTGGGGGTACGGTCCGTACATACACTGGTGGGGTGTTGGTATGCTCCATTCATACAAGGGTGGCGGTACGGTCCGTACATACACTGGTGGGGTGGGGGTACGGTCCGTACATAATCTGGTGGGGTGTTGGTACGCTCCATTCATACACGGGTGGCGGTACGGTCCGTACATACACTGGTGGGGTGGGGGTACGGTCCGTACATACACTGGTGGGGTGGGGGTACGGTCCGTACATACACGGGTGTGGGTACGGTCCGTACATACACGGGTGGGGAGTTGGTACGCTCCATGCATGCATGGGTGGGGGTACGCTCCATGCATACACTGGTGGGGGTTCGGCGCGTACATCCGTGGCTGGGGGGAATTTTGCGCGTACATGCGGGGTCTGTGGTGGGGTGTTCGGCGCGTATGCGGGCACGTGTCTCCATGCTTGCTATGGGAGTTCGGTCCGGACGGTGTTTTTTCCATACAGTTGTGAAATCGAAAGGACGGGAGTGATCGTACTTGCGTGGTCGGACTTCATTTTTCCGACTCGTACGGTAAATCGTCCGGGGATGTGTCGGACACAATTTCCGACCCGAGGACGTGTGGGGAACTTTTCCGGATGTGATTCGTATGGAGTTTTTCCCATGCGAATCGTACTTGGCAGTTTGTACGCTTCTTGTACGATTCGGACGGAAAAAAGTCCAGATTCTATTCGGACGGGGGAAATTTTTCCAGGATCGGAATCGGCACCACAATGTTAAATAAGTGGGAAGGGTTATTTTTTAACACTTCCAGTTTTTATACTCAGAAGGGCTATGTGAGTCTGCTACATTTCATTTGCAGTCTTAACTTTTAGCACAGTTTCTGTAGCCGGAACCAAAGAACTGTGCAGATACTGTTCTACGTTTTCAATAGAGTTCTATGTTTCAGTTTGTTGTACTTACAGATTACGCTAACTATGGCGCCGATTATAATGATGGTGGGACCGACACCAACAGACTGATTGGTGCGGTCCCACCGCCATCAGAATTATGATATACGCCTGCCATATTACCATGGCGGGCGGATATGTGGCGGTTGGAAAGACCGACCTCCACGCATCTGATGGGCTCCTTCAGCCTGCCGGTGCATCGGAGGGGAATCATAAAACGGTGCACCGCTGTAGGGATATGATGTCTCTTTCCACCTGCCTTTTCATGGCGGTTAACCTGTCGTGAAAAGGCAGGTGGAAAGGGGCTTTGTGAGGCCCTAGCAGGCCCCGTTTCCCCCCTGGCCCTCTCTTTTGGTTGCTTGGGGGCACCTATGGTGCCCCCTACATATCCCTGCACCATGTGGCAGGCACTACTTGGTGCCTGCTACGTGGTGCAGGGATATGTCAGGTGTTCCCATTTTGCATTGCAACAGGTGCTGCAGCCAGCAGCACCACCGCAATGCCGAAGATAGGCATTGCGACCACCTTGGTGACGGTCACATTCTAATGCCTCTGTCGGGACTGCCAACAGACTATCGGGCGGTCCTGTATTCCGATAGGATGCGGGCGGGCGTAAGTCCACCTGCCATCCTAATCAGCCCCTTTTTAAATTGACAGGAATTTACCTAGGCAATATCATACATTTATTTGAATTGATGTATCTTTTGATAGGAGATCCAACAGTTGACTGTGTAGAAGATCTGCGTAGGAGGGAAGAGCATAAATGAAAGGCAGTGTTGGCTCAATCTTTAAAAGTTTGGTTGTGGACTCTGACAAGTGGTAAAATGCTTTCAGTGGACGGGAAGAAGTACACCCTCATGCCTCCAGAATGTGAAAATCACTAGAAACAACTACCCCCATGAACGTATATGCTTTTGCGACAGAGGAGCGTGGATATGAGGCAACTCTGAGTTTAGGGCCCTATTTATATCGATATTCTGACAAAATATAAAGTAAAAAATATCGTGATGCACAATTATGGAGTTTTTAATATCATGATCCACAAATATCGTGGTACAGCAATATCGTTGACAAGAATATTGATTTCCTAAGGTAAGTAATATCGACGTCAAAAATATCTATGCTCTTAATATAATTTACAAAAATGTCTATTTTGTTAAAATCATTTACAAAAAAATCATTTTTAATAATATCATTTTAAAATAATTTGTATGTATTTTGGTATATGTTTAAATTGCATATGTTATAAATTTCTTGTATAATTATTGCTAATGCTTTTTAATTTAGTTCATATATTTTTGTTGTATTTTTAATTAAATTTTTTGTTTATTGTAATTTTTTGTGTCGTAGCAGGTTGCGGGTTTTTATGGGTATAGGGTGGGAATTAATTTAATTATAAGTAATTAATGATTATATTTTAATTATCCTTATTATTTAATTGATAATTAATTATGTAAATTGTGCAATTAATGTATTTTTAAGTTAGAATTTAGGTGTGGGTTGTGGGGTTTGTAGGGGTGTAGGGTGGAAAGTAAATTAATTATAATTGGTTAATAATTATGTTTTTTATTACTATTAAATATTTAATACCCAATTAAGTATGTACATTGTGTAGTTAATTTACTTTTCTAGTTATGTTTTACAGGGTGGGAAGTACATTAATTTTAATTCTTTAAAAATTATTTTTTAATTTTTAAAGATTTAAATGATAATTATGTAAATTAAGTAATTCATTTATGTTTTGAATTATGTATTAGGTGCGGTTGTGGGGCTTATGGGGGTACTGGATGGGAAGTAAATTAATTATAATTAATTGATAATTAATTAAAATTATTATTATTTTAAAAATGTATTTTAAGTATTTTTGTTCGCTACATCTATTATCACAACAATATAACAAACATGCATTATTATGACAGCTACAAGCACTGGATCTTCACTGGTAAAGACATGTCCTGGGGGACTTCCCTCTGCTTCGGGGTCATTATTCAGTTCGCAAGTTCCCATCAACATTTTCCAACCCTGATGGCAAGGGTGATCAGAGATACACCCCCCTGTTCTATGTTCATACCCATTATGTACATCCCTCATTCCTTTCACATTCTCCCCATATTTTCTCAATTTTTTTTAATACACCCATGCTCTTTATAGATTTTTTTTCCATCACTTTACAAAATTCCATTCCCATTTAGCAGTTGCAATGAATCGGGAGGACCCCCACATCCCACCTCTGTGCAATATCCCTTTTCGCAACCAGAGATCCTATATTTACCAGTTACTTTTGATATCTAGAGTAATCAGTTCGATCCCACACCCCCCAAAAGTCCCTACTTTGGTGTTATTTTTAATGGTAACCCTGTTGCTCCCTCCAGTGATGTTCTTATCTCCTCCCGTATGTTTGATTGGAGGGGGCAGCTCCAGAGTGTATGTACGAAGTTGCCCACGAGGCCACAACTCCTTAGGCAGTCCTCAGTATCCACTCTACCTTTTTTGTGCAGCAGGGTGTGCGTGTAGTACACTCTGCGTAGTATCTTAATCTGAACCAATCAAAAACTGGCCTTTATTGCCACATGTGCAAGGCATTCTATCGCCTCCCACCAGTCATCTTCTTCTAGTACACCCAGGTCCTGTTCTGTTCCCACTTACCTTGCAGGGTAATTAAAGTGGGTTGGTTGTTTCCTCATTAATGTGCCCTAGGTTAGTGAGATCAATTTCTTCTCTACTCTCCCCTTCAGAAGTTTAGTCTCCAGAGGGGAGTCTTCTTGTGTTACCTTATCTAATGACACAGACTCCTTATGGGTGTTGTGTAATCTAACATAATTTAGCCACTGGCTGTACGACATCTAGTATACTTTCCTTAAGTGTAAAAAGGGGGCCACTCCATTGGCATCCCAGACATCCACTAAGATAGATAAACCAATTTCATCCCAACCCTGAAATCTCTGTAATAGTGACATTGACCGAAGTGTGGAGCCTTCCCATAATGGTGTTTTAGGAGTCAGGCAGTGCTGCCAGCCCATTTTCTTTGGTTAAGGTTTTCCATATGTGGACTACTTCCTTTGTCGCCTGACACATGGTGGGTGATATTTCTGTAGAGTGGGTATAGGTAGCTTGTCCCTTGCATTAACACCGTATCTCATTTAAATGTCAGATCCCCCCGTCTGTGTAAGCCCAGTCATTCACCACACTTACTTGTGCTGCCTCATTATATTTTCATATATTTTGCAGGGCAGTATCCCCCTCATATTTTGACCATTGGAGAACTCTCAGGGCTATCCCAGGTTGACCTCCCATCCAGAGCAAAGTCTTGATTAATGTGTCTAGCCTGGCAAAGAATCCCTCTTGGATCCTGTGTGGGCTGTTTTGAAAAATATATAAGAATCTCTGGAGTGCCACCATTTTACGCAGTGTTGCCTTTTCCAAAAATGAAACTGGTAGTGATTGCCGATTTTTCACTTCCTGTTCTAATCTTTTAAGTTGAAGTTCTAGATTGACCTTATAGACAGCAGCTGATGTTTGCGTTATCCAAAGCCCCAGGTATTTGAATCCTGATGTTTCCACCCTTAATGGTAGGAGAAGTATGCCCTCCCATTTAAGCCCCCTCATCGGAAATAGCGGAGACTTGTCCCAATTGATGGCGAATCCTGAGAGCTCCTCAAAAATGGGTAATTTCTCTCCTAGTTTATCTAGGGATTGGATGGCATTCATTAGATACAGAGAAATGTCACCGGCGTGAAGGGAGATAAATTCATCTTCACCCCCTCCTCCAGGCCATCCCCAAACCTTCGCACCTACTCGCACCCACTCTGCCAGGACCTCTAGAGCAAGTGCAAACAGCACTGGAGAGAGCAGGCATTTGACTCATTACAGTGGAAACCTCATACTTTGTGACTTCCTTCTCCAGATCTGCCACCCTGCCCATTTCTAGTCTTTTCATAGGACAATCTTGTATGACAGCAGCACACTGCATACTCCCTTCCGTGGACCCCGAGTTGCCATACAGGCATGTGACTTTGACGAATGTGTGACTATAAGCCACCGCCCCCCACCGGGACCAATGTTGTGAGGTTATTCAATACTTTACATACTTACAGCTTTCAGAAATCCTGAAGACTGCACTACAACCGTGAGTTTATTCGGTTTATTCCACCACAGCTTGGGGTGCGCCTTAGCGGGCGCATACCGCCGTGGTGTGCTGATCCTGACAAATGCTTCACTAAAAACACTAAGAAGCAGAAACATGTTGACCAATTGTTCCTTTACACAATAGGATGTATCTGGTCAATTAAAGCCAGGTATTGAAACATCCGACGCACTTGTTTTTAACGGTGCCTAGTTGTCTGCCATTACATTTTTGGGGGATAAAACGAAGGCATTTTTAAACCACTTTTTTCACTCACTTATTGCACTTATGCTATACACTAATAAAAACCTGCTCTGCTGTAGTCAGGCCTCGTAGCACACCAGAGACGCACTCGGCCTCTCTGGTGGGAACCCAATGATGAAGCATGTCACCAACTAGGTTGGTGAGTGAGTTTTCTTTTAGAAAACAAAAGTGATTCCTCTTGCTAGCTCTTCCCTTGTTGGTTGCACTCTTTAGTTGTTGAATTGATATTGTTTAGAGGGACCAAGAGTGGCTCCATTAGCTTTCCCTCTCTCTCTTGTTGTTTATCTATATCTCTTCCTTTTGTGGACACAAGCGGGTCCAGCCTTTCTCTCCGTCTCCCCGTGGGTGGAGGTCCCAAACATAGACCTTTGTTATCAAGTCACAACCGTGCGGTGGGAAAAAAGTAACTTTCCCTTCATGCTCTAGTCTTAGTTGTGCTGGATTCAAAAATGGGTACCTAAGTTTATCGTGTCGTAGTACCTTCTTGATGGGAATAAAGGTACCTCAGTGATTCTGTACCAGGGTTGTATAGTCTGGGTAGAGGTGTACCTCATGTCCATCTATCTGCCAAGGACCATGTTTTCTCATTGCCTAGAGGAGTACGTCCCTATCCCAGAAGTTCTATAGGCTTGCTATGATCTGGCAAGGGTTTGCCCCAAGTCACGGTGGATACGATGGGACCCTGTGAGCTCTTTCCACTGAAAATAATCTGGACGGTTTTCCCTGGAGCACGGTCTTATCCAACCATTCCTCCACATACAGTTTGATGTTTGGCTTCTCCAATTTTTATGGTATTATTCTGACATTGTGGAAGCAGGACCTGCCTTCAGCATCCTCCATTATATGAGCCTGTCGTCCTGGCTTCTGTTCCAGGTCTGTGCATTTATTTCTTTGCGAGGTCCCTCTCTGCAGGCAACTTACTGTCCATTTGGTCCTCTGTTTCCTTGACATGTTTTCTATGGTCATCACGCAGGAGCCTCACCTCTTTGACTACGGCTGATATTTGTGTTTCGAGGTACAGCTTATTGTCCTTAATCACCTGTAGGATAGTCGCCATGTGTGCAGCCAGGGTTGTGCCATCCTCACCACTCACATTGTCCCCAGGTCCAGAGCTGTTGTTCCCCCTCCGAAAAGAGTTCTCCTTCGATGATTGGGGTGCCCGATTGCTATGTGGGGTTCCCCTCTGCAGTGTGTGTTTCACCCCCTCCAAGCTGCATGGGGGAGGGGGAGTCTCAATTTATGTCTTCTGGCCTCTCTGGGGCCACTACGCACTTCTGTTTGCTGCACACAGGAGGTCTTCATTGTTCCTCCTAGTTTTCGTCCCGCCTGCGTCTCCTCCTGTATAGCGATGTTGCCAAACCCCTCCTCTCCCCTATCGTCGGCTACAGCTTCTGTTGACCCCCAGTTCCTGGCAAGTGGGTCTCCGATGCAGAACCAAGAAGTTTACACACTATTTTTCTGACTAGGGCAGGGCCTACAGCCATTCACTCTCAGTTCTCAGTGGACGGGCCTATTAAGATTGGCCTGCCTCCTCACTGCATCTTCACTCCTCAGTCGCCGGTGCCTTATGTCTCCCCATACGGCTGGAGAGGCCTACTGTGCTCCTTGACAGCAATTACCCCTCACATCGGGCCCAGCCAGTCTGTCTAATGCCACCCACCAGGAGAGCCTCTGCTCCGCAGCCACGAGCCCTCCCCTATCGGATCGGCACAGCTGCTCCGCTCCACACTTCCGAGGTTCCATGGAGAGATGGGAGGGGCGAAATGAGGACAGGCAAGTCTCCAATCTGACAGGCTCTGTTCCCATCTCTGGTGGTTTGTCACTTCCAGCACCTGGCTATCCGGTGCTCCGGAGCGGCTGCAGTATCCTTGACGGGCATCATTTTGATTGCCAGGGCAAACGCTTTGCCTGGGCCGTTCTCCACCCCTGATGCTTCGGGAAGCGGCAGAGTGACCCCACGACCTCTTCACATGCTCCGGATGTGGTTCCTGCCACCGGCATGGTCGGTCACTGGCATAAGGATTAATAAGGCCTCAGAGCCCGAGAATCCGGGTGCTCCGAGTTTTGCATCCTATCACATGGACGCCCAGGCCAAACCTCCAATTTAAATTATTATTAATTATTTAATTGATAATTATGTAAATTGTGTAATTAAGATTTTTAAAATTTTTGTTAAAATTAAGGCATTTATTTTTTATGTTTAGAATTGTATATTTTTGGGAATTTAATAGAGTTGTTAAAATATGTTATTTGTTTGAAGTGAAGTGCTCTCACTGTACTGTACAAGGGAATGCAGTGGGAATAGTACTTTTTACCCCTTCTGAGTCTACTGCTTTCCCTAATGTTGCACCGACTGGAGTGGGAATAGTAAATGTAACCCCTCCTGAATCCAAAGCTTTCTCTACTGTTGCACACAGTGGAGTGGTAATAGTACAGTTTATACCTCTTGAGTCCTATGCATTCCCTACTGTTGCACACAAAGAAGGGGTAATAGCAAATTTTACCCCTCCTGATTCCTACGCTTTCCCTACTGTTGCAAAGACTGGACTGGGAATAGTACATTTTAACCCCTGCGGTATCCAAAGCTTTCCCTATTGTTGCACTGACTGGATTGGGAATAGTACATTTTACCCTTCCTGCTTTCAACAATTTCCCTACTGTTGCTCAGATTGGAGTGGGAATAGTAAATGTAACCCATCCGGAGCCAACATTTTACCTACTGTTGCAATGACTGGGGAGGGATTAGTCAATTTAAAGTTTCCTGAGTCCAACGCTTTACCTACTGTTGCACCCACTGGGGTGGGATTAGTAAATGTAACCCCTACTAAGTCCAACGCTTTCCCTACTATTGCACACATTGAATTGAGAATAGTGAATGTTACCCCTCATGAGTCCAATGGCTTCTCTACTGTTGTACACTGTGGAGGGGAATAGTACATTTTACCCCTCCTGAGTCCTTTGCTTTCTCTACTGTTGCACTGACTGGATTGGGAACAGTACATTGTGCCCTTCCTGAGTACAAGACTATCCCTACTGTTGCAAAGACTGGAGTAGGAATAATAAATTCAACCACGCCTGAGTCCAACGCTTTCCTTACTGTTGCACCTACTGGAGTGGGAATAGTAAATTGTATCCCTTCTGAGTCTAAGGCTTTCCCACCTGTTGCATCGACTGGTGTGGGAATAGTAATTTTTACCCCTCCTGTATCTAAGGCTCTCCCTACTGTTGCACACACTGGTGTGGAAATAGTAAATGTAACACCTCCTGAATCCAATGCTTTCTCTACTGTTGCACACAGTGGAGTGGGAATAGCACATTTTACCTCTCCTGAGTTCTATGCTTTCCCTACTGTTGCACACATAAGAGGGGTAATAGCAAATGTTACCCATCCTGATTCCTACTCTTTCCCTGCTGTTGCACACACTGGATTGGAATAGTAAATTCTACCCCGTCGGTGGCCAACACATTCCCTACTGTTGCACTGACTGGATTGAGAATAGTAAATTTTACCCTTCCTGAGTCCAAAACTTTCCCTACTGTTGCACAGATTGGAGTGTGAATAGTAAATTTAACCCCTCCGGAGTCCAACACTTTGCCTACTGTTGCACGGACTGTAGTGGGAATAGTAAATTGTACCCCTCCTGAGCCCAACGCTTTCCCTACTATTGCACACACTAGAATGAGAATAGTGAATGTTACCCCTCCTGAGTCCAATGCTTTCTCTACTGTTGCACACAGTGAAGTGGGAATAGCACATTTTACCCCTCCTGAGTTCTATGCTTTTCCTACTGTTGCACACATAAGAGGGGTAATAGCAAATTTTACCCTTCCTGATTCCTACTCTTTCCTTGCTGTTGCACACACTGGATTGGGAATAGTAAATTTTACCCCTTCGGTGTCCAACGCTTTCCCTACTGTTGCACTGACTGGATTGGGAATAGTACATTTTACCCTTCCTGAGTCCAAAACGTTCCCTACTGTTGCATGGATTGGAGTGTGAATAGTAAATGTAACCCCTCCAGAGTCCAACACTTTGCCTACAGTTGCAAGGACTGGTGAGGGATTAGTTATTTTCAAATTTCCCGAGTCCAACACTTTCCCTACTGTTGCACCTACTGGAGTGGAAATAGTAAATGTAACCCCTCCTGAGTCCAACACCTTCCTTACTGTTGCACACACTGGAGTGGGAACAGTATATTTGACACCTCCTGAGTCCAACGCGTTCCCTACTGTTGCACCTACTGGAGTGGGAATAGTAAATGTAACCCCTCCTGAGTCCAACACTTTCCCTACTGTTGCACGGACTATAGCTGGAATAGTACATTTTACCATTCCTGAATCCAATGATTTCTCTACTGTTGTACACAGTGGAGTGTGAATAGAACATTTGACCCCTCCTGAGCACTACACTTTCCCTACTGTTGTACTGACTTGATTGGGAACAGTACATTTTACCCTTCCTGAGTCAAACAATATCCCTACTGTTGCACAGACTGGAGTGGGAATAATAAATTCAACCCCACCTGAGTCCAACACTTTCCCTAATGTTGCACCTACTAGAGTAGGAATAGTAAATGTACCCCTCCTGAGTCTAACACTATCCCTACTGTTGCACTCACTGGAGTGGAAATAGTACATTTAAACCCTCCTGAGTCCAACACTTTCCCTTCTCCTTGCACACACTGGAGTGGGAATAGTACATGTTACCCCTCCTGAGTTCAATGTTTTGTATACTGTTTATTTAGTTATGGTATTTTTAGAGCCCAACATTCATCTTGATATGATATATTTGGCCTTAGTTATAACTCCCTACGCTTATGAGAGCATTCGTTAATGAGGACCCCAAGAGCATTATATCCTAAACAGCCATGTTTTTAGTTTCTTCCTGAACCCCAAATGGTCTTTAGAGAGCCATAGGTCTAATGGCAATTTATTCCATTGTACGGCTGCCTGGTATAAAAAAGAGCAACCTCCTGGTCTAACTTTCTTTCTTCGCCTCGTTTTGGCTAAAGCAAGATTACGGGATCTCAGTTCTCGTAAAGAAGAATAGAATTCAACTTTATCTTGCAGAATTGTTGGCATATTTCACAAGCATTTCAAGCATGCCCTTGCAGGTTTTAGCCATAAACAGGGACCATTCCTTTATAACTCAAAAACAAACAAGAAGATTCCAGCAAAGGGAAGGGGAAGAGGAAAAGGTCCAAAAAGAGGAAAAGGCAAAGGAACAAAAAAAGACTCGGACTAAAGACGAGAAGAGGGGGAAGAACAGTACCCAATTATCGTTCGGAAATCGGGCACAGTACCACCAATAACTCAGTCATCAATCTGTCATCTAGAACACTTACAAAAGAAGAAGAGTCACTTCTACAATTAGGTCTATCCTTTTGCCCCACCAATGATATGAACTATGTCAATACCCGCATTGATCTTTCCCTTTATATTTGGAAACTCAAGCTCATGAAAATATTCAAAATGGCAGTGGGGCAGAAGAAACCTAGGATTGGTTGCCCTGTACCAGAAGATTCTTCCGATTTCTGTGTGGAAGATGTAGACTTTATCTTGGATTTGTATCAATTAGAAGAAAATATCACTGAGTTACCTAAACAGGAAAAAGGCAAAATGCTTATACAACTAGGTTTTATGCCGGATGCAGCATGCCATAGTGGATTCAAACCAAAATCAGTGTTTAATCCGAATGTCCCACACGACAACATTGAAGCTTTTAATACGATTATGATCCAAGAGATAAGTATATTAAGGGAACATTGTCCGAAATCTCAACAAGATAACTTCATCACAGAGAAATGCCCTGGAGGCCCTGATGAATGATCCCAGCATAATTGTGAAGCCATCAGATAAGGGTGGAAATGTAATTGTGATGGATTCAGAACAGTACAACAATGAAGCCCATAGACAATTGGAAGACACCAACTGTTATGTAGACTTATAGTAGACTTATAGGTCTTTGATCAGTACCAATCATGATTTACTGAAAGGGTAGTGGGATGTTGGTTTGTTGCATATAGATGAATATCAATTGTTGAGGACAGATAATCCACAGGTTCCATGTTTCTATCTATTACCCAAAATCCACAAACACCCCACTAGACCTCCAGGAAGGTCTATAGTATCCAAAACTGGTGGGCTTCTCGAAAATACTTCTATCTTCCTAGATCTGTTCTTGTCACCCTGTGTCACCAACTTAAGATCATACTGCAGGGATAGTACCGATTTCCTGTATCGCATTCATGATGTCAGGTGGGAAGATAGCTATCTTATGATAGCATTGGATGTATGCTGGATGTATGCTCCCTGTGCACCTGCATCGATCAGAATCAAGGTGTGGAAGCATACATGTATTTCTTCAGAGGGAGAAATATATCCCTCTGGGAACATACTGCCATGTTGGAAAATATGATGCTATATTGTCTCAATGAGAACATTTTCATTTTCGAGAAAATGCTCTATCGACAGAAGTCAGGGCCAGCGATGGGCAACTGTTTTGCCCCCAGCCTGGCAAATCTTTTTTGGGCTGGTGGGAGGAACAAATTGTGTGGGTTGAGGAAAATTAAAGGTATAAGGAACACATCCTTATCAGGATCAGGTATATTGATGACCTGTTCCTGATATGGGATGGCCGAAGAATTTGGCACAAGAATTCATTAACAAATTGGGGAGTAATCAACTCAATTTGAGTTTACACATAAAATTAGCTCAGCATACTGTGAATTCCTTGATGTGGCAATACCTTGCTTCAAGCAAACAGCAACCATCCGATGCCCTTACACAATAGTATCCCATATGGGATGCACCTCAGGGCCCGCAGAAATTCTAGCACTGAGGAGGGCTATAGGTAAGCTAAACAGATTATGGAAAAGAGATTTGACCAGTGTAGCTATAATAAAAAAGTGATATCGGCAGCCATTAAAAAAGTCAGAGGAGTAACACACAATGAAGTGTTATTTTTCCCTAGGAAAGATAAAACTACAGATGGTAAGGTCCCTAGGATGATCACTACATATAACACCAGATCTATTATCATCAAGCGAATAATGGAACACCATTGGGGCTTATTGGAAACTGATCAGCAGCTAAGGCCTGGAATGGGCTTCCTTTCAGTTTGAGAAGCTCTAAGGATTTATTTGCATTCAGGAAAGCACTCAAAACATGGCTGTTTTAAATTCTCCTGGCCGGAACCGTTAGTTAGGAGGACTGTAGCAAGCGCCAGGACACCTTAGGGTAACCGTGCGCTATATAAGTTTTACTAACATAACATAACATAACAGACCCTGTAATTGGTACAAGCAGTGGCAAAATACCCCAAATCCCTTAGAGACCATCTAGTAGACAGCCATCAAAGTTAACCTATTACCAACACGTGGCTGGGAACAACCAAAGGCTTTATCAAATGCAATGCATGCAAAGCATGGGAAAACTAAACAGATTACAAAGTTTATAGCGTGCACTAGTGACGTTGTATATGCACTGGAGTGCCCTTGTGGCCTCAGATATATTGGAAGTACTAAATTACAATTGAAAACCAGAATCTTGCAACATATGAGGGCAGTCACCAATTCAGATCTAAGTTATCCTGTGGCCAGACATTTCGAGGAGAAACATCAAAATAACAGCAAATTGATTGTATTCCCTGGGATTGATAGGATTCCACAACATCCCAGGGGCGGGGACAGAGAGAAATTGTTATGTGTCATTGAATTAAGATACATAATTGAACTCAACACCAAAATTCCATATGGGCTCAATAGTGGGGAAGAGTTAGCAAACCACATATTATATGGCTGATACAACTATGCAGCATGACCTTTCTAACAGTCTTGATCTGTGATGTAGTCAGCAATGCTATTTTATTCACTTTCACTTTTTATAGGGGGAGAGTTTAATGGTTTCTGCTGTATGATATGTTTGGCGGCCAGAACAACAGACCAGTGGAATGTCATCAGATTAATTAAATTGTAATCTATTCCGCTGTGTCACATGAATTGAAATGTGACTATATCTTTTTATTTTTGTTAGAAATTTCTTACACCCTTGGTCTTTCACTTTACCTATTTTTGATAATCATCACACTTTCTGTTCACTGTACCACACCATGTTGTGAACCTGACCCCTCTATTCACATATCGGCTTCAAACATTGGGATAGTTGATCTGTTTTACACGTGCGTATACAAGGTTATTATTATCAACGGATCCATGAATTATGTAAGAAGTGTATGTTAGGTAATCATGCAGAGACGGAGTACATTACCCGAGATTCCAGGCTGGATCGTATAGCCTTTCCATTATCTTGTCTTTTTTCCCACCTCATTCTAGGTTATAAGTATTATGAATTTATGAATTATGCATGATTAATATACCAGATAACCAGGCAGAGATGGGGTACATGACCCTAGACTTTGCAGTGTGGATTTACGGCAATTTTGTTATCCTGGCATTTATCCATAGTTTTGCAACAACCAAGGATTGTCCGAGCGCATGCCAGCTTACACGCGCCTTTCCCATTCTGCACTTGTGGTCTAGGATCCCAGGTGTTCCATGTGCCGTATTTAATATAAATACGATGGCCTGTATCTCATACACATACATAGATCCGCCCAGTATGACTCACAAATAAATCAATGATTTTTGGCTTTAAGTATCGGCATCAGCCTTAAATTCCATATATTTAGGCATTACATACACATACAAACGTATATACATCACTATTCAGAGATGATATTGTAAATGCATTTATTGCTGAATCACGACTAGCGTGGACATTAATTCTATCTGTCACCATGAAAACTAGTTTATACATTAGATGTACGCGATCAGGAGTCATATTGTATGATTCTTGAGTCATATGCAATGCATTACCCACATCATTGTTTTCTATGCATAAAGTCGTATACATTGACATTGAATTTTCAAACTTCATTCTCCATGCCGAAATGCTTGAAGTACATGTTGATTCTGATTGCAGTATTTCTTCACTTCCCATGAACGGAGCACCTATATTTCTATGGGGGATTGTGCACAGGTCACACACTTGAAAAAGGCTTCTCCGAAACACGTAGTTTGTGGGCACAATAAAAACATCTTGTGCTGTCCTCCGGTGTGCCGCTGTCTTCCTTTTTGGGATTGCCTGGAAAGATTCTTTTATACAAATACAACGGCTGCCGCTGCAGGCACCAGTTTCACATGAGGTGGATCGGCTAAGTGATGCAGTTCTTCTTCTTCTTCTTCAATATATATATATATATATATATATATATATATATATATATATATATATATATATACATATATATATATGCTTCCCTTGCACCAGTGTCTCGCACTCTCGAACGGGTGCTGAAAGGCGGGGGGTGCTCCCGCCAAATATTAGCGCTCCAAGTCTCCTCGCTTCCAGAAAAGACACAGCACTCTCGGGGGGGAGTCAGTAGGTTTATTGCGACTCAAACCAGACGCGTTTCGGCTACGCCTTCTTCAATGGTTACAGGCGCGTCAGTGAACCGTCATATTTTATAACACATCACCACATTAGCTATGTAACAACATCAACAAGGGACTCATGTGTCCCAGTAAATCACCAGCGCCATATTGTAGTGGTGAGTCCTTCGTATGCCATTATATATCATAGTTACATACTTGCAACAACATTCTAGCAGATACATATTCTGACACATTGTATAGAGAAAATGTATATCACGCCCTGAATGGGCTACCTGTTGCATGTGTACAAGAATATTTAAATGGCAATCTTAGTCTAATACTAAGAGTAGGCGCCATGATGGAGTGGTGCGCAAATGCTAGCCCACAATTTTCCTTGTACATCACCCTAAGTACATCAAAGGGGTTTAAACAGATGCCTACATACATCCAATCTAGCCGAGAGTGCTGTGTCTTTTCTGGAAGCGAGGAGACTTGGAGCGCTAATATATATATATATATATATATATATATATATATATACATATATATATATATATATATATATATATATATATATATATATATATATATATATATATATATATATATATATATATGCAAAAAAAAACTCCAGCGGCGCAGAAGGAAGAGGCCACAGGCAGGGATTCTTGATGTGGTTGAAGCGTTGCAGCATTGGGCACACTATGTTCAGTTTGAATAAAATCTTGAAACCTCTCGAGTCCCCACACTACGTTCCAGCCTGATGAGCGTAAGTCCGCCGGGTCGTGGGCTGATTGCAATGAATCAGTGACCTCTGTGAAGTCACAGACTGCCGGCTGGCAGCGTCCCTTGCTTATCCCACACTCAGGAGGTGGGCTGCTGCATGTCAATACCTTGACCGAAGAAAAAGCTGCTTGCGCAGGAACCAGTGACGCAGACAGCCAACTTGATGGAACGGGGGCCCTTGACGTGTCTCTGGTTGACACGAACATATGCAAAAAAACCTCCAGCGGCGCAGAAGGAAGAGGCTACAGGCAGGGATTCCTGACGAGGTTTCTTTATTAAACAGCAGATGTGGCATGATGCATTTCGGCTTCTTAACGCCTTCCTCAGATGCCGCTGCTAACTGAAGGTAAGTTCTGCCCAGCTTTAAATAGTTCTGCACCACTCCCCTGGTAAGGAGTTGACGCCTCCCCCAACCATGTGATCGTCCACCATGCTGTAGCTTCAATGCGTACTACAACTCCCAGAAACCTTCATACCTGGGCGGGTGAGACGTGGGGATACAAAAGGTTGAATCTTGATGTGGTTGAAGCGTAGCAGCGTTGGGCGCACTATGTTCAGTTTGAATAAAATCTTGAAACCTCTTGAAACCTCTCGAGTCCCCACACTACGTTCCAGCCTGATGAGCGCAAGTCCGCCGGGTCGTGGGCTGATTGCAATGAATCAGTGACTTCTGTGAAGTCACAGACTGCCGGCTGGCAGCGTCCCTTGCTTATCCCACACTTTAAAGGGGCTAAAGTGTACTTGTGTTATTGTAGTATAATGCATTGTTCTTGATGTGGCATTATGATGTATGGTTTTTATATTTAAAGCCAGCCTGATGCATAGGCAATGGTGGGCGAGGATCCCAGCAGCAAAAGCCAGTTACTGCTGTAATCCGGTCAGAGCACCTCGTTGGCAATACATCTTTGAGAATAAAGCCCTTGTTGATTTATTACAGTTATCATCATAGAACCTACATGCTGCAAAAAAGGCTGACTGCAGAACTGAACCTCTTCTCTAGAGGAGTCCTGAAATCTTTTGGCAGTAGTATCCTCTTCTAGGCTTTCATGAAATTTCTCTGGGCACATTGTACAGCTCACACTCAGTGAAAGAGCTGTGATGATACCTCCAATTGAATGTCTAGCCATTGTATAGGGTTTCCATCGAAGAACTGAACTTTCTCAAATAGAAACTGTGTCTTACTTCAAAATTGATGATCCAATAATTGAGGCAGTAGCTTTTCCCAGTAGCCTGAAGTTCCCCAAACCTTTTTCGGTGTCAGACAATATCTGACATCATCATCCAATGGCAGCTGCACTGTGCATAGGTACTGTGAGGGAGCTCCTTGGCAGAAGAAAGGAGCTACACAAGTGCATGCGACATGCCAGCATTTCACTGCTCTCCTGCTTCAACTCTCTGACCAGAGACAGGGATGCATGCATGTGTGGGTTTGCAATATGCTGGTCAGACTCCCCATGCTGTGAGCAAGTAAAACTGGGGTGTGGCCTTTTTTTCAAAATCTGCCCATGTTTTCCTTTTTTACTATGAACACCAGTACCTGTCCATCCATTGGGATCACCACAATCACCAGTGAGTAGAGAAGAAAGTGTGGAGAGACCAACAAATAAAGCAGTACATTTACACAGAAATAAATATATAATGTTGGATTAGAGATGGGATGCATCATAGCAACAAAATATACACAGAAACCAGTACAGATTTCACTATTTATCAAGACCATTTTCTCATAGGTTTATTCACCAACTTTCTAAATTTATATGCTTTAAATAATATTTACCATGCATGTATCACAATTTAGATTAATTCAGTGAATAATTAAATAATCAATCAATATTTAGAGTGGAAAATTGTACACAAGGGTCGGTGACCTTGATGGGAAACCAAATAACAGATATTTATTCATATATAGTATCCCATCTAAATGTTCACAGGACATATTCTTACTTTAATATGGACACTTATGGACATACATTTTGGACTGATATGTTGTGAAAGGAATTAGGGATGGGCTTAACTCACATAATTCTGTGTAGCATAATCACACGGATTTCCCTGAGAATTTTGCGAGATTACGCTTGAATTACGGGAGTAATTTTGAGGTTAGTGCAATTTCTTACCGAAAATATTGCCACGGACGTGAGGATGCATTTTGTGGTAAGAAATAGCTCTAAATGCAACAAACCATGAATAGGGAGTGCAAGTGGCTACTCGGGTCAGGATTTCCTCTCCCAATTTCTTGCCGGTATTTAGTGCTGTTTTCTTAGTGCCAAATGCATCCTTATGTCAAAAATGGATGCAACAGTGCATTTTGCGCAAAAAAACTGGGCTAAATGCAGCAGAACACAAAAAGCAAACGCTAGCAGCTGCTCACGCAAGTTAAATGAGCTCTTGCAGTAAGTTTTTTCCCCCAGACTACTCTTAATTATGCAAAGGAAAGTAATCACATTATTATTGGTAATTCCATGTCAAAGAGTAACAGAAAATTGCCAAAATTACTCCGATTACTCCTGGGTAATTGACATTCTGCCCAGGTCTAATATGAATGTGAGCAAATGCTTATAGCCTAACTAAAGAGAGGCCAAATGCTGAGGCCCAAAAGGTCAGAGTAATTTTGCCATAAATCTTTTTACAGAAAGTTGTCACCGAAGTCAGAAGTCTATAAACATGTTTGAGGAATGGAGCACCTATAGTACTTCTTTGCATGTTCATAATTGGCTGTTCCAAAGGGTCAGGTGTAAATCAATGGACCAAGACCGATGTGTGCAATGCTTCACTGTTTAATTACCCCTTAGCAAGAACTCTGTGGAGTTCGAAACGCGTAGGGTTGCTGGCACGCTTTGAAATTAAAAGATTCCTGGAGCAGTTTATATCAAATTGATTTGACTGAAGTTATTAAGGCATCTGTGAGTGTGAACGGAATTTTCCTGGTGAACATTGTAACAAATTGAAACGGTGTGACCCTGCCATACCGCTGTCTGCACCGCCGGAGAGCCTCCGGTGTATCGGGAAGAGGGTTACGTTTGGAGAATATATATATATATATATATATATATTACCTACTGGCGGTCACCAGTAGGTAGTTATAGTTAGGACCTATTTTCCATAGGAAATTCACAACATTCTATTTCCAATAACTTTGGTGCCGGTTGACAAATCTTCACTAAATTTTATGTGTGTGTATATATATATATATATATATATATATATATATATATATATATATATATATATATATATATATATATATATATATATATATATATATATCATTCAAGTTGTGTCCAAAAAGCAAAGACGCACACAATGGCAGGCAAATCCAGCTCCTGCTGAATTCTTTATTTTCGGCAAATCGGCATACCAATTGACATTTCATAGCCTTTCCCCAACGCGTTTCGGAGCTCCTGCTCCTTGCTCACGGGGCCGGTGTATGGATGTGCAGATGCGCGCAAAAACAGTCTCTTTAATTAGCATGTCACTCCCTCTGATGGGCTTAAATAAAAGCTTGCTGGGACTTGTAGTTTTGCGCTTAAATATTACCCTGAATGGGTTCTGCCTTACCAACATTTCAGTCCTAGCTCTAAATAGAGCCTCAAGTGCGTAGTCTGATTTAATTCTGCCCAAAACCTGCCATTCTGCTATATGATTGTAGAAATCTGCAATCAGCAGCCCACCACTTCCAGGCGACGGTGCTGCCTTCCCGGCCTGGGCCAGCCAGAATATCTCATTCAAGTTGTATCCAAAAAGCAAAGACGCACACAATGGCAGGCAAATCCAGCTCCTGCTGAATTATTTATTTTCGGCAAATCGGCATACCAATTGACATTTCATAGCCTTTCCCCAACGCGTTTCGGAGCTCCTGCTCCTTGCTCACGGGGCCGGTGTATGGATGTGCAGATGCGCGCGAAAACAGTCTCTTTAATTAGCATGTCACTCCTTCTGATGGGCTTAAATAAAAGCTTGCTGGGACTTGTAGTTTTGCGCTTAAATATTACCCTGAATGGGTTCTGCCTTACCAACATTTCAGTCCTAGCTCTAAATAGAGCCTCAAGTGCGTAGTCCGATTTAATTCAGCCCAAAACCTGCCATTCTGCTATATGATTGTAGAAATCTGCAATCAGCAGCCCACCACTTCCAGGCGACGGTGCTGCCTTCCCGGCCTGGGCCAGCCGGAATATCTCATTCAAGTTGTGAATATATATATATATATTCCCAAACTTTCTCCCCCTTTCCCGGGAAGACATGAGAAACACACGCAACACTGGCAATTAAAGCATTTATTGAGCAGCTACGGGCAATCCTGACGTGTTTTGTTCATCCTTGAACTTTTTCAAAGGTAAGCCCTGGCAACAGGAACCGATTACAAACCACAAAGAACGATTGCATTTTAAACAATTTTCGGCCCTCTAGTGGACACCCTTATGGGTGCTTTGTATGCTGGAATTTGTGGTTTCGTAATACAGTCGCAATGAGAAATCCTCCAGTGGGCTGTGCCAATGTCTTTTTGCTGTCTCACTGGAATGATTTTGTTTCCAGTTCAGTGTTGCTCCATCCGCAGTCCTGTTTTCGAGGCTGCCAGGATCCATGCCATATTTAGTATATGGCAGCGTCCGTTACCCTCAGTCGTTTTCACGAAGTTTCCAAATTGGTCCAAGGTTGGGTAATGGTGGCACACTTACTGATGGTGCGTTGCTCTGCGGCGGGACCAAGCCGCTGAATATTCAAACACTTTCTCCCCCTTTCCCCTATATATATATATATATATATATATATATATATATATATATATATATATATATATATTACCTACTGGCGGTCGCCAGTAGGTAGTTATAGTTAGGACCGAGTTTCCTTAGGAAATCTCAAAATTCTATTTTGAATAACTTTTGCGTCGGTTGATGAATCCTCGCGAAATTTTCAAAACTAATGGGGCGCTCCGCTCAGCTCCTACCCTGAAAGTCTCGGGGTGATTCGGCAAGCGGGGGCCGAGAAAAAAGGGGGGTCCCAAAACACGTTTTCCCCATGCATTTTTCCATAGGGACTTTAGTCGCAGCTACAGCCCGAACGGCTGAACAGAATTATGTGAAATTTGGCAGAGAGGTAGCCATAAGGTCCATGAAGTGCCTTTTGCATGTCTGGTGTAAATCTGTTCAGTATTTCCTGAGAAAATAGTATTTAAATCAATATATATATCTGTAAGCGCGCAGCGTGCGCGCTGGGTGCGCGCACCTTGCCGTGCGCGAGCGCAATTCTGATTGGTTGTTAGATCTTAGTAAACATTCGAATCGGTGGAAATCAGGAAGCGGCGGCCACCATTTTGTCTATCGCATAAAGAGGGGGTGATAAACAAAGGGGGAGAACTTGAAAAGGGGGCAGAGTGGGGAGAAATTGACCCAGTAGGCATTGTAAGGGGGTCACAGTAGGACCTTGTAGGGCAAAAAAAAAGATTTATATTTTGTTGAAAAATATCGCCGAGTGCGCGCACCCAGCGCGCACCCGAAAAAAAACTTTATTAAAAAAATTAAAAAAATCGCATTTAAGTGTTTAGATAAAAGGTGGCTCTAAAAAGAGCCCTTGTGTTTATTGTTTGTTTTTTGGTACCTACAAGTAAGTACCGATGCAGAGTCTAAAGTTCAAGAGGAAGACTCTGTTGCCTTCATCAGTGAAGTGTACACCATCTCCTCTTGCATGTTGTAACGCAAGTTGTTGTGGTATATAGAACCCATACCATAGTCTCTGAGGAAAGCAGAAATAGATTTGTTGACGTGCTTCCTTGCTTTGTCAATCTGCGGACAAAATTGGTTGGACCAGTTCCACTTTTGCCTTTGGCATATGTTAGAATATACGAAGGCAGTTTGTGGAAAAAGCGACATCAATTGCACAAAGGTGTCCTTAATAAGCATTTCCAGACCTACCACAGTTAAAGTGCCTAGGTCATTTCCACCACAGTGCACAATAATAAGGTTAGGCTGTGGGAGATGTAGAAAGGTTTTCACCAAAGGCATTAATTGGTGCCACTTTAACCCTCTCTGACCAATCCATTTGATGTCTACATTTGGCAAAGCAAGGTCTCTCACCATACCTCTTTTTACTGCAAATTTTTCACTCCAGAAGACATAGCTGTGACCTACAATCCACACTGTGAACATCTTCAAAGGAGATCTGGATGCACTCAGGAGGTGTCTTTCAGTAGAAAGGCAAAAAGAAAGGAAAGACAGTTGAAAAAAGGGGGCACACATACTTTTTTTTAATAAAAAGAACTCATTGGCTATTTCAAAGCATTCTACACTAAAAACTAGGCTGTATGTTTAAATTTTAAAAAGCATGTATTGCATTGGTTCAGAAAAAAGTGTGAAAAAAGAACATTAGTTTGGATTTGCTGTTAGGTTTGAAAAGTCAAGCACTCTTGCTCTTTGGAAATGAAACATTGTCTGTTGAACTTCTGACCTCTCTGCTCACACCTGTGTTCCATGACCTGTTGCTATGGTAGCAGGCAGAAGTTAAGTTGGGGGAAGGGTACATTTGGAAAGGGGTTGAAGTTTTCAACCAATAGAAATGTGTGATTTCATTTGAAAAAATGTGGGAAGTACTGAGATTGAAAATTAACATGTATATGTGTGAAAAAAGAGAGGGAAACTGTGCCATTAACTGGTTCTGCTGAGAGGAGAGAGGTGTGGAGCTCAGTGATTCTGGTCTGATAAACTGCTGTGTGACTGCCACATTTCTTTCACAACTAACTAATTTTAAAGGTGAGTTATGAGTTTGAGAGGGGGTGTTTGTGGTTAATTTTGATATATAAAAAAAAATTATGATTATTTGTTTAAAGTTGTGATTTACATTTTCTGTTTTGCGAGATATTTAACTGTTTTGAATATGTAAAATATTATGGAGTATGTTTTCAACATAAGATAATGTGTACTGGTAACAATGAGGAATACTGTTTTGTGCCTACCATCAAACCATGAGTCTGTGTGCAGAGAAGAATTGTGGGCAGAGATTTAATTTGTGTTGCTGTTGAAAAGTAAGACTTGCAGTTGAAAGAAAAGGACAGCTTCTTTTTAATTGTGATGGTTAGCATTTAGCAGAAATCATTTTGAAAAAAAAGAGAGGAAAATGGCAGCACATTTGAAAAAAGCATTAGTTCTGTTAGAATTGATAACCCAGGAAAGGGGCAGCCTGTGTGTTGTGCCTACCAACACAGCATGAGTCTGTGTGTATATAGGAATTGTTGTCTGAGATTTAATTTGTGAAGTTGTTGTTCAGTAAGAAATGTAGTGCTAGGAAAGTGGCAGCCTGTGTTATGTGCTTAAAATGATGACATGAGTCTGTGTGCACACAGGAATTGTGGGCAGAGATTTAATTTGTGAAGATGTTGTTCAGTAAGAAATGCAGTCCCATGGAAGGGGCAGCCTGTTGTGTTTACACAAATTATCCCTTAGCACACATGCACTGTTACATACATCCCTGCAGTCTTCATGCAGTTCTGGAAGTCTCTTTGCTCATCTGTCAAGCACCAGACAATCCACAGTGTTCAGAAACACACTCTTGGCACACACGCAGCAGCTTCTCCAACACTCTCATGTGTAGTACTCAGCTCTGTGTGCTGTTTCAGATAGCACTGTGTAATGCAAACACATTCAACGTCACCATGGCCTCATTTAAATTGATCTTGTTTATTCACTCACTCTGTAACATATGGACATGGTCTTAAGGAGCTGTTAGGAAATGTGCTGTTTTCTGCTTCTGTAAATAATAAGGGAAATGTATAAGGCTGTAACAGTAATTTGGTACTATTCAGGGACACTGTTTTGTTCCAAAAAACATAGCATGAGTCTGTGTGCGCACAGGAATTGTGGGCAGAGATTTAATTTGTGAAGTTGTTGTTCTGAAAGAAATGCAGTCCCATGAAAGGGGCAGCCTGTGTTATGTGCTTAAAATGATGGCATGACTCTGTGTGCACACAGGAATTGTGGGCAGAGATTTAATTTGTGAAGATGTTGTTCAGTAAGAAATGCAGTTCCTGGAAAGGGGCAGCCTGTTGTGTTTACACAAATTATCCCTTAGCACACATGCACTGTTACATACATCCCTGCAGTCTTCATGCAGTTCTGGAAGTCTCTTTGCTCATCTGTCAAGCACCAGACAATCCACAGTGTTCAGAAACACACTCTTGGCACACACGCAGCAACTTCTCCAACACTCTCATGTGTAGTACACAGCTCTGTGTGCTGTTTCAGATAGCACTGTGTAATGCAAACACATTCAACGTCACCAAGGCCTCATTTAAATTGATCTTGTTTAATCACTCACTCTGTAACATATGGACATGGTCTTAAGGAGCTGTTAGGAAATGTGCTGTTTTCTGCTTCTGTAAATAATAAGGGAAATGTATCAGGCTGTAACAGTAATTTGGTACTATTCAGGGACACTGTTTTGTTCCATAAAACATAGCATGAGTCTGTGTGCGCACAGAAATTGTGGGCAGAGATTTAATTTGTGAAGTTGTTGTTCTGAAAGAAATGCAGTCCCATGAAAGGGGCAGCCTGTGTTATGTGCTTAAAATGATGGCATGACTCTGTGTGCACACAGGAATTGTGGGCAGAGATTTAATTTGTGAAGATGTTGTTCAGTAAGAAATGCAGTTCCTGGAAAGGGGCAGCCTGTTGTGTGTACACAAATTATCCCTTAGCACACATGCACTGTTACATACATCCCTGCAGTCTTCATGCAGTTCTGGAAGTCTCTTTGCTCATCTGTCAAGCAACAGACAATCCACAGTGTTCAGAAACACACTCTTGGCACACACGCAGCAGCTTCTCCAACACCCTCATGTGTAGTACTCAGCTCTGTGTGCTGTTTCAGATAGCACTGTGTAATGCAAACACATTCAACGTCACGAAGGCCTCATTTAAATTGATCTAGTGTAATCACTCACTCTGTAACATATGGACATGGTCTTAAGGAGCTGTTAGGAAATGTGCTGTTTTCTGCTTCTGTAAATAATAAGGGAAATGTATCAGGCTGTAACAGTAATTTGGTACTATTCAGGGACACTGTTTTGTTCCAAAAAACATAGCATGACTCTGTGTGCGCACAGGAATTGTGGGCAGAGATTTAATTTGTGAAGATGTTGTTCAGTAAGAAATGCAGTCCCATGAAAGGGGCAGCCTGTTGTGTTTACAAAAATTATCCCTTAGCACACATGCATTGTTACGTACATCCCTGTAGTCTTCATGCAGTTCTGGAAATCTCCTTGCTCATCTCTCTTGCACCAGAGAATACACAGTCTCCAGAAACACACTCTTGGCACACACGCAGCAGCTTCTCCAACACTCTCATGTGTAGTACTCAGGTCTGTGTGTAATGCAAACACATTCAACGTCATCAAGGCCTCTTTTTCTTTGCTCTACTCTAAACACTCAGCCAGGTTGCAGATACTTATGGTATGAAGTAGCTGTTAGGAAATGTGCTCTTTTCTGCCTCTGTGATTTTCCAGGTAAAATGTGTAAGGCTGTAACAGCAATTATCACTTGATCTAACAGAGTAGTAAATGTGCTTTGAATTTGCAAATCAAATTCTGTTTTCTGCTTAGAAGCACACCATGAGGCTGTGTGTGCACAGAAATTGTGGCCACAGATATAATTTGTGTTGCAGTTGTTCTGTTAAAAAATGCACTTGCGGGAAAGGGGCAGCTTGTTTTTTTTCAACTGTGGTGGTTAGTACTGTGCACAAATTAGTAAATGACAAATGAGAGACAAATGGAAAAACATTTGAAAAAAATGAAAAGTAAAAAAAAATATTTAAATAAATTATAATTACAAAAAGGATTTTTTTTAAGTTCCTTGCAGGTATTGCTGAGCAACAGTGAAAAAAAAATGCCTTTAAGGACAAGAAAAAGGAAAGAAAAGGAACAACAAGTATCTCTGGACAAAACTGGGAAAAAAAAAATAGCAGGAGAAGCTGGTGATGGCAAAAAGAAAAAATCTACTGGTAAGCAGAGCAGAGATTTCATAAAACAGATTTTCAAAAAACAAAAAAATGGCAAAAATAACTGCAAAACAAAGAGAGTTTTATGTACAAAGCCACAACACAGTCAACAACAGAAAAAAAAGCTAATGTACAATCAGAAGTATGTCAAACAGATTTAACACGAAAATTAGATTTTAAAAACATTCGTCGAAAAATGTTTCAGAGAAGAGTGATGTTAAATTTGCTAAAGGATGTGAAAAAATATAAGAAAAAAACTAAATTTATTAAGAAAAAAAAATTTATAGAAAAAATTGTAAGTAAGGCTTTGGAAATAAAAAGAAAACTTTTTATTCTAATTTTGATTAGGATGCGTAGATTAGAAAAATTAGTGAATGCAATGAAGTCACAAAGCAAAAGGAAAAGAGAAGTGAAAAAAAGTAACTTTTGTAAAGTGTTTTTGGGAGAATGGAAACACAGTTCAAGTACTGAACCATTTTTTAATGAAGAGAGTTATCTTCAAAGTAATAGTTTGTTGCATGCAGTTGACACTAATGGTAGAGCATATGAAGTGAAGGATGGTTGTGTGATGCAAAAAGAGAAAATGGTCCCTAGAAATGAGGAAGAAGTAATGGCTGCTGAGGTTATGGGGAGACGTCCAAAAGCCCCAGTGTATACTTGGAAATGTAGTAGTATTTGTACTGTGCGTCAGGAATCTATTGATAAATTACGTGACTTTCTAAGAGAATATAGTAAAAAGAGTGTAAAACAGAAGATGAAGGTGCTTCAAACACTAGATCCATGCAGAGTGAGAGAAAATACTGGTTTGCAGGGACATTCTCTGGCTTGTCTATCTAGACAAGTGTGTAAAAGTGATTTTCATCATTTTAGGATGCTGGCTGTTCATCATACTGAAATGAGAAAGTTTGTGAGAACATTGTATTTTGCTAAAAGTCCAGCAGTAAAGTTGAATGAGTTGAATAATGCTCTGTTCCGTGGATCTGTATCAGATGTAGTGAAGGTTACTGATGAGATTCAGTTTTGTTACTTTGGTCCAGAAGAAGAAAGTGCAGAAAATGACACAGTAAATGAGGAAAATGAGGAACAGAATGTAGAACTCATTATTACTAAAAATTTTGAGGATGAAATGACAAAATTTACTATCATCTCTAATGAAACACCAAATATTACTTGTATTTGTTGCCGCAGAAGTCATTATAAAAATCAAACAAGGAATGTTGATCTGTATAAAAAAAGTGAAAATGAAGATAATTATAAGTGGAAGGATTTTGCAACATATATATTTCTTGAAAATTGTTTTGAATTGGGTGAAGATCAGCGTATTTGTAAATACTGTTATAATAAATTAGAACAAAATAGAATGCCGACCAGAGCTGTACATAATAATTTAGAATTGGATGCTATTCCTGCCGAACTTTCTGAATTAAATACATATGAGTCTATACTTATTCAATGTGTTCATCCATTCCAGACCATAGTACGTATGGAGCCCAAAACTGGAAAATTACCTCCTCCTGATTTACTGAGAGGTTTAAAAGGAAGAGTGGTGTATTTGCCCTTGGATTTGAAAAAAAATATGGAAACTATTGATGCAGATACTTTGGAAACTGAACCATTAGTAATTCTGGTTAATGGTGTACCTACAAAGAATAAGAAGATTTGGCAAGAGCTGGTGGATGTGCGAAAAGTACAAAGAGCAAATTTGTATTTGAAAAAAAATAATAAATGGTATGAATCAATTTATATAGAAGAAGAAGAAGAAGATTTACAAGAAGACACAGAAACACCAACTGGTCAAATTGAAAAAGTGGACAAGTCAAAGGAAGAAGAAATTTATGAACATTTTAGCATACATCCTCTTCATTCGAAAGAAGTTATGGGAGACACTATTGATCTGTTTCAGATGAGGAAAGCAAAAGGAACTCCCGTGAGTGTATGGGAGGAGAGCTTGGAAGCTCGATGTTTTCCCCAGCTGTTTCCTACAGGAAAATGAGGACGATACGATGAACGTCCAGAACAGATTCCAGCTTCTGAGTATCGGACTACAAGACTATATGCAGAAGATCCAAGATTTCGACAAAGTATTCCATATTTGTTCCATCTTTTATTTGAAAGTGACTTGTCTGCATTATCTTATGCAGTAAATCACATTTTGAAAAGTGGAGTACATCTACATAATGTGTCTGCTAAGGATTTTATGGAGAAAGTGCAGCACAGAGATGATCATTTGGAAACACAACTGATCAATCTGATGGCTTGTCAGCGTGGGACAAATGAATATTGGTACCGACGCCATGGTGAGTTAAAATGCATGTTACGGAATTTAGGAACTCCTACATGGTTTGTAACCCTAAGCTGTGCCGAGTACGCTTGGGATGATTTATTGGATTTTCTACGAGAGGCAAATTCAAACATTAAAAACATTGAATACAAGACAGCTGGAGAACTGTGCCCTTTGGATCCGGTTAATGTTTGCAGATATTTCAATCATAGATTTGAGGCTATGATGTCCTTCATCTGCAATAAAAAAAATCCACCTCTTGGAGAAGTAGTGGATTTCTTTTGGAGAAAAGATTACCAGGCAAGAGGTGCTCCTCATATTCATATGCTGTTGTGGATCAAGGATGCCCCAAAGTTTGGAACAGATACTGATGAAGCAGTGTTATCTTTCATTGAAGAATATGCAACATGTGCTATACCTAAAAGCACAGAAGAGAAAAAGTTAAAAGAACAAGTTTTACGTTTCCAAAGTCATCGGTGTGGAAAATACTGTCGACGGAAGTACAAGACCAAAGATAAATTCTACACAAAGTGTCGATTTGGATTTCCTAGACCTGTTCTTTCAAAAGGAAGAGTCAACAGTTTTATGTCAGCTGTGCGACATACTATAACCAGAAAGTCTCCAAAAAATACATATAACCTAAAAAGAAATGAAGAGTCAAAATTAATAAATGACTTCAACCCAGTGATTTTAACAATGTGGAATGCTAACATGGATATTCAGTATGTGGCAGACAATTCTATTGCTGTTGCTCGGTATGTGACATCTTACATCACTAAATCTGAGAAAACAGAATTGAAGGAAATGTGGGAAGAGATTTCTCACGAGAAGACTGTCAGTAAGAAGCTGTACAGTTTCAGTTTAAAGATGTTATCGCATCGAGAAATTGGATCCTACGAATGTTCAGATAGGTTATCATCTGCAAATCTTTACTCGAAATCCAGAAGAATAATTTGGGTAAGCTTAGGCCTTGCAGGAATGAGAAATCGGGTTCTGAAATCTGTTGGAGAAATTGAATATTTGGCCGAGAATGACCCAGAAAATACAGATATTTTGAAATCAAACATGTTGGACACATATTACCCAAAGAGAAGTCATCATCTTGAGAACATGTGTCTCTATGAAGTGCTGCAGAACTACATTTATTCACGGAAAGCCACAGAAGACATCAACCATGGAAAATATAAAGTCATTGGTGAGGAAGGATGTTTGGTGAAGCACACAAAAGGAAGTTTGATAAATCACAGGAAGCTGAGTTGCGACACTACTGACAAAAAGGAATTTTACTACTTGGCTCTTTTACAGCTCTTTAAACCATGGCGTTCAGAGGACGAACTACCGGGAGAATTTCAAAGTTATGAAGATTCTTTTAATGCTAGCAAAGACAGCATAGAATGCAGTACTTTCACAACTTATGTCCAAATGTTAAATGAAGAAAATGAACAGGAAGCAAAAATTGCAGCTGAAGTAGCTAGAGACAGTTCTAAAGACAGCCAAAGTTCAGGAACACTTAGTCAAGATCCCCTCGGACAACCGATCATAGAAAATGAAGCTGCAGTAGCCATGACTGAAGTAGAAACGGCTATGAATCAAGCACAGGAAGATTCAATTGACTTACTAAATCTGGAAAAACAACTGAATGAAGAACAAAAAGAAATTTATGAAGAAATCATCAAAAAAATTGATCATGGATTTCTACATGAAAAGAAGGAGTGCTCATGCACATCATTTGAAACAATAAGGATGTATGTGAGTGGACAAGCTGGAACTGGTAAAAGTTTCTTAATAAAAGTCATCAGAAGCTACCTACAGCAAAAAACAGCTTCAAATTTGTCTTGTGTGGTAACTGCTCCAACTGGGTTAGCAGCCTATAACATAAAAGGAATTACCTTACATCGCTTGCTAATGTTACCAGTGGAGCATGAGAACAAAATAGAATACCACAAACTAACTGGAGAAGCATGCCTCGAAGTTTCAAGAGTGTTGAAGAAGATGCAAGTTCTCATTATTGATGAGGTGAGCATGGTTTCAAATTTAATGCTTGCCTTTGTGCATTTAAGAATGCAGCAAATTCTAAAGAGAGACTATGATGTGTTATTTGGAGGTAAACATGTCATAGTTTTTGGGGATCTTCTGCAGCTCACTCCAGTTAAAGGACAACCAGTGTTTAATACTGTGACACATGAAGACACGAAGAAGTCATTAGGAAGCATTGGTAATGCGAATATTTGGTCATTCTTTGAGTACAAAGAACTCACTACCAATATGAGACAAGCAAACGACGAAGATTATGCAAATATTCTGAAAGATATCAGAATTGGACTACTCACAGAAGTTGGCAAAAAAGCATTACAGAGTCGGTTGCTATATAACTTATTTCCAAATGAAGAAATAGTTGCAGAGAAAAAATACCAGAACATTGCAGAAAAAAATACTGTAATCTGCTTAATGCCAACACTACGTGAGTGCTCGATATTCAATGAGGATCTTTTGAAATTGGAAAACAAAGAGATTAAGAAAATGGAAGCAGTGGACAAAATTGAGGATGGAAGAATTACTATCACATTAACAGGCAAACTGAAAAATAAATTGGATTCACTTGAGAAGAATATTTCCAAAACAGCTGGATTAGAAAAAAATCTATATGTTTGCATGAATTGTCGAGTGATTTTAATGAGAAATTTGGATGTAGAAAAAGGTTTAGTGAATGGAGCTATGGGAAGAGTTGTGGGTTTTATTAATTATCAGAAAAAAGAAGGAATTGAATGTTTAAAAATAAAATTTGATTAGATAGAAGAAGTTAAAGACATTTGTCATTGTTCAGTTCATTTCATGCTTGTAAAAGACTTATATGTACGTAGGAAGCAGTTTCCATTTTCTCTAGCATATGCTGTAACTATTCACAAGTCTCAAGGATTGACTGTAGATAGTGCTTTTGTAAACATTGGTTCTACTGTGTTCAAAGAAGGTATGGCATATGTTGCTTTGTCACGAGTGAAAACCTTATCTGGTTTATTTATGATAGACTTTGATGACTCAAAAGTTAGTGCTGATACAAACTGTGTAAAGGAGTACAATAGATTAAGAAGAACCTATGCTCCTCATTTAGGTGAGTATCCTGTGATTGAAAAACATGTTGTTTCTCGGAAAAGGAGATTTGAAAATATCTGTAATGTGGATGAACAGAACAAAAAAAAAATGGACAGTGATGTGATAGCAAGGAAAAAGAAAAAGGACAGTGTTGAAGAGGTTGTTGGTTGCCATTTTGAAAATAGCTCTGGTGTCAACTGCTATGCAAATGTAGTGCTGAATGTTGTATTTTATCTTGAAAAGTTGCTAGAACAGATAAAAGTAAATCATGGAAAAAGATTGTGTTCACTGCTGAGTCTCCTTTATGAGAAGCTGAGTACTGATAAAACTGAAATAGAAAGTGCTACTGATGTTAGAAATCTTTTAGATGTATGTTCTGGTTCTACACAGTTTAAAGAAAATATCCAGCAAGATGCTCAGGAATTCTTAATATTTATTTTGAGTGTACTAGAAGATGAAGGAGTAGAAGTAGAAAACTTATTTGGTGTCTCTTACAAGTGGGAACATTGCTGTGAAAACTGTATGAACACATGTAGTAGTAATGTTGATTCCGAAAGGTTCATATTTTTACCATTACCACAAAGTAAATCAGTGACTTTTAGTAAATTAGTTAAAGATGCCAATCACAACATGGAATGTTCTGAATGTAAATCTGACATGTTTTTTCTACATTATTTTTACAGAAATATGGTCAGTATGTAATTTTAATGATGCAACGTTGTAGAAGTGATGGTTCAAAATTGGACACTTTAATAAAGAAGTTTACAGGACAGCAATTATCAATTTCTGGAAAAACTTTTGTTACAGTTGCAATAATTTTTCATGAAGGACCTACTGTAACTTCTGGACATTACACAGTTTATCTTAAATGTGAAAAAGGCTGGACACTGTGTAATGATTCCCAATTGATTTTCAAGCAACGTTTGCCTTATGATTTACCCAATTCTTACTTAATTTTTCTGAAACCTAAATTTTGAAAACTAAAAACTGCATCTGAAGAAAGCATTTTTTGTAATTTTAAAGGTTTATAATTGAAGATATCACTTAAAAAGGATTTTGAAATTACTATTTGGCCTAAAGGAAAAGTAATAAAAACAATTGTGGACTCCTTTGACAGAAATTATTTTGGCATGTGTGCTTTTGCGAGAAGGTTTAAAGACGGTTTGTCTAGAACATTTTGATTCTTCTAGAAAAGTACTTGTATTATATATTTAATTTTTCTAACAAGGTATATTTTAGTGAGGATAGTTTTGGGGCTTTTTTTAAGCAATCTTTTAGATTGTTTTTTTTTGCCCGCTGTTAAATGATGAATACAATTGTTTTCACTATTTTCAGTGAAAAATAAAAAAATTCTGAAAACAGCAAAAAAAGGGCAAAAAATTGCTTTGTAAAATATGTAAAAACATGTAATGCTTATTGTAATGTATGATTGAATATTAATACTTTTTTTCTTTTTTTGCAGAACTGGAAACAAAAAATAAAAAAAAAATTCTGTTCCCTTGCAAAATACTTTTTATAATTTTTTTTTTAAGAAAATTTTTTTTTTTTAAAAATAAGTGAAAAATATTAGTATTATTCAATCCTCCCTTAACATGCTTCCATTTCTTCACCTCTTTTTGTATATTAATTTAAAAAAAAAAAAAAAAAAAATTTTTAAATACCTCAAAAAAATTTCCCCCAAAAATATTTCAAAAAAAAATTTGGGGGGTTTAGTTTATAAGTGGCTCTTAAAAGAGCCCTTGAGTTAATGGAGGGAAACTGGAAGAGAAAAACGAAAAAAAAGAAAAAACATCTATGGCCTAGTGCACGGATGCGCATCAAGTTTTCTCTGAAGGAGATCAAGACTGGTCTCCCCCACAGAAATAAGAGAACCGCAATCAGTGCACCGTGTAGACAACCTCGCCAAACAAGGTGGACCAACAAGAGGTGTAGAAACAGGTGAAGGCACCATCGCAGCTGAAGTGCTCGCCTGAGCTGCCGAAGATGTGCTCGGCTGAGCTGCTGCAGATGTCGTCGGCTGAAAAGTTACTGGATGCATTTTGTTAACATGTCTCAACATAGTGTGAATGCTAAAAGAATATTTCTTGTTAGGATTCCCACGAGATAAGACTTTATCACAAAGTACACATGTAACTTTCGGTGCATTTACCTTTTTCAGACCTTCTGGAAAAGTGAAAAACTGCCATATAAAGCTGTCTTTCTGCTTTCTGCTCCTCTGCCTCTCAAGAGTGTCCTGGTCACTGTCTGAAGTTGGTTGCTGTTCAGCCATTGTCTCTGAACAACAGAATAGCTACTTCTCCAAAGGAATCAGAACTAATAATGAGGGGAGTAGGTGTGGTTAGGGAAGAATCTGGAACTGAAAGTACTTCAAACCAATCAAAAGAGATGATTCTTGATCACATGACTTGCCATGAGGGGATTGGGTGTGGTGTTGAAACAATTAGAAACTGAAAGTAATGATAACCAATAAGAAATATTGTTTTATTATGCATAATCCCGAGGTGCGCGCACTGCGCAAGCTCCGAGCGCGCACCTTGTGATTACGTATGCGCGAACGCGTAAGAGCGCATGTGCATACGTCATATGCGCGTACCTAGCGCGCATACGTTGAACACGCGTATACGCGACCGTTATTGCGCGTAATTTTAGCGTATGCGGAAGTAAACCGCGTAGAGCGCGTAGGACGCATGCACGCATGCGTACGTACGTACGCACACATACGTACTGGGTGCGCGCTCCCAGCGCGCACTATGACGTATATTTGTGTACGTAAATAACGTACGACGGAATTCATAAAAAACTTACGAAATAGTACTAGGAGCGCGCTCAGAGCGCGCACCCCAAGAATTTATATTAAAAAAAAAAAGTGGACAAAAAATAATTAAAAAAATTAATTAAAAAAAAACTTTATCCTAGTTGAAATTTTTTTATAAATAAAAAAAAAAAAGATACAGATAATATATAAATGAATATATAGGAATTTTATTTTTAATAAAAAAAAATATCTTTAATTAAATAATACAAAAATTAGCATTTAAAAAACCATACACATTCACTGAAAAAACCAAAGGTTTCAAAAATGTTATAGTTAGGAATTAGCATTTAAAAAACCTTGCAAATTCACTGAAAAAACCAAAGGTTTCAAAAACGTTATAGTTAGGAATTAGCATTTAAAAAACCTTGCAAATTCACTGAAAAAACCATAGGTTTCACACATGTTATAGTTAGCTGGACATTTCACTCGTGAAAAACCAATGAAATTTCCCCGTTATAGTTAGTTCAGCTAACTATAACTCGCGCACCCGCAATCCACTGCTGATGACGTCACATATTACATCACTCATGACATGGTCAGTGACATCACTCATGACATCACTGATGACATCTCAAATGACATTCGGGCACCATTTGCACACGGGGTGGACAGAGTGTGGATAATTTTTTTTTTTATTTATTTATTTTTAAATATTATAGTTTATCTCATCTGTTATAAGGCATGCACAATTGGTGGCCTTCGGCCACCAATTGCACACGGGGTGGGGAGAGTGTGGATAATTTTTTTTTTTTATATCATTTTTTACCGTACGCGTACGGTAAGCGTAATCGGCGAAATTAGCGAAAAAAAAAAAATTCCGTTTTTGGCCTTGGGGGATCTTTGGGGACTCTCTCAACATGGCTATGTGTGTGGGAGCTGTCTAAACAGCCCCTTTACATGTTTTTGTGCTTTGTATTTTCATCATCACTCTCAGTGCGAGAGAGAAAATGGCGGCCGCCGCTTCCTGGTTTCGGCCGATTCGAATGTTTACTAAGATCTAAGAGCCAATCAGAATCCCGCTCGCGCACGCCACCGTACGCGTACGGTAAGCGGACCGTAAGCGCACCGTAAGCTGGCTCAGATATATATATTGATTTAAAGGCTATTTTCTCAGAATCTACTGAACAGATTTACACCAAACCTACAAAAGGCACTTCCTAGACCTGAGGACTACCTCTCTGCCAAATTTCAAGTAATTCTGTTCAGCCGTTTGGGCTGTAGCCCTGTCTAAAGGTCCTATGGAAAAATGCATGGGAAAAACGCGTTTTGGGACCCCCTTTTATCTCAGCCCCCGCTTGACGAATCCCCCCGAGCCTTTCAGGGTAGGAGCGGAGCGTAGCGCCCCACCTATTTTGAAAAATTCGGCGCCAAAGTTATTCAAAATAGAATGTTGCGGATTTCCTATGGAAACGTGGTCCTAACTATAACTACCTACTGGCGACCGCCAGTAGGTAATATATATATATATATATATATATATTCACTTAAAAAACCATAGGTTTCACACATGTTATAGTTAGCTGGACATTTCACTCGTGAAAAACCATTGAAATTCCCCCGTTATAGTTAGTGCAGGCAACTATAACTCACGCGACCGCAATCCTCTGCTGATGACGTCAGATATTACATCACTGTATTTAGACACCTATTTACCCATGTCTTCTTCCATTAATCTTTAGCTATACATATGTTACAAATATTTTTTTTTCAGAAAGACACATATGTCATCAGTGATGTAATATCTGACGTCATCAGCAGAGGATTGTGTTCGCGTGAGTTATAGTTGCCTGCACTAACTATAACGGGGGAATTTCAATGGTTTTTCACGAGTGAAATGTCCAGCTAACTATAACATGTGTGAAACCTATGGTTTTTTAAGTGAATTTGCAAGGTTTTTTAAATGCTAATTCCTAACTATAACGTGTCTGAAACCTATGGTTTTTTCAGTGAATATATATATACATATATATATATATATTATCTACTGGCGGTCGCCAGTAGATAGTTATAGTTAGGACCGTGTTTCCATAGGAAATCCGCAACATTCTATTTGGAATAACTTTGGCGCCGGTCGACGAATCCTCGCGAAATTTTCAAAACTAATGGGGCGCTACGCTCCGCTCCTACCCTGAATGTCTCGGGGGGATTCGTCAAGCGGGGGCTGAGAAAAAAGGGGGGTCCCAAAACGCATTTTCCCCATGCATTTTTCCATAGGACCTTTAGACACAGCTACAGCCCGAACGGCTGAACAGAATTACTTGAAATTTGGCAGAGAGGTAGTCCTCAGGTCAAGGATGTGCCTTTTGTAGGTCTGGTGTAAATCTGTTCAGTAGGTCCTGAGAAAATAGCATTTAAATCAATATATATATCTGTAAGCGCGCTCCGTGCGCTTACCGTAAGCTTACCGTACGCGTACGGTGCCGTGCGCGAGCTCAATTCTGATTGGTGGTTACATGACTGTCAACATTCGAATCGGTTGAAATCAGGAAGTGTCGGCCGCCATTTTCTGTCTCTCGCACTGAGAAACAAAGGTGGGGAACGTGAAACGGGGGCAACGAAGAGAGTTGCAGACCCCCTAGTGTTTGTCAGGGGGTCCAAGAAGGACCCAAAAGTACGAAAAAGAAATGTAATAATTTAAAAAAAAAATCGCGGGGTACGCGTACGGTAAGCTTACCGTACGCGCACGGCAAAAAAAATAAAAAATAAAAAAATAAAGAAGTAACAATAACATTTATTATATAAATTAAAGGACCCACAAGGGAGAAAAAACAAATGTTACTGCGTAAAAAAAGGCCAGGCGCGCACGGCATGGACTGCACAACGTGTGCGCTCGGTGCGCGAAGCGCACCGAGCGCACCCTGCGCGCAGGGTGTGTGCATAGTGAAAAACCAGAAAAAAAATAAATAAATAAATACATAACTTAGCATTTAAAAAACCGTACAAATTCACTGAAAAAACCATAGGTTTCACACACGTTATAGTTAGGAATTATCATTTACAAAACCTTGCAAATTCACTTAAAAAACCATAGGTTTCACACATGTTATAGTTAGCTGTACATTTCACTCGTAAAAAACCAATGAAATTCCACGTTATAGTTAGATCAGGTAACTATAACTTGCGCGACCGCAATCCACAATGTGTAATTTCAGATGTCATCATCGATGTCATGAGTGATGTCACTGACCATGTCATGAGTGATGTACTATGTGACGTCATCAGCAGTTTATTGTGGGCGCGCAAGTTATAGTTACCTGATCTAACTATAACGTGGAATTTCATTGGTTTTTTAGAAGTGAAATGTACAGCTAACTATAACATGTGTGAAACCTATGTTTTTTTAAGTGAATATATATATATATACACACATACATATATTACCTACTGGCAGCCGCCAGTAGGTAGTTATAGTTAGGACCTATTTTCCATAGGAAATCCGCACTATTCTATTTGGAATAACGTTAGCGCCGATTGCCGAATCTTCGCAAATGTTCCAAACTTTTGGCCAGCTCCAGTCTGTTCCTATCCTGAAAATTTCATGGTGATTCGTCAAGCGGGGGCCGAGAAAATAAGGGGGGTCCCAAAACATGTTTTCCCTATGCATTTTCCCATAGGACCTGTTGACGCAGCTACAGCCCGATCTGCTGAACGGAATTACACCAAATTTGGCAAAGAGGTAGTCCTCAGCTCAGACTCGTGCCTTTTGCTTAAATGGTGTAAATCCATTCAGTAGTTCCTGAGAAAATTAGAGTTAAAAAGATAGATATCTCTGGGAGGAGCCTAACCACACATCTCATCGTGAGATATGATTGGCTGTCAGTACTTCATCCAAGAACTGTTGGCAGCCATCTTGGGACCAATATACATGATAGCACCTCATTAAAAAGCATTGCAGTTAACAGAAGGTTTTAAGACTTTAGTTACATTATAAATCATTTGTTGATGGTACCATACTCATTTTAGGAATTGTGGTGTGTTCTAAGGTGATTTTACCATGTGAAAAAGCCTTCTGCTGTGATATCATGAATCATGTTTGAGAGAAAACTAATTTCTCATGCTTTTCCCACAAAGGTTTGGAAGGTGATCTATAAGCTAAACTGAGAGCATATTTTCTGTAAATTCACATTATCTTTCTCAGTCATGTGAGAATGAAGTCTGACATTCTCAGTAAAACATGTATATCCAACAAGGGCAGAGACTGTCAGTTGATTCCTTTGTGTTCTACTGCAGCTTCCCAGAGGGTTCTAAAGAACAACTAGAGCGCTAACAGTCTTACTTATGACAAACGTATGGCACACATGAAGCCATCTTGGTTGGAATAAAGTGTTAACTCTTAAAACATTTAATTTAAAAAGGAACAAAATGAGGGGGTTCATTTTGCCATAGAAAGGATGATTAGTGCTGCAGAAAGAAAAATCAGGGCACATTTTGAGTGACTTCTCAAATCCTCTTCTATTTCATTAAAAAATTCTGACATGCAGACTGAAACATGCACTTTCAATACCAGCAGCAGACTTCCCTGGTGAGCAGTAGCTTTACTACAGTGATCTAATAAGCAACTAGAGTGCTAATATTCTGAATTTATGGCAAATGTGTGACACATCTGAATGCCTTCTTGATGGAATCAAAGTAAAAAACTGAAAATATTTCCTACTGAGGAGACTGTAGTAAATGAGGAAATTAGGAAACATCATAACAAATAGGTCTCCCAAAATGGCCACCAGAGACAAAAGAGCCCAAATGTAGCCCAAATATCACCCAGATGTAGCCCAAGTATAGCCCAATGACAGAATGTCCCAGAGTGTTCTAACAAACAACTAGAGCGCTAACAGTCTTACTTATGACAAAAGTATGGCACACCTGAAGCCATCTTGATTGGAATAAAGTGGTAACACTTAAAACATTTAATTTACAAAGGAACAAAATGAGGGGGTTAATTTTGCCATAGAAATTATGATTAGTGCTGCAGAAAGAAAAAAGAGGGCACATTTTGACTTCTCAAATCCTCTTCTATTTCATAAACAAAATCTGACATGCAGACTGAAACATGCACTTTGAATACCAGCAGCAGACTTCCCTGGTGAGCAGTAGCTTTACTACAGTGATCTAATGAGCAACTAGAGTGCTAACATTCAGAATTTATGGCAATTGTGTGACACATCTGAATGCCTTCTTGATGGAACCAAAGTAAAAAACTGAAAGTATTTCCTACTGAGGAGACTGCAGTAAATGAGGAAATTAGGAAACTTCATAACAAATAAATCTCCCAAGATGGCCACCAGAGACAAAAGAGCCCAAATGCAGCCCAAATATCACCCAGATGTAGCCCACATGTAGCCCAATGACAGAAGTGTGCAAAACACTTATCTTTTGTGTATTTGCAGTTTTATATAGTGCAGACTTGTCAGGTATTGGAGTGCTTCACATGAGCATTGGTTACATCACCCAAGATCAGATTCATTTTGGTTGTAGACATGGGGAGATTAAGTGACTTGACCAGAATCACAGAATGTTGAGCTGAAGCAGAAACTCCAACCTGGTTCCCCAGTTGCAAAGTCTGCAGCTCTGGAAGTAACACCACATCCTCTCCCCTACGTGCAACATTTAATCAAGTGGTCAACTGGATAAAAAAACATAAAGATTACAAATAATTTAAAAGTTCTTTGTCGCTATTTGAAAACTCAGAAAATATGTCCTCATTTTAGTTTTTTAGAGCACTAACCATAATTTTGATGCAAATAAGACCCTCTCATATATATAATTTCTAAAGGAAATACTCTAGGTATTACAGTTTTGATTACATCAAGATGACGTCAGGCGTTCCACACTTTTGTAATAAATATAGAATTTTAGCAATCTAGTTGTTCATTGGGTTACTGTTGAGAGGCAGAGGCAAGGGGCACGGACTCTGAAAATTGAAGGCAGGTGGAGAGTGCAGAGGCAACAATTTGACCACACTGGGCAGGCAGGAAGGGCAGTGGCAGCACAACAGACTATGGAGGGCAGTGGAAAGGGGGGCAGGAGCAACAAACCAACAATACAGGACTGGCAAGAGAGGCTGTGGCAATATAATAGACCATTGTGGGCAGAAGGAAGAGGCAGTGGTAGTACAACCATACATGCCAACAGACCCGTTTCAGCCAGGAAACTTCTAATGTTTTTAAGCTCAAATGGGCTTTATTTGACCTGTCTCCTCTCTACAATCTCCTCTTTTTCAATGTAACTCAAAGGGGAATATCAATACCCCATTTTTTTTCACAATCTCCCTCTTACCAAGTTCAAAATGTTCGCAAGAATGGTACATTGGATCATGGTAGGCAGGAGGAATTGGGGTAGGGACATGGACTCGGATAACAGAGGACAGGAGGGACATGGAGAGGTGCACCAAACTGACCCTACAGGGCAGGCATCAGGGTTTGCAGCAGCACAATACACCACACAGCGCATGTGCGACGGGAGTACAGCACAACAATCCATAGAAAGCAATAGGGAGGGGACAGGACCATGCACATGGACAACAGAGGACAAAGGGGAAATATGCAATGGTAGCTAGCTGACCATAATGGACAGACAGGAGAGAAAGCTGCAGCATAACAGACCATAAAGGGCAGGAGGGATGGATCAGCGGCATTACAATGGAACAGACAAGCCAGGAGGGAGGGAATAGGGGTCTGCACATGGAAACAGAGAGCTGGGGGCAAGGGGGCAGGACAGGAGCAGCAAGATGACCATGGAGGTCAGGCAGGATGGGCACTAGAAACAAGACACACCATGGAGAGCAACAATGAGACTATGATGGCATACACACAGACCATGGAGGGAAGGTGGGAGGGGGTCAGGGGCAGCTAGCTGACCACACAGGGAAGGTGGGAGGGGCACAGAAGACCATGCATGGCAAGCGGGAGGGTTAGTGGCAGCCCAATGGCTATGATGGGCAAGAAGGAGGGTGCAGGGGCATGCACAAAGGACCATGGAGGATAGAAGGGAGGGTCAGGACCTGGGCACAGACAAGAGAGTTCAGGGGAAGGGGCCTCTCAACAGACCGCGCGGGGCAGGCAGGAGGAGCAGTTGCAGCACAACAGACCAGGGAGGGCAGAAGGGTGTGGCAGTAAAATGGACCATGGAGGACAGGAGGATGGGGATAGGGGCATGGCATGTGGACAGGCAGGGTGGAGGTGACAGGGACAGGTTACAGTCATCTGACAATGCTAGGCAGGTGGGAGGGGAGTGGCATCTCAACAGAACACTCAGAGTAGATAGGAGTGGCAGGTCCATGGAACATGGTGGGCAAAAAGGATGGAGAAGGGGCATGCACAAAGACATCGGAGGGCAGGGTGAAGGAGAATAGGGGCAGCAAGCTAAGCACAGAGGCTAAGCAGATGGGCCATTTAATTGGGCAATGGAGGGCAGGAGGAGTGGACTGGTACATCATGCTAAATGGAGGGCAGTGGCAGCACATCAGACCATGCATGGCAGGAGGGAGGAGGCTAGTCCATGGATTCAGACAACAGAGGATAGGGAGGAGGTGGATGGGGCAGCAAGCTAACTGTTCAGAGAAGGTGGGTATTAGGAACTTTATTGTTTTTAAAATGTGTGTCTGTGCGAACTACTTAAAATATGAACAAGTATGCAGCATAATCTCACTTTTATTCAGGAAGAAGAGGACGTTTGTGACTGTGACCCCGGGCTCACTTGGCAGAAACACCCCCTGACCCTCCACCCCCCTCGCAAAATGTAATGCCCGTGAAAAGGGTAGGTGGACGCAGTGTTATATAGAACATAGTCCTGAGAGCACGATTGAAAATGAAAACTAAATATAGTATATGGTATAAACTATGCACCAAAAAGTGTGATATAAGATGAACCGGGGCGTGAAATATAATATGCAATACATTGTGCGCAATGGCAGATTCATTGTAAAGCGCGAGATAGCACAGGCACTAGCGTGTGCTATGCCATATGCGCCTTGGAGTGTAATATGCACAGGGCAGTGTTGTGTAACCTAACTAGTCTCTAAAGTTGTAATATAAAATGTGTGCTGGGGAGTGTAACGTTGCATATGCACTGTGACAGAGATATGGATCCCAGATTGTAATATGTATGGCATAGCACTGTGCGTTATAACATCGGCATCAAGGAAGGCACGTTAGATGGGGCAATATAACCCGTGTGAAGGCAAGTGTGGCATGACATATTCACGGGGTGGTGTTACAGTGCACATGGGCTACAGAGTGTCATAGCATACGCACTAGCTGGTGAAATACAACACAGAGGTGTGAGGCACTCGGCGGGCACTGGTGGGTGTAACACAGCATTGGGCTCAGCCAGGAGCACGCTGTGACTCTCAAGTGAGGTTTGTCTCCTTTCCAGAGAGTAAAATAAAAAGTATTACACATCCGGCGGTGGATGTGTGTTTTATTAACCATGAGGGGGGTTTCTTGCATAGTTTGGTCGAATTTTTGTCGAATCTCCTTTGAATGGCTTGGTGTGCGTGTATATTAAATGTTCCCGTCAATAGCTACCCATGTTTGTATAAATAAACGCCAAGGGTGTATACTTGGAGAGTACCCACTGGCGGGGGGCACCGAGATTAGGCACGGTAGGGCGTCAGACTCGTCAGAACTTCACTAGCGGTGTAAATACATTCCATGTGGATTCATTCTATGCATAGTCGCCTTTTAATGAATATCACGCAAATCGTCATGGTGATAGGTACATACGGTTTGTCCAGCATGTCCTAGGTGTTTCTATAAATATATATTTTTTTTAAATAATAAAAAACAAAGGCCGGCCCCGGGGGATGGGGTCCCCGGGGCCATAAGTGGCCTGAGGAGGGGGGCAACGCAGCCCCCTCCTAAAGAATTAGAAAAAAAAAAGGCCATGACCCGGGGGTTGGGGTCCCCGGGGCCGATTAAGGCCTTGGGAGGGCTAAATTTTTTTTTTTTCAATAAAAAAAGTTAGGGTGCAGGCCCTGGGGGATGCGGTCTCCAGCGCCAGTAAATTAGAAAAAGAAGGGGAGCCACACAGCCCTCCTTCTTAAAAAAATAAAATAAATAAAAGACCGGCATCGCACCGGAGGCCACGCCCCCTCCTTGCAGCACTCTGCAAACACGCCCCCTGGCCAGTTGTAAGTTGGGGAATTAATTCCCCTTCAATACTGAGGGTCCCTGAGGGCCAACTAGCCCAACAGGTATCTCCAGTATGCACCAGGGAGCTGCGTTGCAGACAGTTGTTCTGAGGCCATGCCCCTTTTTTCACCTCTATGCAACGCAGCTCTGTGGCGCTTACTGGAGGTACCTAGTGGACTAGTTTGACCCTAGGGACCCTTAGGATTCGAGGGGACTTAATCTTTCAACTTAGAACGGCCACAGGGCGAGTTTACACAGTGGTGAAGGGAGGGGACGGGGCCTGAGGTGACGTGTGCAAACACGCCCTGTGGTGCATTTTAAGTTGGTGAAATAATTCCCTTTCAATCCTGAGGGACCCTGGGGGCCAACTAGCCCACCAGGTACTTCCAGTAAGCGCCACTGCTCTGCGTTGCAGAGAGCTGGTGCAGGCTGTGCCCCTTTTTACACCTCTCTGCAATGGCGCTTACTGGACGTACCTAGTGGGCTATTTTGCCCTTAGGGATCCTCAGGATTCATGGGGACTTAATGTCCCAACTTAAAAAATGGCCACAGGGCGTGTTTACACAGTGGGGAAGGGAGGGGACGGGGCCTGATGTGACGTGTGCAAACACGCCCTATGGCGGGTTTTAAGTTGGGGAAATAATTCCCCTTCAATACTGAGGGCCCCTGGGGGCTAACTTGCCCACCAGGTGCTTCCAGTAAGCGCCACTGAGCTGCGTTGCAGAGAGGTGGTCCAGGCTGTGCCACTCTTTACACCTCTCTGCAACGCAGCTCTGTGGTGCTTACTGGAGGTACCTAGTGGGCTAGTTGGACCCTAGGGACCCTCAGGATTCAAATGAACTTAATCTCCCAACAAAAAAACGGCCACAGGGCGTGTTTACACAGTGGTGAAGGGAGGGGACGGGGCCTGAGTTAACGTGTGCAAACAAGCCCTGTGGTGCGTTTTAAGTTGGGGAAATAATTCCCCTTCAATCCTGAGGGACCTTGGGGGCCAACTAGCCCACCAGGTGCTTCCAGTAAGCGCCACTGCGCTGCGTTGCAGAGAGGTGGTCTAGGCCGTGCCCCTTTTTACATCTCTCTGCAACGCAGCTCTGTGGCGCTTACTGGAGGTACCTAGTGGTCTAGTTGGACCCTAGGGACCTCAGGATTCAAGGGGACTTAATCTCCCAACTTAAAACGGCCACAGGGCGTGTTTACACAGTGGGGAAGTGAGGGGATGGGGCCTGAGGTGACGTGTGCAAACACGCCCTGTGGTGCGTTTTAAGAGGTAGTTTTAATCCCCTGCCCTATTATATACTAGGGGCTTACAGAGGAGGTCATGCTGATCACAGGGGGACCCCAACGCATAGTGTTCCCTAGTGTATGTAGGTGTTTTCACTGTATTCTGAGTGTCTTTTAACATAGCACTGGCTCTAGGACTGGTTAGTCAGACTCAGTTACCACCAGTATCCGTCTGACAAAGTTGAGGGTACAGGATGATTTTGCAACAAGGCTTCTTTCTGCTCTTCTGTTTGTTCTTTCTGCACGTTATCCTTCTTCCTGCACTTTTCTTCGTCTTTGAGGACTTCGGTTGCTTCTTTCTGCATTTCTTTTTTTTCTTTCTGTGCATTTTTTCTTCTTTCTTCACATGTCCTATCTCTGTAGGCATAGTTAGAAATAAGCATTTAAAAAACCTTTGAAATTCACTGAAAAAACCATAGATTCAGGGGCGTTATAGTTGGCTGGACTTTTCACTCGTACAAAACCATTGAAATTCCCCCGTTATAGTTAGTTCAGCTAACTATAACTCGCGCGCCCACAATGCACTGCTGATGACGTCACATATTACATCACTCATGACATGGTCAGTGACATCACTCATGACATCACTGATAACGGGGGAATTTCAATGGTTTTGTATGATTGAAAAGTCCAGCTAACTATAACGCCCCTGAAACCTATGGTTTTTTCAGTGAATTTCTAAGGTTTTTTAAATGTTAATTCCTAATTATAACATGCCTGAAACATATGGTTTTTTCAGTGAATATATATATATATATATATATATATATATATATATATATATATATATATATATATATATATATATATATATATATATATATATATATGTATGTATATATATGTATCTGAGGCAGTTAACGGCAGGCACTACAAGCCTGAGCCGCATCAGTGCTGTTTTTCCTAAAGATGTCAGCGGAGGTGGTTCGCATCCGAAAGGCCGCTGCGGAAGAACTTTTTAAAGGTGTGCCCATTAATCTTACTGAGTGGGAAGGTACGGACATTCCAAGTACCGGTAAAGAAACGGATGCGAGGAACTTACTTAAGAGGCTTGAGAAGTGCATTAGGGCAGAAACTACTAAATGGTGGGAACACAAATCCCTGACGAAATACATTGAAGTTGGACGTATTCCCAGGGGTTTGCGTATCCTGCTAGCCCCGAGCTTTGAGAACCCCAACCCCAGTATGTTAAGGGAATGGGGAGAAATTAATTTGGCAGCATCAATGAATTTGGTGCGTATTCTGAAAAAGTTATATTTCTAGATGTTGAGGTATACATTAAAGAAGGGGCAATGGAAACCAAAGCACATAGAAAACCAGCTTTATACGCTTCCAGTGCCCACTCTCAACACCTTATCCAAAGCATCCCTTATGGTGAAATGATAAGGTTAAATAGAATTTGCAGTAACTCTCAAGATTTACATACATCGCAGCAAGAAAGTAAAGACAGGTTTTTACAGCGATGTTACTCCAAAAAATGCATTGAAATGGCAATCAAAAAAAGTATGAAATTCACTAGGGCGGAACTATTAACGGTTAAGTTTCCGTCAGCTGCCCCCTCAAATACAAACAAAGAGATACTAAACATCAACAAACAAACAGACACTTTCAGGATAATTCTGGGATACAGCAAACAGGAAAAAGAGGTATATCAAATCATTAAAAGAAACTGGCCTATCCTTATTAATGATCATGTGATAGGCCATCTGCTGCCCAGAAAACCAACATTAACTTATAGCAGAGCACCTTCAATGAAGGATGAACTTGTGCAGAACAATCCAATTGATAAACCACAGCGTAATTGGCTCTCAAGCAGAAAGGGCTTTACAAAATGTAAAACATGTAAGGCATGCCAAGTCGGTATCAGTAAAAATTCGTACACCACTCCCTTCAGCACAGAAGAAATAAGCATTGATAAAGCCTTAACCTGCAAGACGGACCATGTTGTATATGTTCTCGAGTGCCCCTGTGGTTTGAGATACGTGGGAAGTACCAAGCTGCAGGGGCACAAGAGAATTTTGCAACATATCCGGGCCCTAAAAAACGCAGATCAAACATACCCAGTGGCCCGCCATTTCAGGGATAAACATCAATCCGATCCTAAACATCTAACATTTTATCTGAATGATGCAATACCCAACACTAAAAGAGGTGGTGACAGGGAAAAGGCTTTACGTAGGCTGGAAACCAAATATATCTTGGAGTTAGACTCCAAGCATCCTAGTGGGCTTAATATGACTGAAGGTCTCAATACATGCCTCTAACATATAGGAAACAAGAATAAAAATGAATTGGGCATCAAAGGGTATTTTGCCATCAATGACATCTAAACAACTGTCACATTACCGAACATACAAGCAGCTTGCCTCAAGATTACCAAAATTAAAACCATTAGGGTTGTTATTTACATTGACCACGTTTTTAATCTTTTTTTTAACACTTTTACACACACGATAGGGATAATTTGGCACTTGCACTTTTTTATCAATATTGCACTTTCTGAAGGAAAGCCCTACATATTACAGTCGCTTTGATAACACAAAATCTATATGGTCTTGATAATATCAACACCATACATCTTCAACCAGCAACATATTGCTCAATTTGCACATGTTTGATAATCAAATGTTGTTTTAAAGAAAATTCTGCATAATGAGTATGTCTAGCTTTGGTAAGCTTTTAATCTAAACCGATTTATGATGTTTTTAGAATCAAGTTTTTTTTATGGGCATTTAAGCCAGGATAAACAACATTAAGTAGATACTTTTGCCAATTTTGCACAGTACAATCTAAAGGTATTTATACCGATAAGTTAAATTTACACTGTTCATTGCTATTTTGCACAGAGCTGGTTGTTTACAAAAATTCTAAATGTTTATGTATTACAAAAGGAACGCAATTAGATAATTGGTGGTCAGAGCAACTGGATAGATTATCTATCTAGATCTTTGTACTTATGTTTGGGCGTTCAAATGTATTAGCACTGTCACTTTAAATGAAAAAGAAAAAACAATTTAAATATCATGTGGTCCATCACGAGCGCGTCATGTGATCAAGGCCCTCCGGGGCTGAAACGCGTAATGTATATAGATAGATATATATACACACACATATATATTACCTACTGGTGGTCGCCAGTAGTTAGTTATAGTTAGGACCGTGTTTCCATAGGAAATCTCAAAATTCTATTTTGAATAACTTTGGCGCCGGTTGACGAATCCTCGCGAAATTTTCAAAACTAATGGGGCGCTCCGCTCAGCTCCTACCCTGAAAGTTTTGGGGTGATTCATCAAGCGGGGGCCGAGAAAAAAGGGGGGTCCCAAAACGTGTTTTCCCCATGCATTTTTCCATAGGGACTTTAGTCGCAGCTACAGCCCGAACGGCTGAACAGAATTATTTGAAATTTGGCAGAGAGGTAGCCATAAGGTCCATTAAGTGCCTTTTGCAGGTTTGGTGTAAATCTGTTCAGTATTTCCTGAGAAATTTGCATTTAAATCAATATAAATCTGTACGCGTGCAGCGTGCGCGCACTGAGCAAGTACTGTGCGCGCACCCTGGCGTGCGCGAGCGCACTTCTGATTGGTTGTTAGATGTCAGTAAACATTCGAATCGGTGGAAAACAGGAAGCGGCGGCCGCCATTTTGTCTCTCGCATAAAGAGGGGGTGATAAACAAAGGGGGAGAACGTGAAAAGGGGGCAGAGTGGGGAGCTATTGACCCACTAGGCATTGCAGGGGGTCACAGTAGGACCTTGTAGGGCAAAAAAAAAGATTTATATTTTGAAAAAAATTATCGCCGAGTGCGCGCACCCAGCGCACACACGAAAAAATTTTAAAAACAAAAAAATAATAAAAAATCGCATTTAAGTGTTTAGATATAAGGTGGCTCTAAAAAGAGCCCTTGTGTTTATTGTGTGTTTTTTTGGTACCTACAAGTAAGTACCGATGCAGAGTCTAAAGTTCAAGAGGAAGACTCTGTTCCCTTCATCAGTGAAGTGTACACCATCTCCTCTATAAATGTCTTGCATGTTGTAACGCAAGTTGTTGTGGTATATAGAACCCATACCATAGTCTCTGAGGAAAGCAGAAATAGATTTGTTGACGTGCTTCCTTGCTTTGTCAATCTGCGGACAAAATTGGTTGGACCAGTTCCACTTTTGCCTTTGGCATATGTTAGAATTTACAAAGGCAGTTTGTGGAAAAAGCGCCATCAATTGCACAAAGGTGTCCTTCATAAGCATTTCCAGACCTACCCCAGTTAAAGTGCCTAGGTCATTACCACCAGAGTGCACAATAATAAGGTTAGGCTGTGGGAGATGTATAAAGGTTTTCACCAAAGGCATTAATTGGTGCCACTTTAACCCTCTCTGACCAATCCATTTAATGTCTACATTTGGCAAAGCAAGGTCTCTCACCATACCTCTTTTTACTGCAAATTTTTCACTCCAGAAGACATAGCTGTGACCTACAATCCACACTGTGAACATCTTCCAAGGAGATCTGGATGCACTCAGGAGGCGTCTTTCAGCAGAAAGGCAATATGAAATGAAAGACAGTTGAAAAATGGGGGCACACATAGTTTTTTTTATAAAAAGAACTCATTGGCTGTTTCAAACCATTCTACACTAAAAACTAGGCTGTATGTTTAAATTTTAAAAAGCATGTTTTGTATTGGTACAGAAAAATGTGTTACCAAAGAACATTACTATGGATTGGCTGTTAGGTTTGAAAAGTCAAGCACTCTTTCTCTTTGGATATGAAACATTGTCTGCTGAACTTCTGACCTCTCTCTTCACAGCAGTGTTCCATGACCTGTTGCTATGGTAGCAGGCAGAAGTCAAGTTGGGGGAAGGGTACATTTGGAAAGGGGTTGAAGTTTTCAACCAATAGAAATGTGTGATTTCATTTGAAAAAAAGTGGGAAGCACTGAGATTTGAAATTAACATGTATATGTGTGAAAAAAGAGAGGGAAACATTGCCATTTACTAGTTCTGGAGAGAGGAGAGAGGTGTAGAGCTCTGATATTCTGACTCTGATAGTCTGCTGTTTGAGTGGCTCATTTCTTTCACAACTAACTAATTTTAAAGGTGAGTTATGAGTTTGAGAGGGGAAGTATGTGGTGATTTTTGAGAAAAATATTAGAATTGTGAATCTTCTTCAAAAGTTATGTTTTACATTTTGAGGTTTGCGAGATATTTAACTGTTTTGAACTTGTAAGATATTATGGAGTATGTTTTCACAATAAGTTAATGTGTACTGGTGAGAATGAGGAATACTGTTTTGTGCCTACCATCAAACCATGAGTCTGTGTGCAGAGAAGAATTGTTGACTGAGATTTAATTTTCGTTGCTGTTGAAAAGTAAGACTTGCAGTTGAAAAGAAAGGACAGCTTGTTTTTAATTGTGATGGTTAGGATTTAGCAGAAATCACTTTGAAAGAAAAGAGAGGAAAATGGTAGCACATTTGAAATTAGCATTAGTTCTGTAAGAATTGCAGACCCAGGAAAGGGGCAGCCTGTGTTTTGTGCCTACCAACACAGCATGAGTCGGTGTGCATATAGGAATTGTTGTCTGAGATTTAATTTGTGAAGTTGTTGTTCTGTAAGGATTGCAGACCCAGGAAAGGGGCAGCCTGTGTTTTGTGCCTACCAACACAGCATGAGTCTGTGTGCATATAGGAATTGTGGCCAGAGATGTATTTTGTGTTGCAGTTGTTCTGTAAAACATGCACTTGCAGGAAAGGGACAGCTTGTTTTCTTCAAATGTGGTGGTTAGCAGTCAACAGAAATCACTTAATCTGAAAAGAGAGGCAAAAGCTAAAACATTTGAAACCAATAGGGTAGATTTTCAATTCAAAATAGCAAAGGCACAGGTAGTTGCCATATGTTCAAAACTGAAAATAACCCTTAGCACACATGCACTGTTACATACATCCCAGCAATCTTCATGCAGTTTTGGAAGTCTCTTTGCTCATCTGTCTTGCACCAGACAATACGCAGTCTCGAGAAACAAACTCTTGGCACACACGCAGCAGCTTCTCTCACACTCCCATGTGTAGTACTCAAGTCTGTGTGGTGTTTCAGATAGCACTGTGTAACGCAAACACATTCAACATCACCAAGGCCTCATTTTCTTTGATCTAGTCTAATCACTCACCCTGTAACACATGGTCATGGTCTCAAGGAGCTGTTAGGACATGTGCTGTTTTCTGCCTCTGTAAATGATAAGGGAAATGTGTCAGGCTGTAACAGTAATTTGGTACTATTCAGGAACACTGTTTTGTTCCAAAAAACATAGTATGAGTCTGTGTGTATACAGGAATTGTGGGCACAGATTTAATTTGTGAAGTTGTTGTTCTGAAAGAAATGCAGTCCCAGGAAAGGGGCAGCCTGTGTTATGTGCCTAAAATGATGATATGAGTCTGTGTGCACACAGGAATTGTGGGCAGAGATTTAATTTATGAAGTTGTTGTTCAGTAAGAATTGCAGTCCCAAAAAAGGGGCAGCCTGTGTTATGTGCCTAAAATGATGGCATGAGTCTGTGTGCGCACATGAATTGTGGGCAGAGATTTAATTTGTGAAGTTGTTGTTCAGTAAGAATTGCAGTCCCAGGAAAGGGGCAGCCTGTGTTATGTGCCTAAAATGATGGCATGAGTCTGTGTGCGCACAGGAATTGTGGGCAGAAATTTAATTTGTGAAGTTGTTGTTCAGTAAGAATTGCAGTCCCAGGAAAGGGGCAGCCTGTTGTCTTTACACAAATTATCCCTTAGCACACATGCACTGTTACATACATCCCTGCAGTCTTCATGCAGTTCTGGAAGTCTCCTTGCTCATCTCTCTTGCAGCTGACAATACATAGTCTGCAGAAACACACTCTTGGCACACACGCAGCAGCTTCTCCAACACTCCCATGCGTAGTACTCAGGTCTGTGTGATGTTTCAGATAGCATTGTTTAATGCAAACACATAAAAACATCATCAAGGCCTCATTTTCTTTGGTCTTCTGTGGTCTTTTCTGCCTCTGTGATCTAGAAGGAAAATGTGTCAGGCTGTAACAGCAATTATCAATTGATCTACCACAGTAGTAAATGTGCTTTGAATTTGCAAATCAAATTCTGTTTTCTGCTTAGAAGCACACCATGAGGCTGTGTGCGCACAGGAATTGTGGCCACAGATATAATTTGTGTTGCAGTTGTTCTGTAAAACATGCACTTGCAGGAAAGGGGCAGCTTGTTTTTTTTCAACTGTGGTGGTTAGTACTGTGCACAAATTAGTAAATCACAAATGAGAGGCAAATGGTAAAACAAATGAAATTAATGAAAAGCTTAAAAAATATTTTAATGAATTATAATTACAAAAAAGATTTTTTTTAAGTTTCTTGCAGGTATTGCTGAGCAACAGTGAAAAAATAAAAAAAATGCCTTTAAGGACAAGAATGAGGAAAGAAAAGCAACAACAAGTATATCTGGACTAAATTGGGAAAAAAAAAATAGGAGGAGAAACTGGTGATGGCAAAAAGAAAAAGTCTACTGGTAAGCAGAGTAGAGATTTTTTTAAAAAGATCTTCAAAAAACAAAAAAATGGCAAAAATAAATGTAAAACAAAGAGTGTTTTATGTACAAAGCAACAACAGAGTCAACAGCATAAAACAAAAGCTAATGTACAATCAGAAGTATGTAAAAATGATTTAACACGAAAATTAGATTTTAAAAACATTCGTCGAAAAATGTTTCAGAGAAGAGTGATGTTAAATTTGCTAAAGGATGTGAAAAAATATAAGAAAAAAACTAAAATTTTTAAGCAAAAAAAATTTCTAGAAAATATTGTAAGTAAGGCTTTGGAAATAAAAAGAAAACTTTTTATTCTAATTTTTAATAGGATGCGTAGATTAGATAAATTAGTCAATGCAATGAAGTCACAAAGCAAAAGGAAAAGAGAAGTGAAAAAAAGTAACTTTTGTAAAGTGTTCTTGGGAGAATGGAAGCACAGTTCAAGTACTGAACCATTTTTTAATGAAGAGAGTTATCTTCAAAGTAATAGTTTGTTGCATGCAGTTGACACCAATGGTAGAGCATATGAAGTTAAGGATGGTTGTGTGATGGAAAAAGAGAAAATGGTCCCAAGAAATGAGGAAGAAGTAATGGCTGCTGAGGCTATGGGGAGACGTCCAAAAGCCCCAGTGTACACTTGGAACTGTAGTAGTATTTGTACTGTGCGTCAAGAATCTATTGATAAATTACGTGACTTTCTAAGAGAATATAGTAAAAAGAGTGTAAAACAGAAGATGAAGGTGCTTCAAACACTAGATCCATGCAGAGTGAGAGAGAATACTGGTTTGCAAGGACATTCTCTGGCTTGTCTATCTAGAAAAGTGTGTAAAAGTGTTTTTCATCATTTTAGGATGCTGGCTGTTCATCATACTGAAATGAGAAAGTTTGTGAGAACATTGTATTTTGCTAAAAGTCCAGCAGTAAAGTTGAATGAGTTGAATAATGCTCTGTTCCGTGCATCTGTATCAGATGTAGTGAAGGTTACTGATGAGATTCAGTTTTGTTACTTTGGTCCAGAACAAGAAAGTGCAGAAAAGGACACAGTTAATGAGGAAAATGAGGAACAGAATGTAGAACTCATTATTACTATAAATTTTGAGGAAGAAATGACAAAATTTACTATCATCTCTAATGAAAGACCAACTATTACTTGTATTTGTTGCCGCAGAAGCCATTATAAAATTCAAACAAGGAATGTTGATCTGTATAAAAAAAGTGAAAATGAAGATAATTATAAGTGGAAGGATTTTGCAACATATATATTTCTTGAAAATTGTTTTGAATTGGGTGAAGATCAGCGTATTTGTAAATACTGTTATAACAAGTTAGAAGAAAATAGAATGCCGACCAGAGCTGTACATAATAATTTAGAATTGGATGCTATTCCTGCCGAACTTTCTGATTTAAATACATATGAGTCTATACTCATTCAATGTGTTCATCCGTTCCAGACCATAGTACGTATGGAGCCCAAAACTGGTAAATTACCTCCTTCTGATTTACTGAGAGGTTTAAAAGGAAGAGTGGTGTATCTGCCCTTGGATTTGAAAAAAATATGGAAACTATTGATGCAGATACTTTGGAAACTGAACCATTAGTTATTCTGGTTAATGGTGTACCTACAAAGAATAAGAAGATTTGGCAGGAGCTGGTAGATGTACGGAAAGTACAAAGAGCAAATTTATATTTGAAAAGGAATAATAAATGGTATGAATCAATTTATATAGATGAAGAAGAAGAAGATTTACAAGAAGACACAGAAACACCAACTGGTCAAATTGAAAAAGTGGACAAGTCAAAAGAAGAAGAAATTTATGAACATTTTAGCATACATCCTCTTCATTCAAAAGAAGTTATGGGAGACACTATTGATCTGTTTCAGATGAAGAAAGCAAAAGGAACTCCCGTGAGTGTATGGGAGAAGAGCTTGGAAGCTCGATGTTTTCCTCAGCTGTTTCCTACAGGAAAAGGTGGACGATACGATGAACGCCCAGAACAGATTCCAGCTTCTGAGTATCGGACTACAAGACTATATGCTGAAGATTCAAGATTTCGTCAAAGTATTCCTTATTTGTTTCATCTTTTATTTGAAAGCGACTTGTCTGCATTATCTTATGCAGTAAATCACATTTTAAAAAGTGGAGTACATCTACATAATGTGTCTGCTAAGGATTTTATGGAGAAAGTGCAGCACCGAGATGATCATTTGGAAACACAACTGATCAATCTGATGGCTTGTCAGCGTGGGACAAATGAATATTGGTACCGACGCCATGGAGAATTAAAATGCATGTTACGGAATTTAGGAACTCCTACATGGTTTCTAACCCTAAGCTGTGCCGAGTACGCTTGGGATGATTTACTGGATTTTCTACGAGAGGCAAATTCAAACATTAAAAACATTGAATACAAGACAGCAGGAGAACTGTGCTCATTGGATCCGGTTAATGTTTGCAGATATTTCAATCATAGATTTGAGGCTATGATGTCCTTCATCTGCAATAAAAAAAAATCCACCTCTTGAAGAAGTAGTGGATTTCTTTTGGAGAAAAGAGTACCAGGCAAGAGGTGCTCCTCATATTCATATGCTGTTGTGGATCAAGGATGCCCCAAAATTTGGAACAGATGCTGATGAAGCAGTGTTATCTTTCATTGAAGAATATGCAACATGTGCTATACCTAAAAGCACAGAAGAGAAAAAGTTAAAAGAACAAGTTTTACGTTTCCAAAGTCATCGGTGTGGAAAATACTGTCGACGGAAGTACAAGACCAAAGATAAATTCTACACAAAGTGTCGATTTGGATTTCCAACACCTGTTCTTTCAAAAGGAAGAGTCAACAGTTTTATGTCAGCTGTGCGACATACTATAACCAGAAAATCTCCCAAAAATATATAAAACCTAAAAAGAAAAGAAGAGTCAAAATTTATAAATGACTTCAACCCAGTCATTTTATCCATGTGGAATGCTAACATGGATATTCAGTATGTGGAAGACAATTCTATTGCTGTTGCTCAGTATGTCACATCTTACATCACTAAATCTGAGAAAACAGAATTGAAGGAAATGTGGGAAGAGATTTCTCACGAGAAGACTGTCAGTAAGAAGCTGTACAGTTTCAGTTTAAAGATGTTATCGCATCGAGAAATTGGATTCTACGAATGCTCAGATAGGTTATCATCTGCAAGTCTTTACTCGAAATCCAGAAGAATAATTTGGGTAAGCTTAGGCCTTGCAGGAATGAGAAATCGGGTACTGAAATCTGTTGGAGAAATTGAATATTTGGCCGAGAATGACCCAGAAAGTACAGATATTTTGAAAACAAACATGTTGGACACATATTACCCAAAAATAAGTCATCATCTTGAGAACATGTGTCTCTATGAAGTGCTGCAGAACTACATTTTTTCACGGAAAGCCACAGAAGACATCAACAATGGAAAATATAAAGTCATTGGTGAGGAAGGATGTTTGGTGAAGCAAACAAAAGGAAGTTTGATAAATCACAGGAAGCTGAGTTGCGACACTACTGACAAAAAGGAATTTTACTACTTGGCTCTTTTACAGCTGTTTAAACCATGGCGTTCAGAGGATGAACTACTGGGAGAATTTCAAAGCTATGAAGATTCTTTTAATGCTAGCAAAGATAGCATAGAATGCAGTACTTTCACAACTTATGTCCAAATGTTAAATGAAGAAAATGAACAGGAAGCACAAATTGCAGCTGAAGTAGCTAGAGACAGTTCTCAAGACAGCCAAAGTTCAGGAACACTTAGTCAAGATCCCCTAGGACAACCAATCATAGAAAATGCAGCTGCAGTAGCCATGACTGAAGTAGGAACGGCTATGAATCAAGCACAGGAAAATTCAATCAACTTACTAAATCTGGAACAACAACTGAATGAAGAACAAAAACAAATTTATGAAGAAGTCACCAAAAAAATTGATCATGGATTACTACATGAAAAGAAAGAGTGCTCATGCACATCATTTGAACCAATCAGGATGTATGTGAGTGGACAAGCTGGAACTGGTAAAAGTTTCTTAATAAAGGTCATCAGAAGCTACCTACAGCAAAAAACAGCTGCAAATTTGTCTTGTGTGGTAACTGCTCCAACTGGGTTAGCAGCCTATAACATAAAAGGAATTACCTTACATCGCTTGCTAATGTTACCAGTGGAGCATGAGAACAAAATAGAATACCACAAGCTAACTGGAGAAGCATGCTTCGAAGTTTCAAGAGTGTTGAAGAAGATGCAAGTTCTCATTATTGATGAGGTGAGCATGGTTTCAAATTTAATGCTTGCCTTTGTGCATTTAAGAATGCAACAAATTCTTAAGAGAGACTATGACGTGTTATTTGGAGGTAAACACGTCATAGTTTTTGGAGATCTTTTACAGCTCACTCCAGTTAAAGGACAACCAGTGTTTAATACTGTGACACATGAAGACACGAAGAAGTCATTAGGAAGCATTGGTAATGCGAATATTTGGTCGTTCTTTGAGTACAAAGAACTCACTACCAATATGAGACAAGCAAACGACGAAGATTATGCAAGTATTCTGAAAGATATTAGAATTGGACTACTCACAGAAGTTGGCAAAAAAGCATTCCAGAGTCGTTTGCTACATAATTTATTTCCAAATGAAGAAATAGTTGCAGAGAAAATATACAAGAACATTGCTGAAAAAAATACTGTAATCTGCTTAATGCCAACACTACGTGAGTGCTCAATATTCAATGAGGAACTTTTGAAATTGAAAAAGGAAGAGATTAAGAAAATGGAAGCAGAGGACAAAATTCAGCATGAAAGAATTACTTTTACATTAACAGGCAAACTGAAAAATAAATTGGATTCACTAGAGAAGAACATTTCCAAAACAGCTGGATTAGAAAAAAATCTATATGTTTGCATGAATTGTTGAGTGATTTTAAGGATAAATTTGGATGTAGAAAAAGGTTTAGTGAATGGAGCTATGGGAAGAGTTGTGGGTTTTATTAATTATCAGAAAAAAGAAGGAATTGATGTTTAAAAATAAAATTTGATCAGATAGAAGAAGTTAAAGACATTTGTCGTTGTTCAGTTCGTTTCATGCTTGTGAAAGACTTATATGTACGTAGGAAGCAGTTTCCGTTTTCTCTAGCATATGCTGTAACTATTCACAAGTCTCAAGGATTGACTGTAGATAGTGCTTTTGTAAACATTGGTTCTACTGTGTTCAAAGAAGGTATGGCATATGTTGCTTTGTCACGAGTGAAAACATTATCTGGTTTATTTATGATAGACTTTGATGACTCAAAAGTTAGTGCTGATACAAACTGTGTAAAGGAGTATAATAGATTAAGAAGAACCTATGCTCCTCATTTAGGTCAGTATCCTGTGATTGAAAAACATGTTGTTTCTCGGAAAAGGAGATTTGAAAATATCTGTAATGTGGATGAACAGAACAAAAAAAAAAGGACAGTGATGTGATAGCAAGGAAAAAGAAAAAGGACAGTGTTGAAGAGGTTGTTGGTTGCCATTTTGAAAATAGCTCTGGTGTCAACTGCTATGCAAATGTAGTGCTGAATGTTGTATTTTATCTTGAAAAGTTGCTAGAACAGATAAAAGTAAATCATGGAAAAAGATTGTGTTCACTGCTGAGTCTCCTTTATGAGAAGCTGAGTACTGATAAAACTGAAATAGAAAGTGCTAATGATGTTAGAAATCTTTTAGATGTATGTTCTGGTTCTACACAGTTTAAAGAAAATATCCAGCAAGATGCTCAGGAATTCTTAATATTTATTTTGAGTGTACTAGAAGATGAAGAAGTAGAAGTAGAAAACTTATTTGGTGTCTCTTACAAATGGGAACATTCAATAAAGCTTTAATTCGACATGTGATGTCATAAAAGCACAAAGTACATACAAACATTTACAAATTCATTTTAAAAACATGTCGTAAGAAAATCCAGTTGGATACTATACAATAAATATCTAAGAACTTATTAAATTTTGCAGCTTTGAAAGTTAAAAAGGATAAAAAGGTTGGAATTAATAAATCTCTGTCTCAGTAGCCATGCCCAACCTAGAAATTTGGCCACCCCACAAACTATAGTAGTGTTGGTAGAGGTCTTAAGGATTCTCATGGCTTCAGTGTGAACCCTTGTTCCTAGTAACGGCGTGGATGCAGGCAATGTCCGAAGCAGGGATGTCAGGACTTGGTATGCCCCTCAGATGAGCCGTTCCCCTCACGGCTGGCTCAAGTGGAACAGTGGAACAGAGAATAAGACAACCAGGTAAGCGCGCGTGCTGTGAAAACTGTATGAACACATGTAGTAGTAATGTTGATTCCGAAAGGTTCATATTTTTACCATTACCACAAAGTAAATCAGTGACTTTTAGTAAATTAGTTAAAGATGCCAATCACAACATGGAATGTTCTGAATGTAAATCTGACATGTTTTCCACGTTATTTTTACAGAAATATGGTCAGTATGTAATTTTAATGATGCAACGTTGTAGAGCTGATGGTTCAAAATTGGATACTTTAATAAAGAAGTTTACAGGACAACAATTATCAATTTCTGGAAAAACTTTTGTTACAGTTGCAATAATTTTCCATGAAGGACCTACTGTAACTTCTGGACATTACACAGTTTATCTTAAATGTGAAAAAGGCTGGACACTGTGTAATGATTCCCAATTGATTTTCAAGCAACGTTTGCCTTATGATTTACCCAATTCTTATTTAATTTTTCTGAAACCTAAATTTTGAAAATCAAAAACTGCATCTGAACAAAGCATTTTTTGTAATTTTAAAGGATTATAATTGAAGATATCACTTAAAAAGGATTTTGAAATTACTATTTGGCCTAAAGGAAAAGTAATAAAAACAATTGTGGACTCCTTTGACAGAAATTATTTTGGCATGTGTGCTTTTGCGACAAGGTTTAAAGACGGTTTGTCTAGAAAATTTTTATTCATCTAGAAAAGTACTTGTAATATATATGTAATATTTCTAATAAGGTATATTTTAGTGAGGAAAGTTTTAGGGCTTTTTTTAAACAATCTTTCAGATTGTTTTTTTTTTGCCCGCTGTTAAATGATGAATACAATTGTTTTCACTATTTTAAGTGAAAAATAAAAAATTCTGAAAACAGCAAAAAAAGGGCAAAAAATTGCTTTGTAAAATATGTAAAAACATCAAGGGCCTCATGTAGGTAAATAAATTTTACCGGTTCATAAATACCGAGCCGTACCGAATCGGTAAATTAGAACCGGTAAGTTATATGTAGGTAAAAATTCGGTAACAGTTACCGATTCGGTAACATTCGGTAAATACGAATTGGAATTCACCGAATCGGTAAATACCGAGGTGGTATCCACCGAATCGGTAAATACCGAGGTGGTATCCACCGAATCGGTAAATACCGAGGTGGTATTTAGCGAATCGGAAAATACCGAGGATACTACCACCTTCCCTTAACTAAGTAGCCAATATCATAATCATGTCATTATAGAAGGTCTCTCAGGCTTGAATAGGGGACCCCATACCTCAAAGTTCAGCTTAGTGAAATCACATCACAGGAGCATCAGGAGTCTCCTCGCAGGAAGGCTCGTCTTCGGTCTGAATAATAAACATGATGTCTGAGATATGAAAAGCACCAACTGTCAGGTATGTGCAGCTGCGCGTGTGCCATGGCTAAATCGTGGGTCGAACAACCTAGAGTGGAAAACATGCATTGTGTAAAATTCCAGACTGTGTGTCACAGCATGTACAGACCAAGGTCGCTGCGCAGAGCTTGGGATGGGAACAACAGAATGCACTCGTCTGAAGGAAGTCTCGAGTCAGCAGTTTATTCAAGAAAGAACATGTAAACGCAGTGTCGTGTGCAAAGACACAAATATGGCTACATAACATTCAACGTGGTTATGCCAACTGAACAATGCATGTACGTATTCAGGGAGAACTCACTACACGCCCCCTTGAGCGAAGCAATATGTTATAGGCAAGAAAAGAGAGAACGCAGAGTTCAGTTTCGTCAGAGCAGAACAGGGCGTAACCAATGCAGCGCCAAAGTCCTACAGTCCAATTAATTGCAGCATACAATTCCAAAAGACACAATGCAAGTATAGTAAAAAACTCAAGCAGACCATCAGGAAGAGAAAAACGAGAAATAAAAGGAATAAATGTTGCGCCAGGGTGCTGTCCAGTAGCACAGGCGCAATGGACGACAATCCAGTTAATCCATGAATGTATAGGCAGCATATGTGGCCACGGCTTCCAACAAGCAATCGTTTTCAGGGCCACTAAAAGTCTCAGCCATCCAAGTGAGTAAAGAAAAGGAACATACGTGTTCTCCAACCAACGGAGCCTCTAGCACAATCAGAGGGCACCCGGAATGTTCCTCCAAATAGCTCATGGACAAGAAGTCGTAGGCTGCCGCTGAGATGTCCCAATTACCCAGGATACCATGCGCCGCTCCACACGCCATGATCCGGACACCAGAACAGGACAACTCGTGAGACACTAAGGGCCGCATCAGTCGATCGAAATCCGGCACCGGAGACACCATGTTGGTCAAGCACAAATCCAGAGGCCATTCAAAGGGACAATCCAGGCAGTGTAATACAGGTTGTACGCAGGTGAAGTAGGAATACCTGAAGGATAATCCATAAGCCAGGCTCAAAGTCGCCAATGGCAAAGTACCATAGAAGTCAAGCATCCTATCACGAAGAAGATGCAGACGGGACAGGTGCTCGTGTGGCACAGAAGGAGCAGCCATTCCGTAGTATGAAAAGTAAAAGCAGCACACCTGCCACCCGCGCCAGAAGCAGCGGAACACCTCCAAAGATGCTCGAGAACAGTGAATGAACAAATGCCGGAATTACACCAAAAATAGTTTGGAAAGAGGTCACGAGACCCGAGCCCCACATGTTAAAAAAAATTGAGCCAGGCCGGTCGTGGACGAGGCATTGATAATACTTTGGATCAAAGAGCCGAAATGCAGGGGGAGGTCAGTATTCAGAGGCGCCTGTTCCTCAGTGCGCGTAGTAGCAACGTGAAGGACAAATATTTCACGAGAGGAAGTCAAAGGCACCTCTTTGTGGGACAATGGCGCTCTATTCTGCTCAACTTGTTGGACTCTGCTTTCAAGGTTGGAATCGAAGGCCAGATGGAAACATCCCGCCGCCCATGCGGGGGTGGAAAAAGAACAGTATTGCAGCAGACACCTTCATGCGAGACAGTTATGTACGGGATTACCACTCACATCCCGCAGCAAACTTCATTAATCATAATTAAATGAATACCGTTTGCAAGCACAGTGAAAGAAGGTGTAATCACAGGCACTGGGATACCTCGTAGGACGCACGCCAAAATCGGGGCTTGTACATTGCATGCGCCGTGTACTTGCATGTGCCTATTGTCTCATGTATGAATCCTAGAAGTGAGAGTGCTAGAGCTAATATCTATAACGGCTTAGGCCTTCTCCATGTTTGCTTGGTCAATAGCTCTCAGTCTGGAAGCCGCCTCACTGTGCGACAACTTGCAGACCTCGTTGTAAATAGCATACGCGCACCTTTTGGTTCTGCCACCCACGGGACCATTCACAACATCATTCCATTCGGTATGCACATTGATGGAGTGGGTGGACTTCCTGATCCTGTAGATGTGCTCTGTGTCAGCTGGTGGACAGAGTGGGATGTGTGTCCCATCAATGCAGCCAATATAATGGTGGAAGAACTTCCTGAAGGAACGGGACAGGCAACTCTAGGATACACCACCCACCGCAGCTGTCACCACCTGAGAAATGCCGGATGCCAGCAGATGTGGGCTGCAGAGCACCTGCACATGTGGGGGTATGGCGTGCGCCCTTCTTATTGGCTGGTCCAGGAGTGGGTGCGGGTCCCTGATTGAGTCCATGATGGTTTCGGGGTGTAGCCTGTACCTCTCATGTGTCTCTGCATCAGTCAGCTGGAATAGTGTGATGCGCTGTCTGTGGATGTGTTCCTTCCGTCGCCAAACCCTCAGTCCTGCTGCCTGTAGACGTAGGCGCCTTGCAATGACGTACATAGCTGCCAGGGTGTCCACGCTGTTGCATTTTGGGATTGCTTAGCTGCACTGTTGTTGGTTACCACCTGCTTTCAATCCGTGTTAATTACCGACTCTTATTTACCGATTTTCTTGGATTTCTTAATTACCGAGTGCTCCTACATGTCATTTTAACTTTTTACCACTTCATATTTACCACTTCATATTTACCGATTCGTTAATTATGTATTCGGTAAATATGAATCGGTATTTACCGCCTCATATTTACCGAACAGTGGTTTTTGGACTCCTACATCTCACTTGTCTGAATACCGGTCGGTAACGGCATATTTACCGAAAATCGGCCGTTACCGACCGGTATTTGGCTACCTACATGAGGCCCCTAATGCTTTTTGTAATGTATGATTGAATATTAATACTTTTTTTCTTTTTTTGCAGAACTGGAAAGAAAAAAAAAAAAAAATTATGTTCCCTTGCAAAATACTTTAAAACATTTTTTTCAAAATAATTTATTTTTTTTTAAAAATAAGTGAAAAATATTTGTATTTCTCAATCCTCCCTTTTCATGCTTCCATTTCTTCACCTCTTTTTGTACATTAAATTAAAAAAAAAAAAAAAATTCAAAAAACATCCTTGGGTGCGCGCAGGGTGCGCGCACCCCAAAAAAATAAAAAATAAATCCCCCCCAAAAAATTTTTGGGGTTTAGTTTTTAAGTGGCTCTTAAAAGAGCCCTTGAGTTAATGGAGGGAAGCAGGAAGAGAAAAACGAAAAAAAGACAAAACATCTATGGCCTACTGCACTCATGGGCATCAAATTTTCTCTGAATGAGATCAAGACTGGTCTCACACACAGAAATAAGTTTACCGCAATCAGTGCAGCGTGTGGACAACCTCGCAAAACAAGGTGGTCCAAAACGAGGTGTAGAAGAAGGCAAAGGCACCACTGCAGAAGAAGTGCTCGCCTGAGCTGCCGAAGATGTGCTCGGCTGAGCTGCTGCAGATGTCGTCGGTTGAGCAGGTGGAGGGTTTGCTCCAGAAGCTCGACGAAAAGTCACTGGATGCATTTTGTCAACATGCCTCAACATAGTGTGAATGCTAAAAGAATACTTCTTGTTAGGATTCCCACGTGACAAGACTTTTTGACAAAGTACACATGTAACTTTAGGTGCATTTACCTTTTTTTGTCCCTCTGGAAAAGTGAAAAACTGCCATATAAAGCTGTCTTTCTGCTTTCTGCTCCTCTGCCTCTCAAGAGTGTCCTGGTCACTGTCTGAAGATGGTTGCTGTTCAGCCATTGTCTCTCAACAACAGAATAGCTCCTTCTCCAAAGGAATCAGAACTAATAATGAGGGGAGTAGGTGCGGTTTGGGAAGAATCTGGAACTGAAAGTACTTCAAACCAATCAAAAGTGATGATTCTTGATCACATGACTTGCCATGAGGGGATTGGGTGTGGTGTTGAAACAATCAGAAACTGAAAGTAATGTTAACCAATTAGAAGTGTTGTTTTATTGAGCATATAACCCGAGGTGCGCGCACTGAGCAAGCTCCAAGCGCGCACCTCGTGATTACGCATGCGCGAACGCGTAGGAGCGCATGTACATACGTCATATGCGCGCACGTAACGCGCATACGTTGAAAACACGTATACGCGAACGTTATTGCGTGTAATTTAAGCGTATGCGGAAGTGAACCGCGTGGAGCGCGTACGACGCACGCACGCATGTGTACGTACGTACGCATACGTACTGGGTGCACGCTCCCAGCGCGCACTAGAACGTATGTATGCGTACGTAAATAACGTACGACATTATTCATACAAAAACTTACGAAAACGTACTAGGTGCGCGCTCTGAGCGCGCACCCCAAGAATTTATATAAAAAACTAAAAGTGGAGAAAAATTAATAGAAAAAATTAAATATACTGTTCAACTTTATCCTAATTGAATTTTTTTTTAAAAAAGCAAAAACAAATAAAAGGATACAGATAATATATAAAAGAATACATAGGAATTTTATTTTTTTAATAAAAAAAAAAATATTTAATTAAATAATTCAAAAATTAGCATTTTATAACCGTACAAATTCACTGAAAAAACCAAGGTTTCACACACGTTATAGTTAGGAATTAGCATTTAATAAACCTTGCAAATTCACTGAAAAAACCATAGGTTTCACACATGTTATAGTTAGCTGGACATTTCTCTCATACAAAACCAATGAAATTCCCCCGTTATAGTTAGTTCAGCTAACTATAACTCGCGCCCCCGCAATGCACTGCTGATAACGTCACATATTACATCACTCAAGACATGGTCAGTGACATCACTGATGACATCACTGATGACATCTCAAATGACATCACTGATGACATCACTGATGACATCATCATTGTGGTAGAGTGGCAGACCTCCTCTCACCCTAATATAACCTTTGATACACACATTCAAAAATAGAGGCTAAAATTTCCAAAACAATGGACATACCAATACCAGTTACAACAACCTCTTCAGTAATTCTAAGATCCACATACACATCCACTCATTCACCAACAGTCCTGTACAGTCACTCATACATGTACTCACTCATCATATGTACTCATACACCTATACATCCTGTTACACAATGCCTCTCATCCATAGAGTTACTGACACACATAGTCACTCATGCTAATAAAGAATCAAATATACATTTACTTGCATATACAGTTATACACACACCACCACACTTACTTCTACGGAAACTTACACATACTTAGTCTTTTAAACAATCACTTATGGAAACACATACTTATTCATACAGGAACTCTTTCAATCTTTCACTCTCACATATACTCACTTATATACACCAATAGTCACATATACAAGTTTAAAACATATGTAGTTACTCATAAAGACACTATTGAGACAGTCATTCACTCACTAACACACCCATACACACACTCATCCACCCATACAGTCCTGCACACATGCTGTCTTCAACACATACAAACAGTGAGTCACTCATTCATGCACCTATGCACTACCTACTACCCCCACCGAACCATGCAGACACTCATACTGATACTCAAAAAACCAACTAATAACCTATATAGACACCCATGTAGCTACTCACCAACCCATGCAGCCACTTATACACAAAGTGAGAGACTGATACAGATATTTACATATTTAAAGATTACTCTCTAAGCCATGTATTCACTATGATACACTTAATCAGTCAGTTACACAATCAATTTTTCAAAAACAAATCATCCATTTAGACACTTATATACCCACTTATTCTTCCATCGACCTTGAGATATACATATATAAAACATATTTAATTTTCAGAAAAACACACATTCACTCAAGCATCCCCACACTGTCCCGGGGACCACCACCTCCCCAGGGCACTTTGTATTTAAATACGGGGGTCTGTTGCAGATCCCTGGGCCCCAGGCAGCACCACCTCCCTGGGGCTTTAAAAACATTGGGAGGGGTCTGCACGGCCCCGCTCCTAGAGCCCTTGATGTTCCTGGGGACCGCCACCACCCAGGGCCGGCTCCTTCAATGTCCCGGTTGCCCACCCCCGGGACATTGCTGTTTGCTATTGCAGGGTGGGAACACGGCTCCCACCCTGCCATAGCAAACACTGCTTTGCTTCGTTGAAGTGAGAGCAAGAAAGGCTGCTCTTGCTTCAATGGAGCAAAGCAGATTGCTTTTGCGCAAGGGAAGCTGCATGTCAGCAGCTCCCCTTACCCAAAAGCAATGCCGGCTCCCGCAGGAGGAAGGGAGCCGGAAGGGACCGTGGGGGCATTGGGGCTCCCCCCACAGTCCCCAATGCTAAGGGCCAGCCCTGGGGAATGGGGTCCCCGGGGCCAGAAGTGACCCGGGAGGGCGGCCACGTGGCCCCCTCCCATATAAATAAATAAACAAAAGGAAGTCATGCCCTGGGAGATGTTGTAGCCGGGCCAAAATTGGCCCAGGGAAGGGGGGCCACGTGGCCCCCCTTCCCTATAAATACAATTGAAAGAAGTAGGCCTTGTCCCGGGGGATGGGGTTCCCAGGTACGATATTGGCATCTGGAGGGGGCCCGCACAGCCACCTTCCCATTTTTTATTTACTGTTTTAAGAAAAAAGGGGTCAGGCCCTGGGGGATGGGGCCCCAGAGCCCCAAAAATACAAAAAGAAAGGAGTCCCCTTCTAAAAAAAATGTTTACAAAAAAAGCCCTGCTCTCTCCCTGCACCACTCTGCAAACGCACCCCCTGGAGCGTTCTTAGTTGGGAAATTAAGTCCCCTTGAATACTGAGGGTCCCTGGGGGCCAACTAGCCCACCAAATACCTCCAGTAAGCGCCACAGAGCTGGATTGCAGAGAGGTGGTCAGAGGTCACACCCCTTTTTACACAACTCTGCAAACACGCACTGCTGGTGGGGCGAGTAGGAGCTGTTGTGTCCTGAGGACCTCAGGTCACAAGTGGAATTCATCCCCGAGCAGCAGTATGGCAGGAGGCATGTTCGTGGAGTGGTGTAAAAAGGGGGCGTAGCCTTGGAGCACTCTCAGCAATCCAGCTGTGTGGGGCTTACTGGAGGTACCTGGTGGGCTAGTTGGCCCCAAGGGACCCACAGGATTCAAGGCGACTTAATCTTCCAACCCAGAACATGCCAGGAGATGCATCTGCAAAGTGATGGAGAAAGACGGCGTGGCCTGGTAGGAGAAGTTAGCAATCCTGCTGTGTGGGACATACTGGAGGTCATAAGAGGGGTGGTTGGCCCCCAAGGTTGACATTCGGGACTAACTACCCCTCCTGTTACCTCCAGTAAATCCCACACCATTCTCCACCACTCTGCAAACACGACTGCTATGTTATAGTTAGAAATTAGCATTTAAAAAACCTTAGAAATTCACTAAAAAACCATAGGTTTGAGGAACGTTATAGTTAGAAATTAGCATTTAAAACACCTTAGAAATTCACTGAAAAAAACATAAGTTTTAGGGACTTTATAGTTAGAAATTAGCATTTAAAAAACCTTAGAAATTTACTGAAAAAAACATAGGTTTTTTGGGACGTTATAGTTGGAAATTAGCATTTAAAAAAACCTTGGAAATTCACTGAAAAAACCACAGGTTTCAGGGATGTTATAGTTACTTGGACATTTCACTCGTAAAAAAACAGAGAAATTAAGCCGTTATAGTTAGTTGAGCTAACTATAACTCACGCCCCAGCACTGCACTGCTGATGACGTCACATATTAAATCATTCATGACATGGTAAGTGACATCAATGATGACATCACTGATGACATCTCAAATGACATCACTGATGACATCATCCAGTGACTGAGTGTTTCTAAAAAGTTCAAGAACGTTATATCTATATATCCCAAGGTATGTTGAAGAATGATTGGTTGTCTGAGTACCTGCATGGGTGCCTGAGTGTCTGTGTGGGTGGGGGTGTGACTCCCTGCATGGATGTGTGAGTGGGTGATTCACTGGGTGTATACATTTATGAGTGCATGTGTTGGGAACTCCATGGGTGAGTGAGTGTATGTTTAGCTGTGTTGGTGAGAGAATGGATATCTTAGTGCTATATCTGTAAGTGCCTACAGATGTGAAAGGCAATATTGGTGGGTGTTGGAGTATATCCGTGAGTATATGTGACAGTGAGTGATTGTGACAGTGGCTGCATTGATAAGTGTGTGCCTATGTCAGTAATTGTTGAAGACAGTACGTATATGGTACTATCTGTATCAATAAGTGACTCGGTGTGTGTATAACTTTATAGGTGAGTAAATGGCAGTATAATTAATTCATTGTGTGACTGACTAGGTTTTGGAGTACCTCTTCGGGTGAGTGGCAGTGTGTGAGTGTCTATATGGGTGTATGAGTAGATATATCAGTGGCTGTATTGAATGACTGCATGTATGAGTGACTATGGGTTAGTGGGTGGATATGTGTGTAGACGTATGAATCACTGAGCGGGTATGTACTAACTGCTATTGGGTTGTCTATGTTTTCGATATTGGTAGTCTGTATTTTAGAGTGGGTTTATCAAAGGTTTTATTAGGGTGTGAGGAGGTACATCAGATGATCACATGGATGATGTCATCAGGGATGTCATTTGAGCTGCCATCAGTGATGTCATAAGTGATTTCACTGACCATGTCATGAGTGAAATAATATGTGACGTCATCAGCAGTGCATTGCGGGGGTGCGAGTTATAGTTAGCTCAACTAACTATAACGGCCAATTTCTCTGGTTTTATATGAGTGAAATGTCTAACTATAACGTCCCAAACACCTATGGTTTTTTCACTGAATTTCTAAGGTTTTTTTAATGCCAATTTCTAACTATAACGTCCCTAAAACCTATGTTTTTTTCAGTGAATTTCTAAGGTTTTTTAAATGCTAATTTCTAACTATAATGTCCCTTAAACCTATGGTTTTTCAGTGAATATATATATATATATATATATATATATATATATATATATATATATATATATATATATATATATATACAAATTCACTTAAAAAACCATAGGTTTCACACATGTTATAGTTAGCTGGACATTTCACTCGTGAAAAACCATTGAAATTCCCCCGTTATAGTTAGTGCAGGCAACTATAACTCACGCGACCGCAATCCTCTGCTGATGACGTCAGATATTACATCACTGTATTTAGACACCTATTTACCCATGTCTTCTTCCATTAATCTTTAGCTATACATATATTACAAATATTTTTTTTTCAGAAAGACACATATGTCATCAGTGATGTAATATCTGACGGATTCTCATTGGTTTTTTACGAGTGAAATGTCCAGCTAACTATAACATGTGTGAAACCTATGGTTTTTTAAGTGAATTTGCAAGGTTTTTTAAATGCTAATTCCTAACTATAACGTGTGTGAAACCTACGTTTTTTTAAATGCTAAGTTATGTATGTATTATTATATTTTTCATATATTTATTTTACAATAAACTACCTATGTATATAGTTATAGATTGACTGTATCCTGTAATATGGAATGGCTCGTTTAAAATGTTTTCTTTTTTTTTTTAAATGTTTTCCACCGTGCACGCGATTGACCCTTGACAAAGGCAAGGGGGTCAGAAACTCTCTACCCTGCCCCCTTTTCACGTTCGCCACCTTCCTTTTCCCTGTCGCACACAAAACAAACAAAATGGCGGCCGACACTTCGACCGATTCGAACGTTGACTGACATGTAACCACCAATCAGAATTACGCTCGCGCACGTTAGGGTGCGCGCACCGTGCACGCACGGTGCGCACACGGTACGCGCTTATAGATATTTATGTGCTTTTAACTGCAATTTTCTCAGGAACTACTGAACAGATTGACTCCATATATGCAAAAGGCACATGCCTGACCTGAGGACTACCTCTCTGCCAAATTTCAAGTAATTCTGTTCAGCCGTTCGGGCTGTACCTTCGACTAGGTCCTATGGGAAAATGCATGGGGAAAACGTGTTTTGGGACCCTCCTTTTTTCTCGGCCCCCGCTTGACGAATCACCCTGAGACTTTCAGGGTAGGAGCTGAGCGGAGCGCCCCATTAGTTTTGAAAATTTCGCGAGGATTCGTCAACCGGCGCCAAAGTTATTCAAAATAGAATTTTCAGATTTCCTATGGAAACACGGTCCTAACTATAACTATCTACTGGCGACCGCCAGTAGATAATTATATATATATAATACATATATGTATGATAACAGATTATGCTCAACGGAAGTGTAATCAATTGAAGTGATTGATGGCCCAGAATCCATATAGACCTTGATAGAACTGTAGCGTCTTTGAATGTCAATTGATATAACTGCAAAGCATTTCGTATTCAGAGAAGGTAAAAAGGCACTCAGCCATGATTTGTTTTAGGACACTTAGTCCCAACCCACACTCTATAATATCGAAATATGTAGTACATTTTGTATCCTCACGAATGTCCTTAATTGAAATGCACCAGGTGCCTTGTATTTACAAATGACAAACCAGAACCATATTGAGCACATTACATGCAATGCTTGTTCTGTCTGTGACATATGCGCTAGCATTGACAGAACAATGCTAATTAGATCATGCAAGGGGGTCTCACATTTATATTACGATACCCCACATAGGAATGAATTGAATTCCTCACGTTATTGTATTATTTCAACTACAATACCCACAATGCATTATAATGGCACCTTGACATATGTATATAAATAGTAAGAAATTAAAGTAGGACTGTTGCAAAAATCTACCGTGATCAGGAACTCCGGTTCGAAACGCGTAGGGAGGATTACGTTTGAAATTAAATAACAACTTTAACACCGGGAGGAGTGCCGCGTCTTCTTTTCTTTGGGATGATATATATATATATATATATAAATCAAAAGATTGCCCTGATGCAAGGACGCCCACGCAGATGAGTGCTTTCGCCAAAGCTTTTATTTTCGAAACTGGCATTTAAAATCCATCAGCAATATTCCCTTACGCGTTTCAGAGCTAGGGGGCTCCTTCGTCAGAGGGTGACGCTGTGGAAACTGACGAACTCGCTGGGGCGCCATTAAATGCATGCACAAATACTGCCCACGTGGGCCTCACACATGAGTCATATTTCAGGCATGCTGGAACCCGTAGTTCAATACCTGCGAGAAGTTTTCCCCAAGTGGGTTCAGTTTCAATCCAGTGTCATTAATAAAACAAATGTACTGCCCGAGTGGGCTGGAGTGAAAATGCCAGTTCCCTTTCACTCTGCTCAGCTGCACCTGAAGGTCCGATTTTTCAAACCGATTGGCCCCATATTGCAGTCCATGGTGGGGCATCCTTCTCGGCCAGGCTGCCGAGTACAATAAATCAAAAGATTGCCCTGATGCAAGGACGCCCACGCAGATGAGTGCTTTCGCCAAAGCTTTTATTTTCGAAACTGGCATTTAAAATCCATCAGCAATATTCCCTTACGCGTTTCAGAGCTAGGGGGCTCCTTCGTCAGAGGGTGACGCTGTGGAAACTGACGAACTCGCTGGGGCGCCATTAAATGCATGCACAAATACTGCCCACGTGGGCCTCACACATGAGTCATATTTCAGGCATGCTGGAACCCGTAGTTCAATACCTGCGAGAAGTTTTCCCCAAGTGGGTTCAGTTTCAATCCAGTGTCATTAATAAAACAAATGTACTGCCCGAGTGGGCTGGAGTGAAAATGCCAGTTCCCTTTCACTCTGCTCAGCTGCACCTGAAGGTCCGATTTTTCAAACCGATTGGCCCCATATTGCAGTCCATGGTGGGGCATCCTTCTCGGCCAGGCTGCCGAGTACAATAAATCAAAAGATTGCCCTGATGCAAGGACGCCCACGCAGATGAGTGCTTTCGCCAAAGCTTTTATTTTCGAAACTGGCATTTAAAATCCATCAGCAATATTCCCTTACGCGTTTCAGAGCTAGGGGGCTCCTTCGTCAGAGGGTGACGCTGTGGAAACTGACGAACTCGCTGGGGCGCCATTAAATGCATGCACAAATACTGCCCACGTGGGCCTCACACATGAGTCATATTTCAGGCATGCTGGAACCCGTAGTTCAATACCTGCGAGAAGTTTTCCCCAAGTGGGTTCAGTTTCAATCCAGTGTCATTAATAAAACAAATGTACTGCCCGAGTGGGCTGGAGTGAAAATGCCAGTTCCCTTTCACTCTGCTCAGCTGCACCTGAAGGTCCGATTTTTCAAACCGATTGGCCCCATATTGCAGTCCATGGTGGGGCATCCTTCTCGGCCAGGCTGCCGAGTACAATAAATCAAAAGATTGCCCTGATGCAAGGACGCCCACGCAGATGAGTGCTTTCGCCAAAGCTTTTATTTTCGAAACTGGCATTTAAAATCCATCAGCAATATTCCCTTACGCGTTTCAGAGCTAGGGGGCTCCTTCGTCAGAGGGTGACGCTGTGGAAACTGACGAACTCGCTGGGGCGCCATTAAATGCATGCACAAATACTGCCCACGTGGGCCTCACACATGAGTCATATTTCAGGCATGCTGGAACCCGTAGTTCAATACCTGCGAGAAGTTTTCCCCAAGTGGGTTCAGTTTCAATCCAGTGTCATTAATAAAACAAATGTACTGCCCGAGTGGGCTGGAGTGAAAATGCCAGTTCCCTTTCACTCTGCTCAGCTGCACCTGAAGGTCCGATTTTTCAAACCGATTGGCCCCATATTGCAGTCCATGGTGGGGCATCCTTCTCGGCCAGGCTGCCGAGTACAATAAATCAAAAGATTGCCCTGATGCAAGGACGCCCACGCAGATGAGTGCTTTCGCCAAAGCTTTTATTTTCGAAACTGGCATTTAAAATCCATCAGCAATATTCCCTTACGCGTTTCAGAGCTAGGGGGCTCCTTCGTCAGAGGGTGACGCTGTGGAAACTGACGAACTCGCTGGGGCGCCATTAAATGCATGCACAAATACTGCCCACGTGGGCCTCACACATGAGTCATATTTCAGGCATGCTGGAACCCGTAGTTCAATACCTGCGAGAAGTTTTCCCCAAGTGGGTTCAGTTTCAATCCAGTGTCATTAATAAAACAAATGTATGTGTTTCGAAAATAAAAGCTTTGGCGAAAGCACTCATCTGCGTGGGCGTCCTTGCATCAGGGCAATCTTTTGATTTATTGTACTCGGCAGCCTGGCCGAGAAGGATGCCCCACCATGGACTGCAATATGGGGCCAATCGGTTTGAAAAATCGGACCTTCAGGTGCAGCTGAGCAGAGTGAAAGGGAACTGGCATTTTCACTCCAGCCCACTCGGGCAGTACATTTGTTTTATTAATGACACTGGATTGAAACTGAACCCACTTGGGGAAAACTTCTCGCAGGTATTGAACTACGGGTTCCAGCATGCCTGAAATATGACTCATGTGTGAGGCCCACGTGGGCAGTATTTGTGCATGCATTTAATGGCGCCCCAGCGAGTTCGTCAGTTTCCACAGCGTCACCCTCTGACGAAGGAGCCCCCTAGCTCTGAAACGCGTAAGGGAATATTGCTGATGGATTTTAAATGCCAGTTTCGAAAATAAAAGCTTTGGCGAAAGCACTCATCTGCGTGGGCGTCCTTGCATCAGGGCAATCTTTTGATTTATTGTACTCGGCAGCCTGGCCGAGAAGGATGCCCCACCATGGACTGCAATATGGGGCCAATCGGTTTGAAAAATCGGACCTTCAGGTGCAGCTGAGCAGAGTGAAAGGGAACTGGCATTTTCACTCCAGCCCACTCGGGCAGTACATTTGTTTTATTAATGACACTGGATTGAAACTGAACCCACTTGGGGAAAACTTCTCGCAGGTATTGAACTACGGGTTCCAGCATGCCTGAAATATGACTCATGTGTGAGGCCCACGTGGGCAGTATTTGTGCATGCATTTAATGGCGCCCCAGCGAGTTCGTCAGTTTCCACAGCGTCACCCTCTGACGAAGGAGCCCCCTAGCTCTGAAACGCGTAAGGGAATATTGCTGATGGATTTTAAATGCCAGTTTCGAAAATAAAAGCTTTGGCGAAAGCACTCATCTGCGTGGGCGTCCTTGCATCAGGGCAATCTTTTGATTTATTGTACTCGGCAGCCTGGCCGAGAAGGATGCCCCACCATGGACTGCAATATGGGGCCAATCGGTTTGAAAAATCGGACCTTCAGGTGCAGCTGAGCAGAGTGAAAGGGAACTGGCATTTTCACTCCAGCCCACTCGGGCAGTACATTTGTTTTATTAATGACACTGGATTGAAACTGAACCCACTTGGGGAAAACTTCTCGCAGGTATTGAACTACGGGTTCCAGCATGCCTGAAATATGACTCATGTGTGAGGCCCACGTGGGCAGTATTTGTGCATGCATTTAATGGCGCCCCAGCGAGTTCGTCAGTTTCCACAGCGTCACCCTCTGACGAAGGAGCCCCCTAGCTCTGAAACGCGTAAGGGAATATTGCTGATGGATTTTAAATGCCAGTTTCGAAAATAAAAGCTTTGGCGAAAGCACTCATCTGCGTGGGCGTCCTTGCATCAGGGCAATCTTTTGATTTATATATATATATATATACACATATATATAGTGTTAAATATTATATTTAACATTAGTTTCCCTGTGGGTCAGGTTATTTCCCTGCCTCCATTGTTTGCTATAGCAATGTGTGTGTTGTAGTACCATTTGTTGGCAATGGGTGATTCACGACTTACTCCAGAGACTTGTGGACACAGCAACTATTTATCCCATATTGCACTACCAGTCCACATTGCTGGAGGAGACAGGGCTTTCAACAACTTCTACTCTTCTCTTCCCCGCTGCATGGGACTTGCTACCTCACACCTGGGGCACTGGAACCACTCAGGTCATATTGCACCACAAGCTAAAAGAAGTGAGGCTTTCTACCTTAGCACTTCATAGCACGCTTCTCTTCCCCGCTGTGTGGGACTTGCTCCCAGAGACTTGGGGGGACAGGAACTACTCAGCCCATATTGCACCAATAGCCCTCTAAGCTAGAGGAAGTGGGATATTTTACATTTGGATACATAGGGCACCTCTTGCATCAAGGCACTGCCTAGGTGAAGACTAGGTCAGGAATGGGCCTGTCTGCACCTGTCAGACCCCTGAGAAGGCTGGGCTATCCCTCTTGGACTGAGTGTTTATTATTTCAACAATGGCCAAAAGTTATGTCTCAACGATTTCCAAAGGCAATACTGGCCAAAAGAAAGGCCTCAATGATTTCCACTGGTGAGAATTCTACCACTTCACCCTTGATTGCAAAACTTTTGACAGGCTCAAAGGGAATAATGAATTAGGGAAAACAAAAAATTAAGAATAGGTTCGGGGTAGTGAGGAGCAGAACGGTCGACACATACCCTTACCACCTAGAACCAAATTACAAGTGAGGACCTAACCAGTGTTATTTTTCCCAGATCACAGGTAAACCATTGTGTGTTTATTGATTCTAAACTGCACTCACCACTTCATAGTCCACCAAGGGCAAAAAACAGAAAGGGACTGTGTGGAAGAACCCATCCACAAAGGCTGTTGTTTGAATGAGAAAAACTGAAAATCAATAAGAGTCAGTAGACCACCCTACTGGCGGAATGAATCATTTGACCACCGACCTAAATGCCCAGCCTGCGCCTAAGACAACATCACAGTTGGAAGCCTATAAAAAACTCTTTTGAAACTGCTTTTGTAAAAGTACAGGACATTAACCTTCCATTAGCAAAGATTATTGATGTAGTTTCTGAGATAAAGGGTCAGGAATGTCCCAGGGTTAAGGGGGGTTGGGGTGTACGGGATACTTTCATGGCTCCTCACAAAACAATGGCAAGCCCTGAGGTTGTGGGCGAGGCCCCTATTGTCCTACCGTTTTATGTGGAAAGGTTACTATGGGCAGGAGGGAATGAAAAGGGAGATGGCAGCTGCTATTGAAGACAATATCGGTGGCATTCAGACCTTTTTAGTCTAGGCCCTATATTTGGTAACCTCCCTGACTCCCCATATATGATTGTTATCTGATGCCCCATCACTAAGACCTGATCAGGTGCCCACCCCGAGACACAGCAGTTTGCTTTCATTTCTCAGGAGCTGACAGCTCCCGTCAAGTGAGAGCAAACATAATTCTGCTTCCAGTAGCGGGAGCTGTCAAACTGCTTCTGCTTGCTGAAAGGAGAGTTTTCATCTGTTTCCCTGCCCCCTGCCATGTGGACAGGGAAACAGATGAAGCGATTGCTCCTGCACCCAGCGAGCTGCATATTTAGCAGCTCCCTTCCTGCAGGAGCAATGCTGGCTCCTGTAGAGGCGGGGAGCTTGGAGCTTGGCAAAGGCAAAGCAAGTGTACTTTCTCTGCAGTTCAATATTGAAAGACGTTCCGAAATGCTTTGTGGAGGTGAATGCATCATTGATCTACTGGAGCACAATCTGTAATGATTGTGAGTGGGTTCTTTCTTGCCCTTACCTCATGAGAGCAGAGTCCATGGTTCTCACTTTAAATTACTAAGAGTATTTAAATGTGCAAATCACTTGGAAGCTTTGCTGTTTGGTCCTGCCCATCTTAGTAGTATGTAAAGGTCTACCTGCCTTTTGCCAGGATGATGGGCAGCTTAACAAGCTGACCCCCCCCCCAGAGTGTTTCCAGATAATTTTGGTGGCGCATTATTTATCCCGAGAAATATATGACGCCATCTCTTCCAAACAAAGAAGCAGTTGCTTCATATAGCTATGAAGAAAGACCCTTGTTTAGTGGAGATTTACCTCTTTGTAGTCTTGTTGTCTACTCTATAGGAGGATTCACGTTATTGCATTATTCTGAATAAAGACGCACGAGGAACAAACACATTGCCAAAACGCATATAAGGTTGCTGGAAACATTTTCTTGTGTTCCATTATGCAGCTGTAGTGTAGAATACATATTGGGCATGTTCACAAGGAGGTAGCACTGGGCAATTAACCAGTAGAAAGTACTCTGTGCAAAACTGTGGACTCTTGTTGGATAAAGGGGCAGGTGTGGTTCTTTGTGGCCGAGTCACTCACACAGCTACCAACATACCTACACAAACACTTAGACATCCACTCACATACTCAGGCATCACACACCACTGATATACCCATTCAGACACTGATACACCCACTCACAAACCCACTCAGACACTCACACACCCACTCATAAACCTACTCAGATACTTATTTACCCACTCACATATGCACTCAGACATTCTTACACCCACTCACAAACCTACTCAGGCACTCATGCACCCATTCACAGGACCTCTCAGACACTCTCAGTCACTTACAGACCCGTTCAGAGACTCATGAGCCCACTCACTGACCCACCCAGATATGTACATCTACTCACAGACCACCTCAAACAGTCATGCATGCACCCACTTACAGAACCACTCATACTCACTCACACCCATACACAGACCCACTCACACACTCACTCAGACACTCATGTACCCGCTGACAGACCGATTCAAACCTCTTACACACCCAGTCACAGACCCATACAGCCACTCACAAACCCATCCACTGATTTATAGAGTCACTGACACATATGCTCTCAAAGGTTACAGGTTACATTTAGGAAGTACAATTTAAAACACAAATTCACTAAAACAAAAGGTTAAAGGGAAGTTATAGTTAGCAATAGTTAGGAATTAACATTTAAAAAAACAGAAATTCACTGAAAAAAACAATGGTTACAGGGATGTTATTGTTAGGCTATAGAATTTTAAAAAAACTTAGAAGTTCACTGACAAAACCAAAGGCTACAGTGACATTATAGGGTGTATGATTGGTTCTATGGGTCTGTGTGTGGATGTGTTAGGGGTCCTGTAAATGATGTCATCAGTGATGCCATCAGTAATGCCACTGACCATGTCATAAGTGATGTAATGTGTGCGGTCGTAACCAGTGCATTGGGGGTGTAAGTTATAGTTAGCTCAGTTAACTATAACTACTGAATTTCACTGGTTTTGTATGAGCGAAATCTGAGCCTAACTATAACATCCCTATAACCTTTGTTTTTTTCCAGTGGCTATATATATATATATATAAACATATATAAATATATATATATATATATACATTTAAATAGATATATATATATATATACACACACACACACACATATACATATACATATATGCATACGCATATGTATATATACACACACACATACATATATATACACATGTATACATATAAATATATACATATACACCTATACACATATACACATATATACACATATAGAAATATACACACATATATATGTGTGTGTGTGTATGGTATATATATATATATACACAGTAGTGATTTTTAAGGAATATTATTGTATTTTAAAAGTTGACACTTTGAAACTTTTTTCACATAGAATCACCAATGTTATCCTATGGCAGAAAATTCACTTAGCAGGTAAGTAGTGTTATTGTTACTTTTTCTTACTCAGTGGTGGATCCTGGATCCAGCACGGGCCAATCTCCTGTAAACAGTTGAAAGAATGTGTTTAAGTCTTACAGACGATTTTTTAGGAATATTTTTAGTTTGTGAAAATAGACACTTAGAAACTTTTCTGCTGAAAACCACACAATGGATTCCTATGGAAGGAAATACAAGTTACTGGTAAGTACGCTTAGAATTACTTTTCAGGGTCAGTGCTGGTCTAAAAGATGACGCCCTGGGTTCTCTCCTGATAACAGGTGAGTAAATCAGAATTCGTAGTTCGGCTGATTTTAGAGGAATATTTGTACGTTTCAAAATTGGACACTTAGAAACTTTTCTGGTGAGAACCACACAATGGATTCCTATGGAAGGAAATACAAGTTACTGGTAAGTACGCTTAGAATTACTTTTCAGGGTCAGTGCTGGGCTAACAGATGCAGCCCTGGGTTCTCTCCTGATAACAGGTGAGTAAATTGGAATTCGTAGTTCGGCTGATTTTAGAGGAATATTTGTACGTTTCAAAAATGGACACTTAGAAACTTTTCTGGTGAAAACCACACAATGGATTCCTATGGAAGGAAATACAAGTTTCTGGTAAGTACGCTTATAATTACATTTCAGGGTAAGTGCTGGTCTAAAAGATGCAGCGCTGGGTTCTCTCCTGATAACAGGTGAGTAAATTGGAATTCGTAGTTCAGCTGATTTTAGAGGAATATTTGTAAGTTTCAAAAATGGACACTTAGAAACTTTTCTGGTGAAATCCACACAATGGATTCCTATGGAAGGAAATACAAGTTACTAGTAAGTACGCTTACAATTACTTTTCAGGGTCAGTGCTTGGGCTAAAAGATGCAGCCCTGGGTTCTCTCCTGATAACAGGTGAGTAAATCGGAATTCGCAGTTCAGCTGATTTTAGAGGAATATTTGTACGTTTAAAAATTGAACACTTAGAAACTTTTCTGGTGAAAACCACACAATGGATTCCTATGGAAGGAAATACAAGTTACTGGTAAGTATGCTTAGAATTGCTTTTCAGGGTCAGTGCTGGGCTAACAGATGCAGCCCTGGGTTCTCTCCTGATAACAGGTGAGTAAATCGGAATTCGTAGTTCGGTTGATTTTAGAGGAATATTTGTACAATGGTGAAGGAAGGGGGCGGGGCCTGAGGTGACGTGTGCAAACACGCCCTGTGGCGCATTTTAAGTTGGGGAATTAATTCCTCTTCAATCCAGAGGTCCCCTGGGGGCCAACTAGCCCACCGGGTACCTCCAGTATGCACCAGGGAGATGCATTGCAGAGAGGTGTTCAGAGGCCACGCCCCTTTTTACAACACTCTGCAACATAGCTCCGTGGTGCTTACTGGAGGACACCATCCCGGGGCCGGCCATTGTTTTTTTTTATTAATCTGGGAGGGGGGCCACGTGGTCCCCCTCCTAAGCCACTTATGGCCCCCGTGGACCCCATCCCCTGGGGCCTGGCCTCTTCTTGGGGGCCGTGGGGGGGTTCCCAATCCCCCCACGATCCCAGCCGGCTCCCCGCATCCTGCGGGAGCCGGCATTGCTTTTCCACATGGGGAGCAGCTAACATGCTGCTCCCCATGTGGAAAAGCAATCAGCTTTGCTTCATTGAAGCGAGAGCAGGTTTTCCTGCTCTCGCTTCAATTAAGCAAAGCAGTTTGCAATGACAGAGCGGGAGCTGCAAGGCTCCCGCCCTGCCATTTCAAACTACAGTGTCCCAGGGGTGGGCACCCCGAGACACTGCAGGAGCCAGCCCTAGGGGGTGGCGGTCCCCAGGGCCTATTCAAGGCTCCAGGAGGGGGGCCGCGTGGCCCCCCTCCCGCATTGACAAGTTGCCCCGGGGGGGGTGGCAGTCCCCAGGGCTGGGGGGGCCTGAGAGCCCCCCATCCCAAATTACTTCAAGCCCCGGGGGTGGCGGTCCCCGGGGCTTGGGGGGCTGCGAGCCCCCCCACCCATTTTCAAGAAGCCCCGGGCGGTGGCGGTCTCCGGGGCTGCGGGGGTCCGTGAGCCCCCTCGCATATACTATCTTTGAGCCCCGGGGGGTGGTGGTCCCCGGGGCAGTGTGGGGGGGTTGGGACCCCCCACACTTTTTTGAATTCCGCCCCCGGGATTTGGCCCCCCGGGGGCCAATTACCAAAGAAGCGCGTTTTCGGCCGAAATTTGTGATGGGTGCACGAATCTCGCTGATTTGTTTTTTAAATGCTTTTCTTGGCCCTGGGGGTCCTTGTGGGACCCCCTGAGCAGGCCTAGGGGGTCAAGGTGTTTCTACCCTGCCCCCTTTTTGCATTTTTCGCGTTTGTTTTATAGGTTTCTTTTGCCTCGGTTCTACTGAGGCACAAGATAGCTGCCAACACTTCCTGATCTGGAGTGTTGACAGCCAATTAGAATACAGCTCGAGCACGGCAGGGTGCGCGCTGGGTGCGGGGAGGGTTTGCGGATCCTCCGAGGCCATAGATATATCTATGATTTTACTTTTAATTTTCTCAGGAACTACTGAACGGGTTTACACCATTTAAGCAAAAGGCACGAGTCTGTACTGACGACTACCTCTTTGTCAAATTTGGTGTAATTCCGTTCAGCGGTTCGGGCTGTAGCTGTGTTAAAAGGTCCTATGGGAAAATGCATGGGGAAAATGCATTTTGGGACCAACCTTTTTTCTCGCTCCCGCTTGACGAATCACTGTGAAATTTTCAGGATAGGAGCGGACCAGAGCTGGCCAAAAGTGTGGAAAATTTCACGAAAAATTCGTCAATCGGCGCCAACGTTATTCCAAATAGAATGTTGCGGATTTCCTATGGAAAATAGGTCCTAACTATATCTACCTACTGGCGACCGCCAGTAGGTAATATATATATATATTTATACATGCATATTACTGTCTGGTGGTCGCATTTTTTGACTTGCCTATAACTTTGGCAGCGTTTGACCAATCTGCATGAAATTTTCCCAAAAAGTGTCAAAGTAGGTTCTGTGTGTTATGGAAAGTTTGGGGGTGATCTGTACTGTGGGTTTTGAGAAATAAGGGTGCAAAATAAGATCACAGTTTTAATGTTAGTTCCTATGGGATTGGATTGTCAAAGCTATAGCCTGAACCACTGGACGGAATGAAATTTGGCAGAAAGGTAGATGCTGTTATACAGATTGTGCTTTTTGTTATTTGGCGCAAATCCATTCAGTAGTTTTTGTTAAATTAAAGCCAAACCTTATAGTGGTATTTCTGGCCATGGATATTTCACGACGATTTTGGGGTGAATTGCAAAGGCATGTGCCAGCAGGAATGCTTTGACTGGCTGGATGCAAACTGAACGGAAAGGTGCAGCTGCTATATTATCAATTGGGAATGGTTACCAGGGCTGACAATTTCTGTCAAAGCTAACATAAGGGGTCAGGGTTGAGGTACTCTGACCCCATGTTTGAGAAATGGGGGTGCTAGTGACACAAGTTATGAGTACAAAATAGATTTTTTAAACACTCTGGATATTCACGATGATGACGTGACCGCCAGCGCGGCCCTCTGTGTACCATCACGTGGACATCGCAACGTCTTTGCGAATATTGGTGGAAATATGAAAAAAATATATATTTGTACACACTTGCTGGTCACTGTCACAGACTTATGTATGCACTCTCAAACTCACTCAGTCACTTATACACCCATTCACATACCCACTCACACACTTATACATCTAGTCACAGACCCAGTCAGATACTCATGCACCCACTCACATACCCATTGAGGTACACCCACTTACAGACTCACTCAGAGAGTGGCGTACCCATGTACAGACCCACTCAGAGACTCACGCACCTACTTTGAGACACACTCATAGACGTATACGCACAGTCTCCTACCCACTTAGAGACTCTTACACCCAACTGGGCACTTATGCACCCACTCACAGACCCACTCAGATACTCATGCACCCACTCACACAGTAAGTCACAGACCCTCTTAGAGACTTATGCACTCAGTCACTCACTCATATACTCAGAGACTCACACACCCACTCACAGACTCACTCAAATATACATGCACCCACTCACTCACTCACACATCCACTCACAGACCCACCCAGACATTCACCCTCCCAGTCACAGACCCACTCAGACACTCATGTGTGCATCAATTCACTCACCCACTCACACACTCACACACCCATACCATCACTCACAGACCCACGCAGAGACTTATGCACCCAGTCACTCATACACTCAGGGACTCACGCACCCATTCACAGTCCCACTCAGAGACTCATGCACCCACTGACAGAACCACTCACTCATGCCCTCAGTCCTTTACCCACTGAGAAACTCATGTACTACTCACAGAGCCACTCAGACAGTCATGCACCCACTCACTCACCCACTCAGACACCCACTTACTCACTCATTTATCCACTAACAGATCCAGTCAGACAGTCATATACTTACTTTCAAACACAGAAAGGCACTCATGCACCTACTCACAAAAGAACAGAGAGGCTCATGCAACCAATCACAGACCCTTTGAGACACTGATGCACACAGTCATAGATGCACTAAGACAGTCAAGCCGTTCATTACAGAACCATTGATAGATTGATCCACTGAAATACTTATACAGTGAATGAGAGACTCACTGATACAGTGATGCATGCAGTCCTAGGTTCCACTGAAAGAGTTATACACTGTGTTATAGAGATATTAAGGGAGTTGTACATGGTATTATAGAGTCTTCTAGATAGTAATGTTTAGTGTGTTGGTTATAATCAATTTTGCAGTTTTAAGTTTTGTATGTGGTGGTGGCTATTTAATTTCTGCTGTTGTTTTGTGGCGTATTCGCTGTGATCACGGCTACTGATACCATCGCAGTGCAGAGCATCATTGCAAACACAGAAAATTGGTTTTAAAGGTGGTTTTTATACAAACTCCTCAGAAAAATATGATTTTAAACAGTGCACAAATATTCCCCTTGTATCCATAATACTGTGAAATGTGTGCATATATGTGTTTTACACTTCATAAAAACAAGGCATGATCGTTGTGACTCTCGTAGTAATCGCAAAAATTGAAAATTGGTTTAAAACTTTTTTATGCAAACTCCCTACAAAAATATGACTTTAAACAGTGCAGTAATAAACCTCTAGTGTCTAAAATACTCTAAAATGAGTGCACAGCTGTGTTTTACACCTCTTAAAAAAGGCATGATCGTTTCGGTTACGAAGTCATAGCAACTATCGGCGTCATCGTGAAGAAAGAAAATGGGTTCAAACACTTTAACCAGAAAAGGCGGCTCTGAAAAGAACCATTTTTTTTTGCTTTTTTCTGAACTGATTTTGTTTCTTCTTTTGTTTTTCTTAATTTTTTACATTTTTTGAATTTTTAAAAAATAAAATGGAAAAGAACATACTTGTGAGCACTGACTAAAAAATAGTGGTTGAAGTGCTGTAAGAAAAAAGCAAAAAAAATAACAATCAATGTTTTTCATAATCTGCATAATTACATCCAGAGACTGCTCCCTGGCTGTTACAATAGTGTTACAGTCCATGCAGAAGGTAGCAAAATATTTTAGTTCCTGGTGACATTTCACTGCATCTTCTCTCCATTTCAGCTGGAACTTTGTCACCAGGAGCAGGGGCTGGAGGTCTGGAGGCTGATGATCCCTCTCCTTCTCTATCTCTGTGAGCAAATTTAAGATGCTTCTTGTGGTATGTTTTCAAGAGGTACAACATACTTGTTCTACCACATGATTTTTTTTGCTGTGCCTTGAGATAATGTCTTCTTACATTTGCTGCACCTCACCAATTTAGCTGTGGCCTTCAATTCACCAGATAGAATAGTGAAAAAATCACCAGCTATGCTTTGTTTCTTCCTTGGTCATTCTTCATCAGAAGACTCTGCTTGTGCAGCTGGGACCTTCTGTTCTTGAACAACTTCAACTTGTTGTAGGCCATCCTGTGGTTGTTCTGATGCCATTTTATTTTTGCAAAATATGTTCAAGAAGGGAGAAATGGGTGTGTACTTCCTTTCATAAAGGAAACTGTGTAAACCAATGAAATTTTTTATTTGGTAGTCACGTGCTATTCACGGGTACAGGAGTAGTCACGACTTCAGGTGTCGCTGTGAAAACAGAATGTTATTTTTGGGAACTTCTCTTTTCGACAAATGCGTAGAGAAAATAAACTTAAACCAATATGCTACTAAACAGGTACAGTCAAACTTCATGTAAATATTTCTATACATGTGTTTTTCACTTTACCAAAAACACACGGTATTCGCAACCACCGATGTTATTGCGACCTCCAGTTTCACCGCGAATAAGGAAAATGCACTTCAGATGCAATTTTTTGACAAATGTGTATGAAGGGTAATGTTACTAAAGAGGTAGATCCAAACTTTAAATAAAACATGTCTATATATGTGTTTAACACTTTGTGAAAAACATGCGGTATTCGGGACCACCGATGTCATCGCGACTTCCGGGTGTTGCCGCGAACAAGGAAAATGCATTTCAGATGTACTTTTTCTGACAAATGTATACAAAGGGGAAAGTTGAATCAATATATTAATAAACAACTAGACTCAAACTTTATGTAAAAAATTACTTTATATGTGTTTTACACTTTGTTAAAAACATGTGGTATTCATGACCACGGACATCATCACAACTGTCCGGTATCACCGCGAATAAGGAAATTGCATTTCAGATGTACTTTTTTTGACAGATGTTACAAAGGGGAAAGTTGAATCAATATCTTACTAAACAACTAGACTCAAACTTTATGTAAAAAAAATTCTATATATGTGTTTTACACTTTGTCAAAAAAACACAGTATTCGCTGTGTGCCCTCAGCAATCACGACATCATCACGAAAACCAGAAATATCTTGATATATGATGATTAATGAATAAATAGATGAAAAACACACCAATAAGTGGTGCACCATGCATATGTAATGTTCAATATCTAATTATTAAATAGAATTTAAAAAACCATTGAAATTCACTGAAAAAACAAAGGTTACAGGGACGTTAAACTTAGGAAATAGATTTGGAAAGACCATAGAAAATCTTAGAAATTCACTGAAAAAAAACCAAAGGTTACAAAGATGTTATAGTTAGGCTGATATTTCACTCATACAAAACCAGAGAAATTCAGCAGTTAGCTGAGCTAACTATAACTCATGCCCCTGCAATGCCCTACTTATGACCTCGCATATTACATCACTCATGTCAGTGCCTGTGACATTACTGATGACATCACTGATGACATCTAAAATGACACTGAGCTAGCTCACTGGTCACGTCCTTTTCATAGAACTGTGTATCTTCTTCAATTTCTTTATTTCTGCTGGTTAGGCCATAAAAGATACAACAATATAATATCAGCATAAACAGACACTTGAATAAGAACATTGAATCATAAAAATACATTTATATAAAAATCCTAGTCACGGGGAAGGGTTACAGTTCATATCGTTAATGTTTAGTTGTTTAATAATTTTCTCCTTATCTGCCACATGGCCATTATAAATTTAGCAACTACGAAAACTATATGGGGGAGAGTACTTGTTTTCAGTATTCTGTACGAGTGCAGATGGCTCCTTATACCCAGGTTTCTGCATAATGGCACTAGCCAGTATTTTCTGGGTCTATTGTAGGCTGGGCAGAAAAATAGTACGTGAACCTCGTCCTCCTCGTGGTTACTACGTCCCTCTTTGTCCATTTGCAGGTGAAAGTTTTAATGGGCAAAGTGCCTAACCTCCATTGAATAAACAGTTTTCTAGTTAAGATGGGAAAAATAATATCCAGAAAACCTTCAAAGTGATAAAAAAGTTTAAAGTCCAAGAATCGATCGGTTAAAGTGCCATTTTTAGATGCAGAGACCAGTGAGGCTAGACTTTTCTCCTTGTATATCTCCACCAGTCTTTTTCGTGAAACCCTTTGGCAGCCTTGTTCGGGAAGCTCCCATAACTCAGGGAGTCTCAACCGATAGAGTTCTTTCTTTATAAAAGCCAGCCACCGGATTCTATCACACTGGTTCAGATTCATTACGTGAATGAGCTCTTGCCTGTAATGCGCGAGCTCGCCAGTGGACCAGAGCCTGTGCCAGAATCTTAATGGCATTAATTCCAGATCCTCTCCTATAGAGGGAAGGCCCAAATCTAATCTTAGGGGGAACAGGGGTGTACCACGAGGAAGGGCCAAGAGATGTCTAAGGAAACTATTTTCTATAGTCACCAGTTCTGCTCCTGCTTTATGCCCCCATAGCTCTCCACCGTAAGATGCGGCCGCTTTAGCTTGGGTTTTATACACTTCTACTGCCGGGCTGATGGGTTTGAAACTAGAAGTGTTTACAACCTTCAAAATTGCCCCAGACAATTGGGACAGCTTTAGCCGACATCTTACTATTTGAGGTTCCCAAGATAAGTTCTCTTGCAAGGTTACCCCCAAATACTGAAAGGTTTTTACCCTCTCCAGTCTTACTGAGCTCAGTAATGGATTAGGTCGGGTTTTGGGTGAGGGATTAAATATCATGAACTTGGTCTTCTCTGTATTGATCTCTAGACCATATTGTCTACAGAAAAGACCAAATCCATCTAAGATCCGTTGAATCCCCATCGGGGATTTTGAGAGCAGGAGGGTATCGTCCGCAAACATGATGGCAGGTACCCTCCTGCCCGCCAAAGATGGAGCGTCATTATCCCCAATATTGTCAAGATGGGATATGACATTGTTAACATAGAGACAAAACAGGGTTGGTGCCAAAACGCAACCCTGTCTTACCCCTCTAAGGACTGGGAACCTAGATGACAACGCTCCATCCCTCCCACACCTGACCTGAGCAAAGTTATTATCATGGAGCCTAATTATGGTATTTAATTGATGGGTGGGAACACCCAGCTCCTTTAGGACCTCCCATAGTTTCTTGCGAGGGACTAGGTCAAAGGCTGACCTCAGATCCACGAACACCATGTACAGCCTCCCCCCCTCAATCCTCACGGTTTTCCAATAGAGGAGAATGAGGCGGAAGATCTGGTCCATGGTGGACGTTTTTTTTCTGAAGCCAGCCTGGAGGGGGCTAAGGATTTCCTTATCCTCCATCCAGTCTAAAAGATGGTCCAAAAGGAGGCGAGAAAATAGTTTTTGTGAAACATCTATGAGGCTGATCGGCCTGTAGTTGGCTGGGAGAAGAGGAGAGCCCTTTTTAAAAATAGGCACAATCTCCGCCCCAAGCCAAGTACAGGGGATCTCCATACCCCCGCGATGGAATTAAAAAGAATGAGGAGGTAAGGAGCCCAGATCTCTGGGTGTTGACGAAAAAGGTCACCAGGCAATCTGTCGAGACCCGGGGCCTTCCCTGTCGCCAGACCCCCTATTGCACTGATCACCTCGCCAAGGGTAAATTCCAATCCAACTACAGGATTGGGTGGAGCAGCAGTGGTCACAGTATTAGCATATTCGGAGGTTTCTTGGTACAATTTACCAAAGTGGACCTCCCAAACGGAAGCTGCAATATTTGGCTCCACCGCAGCTTTAGGTTCCCCTGTACCAGTATTTACCAAGGACCAAAATTTTTTCAAATCCCTTGCTTCTAATGCTAGGGAGAGACCCTGCCATCTATTCCAATCCCATTCCGATCTTGCTAATTCCATAGCTTTCCTGTATTTCCTTCTAAGCTCGGTGACCTTGGGCCTATCAGAACCTGCTTTTATTGTGTTTATTAGTTCTGTCTTAATCTTTTTACAGGAGGAATTGTACCAGGTTGGAGTTTGGGTCTTTTTCTTCCAGAGGATAAAAAACCTCATCTAGGACTCCCACTAGGTCTACGTGAATTTGGGCTAGCTTCTCATTGAAATCTAAGGATCTAGACTGATTTATTAGTGCATCCAGTTCTTTTAGCCTGGGGAGAGCAAGCTGATAAATTTTACTTATGCTTTCTTCAGAATTTGCCAATTTCCCCCATTTAACCCTGCGTCTGTTAGAACTGAGGACCAAATTCCCTAGATCCTCACTGGGCTCAGTGGAAGGTGATCCAATGGCACATAAGGGATGCTCCATGTCCAGTAGGAGTGCATTGTGATCACTGTCCGTTCTTACGATCACTCTGAAATCCTGGACCTTGGACCAAAGACTAATGTCTACAAAAATGTAATCCAGCCGCGATTCATGGTCCTTCCTGCTGAAGGTGCATGATGAAGGGATGTCGGAAGGGGTGCGACCATTACACGCCCTCATCGCAAAATTTAATGTTAGGGACATGATTTGTACTGCGAGAGGAGACCAACATTTGGGGTGGGGGGATTGGCACGGCGGGACACCCCAAAAGTCATCTTCAGCAGTAAGGGCACCTTCCTTTAGACCACCCAAAGGTTCGAAATGACAATTAAAGTCACCGCCTATCACTATCTTGCAGTCATTTGGAAGTTGGCCGCACTAACTGGACGAGAGTACACGTTAATAATTGCCAGATTTAGAACATTGGGCCACTTGAGTAGAACGCACTGTATGTCCTGCGAGAACGTAGGTACATTCTCTGCATTGCACCCAATGTGACAGGCTACCCAAGTCGCCAGACCACCTGAAGGCCTCCCTTTACCAGACCAGCTTGCTTTAATCTCAAAAAAGGCATATCCCACTCTGCGCAGCGGTTCCCTCGCCCAAGTCTCTTGAAAAAGACAAATGTCACTATTGCCCACTAAGGAGTCCCATTCAGTTGTGTATAATTTATTGGCAATACCCGCCACATTCCAGGAAAGAACCTTCAGAATTTCAACTGGAGGTTTAAATCCCAGTCCCCCAGTATTCTCAGTTACAGTATCCAGTGTTGGAACTAGAGGCTCTTGCAGGGATACTTCCAAGATGGGTGGGACAGTGAGAGTTGTATTTGGAGCGGGCGGGACTGGCGATGTTAAAATATAACCAGGTGGACTCTGGGGTAAGTTAATTACTTGCTCACGGAAACTAATAGGAATTAAGTTCTCCTGTCGAGATGTATCAGGTCCTTGGGTAATTATTTCTGTGACGCCCCGTACCGTCCCCTGTCCCACAGATTTACTAGTGGTGCCTTGGCTGTAGCGTGGGGATGCACCCTTATATGGTCAATCTACGTGGTCAAGACAGCCGTACCTATTAGGGTGAATATAGTTGCCATGAGTGGTGGTAACATTACGAGTGGGCCTATTTCTGGGCCCATCAACGGAAAATCCCACCTTTGTCCAGCCACCGTCCCTTATCATAATCAAATCCTTTATATTGGGATAAAAATATGACAAATGAACCAATTCAATAGATGTGGCTCCCGTGCTCCCAAATCAATTGCAAATATAGGGCGCGACCTGCGGACTTTTAAAGCTTACGATTATACAATCCCCCACACTTTTCTTAACGGTGTGTCCAACCCATGGAACCCTTCTGACCATAAGGATTTCTCCTCTTAAGTTGGGTGGTAGGGGCCTGTGGAAATTTAACCAGCTAGTGACCTTATTACGTAGGGAGTCATAAGATTCCACCGCGTTACCGGGGAGCACAGGTACCCCCTTCAGAATCACAGTGTAGGCTGCCGCCTCTGGAGGCAAATTGGCTATTTTTCGCCAGTTATAGGGGCTAGCTGACCGAAATGGGCAGTTAACTATGTCATTTAATGGTCTCTCCTGGCCTGATAGAGGGGCTAGGTCGAACAATTTCGACCTCCTGGCAGTTGGTGACAAAGGCAATTGCCTAGAGAGGGGAGCAGAGACAGATTGTGACGGGGGGTTTTGGTGGTATTTTCCCAGGGGATGGCTGTTGGCAAGGTGGGAGCCGCAGTGATTAACTCAGTAGAGATTTGAGTAGTCCCAACAATTGTCCCGTGTGCTTCATGTGAAGACACTCTTGGCCCTGCTGCTAGGTGTAAAATTCCCTTATGCAAGTCCAGTAGACACGTTTCCATTTTTGCTAAGCAGCCTTCCAGGGGGGAGAGCATTTCACTCAAAAGAATACGAATATCCAAGAGAGTGAAATCCCCCACCCCCACTGGAACACTATGGCCAAGGGGGGATTTAGCCGGGATCTGGGGGGGTGATGGCCCTAGTTTTGGCCCTTTGTTGGCAGTACCTAGTTGGTTGCCCTCACCCTTAGGATTAGGTTTTGGAATCTTGGGTTTTCTCCCCCCTATAGTATATGCCCTTTTTTTCCTTTTTGGGATAGCTCCCTCCCTCTCTCCTTTTGTCGACTGCACTGGCTGGTAAACCCTGTCAGTAATTGTGTTTATAGCAGAAGCACTTACTTTAGCAGTAGTTTGAGGTGGAGGGGCCTTAAGTATTGGGAGGGGTAATATACTAAGCTCGGCAGTTGTAGAAATGTCACAGTCAATGGTAGAAGTGGCAGAGCAATTTGCAGGCATACCAGTTTTCCCCCTTGTAACTGGTGACAAAGAGTCAGGCGTTGGTTCTGGAGTAGTAACATGAGCAAGGGGTCCCAAGGAGGATCTCCTGACCCAATCATTTTCTTGCGAAATTCGCCTTTCTAAGGTGGTGATCTCATCGATAAGAAGGGACCCCGCTTTAGCAAAATACGTGTCCAAGGTACCTGTTGTCTTCCCGGTGACTATTGAAGCTTTACTCCTCGTTTCTCTGGTAGTCATCATAAACCCGAGTAACAATTGCAGGATTGAGGTATGGGGGCTTTAGCATAGAGAGTGTCCCAGGCCCTAGCTCGCCCGTACTCGATCGGCCTCAAACGGCCCGCTCTTTCCCCGGTCTTCGCCCCGCGCATCGTCCTGCGCGCGGTCCGCTAGCGCGTGTGCGCGGGGTACGTAAATAGGGGGATGGGCCAGAGGAGGAGTGGGTAGGAAGAGGCCCCAGCTGCGGCGATGGTGTTGGCGCTGTGCAGGCTGGTCCTCGCAGTCCCACCAACAGGCAGTCACTACACCAAAGGCTCCCCGCAGTCCAGACGAGCACCGGAAGCACCAGGGTCCAAAGTCCAGGAAGGTTTGTAAAGCGGCGAGCGGCTCCCGCGAAGCGGGGGCCGCGAGTCTTTTAATGCTCAAGTGGGAGGAGCGGGCGGGAAGAGGCCCCAGCTGCGGCGATGGTGTTGGCGCTGTGCAGGCTGGTCCTCGCAGTCCCACCAACAGGCAGTCACTACACCAAAGGCTCCCCGCAGTCCAGACGAGCACCGGAAGCACCAGGGTCCAAAGTCCAGGAAGGTTTGTAAAGCGGCGAGCGGCTCCCGCGAAGCGGGGGCCGCGAGTCTTTTAATGCTCAAGTGGGAGGAGCGGGCGGGAAGAGGCCCCAGCTGCGGCAATGGTGTTGGCGCTATGCAGGCTGGTCCTCGCAGTCCCACCAACAGGCAGTCACTACACCAAAGGCTCCCCGCAGTCCAGACGAGCACCGGAAGCACCAGGGTCCAAAGTCCAGGAAGGTTTGTGAAGCGGCGAGCGGCGCCCGCGAAGCGGGGGCCGCGAGTCTTTTAATGCTCAAGTGGGAGGAGCGGGCGGGAAGAGGCCCCAGCTGCGGCGATGGTAATGGCGCTGTGCAGGCTGGTCCTCGCAGTCCCACCAACAGGCAGTCACTACACCAAAGGCTCCCCGCAGTCAAGACGAGCACCGGAAGCACCAGGGTCCAAAGTCCAGGAAGGTTTGTGAAGCGGCGAGCGGTGCCCGCGAGGCGGGGGCCGCGAGTCTTTTAATGCTCAAGTGGGAGGAGCGGGCGGGAAGAGGCCCCAGCTGCGGCGATGGTGTTGGCGCTGTGCAGGCTGGTCCTCGCAGTCCCACCAACAGGCAGTCACTACACCAAAGGCTCCCCGCAGTCCAGACGAGCACCGGAAGCACCAGGGTTCAAAGTCCAGGAAGGTTTGTGAAGCGGTGAGCGGCTCCCGCGAAGCGGGGGCCGCGAGTCTTTTAATGCTCAAGTGGGAGGAGCGGGCGGGAAGAGGCCCCAGCTGCGGCGATGGTGTTGGCGCTGTGCAGGCTGGTCCTCGCAGTCCCACCAACAGGCAGTCACTACACCAAAGGCTCCCCGCAGTCCAGACGAGCACCGGAAGCACCAGGGTCCAAAGTCCAGGAAGGTTTGTGAAGCGGCGAGCCACCATGGACCTCTCACTGGTCCTGTCCTGTTCATAGGAAGGCACATCTTCTCCTGTCATGGATGTGGCACCCACCTAGACCTTGCTGGTCCCTTCTCAGGGATTTTCTTGGTGCTCTGTTCGCTGGATGGAAGATCACCTTCTGCCTTCTCTCGAGGGCACAGTGCTTGCACCTATAGGCTGTGCCATTGTGGTGCCTGGTCCTGTCTAAGTTTGTGTGTGCTTGGCAGAGTTGGTCACTCCATGTGAGATTCTCAATGATGGGCCAATGGTTGCCATTCATGCTAGGATGGCCGGTTGGCATGGTCTCTTTCATGCAACATTACCTCTCACTCTTTGAGGGGTCTCTGCTTCCAGGGCTCCTGCCCATACCATTAGATTCTCAGTTGTGGCTCTCTGGTGCAGTCTTACGTTGTCTCTGCATCTCATATTTTCTTTAATTGTTTGCACCCTGGTGAGCTGGTCTTTCATGAGCTTGTTGACTGAATAGCAGTTCTTGGCTGCTTTTGGTTTCACTACCTTGGCTAGACTTTTCTTGGGTACTTGTGGCTTCACCGCCTTGGCTTTTGCTGGACTCTTGGCAGCTTTCTAGGCTGGAACAGCTTTGGGCTTCTTGAGGTTCTTTGTGGAGACTAACAGTCTCTCCCCTCTTTGCGGTAACAACAGGTAGCCAAGAAGGGGTGTGTGGCGCTCTCTTGGCCAGTCTCTTGCTGTAGTGGCAGAGCAGTAGTAACCTATTGCCACTAGGGGGCATGCAGTGCACACAGCACCCTTCCTGGCTGTTCCTCAGCCTTGGTCTCCCTTCCAGAGAGTGAGATGGAGAGCTGCCAATTGCCAGCCAGGGCTCAGATATGTTGTGTGGGGGCTTGTGGCTTGCAGTGTGTGTTTTCAGGCAACACTCTTCCATGTCGGCCATTCTGGATGAAGGCATGAGTGGGGAGCCTCCCGGTTGGACCTTTCTCTTATCCCCTGCTGACTCTGTACAGGAGCAGTGGGGCTCCTTTCACTTTTCCTTTGTGCCATTGCTTTGGGCGATGTGGTGGGTACACTCTTCTTGATGCTAGGCGATAGGGCGGCAAGTCTTTATCAAAATATATTAACACTGTCGGTGCCTTCGCACCAGTTATGTCCTGGGATGCAGTGCAAGCAAGTGACCAATAGGTGGCACTGCATCCACCGCTCTACTCAGGTCACGGCAGGCTTCTCTGAAGCTGCAGGCCAAGCAGGGGCTGAATATACAGACAAGAGGGGGGCATGCAATGCAGGTGCAGCAGGGTGGCTCATCCATCTGCAAAGTCAACTCCAGTCAGGGCTGCCGCTGCAAGTCACTTAGGTAAGCTGCCACTTCAAATTTATGGGCCACAGCAGCCTTCCCAGTACTGCGGGCTGGGCCTTTCTTGGCAGGCTCTGTGCACATACCTACAGAGGGTGATGTTAACACTGGGTGCAGTAGGGCCAATCCACGCTCCTCTCACCTGCGGGCAGGGCCTCTCATTGAACCGCTGTACTGGTCTTGTCCTGATGAATTGCCAGGGCTGCCTTTTCCTTGCTACAGGCACTTGGGCTGCCAGAGGGTGGGCAAAGTCTTCTCAACCCATGCGGGTTTTGCAGGTGCCAGAGGGGAGTCTGCCTCTCACGGTACAGGTTGGCAGCGTGTGGCCGCCACAAGTACAGTGCTGGCTGAGACACTTTCACTAATCTCTCTCATCAGGGCCAGTCAGTATGGTGGGTGGCTGCAGGGGCATGAGCATGTGGCGGCTGCAGGGGCATTACTGGTAGACGCCAGCATACTCACTCACTGGGTGGCCTTATTCTTACTCCATCCTACCTTTGTTGCTCTCGTGCTAGCCTCAAGTGCAGGGTGTCTTAGACTAGGGCGACACTTCCCCTCACGAGGAACTGCAGAGATGCAGCCAGTGCACACATAAGGCCAGACCCACTCATTGCCATTGTATGGTTGGGGGCCCTAGGCCAGCATGCAGTGACAAGGACGACACAGACACACATGTAGGGTACATATAACTGACACAGGGCACGTGCACCCAGCCCCTTTTATTTGCAGGCGCCATGTCACTGGTGACACCTGTACTGATGGGGGTGTGGGGTGAGCAGGACACCAGCCCTCATGGAATGGCTGGATACAGTGACGAGTCCAGCAGCACTCTACACTTGTGAATGATACAGGGGGTAAACATAGGTTTATGAGATAGAAATGTCTACTGATTTGTTTGGCAGAACTAACAACACTAGATTATCCTGCTGAGGTACATTAAAGTGCTGGCTCCAATTTTGCAATTTTCCTGAAGCAAGATTATAAGTTGTTGGTACTGGAGCTTGTGTGTTTTCACTTTTCAGTGGTGTGACAGCCAAGTGAGCCTACAGGTATCCAGGAGAAAATTGTATTGTGATATCTGGAAGGCCAGAAAGTGTTTTCTATACAGTTGTGACTCCTCCTGTTGTGGTTATCAGTGCTGATACTGAAACATCCTCTGTCTTGTTTGATGTTGGAGGATTGATCTCTTGAATATCTTGCGTCAAAATTTCAGACAGTAGCAATTAAACAATTTTTATTTTAAATGTTTGTGGAAATGGTAGATTCTGCAGCAGTTGCAAATGCTTTTGAATTAAATTCTGAGTTGTTCATGAAGGGTTTTTTTACTTGTTGATGTACTGTTTGCAGTTTTCTTAACACCTTTATATGCTTTTAATTATATACGGTTGATAGCCGTCTTCTAGTTCTACTTAGCTTGTTTCCATGTTTGCAGTTGTTGGGGAGGGGAGAATAGTTAGTGTATCGGATGTTGTTTTCAAGACAATGGTAAAGTAGTTGTTAAATCGCTTTGCTCTTCAGTAATAGATTGGAGAAAAATGTTATTATCGTTGGGATCCAATTGTTGAGTTTTCTCAGTTGAAAATTGATTTGCAATACTAAGAACAGTGGTCAAAGTGGTGTCCATCTGCTTTGTTAGTTTGATATTATAATTATTTTATCCTCAGATGCCCCCATTATAATTTTGCCTATGGTTAGTCCCTAAGGGCCTGCTTACGACTTTGGCGGTGCGGTGCCGGGTCTGCCCTTCCACCACACAACCAAATCCGTGGTCAGACCGCCGGCCATATTAATAGTTTCCTTCTGTCAGGCAGGCTTTGTTTTTGAAGCTCCCATGGCGGTGCCCTGAAAATGGGCACCACAATGGGAACGCCAGAAACAGTTCCTGCACAGAATGGACTGCAAAGCCCATGTAGTGCATGAATTGGTGTGTATACACACAGGGGGGCACATGTTGGGCCCCCCTGTGTGCATCCACAGGGTGTGAGGCACAAGGGGAGCCTGTAGGGCTCCCTTTGTTTCTTCTCCACCGCAGTTTTCATGGCGGTGGAACTGCCATGAAAACCTTGGAGGAGAGGAAACTTGTAATATGCTTAGCAGGACTGCCACGGTCCCTCCAAGCATATTACTGCCTCCTGACCGCCGCAACACCACCAGGGAACAGAGGTCCCCTGGCAGCTGTGGTGGGCTGTGATGGTGCGACCGCCCATATTGTAATAGAGCGGTCTGGAAACCGCCATGCCCCCGCAAGTCTGGCAGTTCATGGTCCATCACACTCTTAATCGCAGCCAAACTGGGTATTCAAACAAGAAGTGCTTTATTGTGGGATGAGCAATAGGAAATCCATAAAGTCATCAGTAGGAAAACATTTTGGATTGTAGTTTCTGATGATGATGTAATGTTAGCGAAAGCTAAATATTACTTAAAATCGATGTGCATTGATTTGATTTCTGTTGAGAATTCCTTTAGAATAGCTACTTGATTTGTTATTGCTGATGTTTGATTACTTACTGCATCGGAAAACTGAGTGTTACTAAATGCTCCTATAGCAACTAAGTCCAGGTATGCATGGCCGTATCTTGTGTGTCTTCTTTCTTGGCATGGTCACCCGCTGGATCAGTTAGGTCTTTCTCTGTTACATTTGCAATTTCACTTACGTTTTTCGGTCTGTTTAGACGTAGTTAAATCAAGTTCGTTGAAAAATATCAAGTGATCAAATGTGTCATGCAAGGTGGAAAATGTGAAACTGTCATTATTTTCAAGTATTTTGTCTCTGACATATAATGAGTTAGATCCATCAACACTATTGGCAATTGACCTGTTGAAGTTGAGGTTGGTGAGGCTGAACAGGTGTTAACCTGGGCAGTAATAGTAATCAGAATATTGTTTTAAATTTCATGGTTCATACGTAAGTGTCTATTTAAAAACTAATAGCGTGCGCTGAGGCTGGCAAGAGACAGTGCAAAATGTTCTTTTGCCTTAAAGTTTTATCATGGGATTGGCCTTTGACTTGGATGTCTGGTCTGCAGAGTTCTGAAGATAGGGTTTCACAGTTGCAGATTGACGCTGAGAGAGGATTGTTGTTTGTGTGATAACCTCCCCAATCTTGAATGCTTGAGATATCAATGCCCTCTGTATTGGCATTCTGGAAATGTGATCACATAAGCATAGTGACTGTCAGATGTTAAATTAAGTCAGGCTCAAGTCTTTCTTTTTATGAAAAATATGTTCCTCTTTAACAATTTTTACACTATAGTATGTAGAGATATTATCTCAGCATTTGCATTACAAGGTCAATTCTCTCTTTTTCTCCTTCACTTATCCAATGTAGCAATCCTACAGACACAGCAAATCATAGTAGAAGCTCTGGCTCAAACGTGACAAATCAAGACTACAGGCACACACTGTGAGCACCGCCACCCCCAGGGACTGCAATATTCAAGCCTCCACACCACACTCCTAAAACACTGCACTTCACTGTGCTGAACAGTGTACCACGCTCCCTGAACTTAGAGCCCAGATTAACTATCTGTGTGGTCCCAGGTGGTAATAGGTGCCCATCTACATTAGGTCACTTGTTCCTTGGTGGCTGCCACATAATCATGGATGTCTGTGGATGGAATCAAACAGTCATGTCATGCAGCAAATGTAGGCAGAGCCCAGCCATCCACCAATACCCAGTGCCAGAGGCCAACGACCCCACAATGGACCTTTAGTTTTAACTCTTCCCAGTAACCCTGTGTTAGAAGTTGGGTTTCTGATTGGCATGCACCCTGTCCAAGCAGGAACCACAATCCTAGTCAGGGTAAGTTACATGATGCCCTAAATTACCCTGTGATTATCCTCTGTTAGCTTGACTTGACACAGAGCAGTCAGGCTTAACTTAAGAGGCAATGTGTAAAGTATGTGTGCAGCACTTTAAACACTAACACAGTGAAAACACCACAAAAATACTCCACAACAGGGTAGGAAAATAGATTATGATTTTATAAATAAATCAAGACCAAAATGACAAACATCCAATAAGTAGAACTGGAGATTTGCATTTTTAAAGAATATATTGACTTCTACTGCTTAAAAGTAGAAAAGCGCCAACTGGGGCTATTTGGTAACCCGAGACTGGGACAAGCTCAAAAGGTCAAGCTGACCACAATGGATGTGGACTGGCTATAGGTTCTGGGTTTGACCCATTGCAAAGTACCTTAGTTGAGTCATCGTCGGCAAAGTCGAGGATGTATCAGAAATGAAGCCGATGCACTGCACAGTTGGCGATGTGATGTCCTTGATCTTCGTGGCGAAAATGTGTTGTCATCGAGGGATAGGCAAGGTTTCCAAGCAGCACAACGGCCACGATGTGTAGATTTCTGTTGGACCACCACTATACACCCACTGCCAAGGACTGAATTGGCACCCCTTGGCAGGGCAAGACTCGCAGATGTCAGATTCCAGGTGCTATGGTGGCTGGAAGTCTTTGATGGCCCTGAGACTTCAGAACATGAGGTAAGCTAGCAAGCCCTTTGAGTTGCTCTGGTTTCAAGTGGTGCAGGTCAAGTCCTTCTCACCCAGGCAAGGAGGGCAGCAGGCTAGAGGCAGTTCAGTGCAGCAGAAAAGCAGCTCTTTTAGGGTAGCAGTCCAGCAGAGTGGCAGTCCTTCATCAGCACAGCAGTCCTTCTTCCTGGCAGAGTATCCACAAGCCCATACGTGTACTGCGTTGGTAGGGACTGAGGTCCAGTTCTTATACACAGTGGTGCCTTTGAAGTGGGGGAGACATCAAAAAGGGAATGGCTCTGAAGTGCACAGAGGTCCTCCCTGCCTCCCCTGGCTCCAGACTCACTACACAGGTTTAAGCAGTCCTTTGTAATGGGACAGGACACAGCCTATTCATGTGTAAGTATGAAACTGTGTCCAGCTCCTCCCTCCCATCCAGCCCAGGATGGCCCATCAGGATGTGGATGGCCCATCAAGTCACAACTAAACTCCCTGTGTGTGTGTATCTATCTAGACGGAATGTACAAAGTCCAGCTGACACCTACAGCTACATCACTGATGTCATCAGTGATGTCACTGACCATGTCATGAATGATGTAATATGTGACATCATCAGCAGTGTATTGCGGGGGCGCGAGTTATAGTTAGCTGAACTAACTATAACGGCAGAATTTCTATGGTTTTGTATGAGTGAAATGTCCAACTAACTATAACGTTCCTGAAACCTATGGTTTTTTTCAGTGAATTTCAAAGGTATTTTAAATGCTAATTTGTAACTATAACGTCCCTGAAACCTATGTTTTTTTCAGTGAATTACAAAGGTTTTTTAAATGCTAATTTTTAACTATATCCTCCCTGAAAGCGACTATTATTAATAATAGCAGATACTTGTGTAAGTAGCTACTCCATTACATAAGTACATGACAAGTAACTGGAATAATTACAGTGCTGCAAACAGAGTGCATGGTGAATTTATAAGTGCTTACGTATTGCCTGGATGGGTTATTGGAGAAGTGCATCGGACTCACAGGAGGATTCCTACACTGCATGGGTAATAACTGTGTATTTAGAGGAGTGTATTAGTACTATATAGGTGGCTAGAGGTCTATATGGATAGTTTGAAGAATATTGTAGTTGTACTTATATTCGTAATTAGTAGGCCTGGGCGGTAAATTCCGTTCCGCTCGCGGAATTTACGGAATTTCAGTAATTTCGCGTTCCGCGGAGAATGCGAAATTACCCAAAAATCTGCTTTCCGCGACTTCGCGAAATTTTTCCTTGTTCGCGTTCTCAAAATGCGTGTTCGCGAGATATTTCTCCCCGAGCACGCAAACAGCAAGTGTGAACAGGAAAAAAGCATTGCGAACAAGCAATTCCGCGTGTTCGCGGAATTTCTGCATGTTCGCGGAGATTTTTTACCGTTTCGCGGAGATTTGCGTAACGCGATTACGCAAATTCCGCCCACCCCTAGTAATTAGGCCATTCCATAAGTATGTGACTAGTAACTAGATGATTATAGTGCTGTAAAGAGAGTGCATAGTGTATTTATAAGTGCTTGGGTATTAGTGGACAGATTGCAATAGTATATAGTACTGGCTGGGTGAGTGGAGATGGGCATGTGGAGTGACAGTGTCTTTGATACACTGTAAGAATAGTACCTGAGTGAATTAAACTTACCTGTTTCCAAGTAGATATAAAATTAATAGTAATATATATTCACTTTTTTTTTAATGCAAATTTAAAATATTTTAAACTTTAGTAATAAGGTCTGTAAAAGAGAAGAAAAACATGCTGTTATTACATATCATTTTATAGTTTTTACAGCACAACATAAGTATACAATTACATCACATATTCAATTTGCCTTTTTTGCTGTCTTCAGAATCTTTTGAATTTCACCATACACAGTGATTTTAATTTTCATCATCATGTGACAGCGGGCAAAAAATACAATCAATAAGATTGTTAAAAAAATCCACATCTATCTTCAAAATTTCTACTAAAAACTAAATTCTCTATTTCCATTTTCACAAATGAACATCCTCATTAACATTGTATATAACACAAAGATTACATATATGAGCACCTACTTTCGAACACATTTTTCAAAATGCAATATGAAAAAACAGAATCAATTATTTAAACTGTAATTCTGAACATTTTTTCAAAAGGCCAAATGATGTTTCTGAAAACATTTGCATTGAGGATATCCAAAATAAACTTCTGAATTCATATTAACACCTTCCCAATAGGCCAAATGATGTTTGTGAAATTATTTGTTGTGAATATATCCAAAATATACTGATTACTTCATGTTGACATCTTCTCAGAATTTGGCATCAAAAATATTAAATATGAATTTGGTAATTCATTAGGCAACCGCAATTTATACTCTAAATGTGCATCATTACATAGTGTCCATCCTTTATTGCATTTTAAATATACAGTATAGTGTCCAGATGTTGAAGCAGTTCCATTGTGGAAAACAATAGACACTGTTTTAAAAGTTCTTCCTGAAATTGAAACTTGACCTGCCGCAAAAATTTTAATTTTGGTTTCCACTTTTGTTTCATCTGCTCTACAACGTTGCAGCATTAAAATAATGTATTGTCCACATCTTTGTATTAATAATGTTGACAACATTTCTGATTTGCACTGAGTACATTCCATATGTCGATTAGCTGATTTTACTAAATCATTGAAAGACGCTGTTTTCAAATCTGGCATTGTCAAATATATGAATTGTTCAGTGTCTATTTTAGTAGTAGATGAAAATGAACAGCTGTCACATCTATGATCCCATCTGTAACGTATACATTAAACACCCTAGCACACGTAATATTCTGATTTAGGTTAATTTCCCATATTTTTCACAGTATAAAAATACAAGCGAAGTCTTTTCCTTTTTCTGTCTTTTAATCCATTCGGGTGTTCATTAGCCAACACGTGTTTCGTCGTCTCTGTAGTTTAATACATACGACTTGTTCACGGCTAAATGAGAAAACACACAGTACGGTGTTTTAGGTTAAAAAACTTCAGGGGCAATATTTACAATTATACAAAAGGTTGTTAAACTAACTGTGAAAGTGTCTGTGCATATACAACACACAGTGATTACAACATATTAGAACTTAGAACCAGTTGTGGGAGGATATTTAACATTGTATACCCTTCACTTTTAACTTAGAGAAAATTGTAAAGCACACATGTGAGTAGTGAAGATTGTATGTGATTGAAATTAAATCTATATGAGAGATTCCCTGTGTCTCATAAAACCTTAACCCAGGAAAAGGAACCCAAATGCATGTAGAAGTCCAAAGAAACGACCACAATTCTGGCCCAAAGTGATAAAAGCCCTGAGTGAAAGGCAAAACCACTCTAATCCAACCATAAAACCATGCATTCAAAATTGGAAAAGGCATAGAAATCCAGAGAACAAACCTGAACTGTTATAGTGAGAGTAATCTGAGGGGAGACAAAGAGAAAGAAAAACGTATACACTATTATCAGTATACGTCATATATAATATAAACGAGGTGATAGTTAGTCCACAAACTCCAAAAAGAGACGAACAAAATACGTACTCCTATTGTGGCGATAATTCCAGGCCACAATAATCCTGTGGCGTGGGGTACAAGAGAAAATCCTTCTTCACGACGAGTCAATAAATAAATGCTCTGTATGGGTTGTCAATCCACAACCCTCATTAATCACTGGCTTCACGTCTACGTCAAGACACTAAAATAAACAGGAAATTTATGTTTACTTAACCTAGCTCCAAAGTTTCTTTAAAGAAAAAATCCCTTTACTAATATAAAAATGGTACTTAAAGGCTTCAAGCACGTCCTGTCGGGTTGCTATCTAGGTACTTACTTAAGGTTTGTAGACTGGTTTACTCATAGCAAACGTCTCCCCACGCCGGTCTCCTCGAGTGCGAGTGCCGGGTTGCCAAGTGAAAGTTCTAAATAGACGCGTTTGCGTGATCATGTGATCACGCGTAGCGTGATCAAGCGGGTATCTAAGTATCGCGTCATTTTTGTATGGGCAGGTTAAAGGAATATCAGTGATCTTAATTTTTAAGCGAGTGGCGCAAATATAGGCGGTTCTAATACCGGTGATTCTAATCTCACTGCGAGTGGCCCAGATATCGGTGGTACTATAGACTTAATCAAATTTCCGCGATCACGTGACCCCATATGTAGCGAGACCGTGTCGGGGTTTGGAAAGTGCGCCATGTTTGTGTGGGCTAATTGTAAGGCAGTAAGTAAATCAATAAGAAAACCAAACCCGAAGTGAGAATCTCTGATTTCTAAGTCTCTGGATTTCAAAATTCACAAATGAAAAATGGGCAAGACCAAAAAAATATATATTCAAAAAACGATCGGTTCAACAGAGAGCATCTCTCTTAGATGCCACTTAGTTAAGTTTTATAGACATGCAGTTAAATCCAAAAAATCACCGGTATTAGAACCGCAACCCGACAGGACGTGCTTGAAGCCTTTAAGTACCATTTTTATATTAGTAAAGGGATTTTTTCTTTAAAGAAACTTTGGAGCTAGGTTAAGTAAACATAAATTTCCTGTTTATTTTAGTGTCTTGACGTAGACGTGAAGCCAGTGATTAACGAGGGTTGTGGATTGACAACCCATACAGAGCATTTATTTATTGACTCGTCGTGAAGAAGGATTTTCTCTTGTACCCCATGCCACAGGATTATTGTGGCCTGGAATTATCGCCACAATAGGAGTACGTATTTTGTTCGTCTCTTTTTGGAGTTTGTGGACTAACTATCACCTCGTTTATATTATATATGACGTATACTGATAATAGTGTATACGTTTTTCTTTCTCTTTGTCTCCCCTCAGATTACTCTCACTATAACAGTTCAGGTTTGTTCTCTGGATTTCTATGCCTTTTCCAATTTTGAATGCATGGTTTTATGGTTGGATTAGAGTGGTTTTGCCTTTCACTCAGGGCTTTGATCACTTTGGGCCAGAATTGTGGTCGTTTCTTTGGACTTCTACATGCATTTGGGTTCCTTTTCCTGGGTTAAGGTTTTATGAGACACAGGGAATCTCTCATATATATTTAATTTCAATCACATACAATCTTCACTACTCACATGTGTGCTTTACAATTTTCTCTAAGTTAAAAGTGAAGGGTATACAATGTTAAATATCCTCCCACAACTGGTTCTAAGTTCTAATATGTTGTAATCACTGTGTGTTGGATATGCACAGACACTTTCACAGTTAGTTTAACAACCTTTTGTATAATTGTAAATATTGCCCCTGAAGTTTTTTAACCTAAAACACCGTACTTTGTGTTTTCTCATTTAGCCGTGAACAAGTCGTATGTATTAAACTACAGAGACGACGAAACACGTGTTGGCTAATGAACACCCGAATGGATTAAAAGACAGAAAAAGGAAAAGACTTCGCTTGTATTTTTATACTGTGAATAATATGGGAAATTAACCTAAATCAGAATATTACGTGTGCTAGGGTGTTTAATGTATGCATTTTGTTGCTCTTGCCACAAATCCTTTGGGGAGGCTGGTGGTTCTCCCTCACCTTTTAGCACCGTTCGTAATTAGTGAGTGATCTTTAACACTTGAAGTGTGAATACTTGTGGCGCCTATCTCCTATTACCTATACCGCCAAAATCTTTTGAACCCATCTGTAACGTAGTCCAAACAGATTTTCAATTTGTATAACTTCATCTTCTAATACTGCAAGCATAAACATAAGAAATTCCTGAGCATCTGCTGTACATTCTGTGTAAATTGTGAAGATCCAGAACATATATCCAGAAGATTCCACACATCAGAAGCAGTATGAACTTTCGTTTTATCAGTTTTCAACTTCTCAAAAATATAATGTAACAAAGAACAAAATATTTTTTCTCAATTTTCCATAATTGCATGCTGTAGATTTTCTAAAAAAACACAACGGTGATGATTACATAAGCATAGCAGTTGATACCTGAACTATTTTGAAACTGATATCCTACAGCAGTAGCAAACGTGTTCTCTTCTATTTTCTTTCCAGACTCATCATTCTTTTCAATTCTTTTTTTCTTTGCAACCTCAGTAAAACCTCAGGAAAATCTCAGGAAAATCATATTTTCATTTTGGACGTATTAAACGTTTTTTATAAATAGGATATTCACCTAAACTAGGAGCATAGAGTCTTCTTAACCTATTGTACTCTTTTACAAAATTTACATCTGCACTAATCTTTTCTTCATCAAAATCAATCAAATACAATCCGGATAACGTTCTTACTCAAGACAATGCAACATATGCCATACCCTCCTTAAACACAGAACTTCCAATATTTACCAAAGCACTGTCTACACTTAAACCTTGAGATTTATGAATAGTCACTGCATACGCTAAGCAAAGAGGAAACTGTTTTCTACGAACATACAAATCTTTTACAAGCAAGAAACGAACAGAACAGCGTCCAATCTGTTTCACCTCTTCAATCTGATCAAATTTAATCTTAAAAAATTCAATCCCATCTCTATTTGCATAACTAACAAAGTCAACAACTTTCCCCATTGCGCCATTTACTAATTCTTTCTCAACATCTAAATTACGCCATAATATTACCCGGCAGTTTAGAGATACATATAAGGTCTTTTCCAAACCAGCAGTCTTAGATATTGATTTTTCCAAAGAGTCTAATTTTAACTGCAATTTCTTTGACAAAAGAATAGTTACTTCTTCATGTTCTATTTTATCAATAGCTACCATTTTAACTATCGGTTCATTCTCTAGTTTCAACAGTTCTTCATTGAATGTAGAGCATTCTTTCAGTGTTAGCATAAGGCAAATTATAGATTTCTTTTCTGCAATTCTTTGGTAGATTGTTTCAGCTGCAACATTTTCTTTTGGAAACAAGTTTCTTAGTAGCCGACTTTTGTAAAGCATTTTTCCATCCTTTGTTAAGACACCAATTCTAATATTTTGAAGAATATTTCCATAATCTTCATCATTTGCTTGTTGCATGTTCTTGATAAGTTCCTTATATTCAAAATAACTCCAAATGTTCATATTTCCAATACTTCCCAAAGATTTTTTAGTGTCTTCATGAAGTAGGGTTTTAAAAACTGGCTGGCCTTTCACAGGTGTGAGTTGTAGTAGATCACCAAATACAATTACATGTTTTTCTCCAAATAAAACATCATAGTTTGTTTTTTTAAATCTGCTGCATCCTCAAATGTACAAACGCAAGCATTAAGTTTGAGACCATGCTTACTTCATCAATTACCAGAAGTTTCATTTTCTTCAGTACTCTTAAAACTTTGAAATAAGCTTCTCCAGATAGCTTGTGATATTCCAACTTATTTTCATGTTCTACTGGTAACATAAGTAGACGATGTAAAGTAATCCCTTTAATGTTGTGTGCTGCTTACCCAGTTGGACCAGTTACAACACAGGACACAGGTGAATCTGTTGTGTTCGGTAGATAACTTCACAAACATTTAATCAAGAAACTTTTCCCCTTTCCAGCTTGTCCACTGATGTACATAAGAATAGTTCTAAATGATGTACATTGGCAATCATTCTTTTCATGAGGTAATCCATGTCGTATCTGTTGTGTAACTTGGTGATATATTTCTTTCTGTTCAGTATTCAGACGTTCCTCCTAATTTTCCAAATCCATATTGTCCTGTTGTGCTTGCTGCATCACCATTTCCACTTCACTCATTGCTATTGCCGCTTCATTTTCAAGTATGGCTTCTCCTAGTGAATCTTGACTTTGTGGAGCAGAACTCTGACTATGTTGTGAACTATCTCTAGCAATTTCAGCTGCAATAGTTTTTTATTGATAAATCTCTTCATTCAACATTTGGAGATAATTTGGAAAAAATGTACATTCAATGCTATCTTACATGCATTGAAAGAATGTTCATAGCAGTCAAAATCTCCAAGTAATTCCATTTCAGTCCGCCAAGGTTTGAAGAGTTGCCGAAGAGCTAAATAGAAAAACTCCCTCTTATCTGGAGTATCACAACTTAATTTCCTGTGATTAATCAAATTTCCTTTGGCATGCTTTACCAAACATCCATCAGATCCAATTACAGCATATTTTCCTTCATTTATTTTTTCTGTAACATTTTTTTTAAAACTATAATGTTGCAGTATTTCATATAGACATATGTTTTCCAGGTATGGACTTCTATTTGGATAGTATGTATCCAACATATTTGATTTCAGAATATCTGTTCTTTCTGGTTCATTCAGTGCCAAGTATTCAATTTCTTGTACAGATTTCAAAACTCGATTTCGTGCTGCAGCAAGGCCTAGACTTATCCATATGATTCCTCTTGACTTTGAATATAAACTTGCAGATGTCAATCGATCCGAACAGTCGTAGGATCCAATTTCCCCGATGTGAAAGCATCTTCAAGCTGAAGCTGTACAATTTTTTGCTAAGTGTCTTCTCCTGTGAAATTTCCTCCCACATTTCTTTCAATTCTGTCTTCTCACACTTGGTAATATATGATGTGACATAGTGAGCAACAGCAATTGAGTTATCTGAAACATTGTATGTTCATATTTCTATTCCACATCTTCAAAATCACTGGATTGTAATCATTAATGTACTTCTATTCTTCTGTTCTTTTTATATTATAAGTATTTTTGGGTGATTTTCGAGTGATAGTATGCCTCACTACCGACATAAAACTATTCACTCTTCCTTTGGAAATTACTGGACGTGGAAAGCCAAATGAACATTTTGTGTAAAATGTATCCTTTGACTTATATTTCCGTCGACAATATTTTCCAGATCGATGACTCTGAAACCATAAAACTTGTTGTCTTAAGATATTTTGTCCTCCTGTTTTCGGAATTGCATAGGTAACATACTCTTCAATAAAAGATAAAACAGTCTCATCCAAATCAGTTCCAAATTTGGGTGCATCCTTGGTCCAGAAAAGCATATGTATTTGAGGAGCACCTCTAGCTTGGTATTCTTTTCTCCCCAAAAAATCAATAACTTCGCAAATAGGTGGATTTTTTTTATTACAGATGAAAAGCATCATAGCTTCAAATCTATGATTAAAATATCTGCAGACATTTATAGGATCTAGGGAACACAGTTCTCTAGGTGTCTTCAATTCAATATTTTCTATATTTGAATTTGCTTCTCGTAGAAAATACGGAAAATTATCCCATGCGTACTCAGCACAGCTAATTGTAACAAACCAGGTAGGAGTTCCTAAGTTTCTTAACATACATTTTAATTCCCCATGACTTCGATGCCAATATTCATTAGTGACATGTTGACATGCCATCAAATTACTTAACTGTGATTCTAAATGTTCGTCTCTTTCTTCAACTTTGTCCATAAATTCCTTTGCAGAAACATGTGAAAGATGTGTTCCAGTTTGTAATATATGGTTGATTGCATATAAAAGTGCAGACAGATCACTCTCAAATAAAAGATTAAACAAATATGAAATACACTGACGAAATCTTGGTTCTTCTGAGTAGAGTCGTAAAGTACAATATTCTGAAGCTGGAATCAGAACTGGGCATTCATCATATCGTCCACCTTTTCCAGTAGGGAACAGCTGTGGAAAACAACGAACTTCCAAACTTTTTTCCCACACACTCATGGGAGTTCCTTTTGCTTTTTTCATCTAGAACAATTCAATAGTAACTCCTATCAGTTCTTTTGAATATAGAGGGTGTATAGCATAATGTTCATAAATTTCTTCTTTTCTTGAACTCTCCACTTTTTCTATTTGTCCACTTGAAATATCTGTTTCATCTTCTAAAGTCATTTCTTCTTCTTCTACATTTACACTTTTATAGTAAATATTATTTTGCACCAGATATAATGTAGCCTTTTGGACTTTCCTCACATCGACTAACTCTTGCCATATTTTCCAACTCTTTGTGGGTACACCATTAACAAGAATGACTACAGGTACGGTATCCTCTCTTTCTACACCAACGGTTTCAACATTCTTCTTAACATCTAAAGGTAAATACACAACTCTTCCTTTTAAACCTCTTTGTAGATCTGTTGGAGGTAGCTTACCTGTTTTAGGCTCCATACGAATTATAGCCTGAAAAGGGTGCACAGATTGAATAAGGATGGCCTCATATGTATTTAAATCTTTAAGTTCAGGCGGTATAGCTACTAATTCTGTCATTATGGACAGCTCTAGCTGGCATTTTTTTTCTTCTAATTTATTGTAACAATATTTACAAATACATTGTACAGTACCTAACTCAAAACGACCTTCCACAAACAGATAAGCAGCACATTCTTTCCATTTATCATTGTTTTTGTTTTCACTTTTTAAAAACACATCTACATTCCTAGTTTGAATTTTATAATGAGTACGTCGACAACAAATACAAACATAGTTGGGATTTTCACCAGACACTACTTTAAACTTTGGTATTTATTTTTCAAACTTCACATCAGTACTATCTTCCATCTCTTCTTCAACACCTACACTTATCAAACTCTCACTTTCTCTACACTCCTCTTGACCAGCAAAGAAACGTAACTCTATATCATCACAAACTTTTTTTACATCCAGCACTGAACCATGCAAAAGAGCTGTATTAATTTCATTTAAACATAATGCAGGACTTTCCACGTAGTATAATCTTCTAACTAACTTTTGCCTTTCGGAATGATGTACTGCTAACATTCTAAAATGATGAAAACGACTTTGACACACTTTCCTAGAAAGACAAGCCAGAGAATGACCTTGCAACCCTGTATATTTTCTCACTTTGCAATTATCTAGTCCTTGTAATATCTTAATCTTCTGTTTCACAGTTTTTCTTCCATATTCTCTTATAGAAACAAGTAAAATATCAATAGATTGTTGACGTATACTACAAATTCTACTACAATCCCATGTAAACACTGGAGCCTGGGTACGTCTCCCTTGAACTTCCTCAGCAATTACTTGTTCAACATTTCTATGAACTATCTTTTCTTTTTCAATTGGAAAGCCATTTTTTACTTCATAAGAACGACCTCAACTGCATGCAGTAATCTATTTTCTTGAGAATAACTTTCTTCATTAAAAAAAGGTTCCGTATTAGAAGTATGCTTCCATTTCGCGGAAAATATTTTACAAAAAGTAGTTCTATTTACAATTCTTTTCCTTTTACATTTGTCCTTCATACGCTGCATTATTGTATTTAAAGTCTTCAATCTTTTTATAATTAAGATAAATGATTTTCTTTTCAATTCAAAGGCTTTTTCAATTTCACTTAGAATCTCCTTTTTTGTCTGTAAAATGCTGATCTCCTTTTACATATTTTACATTCCTTTAGTACATTTTGGAGTACTCCACTTTATAGATTCTTTTTCGAATTTCTGAAAATTGTTTTTTCCTGCTTCCAACATAATTATTTTCCCGATAATCCAATTTTCCACTTTTTTGTACATTTTTCTTTTCCTTTTGTTTCACTGTCATTGTTGTATCTGTCTGTTTTTTATTTTTAAAATTAGAAACTGTTTTTACAAGTTTTTAAAAAAATCTTGACTTCTCTTACCAGAACACTTTTTCTTTAAAGATCCATGTTGTAGTTGATCTAATTCCTCTTTTCCTTTTTGTTTTAAATAAACCTCTTTTCTGTGTAAAAATTATGCAAAATATCTGTAAAATAAGAAAAGTTTTTAAAACAATTCAATATAATTAAAATAATTATATATAAATATTCACATATATAACTATAAAAATACATGGAAAGAAACTAGATCAATGATTTCAGCAATGGAACAGTGCTACCTAGTGTATAAGTAGTGTGAAAGATACTGAAGCACAGCATTAATAGTACACATTTAATTGTGGAACTGCATTGTAACAACCTCTATCATTCCATGAATACATGGCTAGTGACTAAAAGATTACAATACTACAAGAAGAGTGCCTGAGTGCATTTATAAATGCTTAGATATTGGCGGAGTGATGGGATAAGTGGATAGTGCTGCATGGGTGATTGGAGAAGTGTATAAGACTGACAGGAGGATTCCTACACTGCTTAGGTACTAACTGGATAGTTACAGAAGTGTGCCAATAGTATGTAGCTGATTAAAGCTCTGCATGGATAGTGCATATAGTTCTTCTTGTATTAGTGGCTAGGCCATTCCATAAGTACATGACTAGTAACTGGAATGATTACAGTGCTGCAAAAAGAGTGCATAGTGAATTTATAAGTGCTTAGGTATTCGCTAAGTGATAGGATCAATAGATTGTGCTGGATGGTTGATTGGAGAATTGCATGGGACTGACAAGAGGATTCCTACTCTGCATAGGTACTAACTGGGTATTTACAACACTATATCAATAGTATGTACCTGGTTAGACATCTGCATGCATAGTGCACAGAATATTGTTTCTATAGTAGTGTTAATGGCTAGGCCATTCCATAAGTACATGACTACTAACTGGAATGATTACAGTGCTGTAAACAGACTGCATGTTGAAATTATAAGTACTTAGGTTTTGGTGCAGTGATAGGATAACTAGATAATGCTGGATGGGTGATTAGAAAAGTGCATGGGACTGACAGCACAATTCCTACCCTGCACAGGTATTAACTGTGTATTTATAGCAGTGTACCAATAGTATGTAGCTAGTTAAAGGTGTGCATAGATATTGCACAGAATATTGCAGCTGTACTTGTCTAACTAGCTACCCTATTCCATAAGTACATAGCTACTAACTAGAATGATTACACTGCTGCAAACAGAGTGGATGGTGAATTTATAAGTGCTTAGATATTACCGGAGTAATAAGATAAGTATATAGAGCTGGAAGGGTGATTAGAAAAGTGCATTGGACTGGCAGCATGATTCCTAGACTGCATGGGTACTAACTGGTTATTTATAGGAGTGTACCAATAGTATGTAGCTGGTTAGAGCTATGGATAGATACTGCACAGAATATTATAGCTATACTTGTCTTAGTGGCTAGGCCATTCCCTAAGTACATAACTACTAACTAGAATGATTACAGTGCTGCAAACAGAGTGCATGGTAAATTTATAAGTGTGTTATATCTGACTTTTGTCTTTCATTTCCCTGGCTGTGACTTCCCTGTTGCTCAGCTAGTATGAGTGGTAGAATGCCTGATGACATCATGGAATGTTTGGTTCCTGGCTTGTGTGTGGAGTGGCAGTTGATGGCAGGCAGGCTGAGCGACAGGGGAACTGCTCCTGGTGGGATTACAATTCCATCTACTTATCTTTTTATAATGAATTCATCCTGGAACTAAGCTTCAATAAATCAAACCTATTTTATACAACTGGATTTAAGGACTTACAATTCTTACACTGGCGATGATTGGAGAAACAGAACTATGCGTGATGAGACTAAAAAAAAAAGAAAGCACTTAAAAAACTAAGAGGAATTGAACTGCACTTATTTCCAATGTTTTCAAAGCCCCACCGGTGTCTATAACATCTGACGCCTACAGAAGTAGTTTGAGCATTGGTATGTTATGCATAGGTGTGTTGCTTGTGACATGTCAAAAGTCTAGAATGTTATATCTGACTTTTGTCTTTCACTTCCCTGGCTGTGACTTCCCTGTTGCTGAGCCTGCCTGCCATCAACTGCCACTCCACACCCAAGCCAGGAACCAAACATTCCATGATGTCATCCGGCATTCTATCACACATACTAGCTGAGCATCAGGGAAGTCACAGCCAGGGAAATGTGATAGGATAAGTAGATAGTGCTGGATGGATGATTGAAGAACTGCATGACACTGACAGCAGGATTGCTAAACTACATGGCATGCAGAGGGACAGCTGCGTGCCGGCTAACAGAGGAACAACTGCGAGCCAAATACTATAGTGAAAAGTACAGGCCGTCGCCTTGCAAAGAGATAGCTACGACCGCTAATGTTGGAAGAGGGAGCATGGAGGAGATATCGCGCAGCCTGAACTACGGTATATTTCCAGTGTTGGCTTGCAGAGGTACAACTGCGAGCCCAACAATGGTTTGCAGAGGGTCTGCTGCAAACTGGCAGGCTGGCTCGTAGAGGGACAGCTGCAGCCCGTGGGCTCGCAGAAAGAGAGATGTGGGCCAGCTCGCACAGGAACAGCTGCGAGCCGACTGCTATAAGAAAAGGTACAGGCCGGCGGCTTGCAAATCATGCGTGTGGGAAGGTGATATGGGGAGAGGAAGCGCGAAGCTGGTATCTCGTAGACACACACCTGCGGTATATTTCCAGTGTTGGCTTGTAGGGCTACAACTGCGGGCCCGATGGCTCACAGACGAAGAGCTGCGAGACGACTAGTGGTTCGCAGATGCGGAGTTGCGAGTCGGGGGGCTAGCTCATAGAGGAAGAGGTGCGAGCCCACCAATAGTTCGCAGAGAGAGAGCTGTGGGCCGGCGGGCTGGCTCGTAGAGAAAGAGCTCCAAGCCGACTGACTGACTCATAGAGGGAGAGCTGCGGCCCGTCGGGTCACAGAAGAAGAGCTGCGGGCCGGCTCGCAGAGGAACAGTTGTGGGAAAACTGGTATAGGGAGAGGTGCCAGCCGTTGGCTTCCAAACCGATAGCTGAGAGACCATGATGTGGAGAAAGGGATCGTGAAGAGGTATCTCGCTGACAGAGAGAGCTGCGGTATATTTCCAGTGTTAGCTTGCAGAGCTACAACTGCGGGTTGGCTCACAAAGAAAGAGCTGCGAGCCGAACAATGCTTTGCAGAGAGAGAGCTGCGAGCCGACGGGCTAGCTCGTAGAGGAAGGGCTGCAAGCCCACCAATAGTTGGCAGAGAGAGAGCTGCGGGCCGGCGGGCTGGCTCATAGAGAAAGAGCTCCAAGCACACTGACTGACTCGTACAGGGAGAGCTGTGGCCCATCGGGTCACAAAGTGAGAGCTGCAGGCCGGCTCGCAGAGGAACAGCTGCGGGAGAACTAGTATAGGGAGAGGTGCAGGCTGTCGGTTTCCAAACGGATAGCTGCAGGACAGTGATGTGGGCAAAGGGATCGTGAAGGGGATATCTCGCAGACAGAGAAAGCTGCGCTATATTTCCAGTGTTGGCTTGCAGACATACAACTGCAGGTTGGCTCGCAGAGAAAGAGCTGAGAGCCGAACAATGGTTTGCAGAGGGGGAGCTGCGGGCCAGCAGGCTGGCTCATAGAGGAAGAGCTCCGAGCTGACTAGCTGGCTCATAGACGAACAGCTGCGACCCGTTGGCTCGAAAACAAAGAGCTTTGGGCCGGCTCACACAGGAACAGCTGCGGGCCTACTACTATAGGAAAAGATAAGGGTTGTTGGCTTGCAAATGCATACATGCAGGACAGTAATGTGGAGAGAGGGACTGTGAAGGAGATATCTTGTAGAGAGACAGCTGAGGTATATTTCCAGTGATGGCTTGCAAATGTACAACTGCTGCCCACACGGCTCGCAGACGAAGAGCAGGGAGACGACCGGTGATTCGCAGAGGGAGACTTGCAAGCCGTTGGACTAGAATGTAGAGGAAGAGCTACGAGCCAACTGGCTGGCTAGTAGAGGGAGAGCTGCAGCCCGTCGTCTCGAAGAGGGAGAGCTGCGGGCCGACTCACAGACGAACAGCTGTGGGCCTACTAGTATAGGGAGAGGTGCGGACCATCCAGTTGTAAAGAGATAGGTGCGGGACAGTGATGTGGGGAGAGGGAGCGTAGAGGGGGTATCTCATAGAGAGAGAGCTGCGGTATATTTCCAGTGTTGGCTTCAAGAGGTACAACTGCGGGCCCGAGGACTCGCAGAGTGAGAGCTTATTCCTAAAACCATGTAATCTTTCAAACATATGTCACGTTACTTTTGTACGATTGAAACTGATTGCGACCTTCTCTTTACACTACACATCCCACGAACCTGCCAATAAAAGTATAATTACTATTTTCATACTAGATAAAGCTCTATCACTTAATTTTTACAAACAATATTGTTGGGTGCACAAAATGGGCGTGGAAGATAAGGAGAGTAAACGGAAGTGTAATACCTAAACTTTTATTGTACTATTCCTTTAATATACGTATCTTCATGGCTTTAAGTGGGATGAAAAAAATGACGGGTGTCTGAAAGGGGTAGCAGTGTTCAGCACTGGTAAGACCCGGTCTACTTAAAGGCCTGCATATATTCAGTACAGAGACACCCCCTAACAATTGTCATCACTTATAATCACAGTTAGTTTACTAGTGTGAAAAAATCGTACAGAAAATTTACTAAGAACATTTGTTTTTCTTTTTAATCTCTCACACATTTATAAAATATCTCTTGAAACAAACGCCCCTCTCCACCTTTATTTCGTGAGAACGAGCAATAAATAATCCCTTTAGCAGCATTTAGTCACTAACTACTAACACGGTGCAGTGTACGTAATTATAAACCACAATGTTTAAATTATATCTCAAAGTATCATCAAATGATTCTAACCATGCATAGATACAGAAAACAACGTGCACGTTTACTTTGTCCATTTACTCTCCATGTAATCTGTGCACATTCTGAACGGGTTCACAGTATAACACCTGTCTTCACATATTCAAATGTACCTCACAGTATAAAATATAACATCACAACCTATACATATGTAATGTTTCCACCATAACACAGTGCAGTTTTATACCATTAAAACTGATTGCAGCATTCTCTATATAGTACAAACCCTACCAATATGGCAATAAACTTAGAACTGCTATTTTTATAATACGAAGAACTGTATTAGATTATTTTTATAAACAGTACCGCTGGGTCCACAAAATGGTGGTGGGAGCTGGACAGAGTAAATAAAGGTGTAATTCACAAACTTTTTATGTATCGTCCCTTTACTCTACGTATATTAACAGCTTTAAGTGGAAAGAAATATTTGGCTACTGTCTTAAATGGGTGGCGGAGCGCAGTAGCGACAAGACCCGGACCACTTAAAGGCCTACGTATATTCAGTAGACAAACACACTCTGACAATTACCTTCACTAATAATCACATTTACTTTAGCACTCTGAACAAAATCGTACTGAAAATATACACAGAACATTTTCATTTATTTTTTATCTCTCACCTATGTACAAAAAAATGTCTTCTGAAGAAACGCTCCCCAACAAATTCCATTTGATAACAACACCAAAATCCAAAGCCTCCCAGTAACACACTAGTCTTCACTGATATTGAAATCTACCTCTCAGTATAAAACATGAGACCACAAATTGTCCACATAACATTTCTGGTTTTTGTTCCACCTCTGTTAAGTTAATAACACATGAATTTTCTACTCTAACCCCTTCCCCATTATTTCCACACTAAGCATAATTTTACTTACGTTCGTAGTTGGTATGCAGATTCCAAATGTCACAAACGCATGTAATTCTTTCTTTGTCAAACAGTACATGTAATGCACCGCTCTCATCAAGAATGGAACCAGTAATGGCACAATTTCCCTGTTGCTCCACACATAAATACATGTAAAGAACAAATCAGAATAGTTCCTTGATTTTTTCAAATTGCAAAACTTCTCTCTATTGGTTATTTTTCAACTTTCCATATAAACAGTTTTTTAAAACATTTAAGAACACATACAGATGAGATGTTGAAACTATTCTATCAACACACTTTCTAGAATATTCTACGACACCTGCAGGTTAAAAGTTAATCATTTTTACAAACCTACCGATATTTTTTTGCAACATTTTCTCGAACATCTAACGCACCTGCAGGTTAAAAGTTCACCATTGTTTTAAGTTTGAATAGTGCCTTCCAAATGCAAGTAGTAGGTGTGGTTGATCTGAGCAAATTGTATCCTATCATATGTACACCACATTGGTACTGCTTTTTATTAACCAATGACAAAGATGCTTTTCGACAAACTAATATGCACCCTACTTTTTAGTAAACAATGCTTTTCATCAGCCAATCAGTTATCCTTTTGTAAGAGACTAAAAACTAGTTCTGCATCTTTAAACATATCTCTTATTCTACGAACGGACTGCATGAGCTACAGACATCTATGCATATCTTCCAGCTATACCTTCAAAATACTAGTGTGGATCGTAGGACATAGCTATGTTTTCTGGTGCAAGAGGTATGCAGAACAGAGACGTGTTGACTTAGACCTAGGTTTACAAAATGTGGACATTAAATGGTTTGGACAAAGAGGATTAAAGTGGCACCAATTGCTCCCTTTGGCTAAAACCTGTTTGCATCTCCAACACCCTGACCTCATGATTGTGCACTGCGGTGGTAACGACTTAGGCACATTGACTGGGGTAGGTTTGGAAATGCTAATGAAGGACACCTTTAGACAACTGATTTTGCTTTTGCCTCAAACTGTCTTTGTATATTCCAATATATGCCAAAGACAGAAGTGGAATTGGTCAAACCAATGTTGTCCTCAGATTGAAAAATCTAGGAAGAATGTCAACAAAGCTGTCTCTGCATACCTCAGAGACCATAGAATGGGATCGATCTACAACAACAACATATGTTTTCATTTGGCTGATATCTACAGAAGTGATGGAGTACACTTCACAGATCAGGGAAATCGAGTTTTTCTGAATAACCTGAAGCTGTGCATCCGCACTTATATGTAGCTCCAACTAATAAACACAAAGGCTCTTTTTAGAGCTGCCTTATATTTCCAATATCGGTTCGCAGAGTGACAGCTGCGATCCGCTACCACAGGGAGACCCGTGGGCCATCAAGCACCCTAGCAGAGGGACAACTGCGGCCCGTGGGCTCGGCTCGCACACAGAGAGCTACGGGCCGTCAGCTCCCAAACGCAGAGCTGTGAGCCGACGGACTGCTAGTGTTTTATGGTTTAGGGTAGTGCAGTGGTGTTCGTATAGTGTAGGGGGTCGAGCTGGGGGTAGATTTAGGGTTTACAGCAGTGCAGTGGTGTTTCTGTGGTGTAGGGGATCGTTCTGTGGTTACTGTTTTAGGGTTTAGGATGGTGCAGTGGTGTTTGGGTAGTGTACAGGGTCATGCTGGGGATAGCGTTTTACGGTTTAGGGTAGTGCAGTGGTGTTTGTGTAGTGTAGGAGATCATGCTGGGGTTAATGTTTTAGAGTGTACGGCAGTGCAGAGGTGCTTGGGTAGTGTAGGAGGTCGTGCTGGAAGTAGTGTTTTAGGATAGTGCAGTGGTGTAGGAGGTCATGCTGGGAGTAGTTTTAGTGTTTTGGGTAGTGAAGTGGTGTAGGTGGTCATGTCGACAGACTGACTCACAGAGCTCCGAGCCGACGGACTGGCTTCAAAAGGCATAGCCGCAACCTGGTGATGTGGGTAGAGGTAGAATGAAAGGGGTGTATCACACAGACACAGATGCCAGTGTTGCCTCGCAGAGGTAAAACTACAGACCCAATGGCTCCTACACGGAGCGACACGAGCTGCCGAACTAAGTCACAAAATGCCTGCCAACACTTCCTAGTTTCAACCATTCACAGCCAATGAGCAGCAAGCTTGTGCTTGTAACCCCTCAGCCAATCAGATGTCAGAATTCTCAAATATTGAAATCTGTAAAATTTGAGATTTCTCAAAAACTACTGAACAGATTTACACAATTTCAACAAAAGCGCGCTTTCTGGACCACAACCTTTCTCCCTACCAAATGTGGCGTAATTCCGTTCAGCAGTTTGACCTGTAGCCTTGTCTAAAGTTTCCTATGGAAAATGCATTGAGAAAACACATTTTGGGACTCAGCCCCCCCTTGACCATTCATCTCTAAACTTTCAAGATAGGAGCTGATCAAAAAAGAGAAACTTTTCGGAAAATGTCATAAAAAATCGTCAAATGACGCCAAAGTTATAAGTAGATGGAGGGCTCCAGGAGGGGGCCGCGCAACCCCCCTCCCAACATGAGTGAAGCCCTGAGACTGCAGGGACCCCAGCGGTCCCCCATAGCCCCAGCGTGCCCCCGCTGTTACTTTTTTAAGAAATGACCCCAGGACCTAGCCCACTCCGGGGTCTCATTAAAGTAGAAATACACAGGAACCCGTGACCCCAGCGTGAATTGCACCATGTTTTGGGGTTTTTTAAAACATTTCTTTGGCCCTGGAGGTCCTTCTGGGACACCCTGAGCAGGCCTAGGGGGTCAGGGTGATTCTACCCTGCCCCCTTCTCTTGTTTTATACCTTTGTTTCTCTGTTTTATAGCGACTCGCTTCTACCGAGTCACAAGATTGCTGCCAACACTTCCTGGTTTGGAGTGTTGGCAGCCAATCACAGTGAAGCTCGTGCACGGGACTTAGGCTCCGCCCAGATATCGAAACTTTTATTTTTCTAATTTCTCAGCAACTACTGAACGGATTTACACCATTTAAAAAAAGATTGCTTTCTGATCCAAGCACTACCTTTTTGCAAAATTTGGGGTAATTCCAAAGTAGTTTTGGCTCTAGCCTTGCACAAAGTTTCCTATGGGAAATTGATTTTTTGACTCTTATTCTTTGAATTTCTCAAAAACTACTGAACGGATTTACAACATTTAAAAAAAAGGTCGCTTTCTGAACCAAGCTCTACCTTTCTGCCAAATTTCAGGTAATTCCGTTCAGCAGTTCGGGCTGTGGCTCGTCGCAAAATTTCCTATGGAAATTAACATAGGGAAAAAACGTTTTGGGACCCCATTTTTTCTCAGCCCCCGCTTGATAAATCACCCCCAAACTTTCAAGATAGGGGCTAACCTAATAAGTGCAACTTTTTGGAACATTTCATAACGATTCGTCAAATGACACCAAAGTTATTAGCAAATCAATAGATGCTTTTTCTATGGAGACTAGGTTGTAACTATAACTACCTACTGGCGACTGCCAGTAGGTAATATATGGATATATATATATTCACTGAAAAAACCATAGGTTTCAGGCACGTTATAGTTAGGAATTAGCATTTAAAAAACCCTAGAAATTAACTGAAAAAACCATAGGGTTTCAGGGGCGTTATAGTTAGCTGGACTTTTCACTCGTACAAAACCATTGAAATTCCCCCGTTATAGTTAGTTCAGCTAACTATAACTCGCGCGCCCACAATGCACTGCTGATGACGTCACATATTACATCACTCATGACATGGTCAGTGACATCACTCATGACATCACTGATGACATCTCAAATGACATCACTGATGGCATCATTCAGTGAATGTGTGTTTTTCTGAAAATTACATATGTTTTATATATGTATATCTCAAGGTTGATGGAAGAATAAATGGGTATATAAGTGTCTAAATGGATGATTTGTTTTTGAAAAATTGATTGTATAACTGACTGATTAAGTGTATCTTAGTGAATACATTGCTTAGTGAGTAATGTTTAAATATGTAAATATCTGTATCTGTCTCTCACTTTGTGTATAAGTGGCTGCATGGGTTGGTGAGTAGCTACATAAGTGTCTATATAGGTTATTAGTTGGTTTTTTGAGTATCAGTATGAGTGTCTGAGTGTCTGTATGGTTCGGTGGGGGGTATTACGTAGTGCATAGGTGCATGAATTAGTGACTCTCTGTTTGTGTTGAAGACAGCATGTGTGAAGGACTGTATGGGCAGATGAGTGTGTGCATGGGTGTGTTAGTGAGTGAATGACTGTCTCAATAGTGTCTTTATGAGTAACTACATATGTTTTAAACTAGTATATGTGACTATTGGTGTATATAAGTGAGTATATGTGAGAGTGAGAGATTGAAAGAGTTCCTGTATGAATAAGTATGTGTTTCTACAAGTGATTGTTTAAAAGACTAAGTAAGTGTAAGTTTCTGTAGAAGTAAGTGTGGTGTTGTGCTGCACTCCCGTCCCGCATGCGCTGTGTGGTGTATTGTGCTGCTGCAAACCCTGATGCCTGCCCTGTAGGGTCAGTTTGGTGCACCTCTCCATGTCCCTCCTGTCCTCTGTTATCCGAGTCCATGTCCCTATCCCAATTCCTCCTGCCTACCATGATCCAATGTACCATACTTGCGAACATTTTGAACTTGGTAAGAGGGAGATTTTGAAAAAAAACTGGGGTATTGATTTTCCCCTTTGAGTTACATTGAAAAAGAGGAGATTGTAGACAGGAGACAGATCAAATAAAGACCATTTGAGCTTAAAAACATTGGACGTTTCCTGGCTGAAACGGGTCTGTTGGCATGTATGGTTGTACTACCACTGCCTCTTCCTTCTGCCCACAATGGTATATTATATTGCCACAGCCTCTCTTGCCAGTCCTGTATTGTTGGTTTGTTGCCCCTGCCACCCTTTCCACTGCCCTCCATAGTCTGTTGTGCTGCCACTGCCCTTCCTGCCTGCCCAGTGTGGCCAAATTGTTGCATCTGCACTCTCCTACCTGCCTTCAATTTTCAGAGTCTGTGCCCCTGGTCTCTGCCTCTCAACAGTATCCCAATGAACAACTAGATTGCTAACATTCTATATTTATTACAAAAGCGTGGAACGCCTGACGTCATCTTGATGTAATCAAAACTGTAATACCTAGAGTATTTCCTTTAGAAATTACATATATGAGAGGGTCTTATTTGCATCAAAATTATGGTTAGTGCTCTAAAAAACTAAAATGAGGACATATTTTCTGAGTTTTCAAATAGCGACAAAGAACTTTTAAATTATTTGTAATCTTTATGTTTTTTTATCCAGTTGACCACTTGATTAAATGTTGCACCTAGGGGAGAGGATGTAGTGTTACTTCCAGAGCTGCAGACTTTGCAACTGGGGAACCAGGTTGGAGTTTCTGCTTCAGCTCAACATTCTGTGATTCTGGTCAAATCATTTAATCTCCCCATGTCTACAACCAAAATGAATTTGATCTTGTGTGATGTAACCAATGCTCATGTAAAGCACTCCAATACCTGACAAGTCTGCACTATATAAACTGCAAATACACAAAAAATAAGTGTTTCGCACACTTCTGTCATTGGGCTACATGTGGGCTACAGCTGGGTGATATTTGTGCTGCATTTGGGCTCTTTTGTCTCTGGTGGCCATCTTGGGAGATTTATTTGTTATGAAGTTTGCTAATTTCCTGCAGTCTCCTCAGTAGGAAATACTTTCAGTTTTTTACTTTGGTTTCATCAAGAAGGCATTCAGATGTGTCACACATTTGCCATAAATTCTGAATGTTAGCACTCGAGTTGCTCATTAGATCACTGTAGTAAAGCTACTGCTCACCAGGGAAGTCTGCTGCTGGTATTCAAAGTGCATGTTTCAGTCTGCATGTCATTTTTTTTATGAAATAGAAGAGGGTTTGAGAAGTCAAAATGTGCCCTAATTTTTCTTTCTGCAGCACCAATCATAATTACTATGGCAAAATGAAGCCCCTCATTTTGTTCCTTTGTAAATTAAATGTTTTAAGTGTTACCACTTTATTCCAATCAAGATGGCTTCAGGTGTGCCATACTTTTGTCATAAGTAAGACTGTTAGCGCTCTAGTTGTTCGTTAGAACACTCTGGGACATTCTGTCATTGGGCTACACTTGGGCTACATCTGGGTGATATTTGGGCTACATTTCGGCTCTTTTGTCTCTGGTGGCCATTTTGGGAGACTTATTTGTTATGATGTTTCCTAATTTCCTCATTTACTACAGTCTCCTCAGTAGGAAATACTTTCAGTTTTTTACTTTGATTCCATCAAGAAGGCATTCAGATGTGTCACACATTTGCCATAAATTCAGAATGTTAGCACTCTAGTTGCTTATTAGATCACTGTAGTAAAGCTACTGCTCACCAGGGAAGTCTGCTGCTGGTATTGAAAGTGCATGTTTCAGTCTGCATGTCAGAATTTTTTAATGAAATAGAAGAGGATTTGAGAAGTCACTCAAAATGTGCCCTAATTTTTCTTTCTGCAGCACTAATCATACTTTCTATGGCAAAATGAACCCCCTCGTTTTGTTCCTTTTTAAATTAAATGTTTTAAGAGTTACCACTTTGTTCCAACCAAGATGGCTTCAGGTGTGCCATACGTTTGTCATAAGTAGGACAGTTAGCGCTCTAGTTGTTCTTTAGAACACTCTGGGAAGCTGCAGTAGAACACAAAGGAATCAACTGACAGTCTCTGCCCTTGTTGGATGTACATGTTTTACTGAGAATGTCAGACTTCATTCTCACATGACTGAGAAAGATAATGTGAATTTACAGAAAATATGCTCTCAGTTTAGCTTATAGGTCACCTTCCAAACCTCTGTGGGAAAAGCATGAGAAAATAGTTTTCTCTCAAACATGATTCATGATATCACAGCCGAAGGCTTTTTCACATGGTAAAATCTCCATAGAACACACCACAATTCCTAAAATGAGTATGGTACCATCAACAAATGATTTATAATGTAACTAAAGTCTTAAAACCTTCTATTAACTGCAATGCTTTTAAATGAGGTGCTATCATGTATATTGGTCCCAAGATGGCTGCCAACACTTCTTGGATGAAGTGCTGACAGCCAATCAGATCTCACGGTGAGATGTGTGGTTAGGCTCCGCCCAGATATATATGTGATTTTACTTTTGATTTTCTCAGGAACTACTGAACAGATTGACACCATATATGCAAAAGGCACATGCCTGACCTGAGGACTACCTCTTTGCCAAATTTCAAGTCATTCTGTTCAGCCGTTCGGGCTGTACCTTCGACTAAAGGTCCTATGGGAAAAAGCATGGGGAAAACACATTTTGGGACCCCGCTTTTTTCTCAGCCCCCGCTTGACGAATCACCCCGAGACTTTCAGGGTAGGAGCTGAGCGGAGCGCCCCATTGGTTTTGAAAATTTCACGAAGATAAGTCAACCGGCGCCAAAGTTATTCAAAATAGAATTTTCAGATTTCCTATGGGAACTCGGTCCTAACTATAACTATCTACTGGCAATTGCCAGTAGATAATATATATATATATATATATATATATATATATATATATATATATATATATATATATATATATATATATATATATATATATATATATATATATATTCACTGAAAAAACCAAAGGTTTCACACACGTTATAGTTAGGAATTAGCATTTAAAAAACCTTGCAAATTCACTGAAAAAACCATAGGTTTCACACATGTTATAGTTAGCTGGACATTTCTCTCATACAAAACCAATGAAATTCCCCCGTTATAGTTAGTTCAGCTAACTATAACTCTCGCGCCCGCAATGCACTGCTGATGACGTCACATATTACATCACTCATGACATGGTCAGTGACATCACTGATGACATCACTGATGACATCTCAAATGACATCACTGATGACATCCCTGATGACATCATCCAGTGAATGTGTGTTTTTCTGAAAATTAAATATGTTTTATATATGTATATCTCAAGGTTGATGGAAGAATAAATGGGTATATAAGTGTCTAAATGGATAATTTGTTTTTGAAAAATTGATTGTGTAACTGACTGATTAAGTGTATCATAGTGAATACATGGCTTAGTGAGTAATGTTTAAATATGTAAATATCTGTATCAGTCTCTCACTTTGTGTATAAGTGGCTGCATGGGTTGGTGAGTAGCTACATGGGTGTCTATATAGGTTATTAGTTGGTTTTTTGAGTATCAGTCTGAGTGTCTGCATGGTTCGGTGGGGGGTATTACGTAGTGCATAGGTGCATGACTGAGTGACTCACTGTTTGTATGTGTTGAAGACAGCATGTGTGCAGGACTGTATGGGTGGATGAGTGTGTGTATGGGTGTGTTAGTGAGTGAATGACTGTCTCAATAGTGTCTTTATGAGTAACTACATATGTTTTAAACTAGTATATGTGACTATTGGTGTATATAAGTGAGTATATGTGAGAGTGAGAGATTGAAAGAGTACCTGTATGAATAAGTATGTGTTTCTATAAGTGATTGTATAAAAGACTAAGTATGTGTAAGTTTCTGTAGAAGTAAGTGTGGTGCTGTGTGTATAACTGTATATGCAAGTAAATGTATGTTTGATTCTTTATTAGCATGAGTGACTATGTGTGTGAGTAACTCTATGGATGAGTGGCATTGTGTAACAGGATGTATAGGTGTATAAGTACATATGATGAGTGAGTACATGTATGAGTGACTGTATATGACTGTTGGTGAATGAGTGGATGTGTATGTGGATCTTAGAATTACTGAAAGGTTGTTGTAACTGGTATTGGTATGTCCATTGTTTTGGAAATTTTAGTCTCTATTTTTGAATGTGTGTATCAAAGGTTATATTAGGGTGAGAGGAGGTCTGCCACTCTACCACAATGATGATGTCATCAGTGATGTCATCAGTGATGTCATTTGGGATGTCATCAGTGATGTCATGAGTGATGTCACTGACCATGTCATGAGTGATGTAATATGTGACGTCATCAGCAGTGCATTGCGGGCGCGCGAGTTATAGTTAGCTGAACTAACTATAACGGGGGAATTTCATTGGTTTTGTATGAGAGAAATGTCCAGCTAACTATAACATGTGTGAAACCTATGGTTTTTTCAGTGAATTTGCAAGGTTTTTTAAATGCTAATTCCTAACTATAACGTGTGTGAAACCTTTGGTTTTTTCAGTGAATTTGTACGGTTTTTTAAATGCTAATTTTTTAATTATTAAATTAAATATATTTTTTTTATATTAAAAATAAAATTCCTATGTATTCATTTATATATTATCTGTATCCTTTTATTTGTTTTTGCTCTTTTTTTAAATTTCAATTAGGATAAAGTTGAACAGTTTATTTAATTTTTGCAATTAATTTTTCTCCACTTTTTTTTTTTTATATAAATTCTTGGGGTGCGCGCTCTGAGCGCGCTCCTAGTACGTTTTCGTAAGTTTTTTATGAATACCGTCGTACGTTATTTACGTACACATACATACGTTATAGTGCGCGCTGGGAGCGCGCACCCAGTACGTATGTGTACGTACGTACGCATGCGTGCGTGCGTCGTACGCGCTCCACGCGGTTCACTTCCGCATACGCTTAAATTACGCGCAATAACGTTCGCGTATACGCGTGTTCAACGTATGCGCGTTACATACGCGCATATGACGTATGCACATGCGCTCCTATGCGTTCGCGCATGCGTAATCACAAGGTGCGCGCTCGGAGCTTGCGCAGTGCGCGCACCTCGGGTTATATGCTTAATAAAACAACACTTCTTATTGGTTATCATTACTTTCAGTTTCTGATTGTTTCAACACCACACCCAATCCCCTCATGGCAAGTCATGTGATCATGAATCATCACTTTTGATTGGTTTCAAGTACTTTCAATTCCAGATTCTTCCCAAACCACACCTACTCCCCTCATTATTAGTTCTGATTCCTTTGGAGAAGGAGCTATTCTGTTGTTGAGAGATAATGGCTGAACAGCAACCATCTTCAGACAGTGACCAGGACACTCTTGAGAGGCAGAGGAGCAGGAAGCAGAAAGACAGCTTTATATGGCAGTTTTTCACTTTTCTAGAGGGACAAAAAAAGGTAAATGCACCTAAAGTTACTTGTGTACTTTGTCAAAAAGTCTTGTCACGTGGGAATCCTAACAAGAAGTATTCTTTTAGCATTCACACTATGTTGAGGCATGTTGACAAAATGCATCCAGTGACTTTTCGTCGAGGTTCTGGAGCAAACCCTCCACCTGCTCAACCGACGACATCTGCAGCAGCTCAGCCGAGCACATCTTCGGCAGCTCAGGCGAGCACTTCTTCTGCAGTGGTGCCTTTGCCTTCTTCCACACCTCTTTTTGGACCACCTTGTTTTGCGAGGTTGTCCACACGCTGCACTGATTGCGGCCGACTTATTTCTGTGTGTGAGATCAGTCTTGATCTCATTCAGAGAAAATTTGATTCGCATGAGTGCAGTGGGCCATAGATGTTTTTTTCTTTTTTTTCGTTTTTCTCTTCCTGTTTCCCTCCATTAACTCAAGGGCTCTTTTAAGAGCCACTTAAAAACTAAACCCCCAAAATTTTGGGGGGGATTATTATTATTTTTTTTTTTGGGTGCGCGCACCCTGCGCGCACCCAAGGATGTTTTTTAAAAAAATAAAAAAAATAAAAAGTTAATGTACAAAAAGAGGTGAAGAAATGGAAGCATGAAAAGGGAGGATTGAGAAATACAAATATTTTTCACTTATTTTTTAAAAAAAATAAATTATTTTGAAAAAAAAAAATTTTTGTATTTTGCAAGGGAACAGAATTTCTTTTTTTATTTTTTCTTTCTAGTTCTGCAAAAAAAGAAAAAAAGTATTAATATTCAATCATACATTACAAAAAGCATTACATGTTTTTACATATTTTACAAAGCAATTTTTTGCCCTTTTTTTGCTGTTTTCAGATTTTTTTAATTTTCACTTAAAATAGTGAAAACAATTGTATTCATCATTTAACAGCGGGCAAAAAAAAAACAATCTGAAAGATTGTTTAAAAAAAGCCCAAAAACTATCCTCACTAAAATATACCTTGTTAGAAATATTACATATATATTACAAGTACTTTTCTAGATGAATAAAAATGTTCTAGATAAACCGTCTTTAAACCTTGTCGCAAAAGCACACATGCCAAAATAATTTCTGTCAAAGGAGTCCACAATTGTTTTTATTACTTTTCCTTTAGGCCAAATAGTAATTTCAAAATCCTTTTTAAGTGATATCTTCAATTATAATCCTTTAAAATTACAAAAAATGCTTTCTTCAGATGCAGTTTTTAGTTTTCAAAATTTAGGTTTCAGAAAAATTAAGTAAGAATTGGGTAAATCATAAGGCAAACGTTGCTTGAAAATCAATTGGGAATCATTACACAGTGTCCAGCCTTTTTCACATTTAAGATAAACTGTGTAATGTCCAGAAGTTACAGTAGGTCCACGTAGGAAAAGACAGGTAAGAGCAGTTCCTCTAAATGGCCAATTTGGAAAAAATAGTAGTGATTACTCTGATCTGAGAAGGGAAAGTTCAAATTCAGATCTTGTTGCCCTCACACACCTGTTAGGGTGTCATGCTTCATCATTGGGCGTGCTCCTCGTCGGACCGGCGCTGCAATGTCCGACGGGCCTGGTGGCATCTTTATCGGAGATCTTTTGATCTGAGTACGCCGTTTTGTGTGAAGACCATGTGAATGATTGTGGAGGGTAATAGCTCCTAAGAATGTGGGGATTCAAAAAAGATTAAAATAGGCCCTGGCCCCTCGGTAGTTTTAATAAGGTTAGGTAGGGCTGGGACTAGGTAAAACCAGGGAGGCTACTTAGGTGATTCAAGGTATCAGGGTAGCCTATAGTTGACAGGGGTCAACATGTTTCGTGTCACAGATGCTCAAGTTCGAGCGACACTTCTTCAGGACCGTGGGACCAATAATAAGTACGTATACCTCAGTTTCTTATAACGGGGTATTGGAGGTCAACCACATAAAAGCTGGACCTACGTATGGTACAGAATAAATGGCTCCGCCTAAACAGAGGGAGACAAAAAATATATAGAGGACAAGCATAAGCCACCCATTCGTAGCTTGATCAAAAGTAAAGGGTCCAAACGTCATATTGAGGTTTCAATTATCTCCTTCAAAGGACCATCATTTCTACTCAAAATAACGAACTCGTTAGAGAGAGGACAATAAAAGAAGTTATAACTAGTACATATAAAACACAACTAAGTGATCTCAAGCAGTGATACAAAACTCAATTCTCCTTAAAATTACCAATAGAATGGAACAACCAATATTCGGAATACAAATCTTACCTCAGAATGAGGGGTTCAGAGCTTCATAGGTAAAGGAGTAGCAACTGGACCACTGGAACGGTCCCACTGTGGCAAAGATATAAGCATCGCAAAATATCATGCTATACAACATGTGAGTGAAATACTCTATCTCTATCAAGAGCGTGAGATGTGTTTGCTCAAGGTGGTTGATAAGCTACTTTGTGCCAATCGGCTCACTCCTCATAAAGGGCTGTCATGTGAAGTGCTGTGGGCTAAGTCGTCTAGTACACTGTGATAGTGGTTGGTGTCCAGAAATGGCGGTGATAAGCATGGAAATCCAGGGCTGTGAAATAACACGATATGACAAGGACTGCCGCGGTGGAATGGCAAATACTCGTACAGGTTTTTTAAAAATATATATACTCCAGATCGTGGCTAAATCTGATCTCTATCGAATAATCCTAACACGATGTGCGAGGTTGATAGGAGGTGTGTTTAATGTTGTGGTGGGCCTCCGTCTATACGTGCATAATAATATACTAATTCGTGAGTAGTTGCTCCTTAAGGGTAGCGTGTTGCGGCCAAACCGACCCCTAAGTCGAGTTCGTGGTGCTCGTATCACCCACGGCCAGAGTTCCGGTAAGGACTCGGTGGCCAAACCGACTTATACGTCGAGTGCATGGTGCTCGTATCACCTACAGCTAGAGTTCCGGTAGGGACTCAGTGGCGAACATATTGCAAGCAGTTAGCGTAGTCAAACACTTACCCAAACGCTGGCGGGGGGCAGGCCAAAACAGGACGTGTCTGCTCCTCACCTGAATATTACCGGTGTTGGATTCACTTCCTGTATTTAACCTAAAGTCGATGGCGTGATCTCGCGAGATTGCGGAGGGCGCCATTTTGTCACAGGAGGGTTGCCTGACCTTGGATATCGAACCCTGTAACGAGCTAGTTGATGTGGTACACGGGAGATACATACGTTGAAAGGCAACGTTATGTCTTGGTAGACTATTAAATCGGGAAGGAAACGATCGATGCACACGGATCTGGATATTGAGACTGGTATATTTTAAACCTAATAGGAATATGGGTTACTGGATGTTATTGATAACTGTATAGTCAACAGTAGACCCGCATAGAACCTAGATGGTGCTATCCCTTACAGAGGTTGCAGGGTGTATAATCAGGAAATGTTACATAACTGTCCAGGGCGGGAATGTAAATCAGTGTAAAACATAATTTATGTGTAAATAACACAAGGTGTGATTTTGTGATGACAATCAGGGCGTATGAACATGTTGGTGTATATGTTAGTTCTATGTACATATAGAGACATAGTAGGTCCTTCATGAAAAATTATTGCAACTGTAACAAAAGTTTTTCCAGAAATTGATAATTGTTGTCCTGTAAACTTCTTTATTAAAGTATCCAATTTTGAACCATCAGCTCTACAACGTTGCATCATTAAAATTACATACTGACCATATTTCTGTAAAAATAACGTGGAAAACATGTCAGATTTACATTCAGAACATTCCATGTTGTGATTGGCATCTTTAACTAATTTACTAAAAGTCACTGATTTACTTTGTGGTAATGGTAAAAATATGAACCTTTCTGAATCAACATTACTACTACATGTGTTCATACAGTTTTCACAGCAATGTTCCCATTTGTAAGAGACACCAAATAAGTTTTCTACTTCTACTCCTTCATCTTCAAGTACACTCAAAATATATATTAAGAATTCCTGTGCATCTTGCTGGACATTTTCTTTAAACTGTGTAGAACCACAACATACATCTAAAAGATTTCTAACATCAGTAGCACTTTCTATTTCAGTTTTATCATTACTCAGCTTCTCATAAAGGATACTCAGCAGACAACACAATCTTTTTCCATGATTTACTATTATCTGTTCTAGCAACTTTTCAAGATAAAATACAACATTCAGCACTACATTTGCATAGCAGTTGACACCAGAGCTATTTTCAAAATGGCAACCAACAACCTCGTCAACACTGTCCTTTTTCTTTTTCCTTGCTATCACATCACTGTCCTTTTTTTTTTGTTCTGTTCATCCACATTACAGATATTTTCAAATCTCCTTTTCCGAGAAACAACATGTTTTTCAATCACAGGATACTGACCTAAATGAGGAGCATAGGTTCTTCTTAATCTATTATACTCTTTTACACAGTTTGTATCAGCACTAACTTTTGAGTCATCAAAGTCTATCATAAATAAACCAGATAATGTTTTCACTCGTGACAAAGCAACATATGCCATACCTTCTTTGAACACAGTAGAACCAATGTTTACAAAAGCACTATCTACAGTCAATCCTTGAGACTTGTGAATAGTTACAGCATATGCTAGAGAAAATGGAAACTGCTTCCTACGTACATATAAGTCTTTCACAAGCATGAAACGAACTGAACAACGACAAATGTCTTTAACTTCTTCTATCTGATCAAATTTTATTTTTAAACATTCAATTCCTTCTTTTTTCTGATAATTAATAAAACCCACAACTCTTCCCATAGCTCCATTCACTAAACCTTTTTCTACATCAAAATTTCTCCTTAAAATCACTCGACAATTCATGCAAACATATAGATTTTTTTCTAATCCAGCTGTTTTGGAAATGTTCTTCTCTAGTGAATCCAATTTATTTTTCAGTTTGCCTGTTAATGTAAAAGTAATTCTTTCATGCTGAATTTTGTCCTCTGCTTCCATTTTCTTAATCTCTTCCTTTTCCAATTTCAAAAGTTCCTCATTGAATATTGAGCACTCACGTAGTGTTGGCATTAAGCAGATTACAGTATTTTTTTCAGCAATGTTCTTGTATATTTTCTCTGCAACTATTTCTTCATTTGGAAATAAATTATGTAGCATCCTACTCTGTAATGCTTTTTTGCCAACTTCTGTGAGTAGTCCAATTCTGATATCTTTCAGAATACTTGCATAATCTTCGTCGTTTGCTTGTCTCATATTGGTAGTGAGTTCTTTGTACTCAAAGAACGACCAAATATTCGCATTACCAATGCTTCCTAATGACTTCTTCGTGTCTTCATGTGTCACAGTATTAAACACTGGTTGTCCTTTAACTGGAGTGAGCTGTAAAAGATCTCCAAAAACTATGACGTGTTTACCTCCAAATAACACGTCATAGTCTCTCTTAAGAATTTGTTGCATTCTTAAATGCACAAAGGCAAGCATTAAGTTTGAAACCATGCTCACCTCATCAATAATGAGAACTTGCATCTTCTTCAACACTCTTGAAACTTCGAAGCATGCTTCTCCAGTTAGCTTGTGGTATTCTATTTTATTCTCATGCTCCACTGGTAACATTAGCAAGCGATGTAAGGTAATTCCTTTTATGTTATAGGCTGCTAACCCAGTTGGAGCAGTTACCACACAAGACAAATTTGAAGCTGTTTTTTGCTGTAGGTAGCTTCTGATGACTTTTATTAAGAAACTTTTACCAGTTCCAGCTTGTCCACTCACATACATCCTGATTGGTTCAAATGATGTGCATGAGCACTGTGTTTTTTCATGTAGTAATCCATGATCAATTTTTTTGGTGACTTCTTCATAAATTTGTTTTTGTTCTTCATTCAGTTGTTGTTCCAGATTTAGTAACTCGATTGAATCTTCCTGTGCTTGATTCATAGCCGTTTCTACTTCAGTCATGGCTACTGCAGCTTCATTTTCTACGATTGTTTGTCCTAGGGGATCTTGACTAAGTGTTCCTGAACATTGGCTGTCTTGAGAACTGTCTCTAGCTACTTCAGCTGCAATTTTTGCTTCCTGTTCATTTTCTTCATTTAACATTTGGACATAAGTTGTGAAAGTACTGCATTCAATGCTGTCTTTGCTAGCATTGAAGGAATCTTCATAACTCTGGAATTCTCTAAGTAGTTTGTCCTCTGAACGCCATGGTTTAAACAGCTGCAAAAGTGCCAAGTAGTAAAATTCCTTTTTGTCAGTAGTGTCGCAACTCAGCTTCCTGTGATTTATCAAACTTCCTTTTGTTTGCTTCACCAAACATCCTTCCTCACCAATGACTTTATATTTTCCATTGTTGAGGTCTTCTGTGGCTTTCCATGAAAAAATGTAGTTCTGCAGCACTTCATAGAGACACATGTTCTCAAGATGATGACTTATTTTTGGGTAATATGTGTCCAACATGTTTGTTTTCAAAATATCTGTACTTTCTGGGTCATTCTCGGCCAAATATTCAATTTCTCCAACAGATTTCAGTACCCGATTTCTCATTCCTGCAAGGCCTAAGCTTACCCAAATTATTCTTCTGGATTTCGAGTAAAGACTTGCAGATGATAACCTATCTGAGCATTCGTAGGATCCAATTTCTCGATGCGATAACATCTTTAAACTGAAACTGTACAGCTTCTTACTGACAGTCTTCTCGTGAGAAATCTCTTCCCACATTTCCTTCAATTCTGTTTTCTCAGATTTAGTGATGTAAGATGTGACATACCGAGCAACAGCAATAGAATTGTCTGCCACATACTGAATATCCATGTTAGCATTCCACATGGATAAAATGACTGGGTTGAAGTCGTTTATAAATTTTAACTCTTCTTTTCTTCTTAGGTTGTATGTATTTTTGGGAGATTTTCTGGTTATAGTATGTCGCACAGCTGACATAAAACTGTTGACTCTTCCTTTTGAAAGAACAGGTCTAGGAAATCCAAAACGACACTTTGTGTAGAATTTATCTTTGGTCTTGTACTTCCGTCGACAGTATTTTCCACACCGATGACTTTGGAAACGTAAAACTTGTTCTTTTAACTTTTTCTCTTCTGTGCTATTAGGTATAGCACATGTTGCATATTCTTCAATGAAAGATAACACTGCTTCATCAGCATCTGTTCCAAATTTTGGGGCATCCTTGATCCACAACAGCATATGAATATGAGGAGCACCTCTTGCCTGGTACTCTTTTCTCCAAAAGAAATCCACTACTTCTCCAAGAGGTGGATTTTTTTTATTGCAGATGAAGGACATCATAGCCTCAAATCTATGATTTAAATATCTGCAAACATTAACCGGATCCAATGAGCACAGTTCTCCTGCTGTCTTGTATTCAATGTTTTTAATGTTTGAATTTGCCTCTCGTAGAAAATCCAATAAATCATCCCAAGCATACTCGGCACAGCTTAGGGTTAGAAACCATGTAGGAGTTCCTAAATTCCGTAACATGCATTTTAATTCACCATGGCGTCGGTACCAATATTAATTTGTCCCACGCTGACAAGCCATCAGATTGATCAGTTGTGTTTCCAAATGATCATCTCGGTGCTGCACTTTCTCCATAAAATCCTTAGCAGACACATTATGTAGATGTACTCCACTTTTTAAAATGTGATTTACTGCATAAGATAATGCAGACAAGTCGCTTTCAAATAAAAGATGAAACAAATAAGGAATACTTTGACGAAATCTTGAATCTTCAGCATATAGTCTTGTAGTCCGATACTCAGAAGCTGGAATCTGTTCTGGGCGTTCATCGTATCGTCCACCTTTTCCTGTAGGAAACAGCTGAGGAAAACATCGAGCTTCCAAGCTCTTCTCCCATACACTCACGGGAGTTCCTTTTGCTTTCTTCATCTGAAACAGATCAATAGTGTCTCCCATAACTTCTTTTGAATGAAGAGGATGTATGCTAAAATGTTCATAAATTTCTTCTTCCTTTGACTTGTCCACTTTTTCAATTTGTCCAGTTGGTGTTTCTGTGTCTTCTTGCAAATCTTCTTCTTCATCTATATAAATTGATTCATACCATTTATTATTCCTTTTCAAATATAAATTTGCTCTTTGTACTTTCCGTACATCTACCAGCTCCTGCCAAATCTTCTTATTCTTTGTAGGTACACCATTAACCAGAATAACTAATGGTTCAGTTTCCAAAGTATCTGTATCAATAGTTTCCATATTTGTTTTTCAAATCCAAGGGCAAATACACCACTCTTCCTTTTAAACCTCTCAGTAAATCTGAAGGAGGTAATTTACCAGTTTTGGGCTCCATACGTACTATGGTCTGGAACGGATGAACACCTTGTATGAGTATAGACTCATATGTATTTAAATCAGAAAGTTCGGCAGGAATAGCATCCAATTCTAAATTATTATGTACAGCTCTGGTCGGCATTCTATTTTCTTCTAACTTGTTATAACAGTATTTACAAATACGCTGATCTTCACCCAATTCCAAACAATTTTCTAGAAATATATATGTTGCAAAATCCTTCCACTTATAATTATCTTCATTTTCACTTTTTTTATACAGATCAACATTCCTTGTTTGAATTTTATAATGGCTTCTGCGGCAACAAATACAAGTAATATTTGGTCTTTCATTAGAGATGATAGTAAATTTTGTCATTTCTTCCTCAAAATTTTTAGTAATAATGAGTTCTACATTCTGTTCCTCATTTTCCTCATTAACTGTGTCCTTTTCTGCACTTTCTTGTTCTGGACCAAAGTAACAAAACTGAATCTCATCAGTAATAGGCCTGGGCGAAGCACTACGCTACGCTCGCGTAGTTTGCGAAGTTCGCGCTAATTCGCACTACGCGAACTGCACGTAGCACAGTGCGAACACGCATAGCGTAGTGTTGCGTAGTGCTGCGGTCATTTTTTGCTTGCTCGCGGTCCTCAACGTCAAGTTGGCGACCGCGAGCAAGCAAAATGACATCCTGGCGAGACTTTTTCCTTGTTCGCGATCGCGAGCATGGAAAATAAACCTCCCGGCGAGATTCCCAACGCGAGAAGGTCAGGTTTCTCATTGCGAGGGGTCGCGTATGCTCGCGACCGCTCGCGATGAGAAACTACCAGTTCGCGTTGAGAAAGCTGCAGCTCGAGTAAAAATCTACTCGAGCAGCAGAAAACTACAGCTCGCACTGTGCAAGATGCCATTTTCAATGATTGCACAGTGCCGGTTGCTTGTCCGCACTGTGCAATCATTGAAAACAACATCTTGCACAGTGCGAACATGTTACTTCGCAGTTCGCGAAGTGCTACGCGTAGCTCGCGTAGTGCGAACTTCACTTTGCGTAGCTTCGCGAAGTGCTACTTCGCGAACTACGCCCACCCTTAATCAGTAACCTTCACTACATCTGATACAGATCCACGGAACAGAGCATTATTCAACTCATTCAACTTTACTGCTGGACGTTTAGCAAAATACAATGTTCTCACAAACTTTCTCATTTCAGTATGATGAACAGCAAGCATCCTAAAATGATGAAAAACACTTTTACACACTTTTCTAGATAGACAAGCCAGAGAATGTCCTTGCAAACCAGTATTCTCTCTCACTCTGCATGGATCTAGTGTTTGAAGCACCTTCATCTTCTGTTTTACACTCTTTTTACTATATTCTCTTAGAAAGTCACGTAATTTATCAATAGATTCCTGACGCACAGTACAAATACTACTACAGTTCCAAGTGTACACTGGGGCTTTTGGACGTCTCCCCATAGCCTCAGCAGCCATTACTTCTTCCTCATTTCTTGGGACCATTTTCTCTTTTTCCATCACACAACCATCCTTAACTTCATATGCTCTACCATTGGTGTCAACTGCATGCAACAAACTATTACTTTGAAGATAACTCTCTTCATTAAAAAATGCTTCAGTACTTGAACTGTGTTTCCATTCTCCCAAGAACACTTTACAAAAGTTACTTTTTTTCACTTCTCTTTTCCTTTTGCTTTGTGACTTCATTGCATTGACTCATTTATCTAATCTACGCATCCTATTCAAAATTAGAATAAAAAGTTTTCTTTTTATTTCCAAAGCCTTACTTACAATATTTTCTATTAAAAAAAATTCTTAATAAATTTTGATTTTTTCTTATATTTTTTCACATCCTTTAGCAAATTTAACATCACTCTTCTCTGAAACATTTTTCGACTAATGTTTTTAAAATCTAATTTTCGTGTTAAATCAGTTTTACATACTTCTGATTGTACATTAGCTTTTGTTTTTTGCTGTTGACTCTGTTGTTGCTTTGTACATAAATCACTGTTTGTTTTACATTTGTTTTTGCCATTTTTTTGTTTTTTGAAGATCTTTTTTAAGAAATCTCTACTCTGCTTACCAGTAGACTTTTTCTTTTTGCCATCACCAGCTTCTCCTCCTATTCTTTTTTCCCAGTTTTGTTCAGATATACTTGTTGTTGCTTTTCTTTCCTCTTTCTTGTCCTTAAAGGCATTTTTTTATTTTTTCACTGTTGCTCAGCAATACCTGCAAGAAACTTAAAAAAAAATCTTTTTTGTAATTATAATTCATTAAAATATTTTTTAAGCTTTTCATTAATTTCAAATGTTTTACCATTTGCCTCTCATTTGTGATTTACTAATTTGTGCACACTGCTAACCACCACAGTTGAAAAAAAACAAGCTGCCCCTTTCCTGCAAGTGCATGTTTTACAGAACAACTGCAACACAAATTATATCTCTAGCCACAATTCCTGTGCGCACACAGCCTCATTGTGTGCTTCTAAGCAGAAAACAGAATTTGATTTGCAAATTCAAAGCACATTTACTACTGTGGTAGAGCAAGTGATAATTACTGTTACAGCCTGACACATTTTCCTTGTAGATCACAGAGGCAGAAAAGAGCACGTGTCCTATCAGCTACTTCATACCATGAGCATCTGCAACGTGGGTGAGTGATTAGACTAGAGCAAAGAAAATGAGGCCTTGATGATGTTTTTATGTGTTTGCGTTACACACTGCTATCTGAAACATCACACAGAACTGAGTACTACACATGGGAGTGTTGGAGAAGCTGCTGCGTGTGTGTCAAGAGTGTGTTTCTTGAGACTGTGTATTCTGTGGTGCAAGAGAGATGAGCAAGGAGACTTCCAGAACTGCATGAAGACTGCAGGGATGTATGTAACAGTGCACGTGTGCTAAGGGATAATTTGTGTAAAGACAACAGGCTGCCCCTTTCCTGGGACTGCAATTCTTACTGAACAACAACTTCACAAATTTAATCTCTGCCCACAATTCCTGTGCACACACAGACTCATGCCATCATTTTAGGAACATAACACAGGCTGCCCCTTTCCTGGCACTGCAATTCTTACTGAACAACAACTTCACAAATTAAATCTCTGCCCACAATTCCTGTGCGCACACAGACTCATGCCATCATTTTAGGAACATAACACAGGCTGCCCCTTTCCTGGGACTGCAATTCTTACTGAACAACAACTTCATAAATTAAATCTCTGCCCACAATTCCTGTGCGCACACAGACTCATGCCATCATTTTAGGAACATAACACAGGCTGCCCCTTTCCTGGGACTGCATTTCTTTCAGAACAACAACTTCACAAATTAAATCTCTACCCACAATTCCTGTATACTCAGACTCATGCTATGTTTTTTGGAACAAAACAGTGTTCCTGAATAGTACCAAATTACTGTTACAGCCTGACACATTTTCCTTATCATTTACAGAGGCAGAAAACAGCACATGTCCTAACAGCTCCTTGAGACCATGACCATGTGTTACAGGGTGAGTGATTAGACTAGATCAATAAAAATGAGTCCTTGGTGACGTTGAATGTGTTTGCATTACACAGTGCTATCTGAAACATCACACAGAGCTGAGTACTACACATGAGAGTGTTGGAGAAGGTGCTGCGTGTGTGCCAAGAGTGTGGTTCTGGAGACTGTGTATTGTCTGGTGCAAGACAGATGAGCAAAGAGACTTCAAAACTGCATGAAGACTGCTGGGATGTATGTAACAGTGCATGAGTGCGAAAGGTTAGTTTCAGTTTTGTACATATGGCAACTACCTGTGCCTTTGCTATTTAGAAAGAGAAATCTACCCTGTTGGTTTCAAATGTTTTAGCTTTTGCCTCTCATTTGCGATTAAGTGATTTCTGCTGACTGCTAACCACCACATTTGAAGAAAACAAGCTGTCCCTTTCCTGCAAGTGCATGTTTTACAAAACAACTGCAACACAAAATACATCTCTGGCCACAATTCCTATATTCACACAGACTCATGCTGTGTTGGTAGGCACAAAACACAGGCTGTCCCTTTCCTGGGTCTGCAATCCTTACAGAACAACAACTTCACAAATTAAATCTCAGACAACAATTCCTATATGCACACAGACTCATGCTGTGTTGGTAGGCACAAAACACAGGCTGCCCCTTTCCTGGGTCACCAATTCTTACAGAACTAATGCTAATTTCAAATGTGCTGCCATTTTCCTCTCTTTTCTTTCAAAGTGATTTCTGCTAAATCCTAACCATCACAATTAAAAACAAGCTGTCCTTTCCTTTCAACTGCAACTCTTACTTTTCAACAGCAACGCAAATTAAATCTCTGTCAACAATTCTTCTCTGCACACAGACTCATGGTTTGATGGTAGGCACACAACAGTATTCCTCATTCTTACCAGTACACATAAACTTATTGTGAAAACATACTCCATAATATCTTACAAGTTCAAAACAGTTAAATATCTCGCAAACCTCAAAATGTAAAACATAACTTTTGAAGAAGATTCACAATTCTAATTTTTATCTCAAAAATCACCACATACATGCCCTCTCAAACTCATAACTCACCTTTTAAAATAGTTAGTTGAGAAAGCAATGTGCCACTCAAACAGCAGACTATCAGAGTCAGAATATCAGAGCTCCACACCTCTCTCCTCTCTCCAGAACCAGTAAATGGCAATGTTTCCCTCTCTTTTTTCACACATATACATGTTAATTTCAAATCTCAGTGCTTCCCACTTTTTTTCAAATGAAATCACACATTTCTATTGGTTGAAAACTTCAACCCCTTTCCAAATGTACCCTTCCCCCAACTTGTCTCCTGCCTGCTACCATAGCAACAGGTCATGGAACACTGCTGTGAGGAGAGAGGTCAGAAGTTCAGCAGACAATGTTTCATATCCAAAGAGCAAGAGTGCTTGACTTTTCAAACCTAATAGCAAATCCATAGTAATGTTCTTTGGTTACACATTTTTCTGAACCAATACAAAACATGCTTTTTAAAATTTAAACATACAGCCTAGTTTTTAGTGTAGAATGGTTTGAAACAGCCAATGAGTTCTTTCTATAAAAAAAACTATGTGTGCCTCCATTTTTCAACTGTCTTTCATTTCATATTGCCTTTCTACTGAAAGACACCTCCTGAGTGCATCCAGATCTCCTTGGAAGATGTTCACAGTGTGGATTGTAGGTCACAGCTATGTCTTCTGGAGTGAAAAATTTGCAGAAAAAAGAGGTATGGTGAGAGACCTTGCTTTGCCAAATGTAGACATTAAATGGATTGGTCAGAGAGGGTTAAAGTGGCACCAATTAATGCCTTTGGTGAAAACCTTTCTACATCTCCCACAGCCTAACCTTATTATTGTGCACTGTGGTGGAAATGACCTAGGCACTTTAACTGGGGTAGGTCTGGAAATGCTTATTAAGGACACCTTTGTGCAATCGATGTCGCTTTTTCCACAAACTGCCTTTGTATATTCTAACATATGCCAAAGGCAAAAGTGGAACTGGTCCAACCAATTTTGTCCGCAGATTGACAAAGCAAGGAAGCACGTCAACAAATCTATTTCTGCTTTCCTCAGAGACTATGGTATGGGTTCTATATACCACAACAACTTGCGTTACAACATGCAAGACATTTATAGAGGAGATGGTGTACACTTCACTGATGAAGGCAACAGAGTCTTCCTCTTGAACTTTAGACTGTGCATCGGTACTTACTTGTAGGTACCAAAAAACACACAATAAACACAAGGGCTCTTTTTAGAGCCACCTTATATCTTTTCACTTAATTGCAAATTTTTATTATTTTTTTGTTTTAAAAAATTTTCGGGTGCGTGCTAGGTGCGCGCACCCGGCGATATTTTTTTTCAAAATATAAATCTTTTTTTTTGCCCTACAAGGTCCTACTGTGACCCCCTTACAATGCCTAGTGGGTCAATATCTCCCCACTCTGCCCCCTTTTCACGTTCTCCCCCTTTGTTTATCACCCCCTCTTTATGCGAGAGACAAAATGGCGGCCGCCGCTTTCTGATTTCCACCGATTCGAATGTTTACTGACATCTAACAACCAATCAGAAGTGCGCTCGCGCACGGCCGGGTGCGCGCACAGGACTTGCTCAGTGCGCGCACGCTGCGCGCATACAGATATATATATTGATTTAAATGCTAATTTCTCAGGAAATACTGAACAGATTTACACCAAACCTGCAAAGGGCACTTCATGGACCTTATGGCTACCAAATTTCACATAATTCTGTTCAGCCGTTCGGGCTGTAGGTGCGACTAAAGTCCCTATGGAAAAATGCATGGGGAAAACGCGTTTTGGGACCCCCCTTTTTTCTCGGCCCCCGCTTGACGAATCACCCCGAAACTTTCAGGGTAGGAGCTGAGCAGAGCACCCCATTAGTTTTGAAAATTTCGTGAGGATTCGTCAACCGGCGCCAAAGTTATTCAAAATAGAATTTTGAGATTTCCTATGGAAACACGGTCCTAACTATAACTACCTACTGGCGACCGCCAGTAGGTAATATATATATATATATATATATATATATATATATATATATATATAGATAGATAGATAGATAGATAGATATATGGATAGATAGATAGATAAATAGATAGATAGATAGATAGATAGATAGATAGATAGATAGATAGATAGATAGATAGATAGATAGATAGATAGATAGATAGATAGATAGATAGATAGATAGATAGATAGATAGATAGATAGATAGAGATATAGATATAGATATAGATATTTTTTTTTCCATAAGCAAAGCAACTTAAGGGGCCCCTAGACTCGGGTTGCGGCCAGCAGGGCGTGTCACTCCCATATATTCCACCAGAAAAAACACATATTCCTCACTCCATGCAAGCAGGCCCAACCAGTTGTGCACCAGTGATAATTCTTTATTAAGGCAAGTTCTTTGGTATAATGCATTTCAACGCCAGCGAATCTTAATATTATGCATCATATGAGTGTGTACATCCATTTGCTCTTTTAAACGTGGCTTCAAAGACAATGAAGAAGGATTGTGATGTTAAAGCATTCTTTGTAAATATAAAGACAGCAGTGGATCTAACTTATCAACATTTCATGCAGTAGTTAATGCATTTTTGAGATCTTGTTTTCTTTCAGAGTCACTAGTTTATTTCCTCACACTAGATTTACTTTGCTTATTGTGAAGACCACAACTACCATAGTGCTTTTCAAGTGCCTTATACAAAGTTCACATCATTTGACAGCAGTCAGGGAAGGAAGTATGCTCCCACCCGGCGGTAGATTGGAAAATGCTCCCACTAGGTGGGAGCACACTTCTGTTTCACTGCCTGTGCTCTTGCAGACAGGAAAACTGTGACTGCTCCCGCCTGGAGGGTGTAGGCAAAAACAGCAGCTACCTGCAGGTGGTAGCAATGCAGGGAGCCAGATGGGGCCTCCCCTACCAGAAATGTTTTTGGACCTGGGGGTGGGGTCCCCAGGGCCTCTTCCAGCTCGGGGAGGAAGGGCACCCCCTTTTATAATTAAATAAGGCACTGGGGGATGGGGTCTTTAGGTCCAATACTGCCTTGAGGAGGGGGACCATGCACCCCCTCCACTTTACTTTATTTTTAAAGGCTCAGGAGATGGGGCCCCTGGGACCAATAGAGCCTTGGGGAGAGTTTCCATGCACCCTCTTCCACTTTATACAACAAAAAAAAAAGCACTGCGGAATGGGTCCCCTGGGCCAATAGTACCTTGGTGAAGGGTACACGAGCCACTCCCCTTTATTTAAAAAATGGACTCAGGGATGGTGGTCCCTGGGGCCAATAGATGATCAGGGAGGGGTCCACATACACACCCTCCCCTTTTTAAAAACAAAAGTCCATGACTGGTGGGTTGGTCGCAGAGTCTGCCTGCTGGCTGAAAGCAATGTGCAGCAGGGGTTTGGCTGCTCCAGAGGAGTTGGGGGTAGGGGTTGTGCACAAGGGGTGTCTGCTACCAGTGATAGGGTGCAGGGGCTGGCCATAGGCCAGGTCCTACAGCCAACACACATTGCACACAGCTAGAAATTGAGTACAGCAGGTGTTGGGCCCTCCCAGAGGTGTGTGGGCATTGCAGAAGGCCAACCCTACAGTCAGCTCCTGCTGTGCATGATGCAGGCAGTGCACATTGGGAGCTGGCATCACCTGGGCAGCTCGGTGCAGGTCCTGCACTGCAGTCAACCCCTGCTGTACAAGGCCAATGCTGCATAAGGCTGAAGGCCATGTACAGCAGGGGTTGGCCCCTCTCAGGTGGTTGGGTGCCATGTCTGACTATAGGCCAGGCTAACACCTGTTACGCATGGTCAAAGGCTGTGCACAATGGATGCTAGATGCTCTGCTACATGTTGCATCCAGGACCTGGCCATAGGTCAGGTGTGTCCAAACCCTGATGCGCACAGCTGGGCACAGGTTGCCCAAGGGAGATGAGTATATGCTCTACTTTGAATATTATCAAAAAACAAAGGTTAAAGTGACATTATAGTTATGCATGCTAATAAAATCTTAACTTATGTTAGAAAAAACAGACATTCACTGTAAAAAACAGTTTAACCCCTTCAATGCAGATGTTGGCCAGTCCGTTTCCTGTGTATCTCCCAGCCACTGGCTGATCCTGCTTAGGGTTTAAACGAAACCTCTGGTGCTTGCACTGGAGGTTTCCTTTTTATGAAAACCTAAGTGGGGACTTCCGCTTCTGCCCCCATCAGACGTCAGCATGCTGACATCACAGATCCATATCGTAGTGACGAGGAACAGCAGATGAGGGCTCTCTCGTGCTGTGGTTAGGCTGAACACTGTTTCCCCAGTGTTGAGAGAGACATCTTTGGAAAGGGGAGAGCCTCCCCTTCCCAACAATGACACCTGCTCATGGATCAAAGTTGTGCTGTTATTCCCAAGGAGGAAACCAGTGGACCACCAGGGATTCTCTATTTCTGGGGTCACACCCCTGGGAAATATTATTATTATAAAAGTATGGAGGTATGATTGCGGCCCCCAGGAGAAAACAAAATGAATGGCTTTAACTTTTGCCATTTTAGGGGGGGGGGGGTGTTCAGCCACCCTGGGAAATGGGAAAATCCCCCTGGAGGCACAATTATTATTACAAAAGTATGTTTCCCCTGAGGGGGTGTGATTGCGCATTTGGAATTTTACATTTGTGCCTTCCAAATGTAAACCAGTATGTAAGAAAGAAGACGTTTTGTAAAATGCCCAATGAATCACATGCTAGTATGGGTACCCACAAAGGAAAAAAACTAAATTGCTATATTTTGTCTGTTTTCTCTGCCACTTCCTTTGGAATCCACATATGTTGGGTACGTTTAGAATTCCCATCATGTAGGGAAACAAAGGCAATCCTTATGTAGCAAAAAGCTAAGGAGGCCTAAGCATAAAGTACCCCAAATAACCAATAAAGAGCTCAGTGCCGAAGTGGAAAAGCCTCTGCAGCTATGGGGTTAAAATGACATTGTAGTTAAGTGTTGAAATGAGATGCCATCAATTGTCATTTGACATTTTCACATATCATGATTGATATAATGCACTTAGACACAACCAGCACAGGACTGGAGCTCAAGTTATAGTTAGCTAACTAACTATATATATATATATATAAATACATATATATAATCTTCTTTTCTCTTTTTATACTTGGAAAGAGGTAGCTGGCACTAGAGTTGTGCTGTATTTGCTGATTTACTTATTCACACACGTGCTACCCTGACACATTTTGGCTGTTGGAACAGCCTTGCTCACATAATGGAGCACTATAATGGAAGTGTTTTCAAAGTTCACTCATGCATCGCCCATTCATTGACATAAAAAACATACTATCATCACAGGTATTCAATAAACACATTGAAACATTTCACATGTAAACATAATACTTATGCTCCAACTAGTATCACAATTCATCATGTCACTAACATTAATCTTCATAAAATTACAAACTTTGAACAACTGGATCAGATTCTTCCCATCGCTCATATTTGCAATCACACCCAAGTGGGCTAAAATTCCCTTCATATGTTCTTTTATCACCTGAAATTTGCATGGTTATTCTGGTACCTTTTCCCTCTCACCACCTGCCAATAACGTGCTACTGCCTAAAGTGCAACTGTGCTCACATGTAACATCTAAAATTCTCTGCACAGACCAGTAAGGACTGCATTAGCTTTTCCAAAAATGCTCCTCACTCCTTTCTGATTGATACATTTCCCTGATCAATTAATAAATCTTCTTTGCCTACTACTTCAGTTCATGTAATGTTTCCAACAGTAGTGGAGAAACTACAAGTTTACCCATAGTCAAATCACAGAATTTGCTCCCAAGAGGGATCTCACAAAAGTACCAAAAAGGAAGAGGCAAAGACATAGAAGGTAACGTGGCTGTAAACGACCTAATCAGATGGGAAACAGGTGAAATGGAGAAGGAGGAAGGAAAAGTTGACTTCAACAGTGTAATTAATTTGACCGACATTAAGCTCTCCAAATCAGAAGAAAAGCCCTGCAGTGAACCCCCCACATGCATCGAACAACAAACTGCACAAAATCTTTAGCCATGTACAGTAGGGGGTTGGTCACAGTGCTCTTCCTCCCACCAGGTCCTGTAGCCAAACCCCCAATATGCTAACAACCCCATGCCGTACTCAGCCGTTGAAGTGTACAGCATATGGTTGGTCTTAGGGCCCGGGGGACCCCATCCTCTGTGCCAAAACATATATATTATGTAGGGGCATGCAGCCCTCTTCCTGGCCTTAATTGGCCCTGGGATCCCATCCCTTGGGTCAGTTCCAAAAAAAAGAGGAGGGGGCGTGTGACCCTCCTCCCCAATCCTTAAAAGAAACTCTGGAACCCCATCCACCAGGGTCAAATACAATTAAACAGGGGAGGGGGTGTACAGCCCCCCTCCCTGAGTTACTTGGGCCCCAGGAGCCCCATCCCTGGTGCCAAAATCGATGGTCAGGGGGTATGTGGCCCTCCTCCTGAGCCTTTTTAGGCCTCAGAACTGTTTTCCCTGGGTCCAAAGCCAATCAAAAAGAGTAGGGGGCAACACTCCTTCTCGAGCCTCATCAGACCCAGGGGATCACATCCCCCAGAGCAGTATATATTTTAAAAGGGGAGGTGGCCTATCCCAAGCCTTCATAAGCCCCAAAGCCCCATCCTCTGGGGCCTCTCTTTATAATAGGTGGGTGCCCACCCGGGCCACGCAAAAACAAACACATTGGGGGCAGCTGGAGGAGCCCCAGAGCCCATATGGTCCTAGCCAGCTCCCAGCGTGGTGCTGGAGCCAGCATTGCTCCAGCCTGGAGGGAGCAGATGCTTTTTGCTTCGCCGAGTCCCAAAAATAAAAAGTGAAAATAAAGAAAATGGGGCAGGCTAGCAATAATCTGACCCCCAAGCCATGGTCTTGGAGTACCCCTGGGACCCCGCCATGGCATAAAAGCATTATATTTTTTAATATTTTGCCATGAAAATGGTAATGTTCCCAAATTCGCTGCTAATTGTTTTTTAAAAAGCATGTGCGGGCTCCCAGTCAGGTCCCGGGGACATATCATAAACATAGGCATGGGCCCCCTTCCTAGGGGTTATAAAAACCCCAGTGAATGCCACCTCCCCAGAGCACTTTTTCTTATGCATGCAGGCAGGCCCACTGGGCCCACCCTCAGCCCCGAGGACCGTCACCACCCGAATGCTAATTACAATAATATGCAGGGGTCTTGTGGACCACCTGCCCTGGGGACCGCCACCTCCTCTGGGCAAATTATGATAATATGGTGGCTCTTGGGGACCCCCCTTCCCCGGGGACCACCACCTCCCCAGGGTTTTCTATATTTGGCTTGGGGGGCCTCACGGAACCCCCAGGCCCACCATATCACCAGGACCAAACTCTGTAATGGGAGGGGGCCATGTGTCTCCTCCTCCCAGGCGGTCCTCAGCCCCGGGGACCTCCATCTGCCCGGGGCATGCCCTAAAAGAAGCAAGGAGCGGGACTGCCCTCCCCCTCCCAGAGCCCTTGATGGCCTTTGGGACCACCACCCCCTGGGCTGGCTCCAGCAATGTGTCTGTTTCTCTGCCTGCTGTGAAGTGACCAAGAAAACAGACAATTTGCTTTGAGATCCAGGGAGCTGCATGTTAGCAGCTTCCTGGGTCTCAAAGCAATGCCAGAAAGGCCAGGCCCTGGGGATGGGGATGAGGTTCCAAGGGCCGAAATTGGCCCTTGGAAGGGGGGCTGCACAGCCCCCCTTCCCTTTGACAAAAAAAACATGGCAACTCGCCGGAGGCCTGGACCCCTATCTACACCACTCTGCAAACTCGCCTCCTGGCGCACTGCTGCTTGGGGGATGAAGTCCTCCTGTTACCTCCAGTAAGCCCCACTGTCAAGAACTCGATTACAGCTGTTCTTACCTCCTCCTCTATCCAAAGAAGATGCAAAATGGTTCCTCGTTCCAGATTCAGAAGAGCGCGACAGCACTTGTGGTTCCTAATGCAGAAATTGCTGCGCTTGATTGCGGAAACCGGCTCCGAGGAAATCTAAGATGGCGGCCGCCATCGATTGAGATCTGAGCGCTCTAGTCTTTTGACTAAGGTCTCGAGCCTAGGTAAACCTCTAGCGCGAGCTCCCTATGAGCCGCGCACTTCAACTGACATTTTGAGACGAAAGCAACGTTCGACTTCAGCACCAGCGCTGAAGAGACTTTCAACTTCGTTTTCACCCTGATTTTTCTCCGCTTTTAGCGGTAGGATGTGCACATCGGGAATGCTGTTCCCAAATCTTGAGTTCCGTACTTTTTTCCCCTTCCTGAGAGAAGTTCTCGTCAGGATTCACAGAAGACCTAGAATTTGAAGAGTTTTTCCTGAAGAGATTCTTGTTATCAGTTCAGCATCAACTATCCAGCAAGACATCACAGAAACTGTATCCTTTGAAGTATTCTTGAACTTGTCCTGCCTTTTCCTCTCAAGAAAGAAGGACTTCAGACTCTTATTGCTCTGGTTGTTTGGAAATTTCGAACATTAACTTGGTTACCAACTTTCTCCACACACTAAGAGAGGGGCAAGTCTGCTGTGTTATTCAGGTAGTTACAGTGTCAGAGGGAGGTTACCAGTGTTAGAGGGAGGTTGGTGGAGATGTTGAGTAGAGCTTAGAGACATAAGTTTGTTCTTCCGCCCTCTGCAGGTCCAGCCCTTTCACTTCACGAGTCAATAGACAGATGTGGGAGTCAACACTAGAAGATTCCAAATAGAAGATGTTGGGCAGTTCCTAAACACGCAGCCAGTCTCTCTTTCTTTTCCAATTCCCCTTTCCCCCCGTGAGTGCAAAATTCAGTGTTCTGATTTGGCAACCACGTCGGGGATTTGGGAGCTATCATCTGCTTCTGTGGAAGATTCAGGCACAAGGTAAGAGGATTCTGACACCCACCCAGTGGGATTGCAGAACGTTGGTCAGAGGCAATGCCTCCTTTCTGCACAACTCTGCAGGCACACCTCTCGGTGCTCTGCTGGTGCTGCAGGACTAAAGTGGACTTGCTCCCCCAAGAGCAGTGCACCAGGAGGCATGTTTGCAGAGTGGTGGAGAGTGGGGGAAGGGCCTCTGATGAACTCTCAGCAATCCAGCTGTGTGGGTCATACTGGAGGTAACAGGAGGCCTAGTTGGCCCACAAGGAACCTCATTTCTCTACTAGTAGTGTGCCAGGAGGTGTGTTGGCAGAGTGATGAAGAAGGGGCGTGGCCTCCGACATCTCAGCAATCCAACTGTGTGGTGCTTACTGGAGGTAACAGGAGGACATCATCCCCAATAACCGTGAACAAGGTGTCTGCGAGACCGAAGCATGTTGGTTTGTTGCATTTGGCCTGTATTATTCCTTATTGCCAAAATTAAAGGAAATCTTAACCTGCCCGTGAGTGCGGCCCGTTCTTTTTTTGGAAGTTGGTTATATACATATATCTATATATATATAACCAACTTCCAAAAGAAGAACGGGTTGCACTCACGGGCAGGTTAAGATTTCCTTTAAGTTTGGCAATAAGAATTAATACGGGACAAATGCAACAAACCAACGCACTTCAGTCTTGCATACATATATATATTACAGAGTGGTGATAATTATAGTTAGGCTGGCTAGTGATAGTGTTTCTTTACATTTTTGCCCCTTAACAACTTTGTACATGTTTGACGAATGTCTGCAATACTTTGCAGACCAGTTTACCCTATTTCATTCTTGGAGTCCTGAAGGTTTTGTGGTGTTTTATTAAGGGGGCAAAGAAAAAAGGAGGGTCCAAAAACAGGCTTCTAATCCATAAACTTTTGCATATCGCGTAGCACAAAAACCGTGAGGTGGATTTTTCTGAACTTTGGCATTATTACATTGTATGGGATGTAGATGATTTTGTGGGGTTATGCAGGTAAGCAGAAGAAGTACTTGTTAAGTTAAAAGGTATTCTTATTTTAGGTATATCTGTGATCGAGGTAGTACCGCGGCTCTGTATAATGCGATGACAAGGCATTATCTGATTCACTATTTTGTTCTTTTCCAAAACATGAAGGTAGCCATGTTGTTTTTTGAAGTAGGTGAGGTGTATTTTGCAATACACCTTAACAATGACTTTGAGATACAATTATTTATTGCATCGTTTTATATAATTGGGAAAGAAATAACATTTACTTTCATTAAAAGTAACACAAGTAAAGTTGTTTCACATTTTACTCTCAAAACTTGTTATAGTTAGACTTACTGTGTGAGTTATACTTTGTTGTAATTATTCCTAATAGTATTGTTGCTTTGTTTTTCATTTCTATATACAGATATAGCTACAGTTAGCACGATGTCTTTAAAACATTACCAGAAGAAAATAAAAATATATTGTAAATATATGCGAGTTAAAGTTCCCACAACAAGACAAACTGGACGTTCCAAAAAAAGAAAATGGTGAGGGTATTACTGAATGTTTGCAAAGTGAGAAAAGAGTTTGTGCTGATGATATGCTTATGCATGGAAAACAAAATACAGACAAAAGCTAATGTGTGTAGAGAACACACCTCCAAAAACAAACACATAAATTGTTCCCTGCTGTACAGTCGTACAAATAGGGAGAGCATTAGAAATTATATTTAAACAGACTTCAATGCGGAAAAAGCCTTTACTGTGAAAAGTTAATTATTTATTTTAGCTATGAATCGCATGAAAACACTCACATGTTTAATTCTAACATATAAATTATGTAAGTTTGGAAACAAATATTAAACCACTTGCACTTTTCAAATATATTTGGAAGCTGCTGGAGACACACGTCCAGTAGTGAACCATACTTTCAGTTAGAAGCTTACCATGAATACAAAGATTATTGGGTCCTATCTGTACACAGTGAAGGACCTTTCTATGAAGTTATGCATAGGAAAAAAAGTGAAAAATATTACAAAGCACTCAACAGAGGATTTTCAAGAGAAAGCTACTAAACATCATGTTTAACAATGGAACTGCACTTCCATGTGAATAATTCAGACAAAATCTATTGGGAAGTTACTAAAGTTTATCACCGTGTTTTAAAAAAAACATTTGCAAGGCAAAATGTAACGTTTGCAAACTTTGGACAACTGTCGATTTCAAAATATTACACAGCTACAAGGACCTTGTTTAGGTTGCCTCGAAAGTGACATGTGTAATTTAACTTTTCATGACATTAAAATGATAATTCAAGTATCAGAAACCAGTATGAACGTTATACTTTTTTAAAGGACTTGCAATACATTCAGAGCTAATAAATGATGCTCTGTTACTCTGTAATCCTGAGAAGGTCCTATCAATAACATAGTATATACGATTAAAATACTTTGGTGGTGATTTAGAAGTTCTGGTGTGTCCAAATATTGTAACCCAGAAACTACAATGGACAATCGAATTATGGACTTTAAACAATATGATATGGATATTTTGCAATTCCACTAAACTATTTCAGATATTCCAAATAAAGTCTTCATTTGCTGTAGATGCACACATTAGGGTAAATAAACTAAATTTATTGATTTTCTGCAAAAAAATTAAAAAGAAGACAGTGTCAGTGTGGCTTGGAAAAACTTGCGATTTGCCCTATTGTGGAGAACAGGTATGATGTTTGTTCTGATCAAATTGTATGTTATTATTGCCTTGGGAAACTTGAACATACTTTTATACCTTCAAATGCAATTTGTAGTAATTTGGAAATGTACCCTATACCTTCAGAATAACAAAATATGTATTTAGATGAAAGTATATTAATTCAAATTTTACACCCCTTTCAAATGATTATTCTAATGCAACCTAAATCAGGGAAAGTTCACAAACAAGAATTAGTTTGTGCGCTAAAAGGAAAGGTTGTTTATCTCCCACTGGATTTTTTTTAAAACATAAAAACTGTGGCAGTACAGCAGAAATTAGAAGAACCTTTAGTTGTATTAGTTATTGGAGTGTCCACAAATGAAAAAAAAGTTGGCAAGAATTGATAAGCATCTTCAAATTACAAGAGGCTATTTCATACTTGTAAGAAAATAACACACACTACCAGAATTTTACAAATGAATTACTTCATAGATTCTACTATCGTACTATTTCCAGAAGAAACTAATGTATGGGAATTTGAGAAAATGAGTAAAGAACACTCAGAAAAAAATATATGAGCACTATAGTATACAGCTCCTGCATTTTAAACAATTAATGGGTGATGCTTTAGAACGCTATCAAAGGAGAGATAATCCATTGGCGGCTGGCATAGATCGGGTGTGGCGGGGGAATGTAAAAAAAACAGGGAAAAAACGTACCTTATCCCTGCCGCTTCTCTCCTCCATCAAGACCCGGGAACTAGGAAGCACCCAGGCTCCCCTGACCAATTACAATGCTGCAATGCAGCCTTATGATTGGTCTGAGCGTCGTGGTTCAACGCTCAGCCAGGAACAAGACGCCTTGGCATGTTCTCCAAGGAGGCTGTAATGCTGCCTGTGTGGAGAACAGGAAAGGTGCGCATGACTGTTTGGCTGCCCCGAGAGGGCTGGCCAAACAGTCATGTGCACTGAGGAGTGGGCAAACCCCTCTCCCCTGTCATCGGAACAGCCCCACTCACACCAGCCACAGGAACAAATAAAATGCTAATAACATTCAGTTATTATAATTTATTTTTCCTTTGTTACACCGCTTAAAAGCAGTGGGGCGTCACGCCTTAGCGGAGGATCGCCACTGAGGAGATCAAGTCAGTATTTGGGAAAAAACTGTTGGAGTATCCATGTTATCCAATTTTATTTCCAACTGGAAAAGGAGGGTGATATCTATGATGATTGTCCTATTCAAATTTCTTTAGCGGAATATCGTTCTTCAAGACTATATTTAGAGAACCCACGTTCTAGGCAAAGCATACCATATATTTTCACTTTACTATATGAAAGTGAATTATCCGTTACCTCTTATGCTGGTGCATGTGATGCAAACTGGAACAGGATATAATAATTTAACAGCTAAAGATTTCCTAAATAAGAGGGAAAGCAATGATGAAAACATGGATTATAACTTAATAAATAATATGGAATGTCAGTGAGGTACAAATGAATATTTGTTCTGAAAAAATGGAGAACTAACATGTATGTTGAGGAATTTGGGACCACAAACTTGGTTTCTTACTTTCAGTTGTGCCTAATACCTATGAATGATTTATGCACTTTCCTACTTGAAGCTAACAATAAGTTGCCAGATGTTGCAGTAAAAACACCAGGGGAATTATGTTCTTTAGATCCAGCAAATGTTTGCATATTTTTTTATCATAAATTTCAAGCTATGCTTAAGTTTATAACAAATAAAAGGTAAACATCACCTAGGAGAAGTTGTAAATTTCTTTTGAAGGAAGGAGAAGTTTACACTTGGATTATGCATTAATTAACATTGGCTTAACTGTTTATAAAGAGGGTAGGGCATATGTTGTTTTATCGTGTGAAAACATTACATGGTCTATATATCATAGCTGAAGATGACACCAAAATTAATACAGACTTTTTAGGGCCGATTAAGGCTCTGAGGACTGCTAGACACATAGGGTGCAGTGGTGGCGGTCCCCCGAACGTCAGATTATGAGTCAGGCGGTCAGACCACCATAGCCCCACTGGAGCCACGAGGAAACTGCTGTTCACTGGCAGTGCTGCAGTGATGTAGAGGCATCAATATTCTTGGTGGGACCGCTGCGGTACCACCAAGCATATTACGAGTTTCCTCTCTGCCAGGGTTTACATGGAGATTCTTACTCCATGTAAACCCTGGCGGAGAGGGAACGAAAGGGGCCCCACAGGGCCTCCTGGTGCCTCTGCACCCTATGGATGCACAATGGGGGGCACCACATTTGCCCCCCTGTATGCATGAACACCAGTTCCTGCACAGCATTGACTTTTCAGTAACCCTGGATGGTGAACTACGCTACGCTTGCGGAGTTTGAGGAGTTTCGGTAACTTTGCGGTTCGCGTAGAATGCGTAGTTACCGAATACTATGCAATCTGCAACATAGCGTAGCTGTTTTTCTTCTTCGCGCGCTCGGTAACGACTTACTGTGATTCTGCGTTCACCGATGAGATTTCCTATCCGTTCGCGTGTGCCACGAGATTTGGAACCCGGCCGCACGATCCCGTGAGAGTGTGCAAACGCGAACACGTCATTCGGACGCGCGATCTGACTTCCGGCGGCAGTGTTGGTAAGATCGCAATCCCGAACACGCAGAGACTACAATCTGGCAACGAATATCTCTTGAGCATCATAAAACCTTCTCGAAAATTATCATTTTGCTTAAACAAAACTCCTCAGATTGTGATTTGGCTGTAGTTTTTTGTGCAAGGAGTCCTTTTTCTCTTTTTACTTTTTTTTTCAAGAGGAAGGAAGTGCCCCTGAGACTCCAACTTCCTGTTCCTATCCAGCAGGCTCCTCCCAGTGCTTTGTCCATGTGATGTTCACTTTCATTTGGATTTGGAGCTGGAAGGATCACTTTTTGTGTCTATCTGCTTCATCATATCATTGGATTGGATTTGAGGACTTTTGGATTTGAGATTTTACAAAAAAGTTGGAGAATTGGTGTACTTGTTTGTTTGATTGGGGCTTGTTTGTACCTACATTTTTGGGGTTTTTTCCTCGTTTTTAAAATTTATTGTTGTGGGTGGCCTGTAGTTTCAGTAGGGGCCTAGTTGTTTTTCTTTGAAATTTTAGCCAGTAGGCCCAGAGGTACCCATGGGTGCATGTTTCTGTGGTGTCTGCTGAATTTAAACATCATGTAGGGCATGGATGGCATTGGATTAAATTGCTAAATGTGGTCTTTGGGGTGTATTTCACTTTTTGGGTGTGCGTGTTAATAAATAAATACCTTTGTTGGATGTGTGTGTGTGCTTGCTGTGTAACTTTCCAACCTTTCGTAACCCGGTTGATTTTTGTTTTTGCATTTTAGTATTAAAGCTGTGTTGTTTAGCAGGCCTCCTTTTTCTGATCATATATAGGCCTGCTTGAGTTCATTGTTTTCCATGGCCTGTTGTGACTGTGAGTGACCATGTGGCTTGGGGCCATTTTGTGCTGGTAGTTTAGTAGTGTGCTGCTTTTTCCATATAGGTCTGCATGTCTTTTCTTTGTTCCCCTTGGCTTATGCTTGTTGTGGCCTGACCATGTGGGTGGCGGCCATTTTGTGAAGGCAGGCAGTGTGCTTTTGCCATAGGCTTGCATTGTCTGTCTTCCATTTCTTTTAGTTGTGGGTGGCTAGGGGCCATTTTGTGGAGCCATCCAGGCAGTGTGCTTTTGCCATAGGCCTGCATTCATTGTCTGTCTTCACTTTATTGTTATTGTGGGTGGCCTGGCCATGTGAGTGGCAGCCATTTTGTGGAGTAAGGCAGTGTGCTTTTGCCATGGGCTTGCATTGTCTGTCTTCCATTTTGTTTTGTTGTGGGTGGCTAGCGGCCATTTTGTGGAGCCATCCAGGATGTGTGCACTGCTTTTGCCATAGGCCTGCATTAATTGCCTGTCTTCACTTTCTTCTTATTGTGGGTGGCCTGGCCATGTGGGTGGTGGCCATTTTGTGGAGTAAAGCAGTGTGCTTGCTTTTGCCATAGGCTTCCAAGCTTGTGGCCTAGTCTGCCAGTAGGCCCATAGTTAGTCATCATGGGTGCATAAAAACTGTTTCTGTGTTGTCTGTTGAATTTTAACATCATTTATGGCATGGATGGCATTGGATTAAATTGCAAAATGTGGTTTTTGGGGTGGAATTTCAGTTTTTTGATGTGTGTTAAATAAATAGGCCTTTTCAGCCAGTAGTTTTGGCAACTCCACACTGCGCGACAACGCGGACTTACACTTTGTTTCTTCTTCGCACGCTCAATATGCATGTTCGCGCACGCGATAACGACTTTTTGTGAAGATCGCGATGCCGAACACGCACAATTTGCAATCTGGCTAAGAATATCTCACGAGCAGCATAAAAACTTATTGAAAATGATGATTTTGTTCATTTTGCTCAAAAAACTCCTCAGGTTGTCATTTGGCTGTAGTTTTTTGAGCAAGGCGTCATTTTTCTTTTTTTACAATTTTTTTTAAAGAGGAAGGAAGTTCCCCAGAGTCTCCAACATCCTGGTCCTGACCTTTGTCTTCACTTTCTTGCTATTGTGGGTGGCCTGACCATGTGGGTGGTGACCATTTTGTGAAGCCAGGCATTGTGCTTTTGCCATAGGCCTGCATTGTCTGTCTTGCCTTCCTTTTCTTGTTGTTGTGGGTGGCCTGGCCATGTGGTGGCGGCTATTTTGTGGGACAAGCCACTGTGCTTTTGCCATAGGCCTACAAGCTTGTGGCCTAGTCTGCCAGGAGGCCCAGAGGTACTCATCAATCATGGGTGAATGAAACAACTGTTTTTGTGTTGTCTGGTGAATTTAAACATCATTTAGGGCATGGATGGCATTTGATTGAATTGTAAAATGTGGTTTTTTGGGGGGGGTTCACTTTTTGGGTGTGTGTTAGGCCTTTTCAGCCAGTAGGCCCAGAGGTACTCATGGGTGCATGAAACAACTATTTCTGTGGTGTCTGTTTAATTTCATTTAGGGCATGGATGGCATTGGATTGAATTGCAAAATGTGTGGGGGGTTTTGGGGTGTATTTCACTTCTTGGGTGTGTTAAATAAATGCCTTTTTGCATGTGTATGTGTTGTTGTTGTGGTTGTTGTGTAACTTTCCAACCTGTTTTTAGCCATGTGGATTTTCGTTTTTGCATTAAAGCTGTTTTGTTTATCAGGCATCCTTTGTCTGGCTATATAGGCCTGTTTGAGTTCATTGTTTGCCGTGCCTTGTGCCTGTGAGTGACCATGTGGCTGGGGGCCATTTTGTGGTGGTAGTTAGTAGTGTGCTGTTTTTGCCACATAGGCTTGCGTGTCTTTCCATTCTTCCTCTTGTCTTACTGCTTCCAAATCCATCCCCATTGTCAGCTGCAGCTCCCTGATGCTGCATCCATCCCACGTGATGCACAAATTTAGGCCAAACAGGCTCCACTACATTTTTGTTTTTGTTCTTTGCTATTCTTATTCTTCCTGAGTGTACACAGTACACCAGGAAAGCCCTGGCCTTGTTGTCAAAGTCTCATAAATGGCTACACTGTTGTTGTTAACTGAGTTACTAAAATGTAATAATTGTGACCACCACACACTAAGTTACATATTATATTAGTTTGATTGTGCTATTGTTTGACTGATGTTCTTCTGGCCTTTTTGCTTTTAGGTGCACAAAAGACTGAGGAGGAGGTGTGTTATCATCGCCCGTTGTGCTGTCAGACAGACGTCCTGCTGCTGTACACGATGTGACGTGTGAGTGACCTGACCAGACATCTCTGTAACTTGTGCAACTGAGTTCTGCTGACATCTGAAGAAGAAGCCCCCAAAGAAAGCAGGTACCAGGTCCTCCAGTACCAAGAAAGTTGCTATTGAGAAGAAGGAACAGAGTAAGGGAGTGACACTTAAGTCTGGTGTGCCGCCCAAAACCTTTTTGGTAAACCAAAAATAATGCATGAAGCAGCAGTGTCCGGGGGGCAAGCTGGGGGCAGCACCTCCGCATCAGTGGGCCCAACCCACCAACCCAGGCCCAAGCACATGAGTGTGGAAAGGTAGCCAACCTAATGGTGGAAACCAGTGATGCTGAGCCTGAGATAAACGTATTGCTATCTCAAAGTAGTATCCAATCAACGCAGGAGGAAACACAGCAGATAAGTGGTCAACAACAACGGCGCAACCACCGCCCACAATAGTAGTTGTTGTTCGTACCGAAGTAGGGGCAGTTCAGGAAATTGAGCCTCATGCAGAGGAAGAAGAAGAGGAAGCCACTCATTCAGAAGATCCATTGTCTTCCAAATCCTCAGCAAGGAAAAGGAGGGTTAGTCCATCAAGTTCTTCACCAAGCACCCCTTCAGAGGATCTAGATGCCACTTGGAAGCCACAAACTGAGTCTGAGAGGGAGACACGTCCAAAGACCAGGCTTGGGAAAAGGAAGGTTCCAGAAAGCCTTACACTTATGGAGGTCGATGTAGAACAGCAGGATGATAATGATGAGCCAGTCATCACGAACATCACTCCCGGCCCGAGGAGATGGAGACCAATATTATTACCCTATCCAAAACAGGTAACACCAACACGGCCTACAGCTTCCATATTTGCTTTAGCAAAGGCCCGGCAGCGACCTACATCCAGCACAACCACTACCTCAGTAGAGGTAGGTAGTGGTACAGCACAGAGTCAAATTCAACGCACACTCTCCAGTTCATCCGGCATTGGAAGTGGCACCTCCAGCAGGAGGCAAAAGTTAAGCTCCCCAGTTTGGGACTTCTTTACGGTTAGCGAAAAGGAGGAGAACATTGCTATATGCTACATTTGTAATACCTCTGTTAGTCGGGATAAGCTTGGTACAAACTATGGTACCGGAGGCCAAATAACCCATCTGAAAAAACACCACTTGATCGACTGGGTGGACCACCTTTGCGGCATAAAAACTGCAACCATTGGTGTTGGTGGGGATAAACGAGTAGAAGATCCGATCACGGTGGAAGAGGAAGGACAGGGAGACATTCTCTCTGGTAGTGGTACACAAAGTAGCCCTGTCCCCAGCAGTGCAGTGTTATCGTCGTCCACATCTTCAGCAACATCTCAGTGGCACAAGAGTAAGAGTCAGCCTGAGACAGCAAGGAGTACTGCAATGAAAAATAGTGCGTCATTGAGCCTAAGAGAAAGGAAAACCATGCAGCCTACCATTATCAGCATGTCTAGGGGGGAGGGGCAGTACGGACGCAACCACCCAATAGCACGTTTGTACAATGCAAAGCTGGCTAAAATGTTTGCACTGGACCTTCTCCCTTTTTCTATTGTTGAAGGGGTGGGTTTTCTGGAATTTGTGACAGCCATCTGCCCAAAATGGCTGGTTCCCAGCCGCTACTATTTTGCCAGAGTTGCTGTTCCAGCACTACATCACGACTTGCTGGAATTGCTTGGAAAAGCCTTGAAGTATAGTGCTGTTCAGAGTATCCACCTGACAACAGACATGTGGACCAGTTGCCAAGCCACTGATTACATGTGCATCACTGCACACTGGATCTCTTTTGTGGGGATTAGAGAACATATATCTGCTGGTGTTGACGCTGCTGAGATTTTTCATGCCACTCCCAAACATGCAACTGTAGCCATGTTTGCCATGGAGAAATCTTAAACTGCTGCAAACATTTTGGATGAGTTTAACAGCAAGGTCTTTGAGTGGCTGCGCCCAAGAGGGTTTAACATTGGTTTTGTTGTATTGTATTGTATTGTATTGGCTTCTTGTATAGAGCAGCTGTCACCCAACGGGTATCCTGGCGCTTAGAGACCATGATTGCCACAGACAATGGCAGTAATGTAGTTAGGGCCATGAAAGATGGTGGCTGTTTCAGGGTCCTGTATTTGGCACACTGCATTAACATTGTTGTTCAAGACTTTCTGAAAATGGAATAAAAAGTCAGCAACTTACTGGTCACCTGCAGAAGAATATGCACACATTTCAGCCATTCTTTTAAAGCCCGGAAGCAGAAGAGGGTCATTCAATGTGAGCATAAAATGCCAGTCAAAGCACTCATCCAGGAGGTGCCAACACGTTGGAACTCAACTTATTACATGCTTGATCGTCTGTTTGAGTAGTACACACCACTCAATGCTTATGTCATGCAAAGATTAGGGGATCCTACTGTGAGAGTCATGACCGTTGAGATGGGCCAATGGGACATCGTTAAATGCCTGACAGAGATGCTACTTCCTTTTGAGGTCTTCACACGTGAAGTCAGCAGGGAGGACTGTACTATGGGCCAAGCTATCCCATTGTTGCACATGCTAGAGCAACAGCTGAATGAGGTGTCTGAAACGTACACAGGTGTGGATGTCAAACAAGACGCATATTATTTGGCGGACTCCTTAGCCGTTCGCTTATCTGAAAATACAAGGATTCAAAATAACATTGTGTCACATCAACATAACATTACTGTCACAATTTTGGATCCACGGTACAAAGTATTTCTGAACAGTAAGGCAGTAATTCCTTTTTCAGAAGTGGATGTTGCCAAGTACAAAACTTTGATAGCTGAGCAAGCCATTGACTTTGAACACGAACGTCTGGTAAATAGAGGCCCCCCGCCACAGGACAGAACAAGTACTGCAGGGCATACAGAGTCAAGTTCTACTTCAGAGCCTGAGGGCAATGCGTTTGCCTTCAAGCAGTCACTGACACCATCACTACCAATAACATCAACAACAGCAAGAACAGGATCATCCACAGTACAATCGGCAACTGATTGGTTTCTACGGCAGGGGTATGGTAATTCCAGTGCTGATGCAAAGGCAAAAGAGGCCGAGCACATCAGAGCACCCCTGAGCATTGAGCGGACGGTACAGGCCTATCTGGATGACCCAACAGAGGTCTTCATGGATCCAAACCCATCGATGTATTGGTATGGGAAAAGAAGCCAATGGACAGTGCTCAGCAGGCTGGCGATAAAGTATCTGGCTTCCCCTGTCGCAAGTGTTTCTTCTGAGCATATTTTCAGTGCTGCTGATGCCATAGTAACTTTGAAAAGGACAGTCTTTTGCCCAAAAGTGTGGAGAGATTAACCATGATCAAAATGAATCAGCACTTTATACCACCGGAGTACAAAATACGTGAATCACAGCAGGAAGAGGAGAGCGACTTCGATGAAGTAAGTAGTGGGTTACATGACCTACTTCTGTTCGAACCACCAGAGTTTGAGGACGAGCTCCTCTTCCCTGACAACTAGGCTTTCAAATTGTTACTTTCTTCCTTCCTTTATTTGTGTGTGTATCTGTCTTTCTGTTTCAAATCAAATCACAACAAATCCATCACCACCGTCTTCTCTTTTTATTTTCCTATTGGAGTTGCACGTCTGTGCATTTAACTGAACACTCCTCAGAGTCCTGCTCCATCTTCCTGACTCGCCCTAAATACATTTCCATCAAGCTAGACATTGGATGGAGAATAGTGCAAGAAATGTTGCCTCCAACAGTCCCTCCAGATGAAGTGAAATGTGACTATAGCTATCCTCCATTTTGCTTCCGAGCCGAAACTCATCACTGTCCGAAGGCTACCGCCTTTGCAAGCATCCACAACTCTTCACTGTCATAACTTGGGCAGGCATCCAAAAGTAAACTCATCACTGTCAGAAGGCTACAGCCTCGGCAGGCATCCAAAGCTCATCACTGTCAGGACAGAAGGTACTTGGCAGATAAAGACAAGACTCTTCGAAGAAACTTGCTGACATTTCTGTAAACTCAATTGACCAATGACCACTACCCAGGCCGCGGCCAATCACAGCGCTGACCATGTGAACCAACTTCAACTGCGACAAAGGGCCACAGATGAATAAGAAGAAAACCGAAACAGCGACTAACAAAACTCAAAATGAATGTGAAGTAATAATGAGGCAACTGCCTGTCAGAATTAGGCAGCTGATCTGACAGCCAAAGAGAAGAGCAAGACAGGTAATGATGGCATGCATTGGATGCTTGCTGACTCTGAGCGATTGCTGTTGTTTGTTGTGTTGATGTTGTGCATGAAGTCAAACTCTACTAGTTAATCTGCAAAGTAAAAGTGACTCAAGTGACAGTCAATGTTTCTCTTCTTGTTGTTTAATAACCAAATTGTACTCCTACTACTGAAGGTGCAGGCCAATATCCGTTGCAATTTTTTAATATGGAATATGGACTTAATCGGAGTCATTACAGACTGACTTGGAGTTGGACAACAAGTACCACACCATGATGATGACGATATTATCTTTGCACGCAGTCAGTCAGTTGGATCGGAGATGATTGATGGAATAACTGCGTTTCATGAAGTGGCAGAAAAGGTAAACACAACAACTCAACAAGAACCACAGCAGACCTTCATGTCCGTGTAGTGGTGGAGTCGAGTGTAGTGGTATGACTGACAGCGGCGCATTGATTTAGTCACTTAATTTTGAAAATGCTAGGTTGCTGTATATGCCTTTTGTCTGGTACTGTCAAAATTTAAGATAAATGGAGGTTGGGTCACGGCCCGGTGCCGTGGGCTTGTTCTGTCCTGTTGTTGTTGTAGCTTAATGCTGTAAACAGAGTAGACACGATGTATGCAAGCCACCTCAGTCTGAAAGTGTTCTCTCTTCTCTTCTTGCACTCCACCGTAATTGATGCTTTTTTTTTAGTCATTGATTTTAAAATACCCCTTTTGTTTTCCATCTACACTTACAGGCCGGCCTTTACCCTGTGCTATACTGGGAGAAACAACTCACACTTACCTTACCAATCCGCATCAGGCAGGCAGTGATACCCAGGATTGAGGTGCGGAGCGTCCATGGAAGGGAGGACCAAGAGGAATAACGAGATGCAACTCCACAATTTGACCAGGATGATACAGTAACTTTAGTATCATTCATCATTCGTCTTTTAATTAATTTGATTCCTTTTTCTCTTCAATCATTACGACTGTGTGTTGTGTTGTTGTTTGTTTGCTAATTGATCCCTACAACTATTTTTACATTTTCTTTGCTATCTTTAAAAGTAAGCCCGGTACAACATGTAATTTGGGTCTCTCTGAGGGTGTACAGGCAAGGCAAATTGCATATTAATATACTGCTGCCCTGTACTGTCTAATTGTCTAGTAGTAGTTAGTAAGTACTACTCATTAACCATCAAGTTAACTTCATCATGCATGCATTTCCTTTTTCTCCCTTTATAGATTTATTGGATAAGATCATGGTCGTCTGCCAAGATTGTGTTTTGCTTTTGTTGTGTCCATGCGTACTGTTTTACTTTGTCAAACCTTTCCCCAAACCCCCCTTTCCATCCATTCATCAAACCCTAACCCTCTTCCCCCGGGCTGTGTGATTTATATTGAGGTGTGATGTGACTACATTCAATGTACACCAACAATTGATCACACGCTTGCTGGGGCAGATGTGGTGAAAGCAACACTAATTCAATTTCAAAGCAGGGCGAGGATCTTCTTCTGCTTGCCCACCCATGCTCAGTCTATGTGCAAGCCAACTTTTTTTCCAAAGGGACCTAATACATCATAATTAATTGCCGGCATTGATTGGATTCATCATCAACATCCTACCACACAGCAGTAAAGGTTACGAATTGCAATTGTGTTAAGTGACTCACTCGACACAACTACAGTTTGTAACTTCTTGTACTAGGCTGTCCACACCACCATTATGTTTAATTTTACTTTAGCAGTTGCAATATTGTTTGTTTGGCAGTCTTCTTCTGTACTGTACTTTACTTCGTTCTACTACTCCTCCCACAGTCTCTCTCAGGCAAGTGACTGTCTCTTTTGTTTTTTTTTGTTTTTTTGCAAATGCTACTGCCAGTGTCTACTACTACCACCACAACCATGGCATCTTCTCTATTCTCTTGGGAAACCATGCAGCCATCGCTGTGCCGAACTTAATCATCATCAATCACAGGTAAGAAAAATTTGGTGGGAGGTATAATGGACTAGGAGGAGAGACTGACAGTACTAGTAGGACAAATAACTCAGTGAGGGGTACCGCATCTATCTGTTTGTGTGTTACAAAATCAGCATATTATTTCAATCAAACACTGGCTGCGGCCCTGCAGCAGCAAGGAGACCATGTGACATAAATTCGTAAAACAATAACCCCCCCACAAAACATTAACATTGTATGTTTAAGTATAAATATAATTTATTACACTAACAAAAATCAACTATCCCACGCCTGACCCACCCCTCTCCCTAACCCCAATCAATGTCCAAAACTAAAAGGTCCAAAAACCCCAACACCCAATTCCCACCCACCAACAAAAGGAATAAGACAGGGGCAATCCAACGGGGTCATAGATAGTTCTTAGATTCGGCGGGCTTTAAGGTGTTTGTCCACGAGGATCTTGACCAGCTCCTCTAGGTGCTCCTCTAGGCGTGCCATCCGGAGGAGCATCTGGTGGCGAAATGCCCTGCAGTTGCATCCAGGGTGGGGGGAATCAACGGTGCTGGATGTTAAAGAAGAGCGGCGGCGGGCGGCTGCCTGACCACAGCGCCGTACCACTGGAGGCAGGGCCTGGCTGGGGCACAGGGCATTGGAGGAGACAGCAGCTGCTGCCGCCTCCTCCTCCTCCTCCGCCTGAGCCACCAGCCGCTGGTACTCTTGGCAGATGGCCTCCAGTGTCCGGTGCCGGGCCCTGGCTGCCAACTCCTTCCGTGTTGGTTTTTCTTGGGCAGGAGGTTCTATATCAAGAAAGAAAAAGAATATTGTAACAAATACTCTTAGCAAAACAGTAACACAAACTTAATTCAACACATAGTGGCACAGTAGCACTAGCAAGCACAGTACATTACATATGTGGTAAGTATCTATCCTCCCACTTCCTCGGCCTCTAACATTTGTGGGAGTTTCAGGCATTATACTAGCACTATGGACTATGTACACAGTGCACCAGTCTTCTTCTTATCTCTAGTTTAGCGAAATTACATAACCTTGTTGTAGCCGGCATGCCAGCTCAGTCAGCTAAGCTTGCACCCAAGACAAACATACAAGTCATGACGCAGACTCACGTTAGTTTTATTTACTACTGTCTGCAGGTGGGGAAGCTCGTATTTTTCTATTAAGGGTGGCACTGGCTATACTCTCTCTGTTACATGAAGGGCAATTACTCAATTTCACTCTCACCCTGCCCTGGCTACTACAAAAAGGCAGATTATATATCTGATCCAATGATCATTGCTTATATATGGGACGACGACATAAGGTCAGTAGTGGTCGGTGGTGGGAGTGCTGCCGGGCGGTGACGTGGGGAGGGGGAGGGGTAGGGTGGGACTAGTAAACTATGGATTACGGCCGATTACAGGTAAGTCAACTTATAAATAAATAAAACTAATTTTGTTGCGCGCACTGCATCGCATTTGGCGGTGCCGTGCGCACAATGAAATTTGTTTTATTTATTTTTATATTTATTTACCTTTATTTGGATGTAACCCATAGTCTACTACCCCCTACCCTGCCTCTCCCCACATCACCGCCCGGCATCACTCCCACCACCAACCGCTACTGCATAAGGTACTTTGTTTTGATTGATTGTGTAACCAACAGATAGGCCACCCTTTGCAGGCTGGCTGACACAGTCGAAAATAAATGAAGATAGGTAGGGAGTGGTCCTCGGAGTCGGAGGAAGGCGCCTGATAACTATACACAATATATTTATATATATGATGAAACTACTGTGAGTCAACTGTATTCTAAAAATACTACTTATATTCCCCTCGGCTTTGCTACTCTGGCACGGTTTCTTTTACATTCTCTTCAAACTAAGACTCTGCATCCCGTGACAGTCTCCACCTATGCTGTCTATGATGAATACATCCAGGCATCCATCCATTCAAAGTAAATGTCTATCATTCTTCTTAGTCTCTCACAAAACCTTAGTTTGTTTCACCAACAACCACCCATGCATCCACTCCTTCCTTGCTAGCCTTGGCTTTGAGTTTGACCCAAACACCGCTGATGATTCTTGATATCCAGTATCCACCCATACTGTGTCGCCCACCCAGGCAGGCATCTTCTTTCACCTTCCACCCATCCTTCAACAACCCATGCATCTGATTCTTCTCAGCCACCTATGCATGCTTCCAACGTATCCTTCTCTGCCAGTCATATTACATCTCGCCCGTCCTTCCTCCTTCCACCCTTCTTTCCCTCAACACATCCATCAAGGTCATCTGATCTGACTTTTAGTCTTCGCCATAAAACTTTCACAGCTGAGTTGGAGTCAGATAGAAGAGGCCATTGGTTACTCAACTCATGCTGCTAATGCTATTGCTAATGCATTGCTAATGCTAAGTAAAGGGTGTCTTCTTCAACCGTTGTATAATGTTCACTACAACTTCAAACTTAATAAGTCTCAACAGTACAGTGAGGGAAGTGAACACCCTTCCAGTTAGTGCAATATCAATAAGTAATGAATATAACTTACCACCGCCCACCACTGCTGCTGGCTCACCCCCTGTAGCTCCTGCAGGTTCCGCATCTCCTGCCCCCTCCGGAATGGCCGCATCGCCATCGCCGCTGGCCCCGCCGGCACTGGTGGTCGATAGTACGCCTAGAAAAAACATTACACATTTTTAGATGCCTGTACACCTCCCCCTATTAATTCGTTTTCACTAGCAAGATTGAAAAAAAAGTTAATACATACATATACAACATACATCACTAGTCCAAATCGGGTACTAGAGTAGAGTCAGCAGACACTAGTAGTGTTATGGTCCCTAGGGTCATTATAGTCTACTCTACTCTTTGCAAAGTTAGCCTGAGCCCTGCAACCATTTTAGCTTCATGTCTTTTGCGCATGTTACCTCGCAGCTTGTTGTGCAGTAAGATGCCTTTGAGCCCACGTGAGCTCATACAGCTACGGTCTGAGCGTTGCGTACGAAAAAAAAGCCACTTTGTTATGGAGTTTGGTTAGTCCGTATTGCTTAGCCATAACATGTTACACTTTTTGGCATGACTGACAAATGCTTGCATTATACTATCTAACGCGCACCATTTTTCTCACAACAGGCGGAAGATTCCCTTCTACGAACCAGAGATTTGCAGTACGTCTGCGTTCTACAGTGAGGGGTCTCCCAGAATTTGCACAGATCTTTTGTCTTCTATCATGCACTTGTAACAATGTTTATTGTTTTAATCTTATGCATTTTGCTGTTGGAGCTGGCTGTAGTATACTGAATTTTATAGAACAACGTACAGAGCTTGTTAGTTGAAAATAAACCTTTTGAATTTACACATAAACTCTGTGGTATTTGGTGTGATGGTGGACTTACACGAGTGAGTTAGCAAAAGGGTGTTATGTTCTGGGTTGTGTAATCATTGGGTAACTTTGGGTGGGGGTTCGGGGACCTAATGAGACACTATAGCTAGTCGGTCAGGGGATTGTGGGTTCTGACTGAGGAGTGAGGAAGGCCCAACCTCCCATCACCAACATCCTATTTTCTTATGCATAGTTCTGTATGTGGCTGTGCAGAATCCCCACAACAGTAGTAGTATATACTATATCCTATCACAAATAGTCAAATATCTGATTGGGCATTTTGTTGGTGGGAATTGTCAAAGCCTCAAGATTAAGAAGACTAGAAGAGGACAACCCAAAGGACTGGACTCAGTGGCTAGAGCTATTGGTCAATCTGAGTTTTATTCAAAACCTTAAATAAAGAGTGGCCAACTGGGCACGCTTAGCTACAGACAGACTAATAGTAGTAGTACAGAAAGTCATAGCAGAGGCAGTTAGAACTTAGAGGCAGGGATAACCAGAATTTAGAAACAGATACTTAAGATCAAAGAAGCTTTTAAAAAAAATAGAATTAGGAAGTGGAACCAGAATTAATAGTTCGGAAAAAATAAGGTGCAGTAAAAGTTAGGGAAATATAATTGTTAATATTAACCACTGGAGGACTTACTGGGGCCAGCAGCAGGGCCCTCAGTAGAGGAGCGTTCCTCTGGTTGTCCCATCGACTCGGACCCCGTCTTCTTCCCCTGGGTGCTGCTGATCATGTAAGATATAATAAAGAAAAAGACAAACATTAATGACTGCTGTGAAACAAAGAAATTATTTTAAAAAACGCTCCAAAAACATTTTAGGAAACAATTGCAATAACATTTGCCTATCTAATCAGATCGACTACTGGCTTGCGGGATTCACGGACCGTCTACTTATTTATGAACACTAATCCAGTGTTCCATTCTGATTACAGAATACTAAGTAAGCCTACGTACCACCTGACCTAGCCCACCTATTCCAGATGATCCAATTGTTCACTTAGTCTGCATTTCCATTTTTTTTAGCCCTCAAAAATGCATAGATGAGATGGAAGACACATGCATAATTTGTGCATACACCAAATTGTTGGTTGGTTGAGTCTGATGTTCTGCTACTGACTGACACTGCTAAGCCTACCACTCACTAAACAAACTACAAAAGGTTCTACTAAGGACTGGGGTAAGCAGTACTCAGTGACAGAGGATGCGTCACGCAGACCTCAAAACAATTATCAACTAATACTAACTAAACCTAGTATCAATCCATCCACCACTATTTGACAGGAGGACAAAGTAAGGACTAGAATCTCTCTAGCAATAGCATTACATAACTTAAGTTCTCTAAAGTAAACTCTTACATAATAATCAGCCCAAGCGAGTGCAAAGTCGCAAACAAGTAAGAGTAGCGACGAGCACCTGTGTCCTACAATCACAGAAGATTGTGAAATGTAATTTACCTTCAATGTAAGCAGCAGTATTCTTGTAATTCGTAAAGAAATTATAGACAATACTTATACTACTATATATTAGCTACTCACCAAGCCCCATGACCTCGACACCTAGCAGGTCCAACAGGTCCTGCTCCCGGTCCAGGATGTCTGACCACCGGTGGGCCAGCTGGTTATGGGTGCGCTGGACCCCTGAGCAGCGAAACATTGCTCGGCGCACCTTCGCCCACTGGCGATGACGCTCCTGGGTAGGGTACCCGGAACCTGGCATGACGCCTGCTGTCAAGGTCAAGGGGAGGTGGCGCTGCACAAAAAAAACAAGGGCAGCCACCTCCGCCTTGCAAAAAAGCTGCCAGGCCTGCACCCCTGCAGGGTGCAGTCTGCCGCAAGGCAGGCGGCTCTTGGGCGCAGGCGCCTTGCCATTGGAGCCAGTAGTGCTACCCTTCGCCATGGTTCTGGGTGTGTGGGAGGCGAAAAAGAAAAGTTAGAAGGAAAAAATAAAGTTAGGGGTAGAAGTAGGAGCTTAAAGAAGGAAGTAATATAAAACAGTAGAAAAGTAAAGAAAACACAGTAAAAGTAGAAATAAAATGCAAAATATAGACTTAGGAACAGAGAGAGATAGATAATAAATTTCAAAAATCTGAAAAACTGTGAAAAAAACTAAGGATTGCAAAGATTGAGGGAGGATAGAAAAGCAGGCCCATAACCACAGCATAGAGTGAAAAACAAGATGGCCGTGCCCATCGCAAAGGCGTGCGTGGGCAAGTTTGCGCGATATTTTCCCCTGAGCGTGCAAAAAGCGGCGCGAACACGTAATATGCATTTCCGATCATGAAATGCGCTTCGCGAACACGCTATACGCGACCTGGAACAGGAAATAAGACATCGCAAACGGGCGGGACAATTAAAAAACAAGATGGCCACGCCCATAGGCGACCGCATGGGCAAGTTCGCGAGATACTATCCCCCGAGCACGCAAACAGTGTCCCGAACATGCACACGTGTTCCCAAACAAGAAAAACGCATCGCGAACGGGTGTGACAAGCAACTACGCCCGCTCTTGTAGCTACGTGTGGCTCGCATAGTGCTTTAACATCTTCGCGTAGCTTCATGTAGCGAGACTTCAGAAGCTACGCCCAGGGTTACTTTTTAACCCATGCCGTGTAGGAGCTGTTTTTGGCGTTCCCGTTGCGGTGCCTGTTTTTAAAGGCACAGCCATGGAATGCAAAAGAAAAGCCAGCCAGAATTGAGAAATACTCGTACTCTGGCAGTTGGCTTCACCACGGGTTGTGGCAGAGCAGCGGCGGGGTGGACCCATCGCTGCACTGTCAAACTTGTACTCGAGCCCTTTGTGTGCATGCAAATGTAATTAAGAAAATATAAATTCCTTTTCTTGGTGAACATCTAGTGGTTTGTAAGCCTAAAATGAATATGAAAAGGAAAAAAAGCTTCACACCTAATGAGTTGTTTTGGAATGTTGAACCTTGTAAAAAAGATCACCGCATTGAAATTTTAGGCTTTCAGTTTAATAATACAAATGGTATTAACTGCTATCGTAATGTGATAGTTAATCTGATTTGATAATTACCTTTACTAAAGCATTACTTGTTGAAAATGCAAATAATCCTTTTCGTAAGACTGTAACACAGTTGTATTCCCTGCTTGAGTTGGACAAACAATTGTGCCGATCTACAAGTGGTGTAAGAGATATTGTGGATGTGTGCAAAGGAACTATTTTTTTTATATATATATGAACAACAGGATGCCCAGTATTTTTTTATGGCTGCTCTGGAAATTGTAGCTAATGACGGGTTCCCACATACAGATCTTTTTGCTCTAATCTACTATTGGGAACATGATGATGCCAATGCTTAACCCCTTGCATGCCCGCCCCTTTCCCCGCCCAGTGCCGCGCCTTCCATTAGCGGGCGGAGTTCATGACGAGCTGGACTCGTCATGGGCACAGCGCCACCGCAGCCCATGACGAGTCCAGCTCGTCATGGGCACTGAAGGGGTTAAATGCTTCACAACAGTCATGGAGTTTAAAAGATTTGCACACTTTCCTATTCCAGATTGTAAATCAATATCATTTAAAAATGTCATTTATCAAGCTGTGCCCTCTAACTTGTGTTCAAACTGTGGATTTAAGATTGTTTCAACTCTTGGTTTAACTATGGTGAGGAAGTATGTGCAGTGATATCCAGTAGTGCTCCTAATTGAAACCTTAATTACTGAATTTTCTGCTACCCTAATTTCCATTTCTGGACACACGTTTATTTGTCCCGCAATTATTTTCACTCATGGACAAAATACTATTTCAGGACATTACACCATATATTTAAGGAACAATGCAGGATGGACTGAATGTGATTACACTAAAGTTAACCTTTAAACAAAGATTGCCCAAAAATGTAATGAACTGTTACCTTCTGGTTCTAAAGCCTATATTTTAATTGTAAGTACAAATGTCTACATATGTGAAATATGGACTACATATACTAGATATGACTAACAGCAGATATGATATTATGTGACCTAGCATGGGTGACGATTTTTGAAGAAATCTACTGCTTTGGGTAAGAAATGTAAGTTTTTTTTATGACTTGCCTAACAAGTCACAGTTGAACAAGCGCAGTATTAAAATGGGTTTTTTCACAATCTATTTAATGTGTGTTTTTTCCCAGTGTTTAATTGTGAACAAAATATAATGCTTATTTGCACCCTGGTGGGTGATAAATAAACACACATATTAGTAACTTTCCTGTTACTACCATTTGAACAACACTAAATAAAACAATTGCATTTATTATGTCTGTTTCTTAAGAAAAGTACAGGAAATGTAATGTAATGTACTGTTTTACGGGAACACAAGAAATTACATTTCTAAATTATTGAGTAAAACACCTATTCCTTTAATAAACGTACTACCTACATAATGTCACTTACCAACTACTTACCTTCTCCTTTACTCTTAGTTACTATATATTACTATCAGCACCTGTAAGTGAAAAAGTTGCGATAATAACCAGTTTTTTATTATTATGAAATTGGAAATAGTTATAGAAGAACTTTTGTTTATCTTTCTTTTCTTTCAGTTTTTTTCTTCAAAATATAGGTCAATTTGAAGAACAATAACGTCAAAAAACCATGCACCTAGCAGGGAAAAAATCTGCTGTACAAAAAAATACCCAAAGGGTATTATAAGAGGCTCACGATGGATATTGAGGTCACTCTCCCTTGCTACAATAACTGTGTGACAGTATAAACAGCAGGTCGCAGTCCATGCATTAGGCTCCACAGGGTTGCGCTCTCACAGAAGGCAGTTAACTGCTGTTGGAAAGTGGGTTATTGGTAGGGGCAAATGTAGGTCTGCCACTGGCAATAAGGCCACTAACACATGTTAGGACCCAGCATAGGTCTTAGATAATTATTCCTATGCTCAACCCTTGGTAACGTGGCTGCGAGCAGACAGGCTTAACTTCAAAGACAGGTATGTAAAGCATTTAAAAACACCATTTCAGTAAATAATTAAGGCACAACACAAAATAAAAATCCAACACCAATTTATAAAAATAGGTAATATTGTTATCTTTTAAATGACACCAAAACAAAAAAACTCCACTGTAGGGAACCAGAGATGTGGATTTTTAAAGATTAGTCACTTTCTAGGGCTTAGAAACCAACAGTGCCCCTTTTAGTCATTTTGTGTTCTCTGACAGGGACACACCTTGGGAAACTGTTCTAGAGAATATCTCACCACTGTGTAGTGCCACCTTCTCCATCATGCGGGTCCAGTTAGAACTCCTTCCTGAAGTTCTGCCTGCGGGTCCCATGGTATCAAACACACAGTCCAAGGTTCTGGAATCTCCAAGAGGGTCCTTGAAAGTGTGAAACTTCAATTCCGCAATCCACTTGAACAAAACCCTTACAAATCCACTGGTACTCCAGGCTGGGAATTCTTTGTGGGGCTGTCCAGGTGAGCTCTGTTAACCTGTAGCTTGCAGGGAGTTCCACTATTGAGTCCTTTGGCAGCAAGGTAATCCACAGGGCTGCAGTTTCACTTGGTGCAGTCTTCAGAGGTCAGGCCTTAGAGTTCCTTGCACAGCAAAATCTTTTCAGCAGGGCACTTCTTGCTTCATTCAGTTTCAAGCAGCAGATCTGGAGGGCTCTGCCCCTCTCAGATACTTATTCAAAATTCTCTGGGTAAAGCACCAGGTCACTTCTGACCAATGAGAGCTGGGCAAATCCTCATAATTATGACCACATCCTGTAGAGTGTGGCATTATTTTGTCCCAGAGTTCATCATTCTTCCAATCCATAAAGGCTGATTTTCCAGCAAGGAGGTAAGAGCTGGCTAAGCACACACCCTGGGATGGCTTATTTCCATGGACTCTCCCCCTCCCATCTGCACATACCTCCCTTAAGCCTAGCCCTGACTCTGGGTCAAGAGTGTCAGAGTGAAACTGAAACCCAGGCCTCCCCTCTGCCTTTGAAAAGCACAGTGTACGACTCCACCTCCTGGCCTGGCATTCCTATAGACCAGCACACTGCCATCCCAGCAGAGTGGTTCTTTATCACCTCTTCAAAGCAGCCTGGCTAATCCACTTAACTCTGACTAATCAGGGCAGACCACTGGAAGGCTGAATTTGGAATTACAAACAAGAAAGTCTTATAACTTCTTGTATGTACACTCTAGGAGAAATTCAACAATATAATATTGTTGGTTTTACTACTACCATTCTGGGAAGTCTTTGAATGGTCCGGCTAGTCCTCTCCTATCAATATTTATTAATCAATAACTTCCTACCATGTTAACCTATGGACCATGGGGTTTGCAATGGGGAAAATGACTTGGGACAGTTTTCTAGCACCAGGGCTTATAAAAACACATTTTATAAATATTTCCCTAATCTCCACAGGACACCCCCACGTGCAACTAAGGGAGACTTTAGGGATTCTGAATCTGCAGAAATATTGCAGATCCTCCTTACCTAGTTCTTCTAGCATCAAAGTCGAATTTGAGCAGCTATTTAATACAATGTGGGGAGTGAAATGTACAATTTCACTTTACCCAGGCATATAAAAACTCATTTTATAAGGGCGTACCTTACAGATAACTGACCCCCCACCCCTGGGATACCAAGGGGTGACCCTAGGGGTCCCTAATATGCACAAACATTGTAGGCTTTTCATTTTTAAGTGCCCCTACCCCCAAAGTCGAGTTTGGCCACAATTTAAGGTTTAAAAGCAGCCCTGGAATCCAGTGCTGCTTTTAAACTGACCTCAGGCTTCAGCACTGCACACATGCTGGTGCAGAAAATCTGCTGGCCTCTAACCTGCCATGCCCCAGGGTACTGGGGACTTCTAGGTAGTTTCAATCCCCAGCCCTATTAAATACTAGGGGCTTATGGGATAGGTCATGCCAATTACAGGGGTACCCCACCATACCATAGTGTACCCTAGTGTATGTTGGGTGTATTAACTGTATTCTAATGTGTTCCTTTTAGCTTGGCACTGGCCCTGAGCCTGGTTAAACAGAGCCCAGGGTAAGTCAGAGTCAGTTACCACCAGTTCCAGTCAGCAAAAGGTTGGGGGGTGCCCAGGGCACAGGATGACTTTGCCACAACTGCAATTTGAGAGCCAGGTGGTAGAATTGTGGGTGGCGCAGATGTACAAGATGGAGGTCGTACTTGGGTGGCCACAGTGGAAGTGGACGGTCCAGCAAATGCAACATCCCCAGGTCCAGAAGATGTTCCCTCCTCGAGTTGGGCCAAATCCAACTTCTCCTCCTTTCATCACGAGCAAAACAGGTGAAATGCATCAAATGCAGGTACTTCCACATTCCAATGGGCCCTATGGAATATGGCTGCTCTGTTCTACAGGATATAACTTTATGACATAATGAACATGTCACCTGCCAGACGTTCACTTTGTTCTCCCCTGCTGGAACTGTGAAGAACGGCCACACCACTGACTCTTTCAATAACTTTTGCCGCTTCAATTCCTGGTCCACTGTGGCAATGCATCATCTTCCTCCTCTAATGCACCATGAGCAGCAGCAGTGGGTTTTCTTTCTTCAGCCCTGTCCTCATATTCAAAACAAACACAGCCGAAGCTGCAGCAGGCCTGTGAAACTTCTGATCAAGTTAAATGCACAACAGTAATTAGCTAAAATAAACTCCAGCTTTGTATTGGCTACAAAACAAATGTTTTCAGTCTATCAGAAGCTTTCTTAATATAGCAAAGTACTGCGGTACTCCTGAGATAGTGCTACACTACCGGTAAAATAAAAAATAAAAATCAAACTGTTGATAATGCTATTTATTCATAATGTACAACCCTTGCCCTGCTTACAAGTACAACTTTTAATGAAAAATTACTCACATTACAAGACTTACCCATTTTTTTATTTTATGAAATGCACCTACAGGATTTCAGAGAGGGGTAGGTTGCTGGCTGTTGACCATGCATGATACCCAAACCTCACAGTTCACGTTTTTTCCTGCAATACCTAAGGGGCATGTACTTATTTTCGACAGGGTTGGACTCACCTCATATTGTTTAGTTTATAAGAGGTATTGGTTTGACCACACTTTTTAAGTGGTTTTCGGATTTGGCCACTGCCTAATTTGTAAAATATGAAGTGCAGGTGCTCACAGTTTTTAAAGAGCCTCACCCACTTCCCCATCTCTGCCAACTTCCTCCAGTGGCTCCATCCACTTCCTTTATTGGCTCATGCACATCCACAAGTCTCAACGCCTCAGAGGTACCTCCTCACTTCTTGAGTTCCGCAAGAAGCTGAAGGCCTGGCTCTTCACAAAGGCACCTCAGACACCCAACACCTACAAACCTGCCCAGCCCCCTGGTGGATACCCTCCTGGGTGACTAGTGCGCTATACAAAATCAATATAACATAATATAACATATAGGAAGCCTATGATCACAATTTAAAAGTGAACTCAAATTAGAGAATATGTGTAAATCTAAAAAATAGAGCTTTAGAAAAGGTCATTTGAGGACTTGAGGCAGCTTTGCAAATGAAAGAAAATGTGCTTGTACTGTGCTGTTTAAAAGAAAGGAAAGGATAAAGAAAGGAATACATTAAAGAAAGCAGCAACAAATGCAGGCAGGAAGAGGAGCACCGGAGTAAGGAAATACATAATTAATGGATGAAAGAAGGAGGAAACAACAAAATAATGTGAAATGAAGGGATAGAGGGAGAAACACACTTTGTATGTTTGTAAAGCACATAAAATTAAACATGTTTTTATCCAGCTCAATTGCACTAATGTTATCTAAAGATGAAAGTCTGAGTGGCCACACCAAGATTTCAATGTATGACCCTGTGATAGAACACAGATTCCTGGAGTGGATATAAACATATGTGAAAGAAGGAAAAAATTAAAAGGGAGAGTGAGGAAGGAGGAGAGGTCTGAAGGCAAAGATAGATACGGTAGACAAAGAATGTGAAGAGAAATGTGGAAAGCAGAGATTGGGATTGCAAGATTGGAGTGGAACGTGATGAGAAGGAAAAGTGAAAAGAGGAGAAAGGCAAGGGAAGAAGAGCAGACAGCAGGCAGCGTGTGAGAGTAGAGTGGAAGGGAAAGATGAACGGGTGAACAATGAAAAGCATTTAATGAGGGGAGGTGGCGACTAAGAGAAAACGCACATGAAGGGCAGAAAGTGAAGGAAGATTGGAGAGAAGGGAAGGAGTGAGGTGTGAAGGGGAGGAAGAAAAGCAGATACTGAGGGAGAGGAAGAAAAGAGTAGACCTCTGCTTTATTAAATATACAGTAATTAATTATGTAAAGTTAAGGGGTGACGGGAGTGTATCATTCTTAGCCTGTCTCATCAATGCATAGTAGTGTTGTCCAAGACACACAATAGCGATTTTTCTAACTGTGTTAAGTTTTATGCCATCAAAAGATGTTTTGTGCCATCACAATAGGTATTCCATATAAAACATAATAAAGTGTCAGTTATACTATTGGGATTACGCTTTAATGGAGGACCACGCTCTCATGCGTCAAACAAATAGTTCTATTACAAGATCAGGCTATAAGTCGCGAAATCCCACTGCCACCTATTTTCAAATGAAGTCAGACATTCAACTCCATTCAGAAAGGCTTCCACACAAACTTTTTAACTAATAAAGCACAAACCTCAACTGAGTCTGCCACCTGTGCTATATTAGGATTGTAATTTATGATCAGCAAGTAACAAAAGGACGTCTGTGACAAAAAATAGAAACCTACTGAGCTGTCGACATAAATACAGTTCTGTCATCTGCATGGTACATGTTCTACAATACCCCTCTGCACTACAGTCAAAACTACAACTAGACAAAACTCTGTTCTCTCTCCAATAGGGACATAAGGCTGTAAGTATGCAGCAGGGGTTTACAGGACATGGGTCTTTGGAGGTGGAGAGAGAGTGGGGCGACAGATCTCAGCAGGCTCGTGGGGGTTGGGGGTAGGTGCAGAGTGCCCAACACAGCCTAGCCCCTCGGAGAACACATTTTGAATCAATGCTATTTTTCTCCAGGTTGAAGCTGAGAAATTCCATGTGTATCCTCTCTCTGGTTAGGGGGGAAATTGGGAAAGCCTCCTGGTTCGAATAGCCAAGACTGAGAAGGGCTTTGCGGTCTCACATGCAAACTCCTAAAGTATGGATAGTCAGGGCCCAGTTTAGGCTTTAATACAAAGTGATGGTGTCGAGGAGCGCTGTGAGAGTGAGGGCGGTAGCCAAGGGGCACTGTAACAGGAGTGAGCAAGTGCTGTGGCAGGGAGGGGCATTGTGTGGAAGGGGACTGTACTCAGAGGGGCACAGATATAGGTGAGAAAGGCACTGTGGAGTGAGGGGCACTGTGTTAGCGGGAGAAGGTCACTGTGGAGAGAGGAGCACTGTTGGAGGTCGCGTGGGGCACAGTCTCAGTGGCAGGGCTGGGAGGTGTTCATCAAGGTGCTTGTGGCTGCAACAGTGCCTATTGCAGAAGGGAGAGGACTGGTGTGATAGGGACGAGACAGTACTGAGACAGGTAGGAGCAAGTATGAGTATACAAACACTTTCCCCACAAGCATGCGCATTCTGTGTCATTGAAGCTCCGGAAGCTGCATGTGCCCTGCCAGTGACAGCAAATCCTTTGCCTGTGCACGCCTCATTATACTGCCTCTCTCGACAGAATGCTTTATTAATCACTCAATAACATGCAGTGTACTGTTCGCAAACTTTCCACCTATCATGATTTATTTAAAATTAAGCTTTCTCTGTATCAAATAAATCTCAGTGAAACTAGGTTTCACTCCAATGCTTATTGAAATGTCATCAATAGCGTATAATCTAGGTACTAATACACTGACTGGCAGGAAGAAAAGTTTTCACTTTCGAACCAAACTCAGCTCCTTCCCGTATTTTGTTACGCTGCAAGGCCTTGTCTGTGCTACTAAGGCAGGCAGTTACTGGGCAGTTTGCTGCAGGTGCCACTGTGCAGTAATTTATCAATTGTGACCCACAGCCAAGCACTATTCTGTCAACCTGTTACCTACCTGTATGAAAACAGTTGAGTGTAAAAAAAAGGCACGCACAACTTACCTAACCTTGCAGCATCAGCTACACAGGAAAGCACAGAACGCTGTCTGGCGCAGATGAAATTATGCTTCCAGGTCATCGTGCATGCAGTTTATACTGCGCATGACACAACACACACGCCCTTCTCCCACCCGGAAGACCAGGCACTGGCGCCCGCCAAGGCAAGCACACTAGCAGCATGCACCAAATCTGAATGTGCAGCTGCACAAGCCTCGCTCTGAGGCTGGGCGGTTTTAATGACGTGCACAGCGCTGGCTGTGTATGAGAGAAAAAAATCAATAGACCCGGCCCTGAGAAATAGGTGTTGGTGCTCAGCACCTGAAAGCACCGGCACAAATTAAGCACTGGATTTGGCACTTTTATCGAATTAGACTTCTGTACCGATCCCATGTAGATTAGGATATTTTGAAGGTCCTGAAGAATTGCCTTAAATGATTTGTGACTACTTTATTGGCAAGAAACATGTTGACCTGTACGTAAATTGATTTCTTGAGATACAAATGAATATTATTTCCTTCACTGTTTCACTTTGTTTTTAGATATGACAAGATTCACAATCATAATAAAGTAGTCATAGGTGACCCTTAGTCATTTTTAACTTTTCACTCCTTTTCTCCAATCTATACATTCAGCACCCTCACTTCAGGCTCATTACAGCAAAACATCTTTAATGATCTCTGGCAAATTGTACGCTTCTCTGTTGATTCTTGTTGTGCAAATACAATAAACGAAACAAAAAATAAAAAAAGATCTCTGGCAAAGAGCCCCCTCAAGGGGCACATTGAGCATTGAAGGACCGGCTCAATGAGGAGCTGCCCAATGGTGAAGCATGCCACTCAATTGGGTGGGTGAGGGCTCTTGCTCCTTATTAGTCATATTCCGCCTATTTTTCCTGGCATGATTGTGGTACCAGTGGTATCCCCCCATGAAATTAATTTAGTTACTGCATACTCTTTGGACATTGTTTAATGAAATACATACACAAATTATATAAGGCTATTAAGGTATAGCCCATATCTACCACAACCTACACATACACTCTTTAACAAATGTATATTTTAACATATATTTCACAAAATATAATTACATTGTTACAAATGTAAAGAAAGTTAATACTTCTCAAATTCTATGAAATTCGCAAAAAACAAAGGTTATCATTTACATATAGTTTTGTTTTATTTGTTGCAGAATTATATAGCGCAAACTCGACCCGAAGGTATTGGAGCGCTTTACATGAGCACCGGTTACGTTACACATTCAGGACCGGGGAGATTAAGTGTTTTGCCCAGAATCACAGGATGTGGACGCGACCCCGAGGCTCGAACCCTGGTTTCCAGCACCAAAGTCGGCAGTCTAGCCGATGGACCACATCCTCTCCCCACGTTAAGGGTTATTAGAAAAATAAACTATTACACAACACAATTAAACTAGAAAAACATTCGAAATACATTTGTTTCGGTTATTTGTTTACAAATGTTAATATGGATGATGATGAGTGTATGGATAATATTGAACTATCGTCCTTAATAATAAAATCACCCGTTCTGAACTCCACACCTACCTGAACACACAAGTATGTAGTCAGGCAAGCCCTGCAACCTATGCCCAGGATTACAGATTGATAGGCCACAGGTGGGAGGGTGCATGGCTGGCAAACACTCAGGGAGGAAACTCTTGATCAATCCCACAGATTGGTGTAGCGACACTACAATAGTCAGAGGAGATTACCCCAATAAAGCCCACATGGCCAGAGGCGGTACGCATGCTTCTGGAAACACCATAAAGTCAGATTCCCACCTAAGTTAGTAACACGTAACCAATCAGGACCTAGCACACGTAGTATTCACGTGCTCCTCATTCCGGACCTCTGGATATGTTCCCCACTCACCACACAGTGTCCATGCAAGGCTGAGACCCACCTATAGTAACCATTTGACCATTACTTTATGACGTAACAAACAAAAGGGGGAGAAAGAGGTCAGGTTCGCTGTGGACTCAGCCTCCTATCTCAATCAATCAATCAATCAATCAGGGGAATTGTAAGCGCGCTACTCACCCGTGAGGGTCTCAAGGCGCTGGGAGGGGGGGTATGCAGCTCCGTTCAGCCGAAGAGCCAGGTCTTGAGGGGCTTCCTGAAGGTGTTCCGGGAAGGCGCGCGTCGGATGTCTACCAGTAGCTCATTCCAGGTCTTGGCTGCAACGTGAGAGAACGATCTCCCGCCTGATCTAGCTCTGTGGATCCGCGGTGTTTCGGCCAGTGCGAGGTTGGATGATCGTAGGTTTCTTTTGGGTACGTAGAAATGTATTCTGTCATTGAGGCATTTGTGTCCGTTGTTGTGCAGGCACTTGTAGGTGTGGGTAAGGATTTTGAAGGTGACTCTTTTCCATGGGGAGCCAGTGGAGTCGCCGTAGGTGTTGGCTGATGTGCTCGTGGCGGGGGATGCCGAGGACGAGTCTGGCCGCGGTGTTCTGTACCGTTTGCGGAGTAGGGATTTGTTGATGCCTGCATAGAGTGCGTTGCGGTAGTCGAGTTTGCTGGTGATGAGTGCATGGGTGACTGTTTTCCTTGATTCTGGGGGATCCATTCGAAGGTCTTTCAGCGAATGCGGAGGGTGTTGAAGCAGCTGGAGGTGACGGCATTGACCGGTCGGTTCATGGTGAGTGATGAGTCGAGTATGATGCCGAGGCTCTTGGCGTGGTCTGAGGGGGTAGGTAGGCTTTCGAGGGCGGTGGGCCACCAGGTGTTGTCCCATGCTGATGGGGTTGTTCCAAGGACAAGGACTTCTGTTTTCTTGGCATTGAGTTTTAAGCAGCTGTTGGTCATCCAGACTGTCACTACTTGTATTCCTCTCTGGAAGTTGAGTTTGGCGGTGGTAGGGTCTTTGGTGAGGGATTGGATGAGCTGGGTGTTGTTGGCGTAGGATACAATGTTGAGATTGTGTAGTCGGACGATGTCTGCGAGAGGGGCCATGTAGACGTTGAAGAGGGTCGGGCTTAGGGAGAACCCCTGTGGTACTCCGCAGGTGATGTCGGTGGAGGCGGAGAGAAAGGGTGGTAGTCTGATACTTTGGCTTCTTCCGGTGAGGAACGAGCGGATCCAGTCTAGGGCAGTTCCTTGTATGCCAGCCTCACGTAGTCTGGTAATTCGTGTGCGATGAGAGACGGTGTAAAAGGCTGCAGACAAGTCAAGGAGGATGAGGGCCGCGGAGTGGCCCTTGTCCAGGAGGGTGCCGATGTCGTCAGTGGCGGCAAGTTGGGCGGTCTCTTGCTGTCGTTAGCTCAGAATACAGATTGGGACGGGTCGAGGACGGTGTGTTCTTCAATGAATAGTGTCAGTTGCCTGTTGACTTGTTTTTACTGCCACTTTGGCTGCGAAAGGGAGAAGCGAGATGGAACGGTAGTTTTTGAGGTCAGTGGGGTCAGCCGTGGGTTTCTTGAGCAGGGGCCTGACTTCAGCGCGTTTCCAGTCATCTGGGAAGGTGCCTGTTTTGAAGGTGGTGTTGATGGTGTGTTCTAGTTGGGGTGTGATGGTGTCTGCGCCTCTGTGGTAGATGTGAGGGGGGCAGGGGTCGGTGGGGGCCCCCAAGTGGATGCCTTTCATGGCCACAGTGGTGTCATGGTCGTGATTGGGGTCTGGTTGGAGATGGGGGGCTGGCTGGTGTCTTGGCGAGGTGAGGGGCTGGTTGAGGTGTCTTGTGGGTGGTCGGTGAAGTTGTCATAGAGTGTTCTGATCTTGAGGTGAAAGAAGGTGCTGGGAAGGGGTGAGGTCTGTGGTTTCGCTGTGTGGGTTGGTGAATTGTTGGATGACGTTGAAAAGCTCCTTGGAGTTGGCGGAGTTAGTGAGGATTTTGTTGTGGATGAAGGTCCTTTTAAATATTCTGATTTTGGCTGTGGTAGTCCGTCATGGCATTCTTGTAGGTGGAGTAGCTGTCAGCTGTCCTGGTATTCCTCCAGTTCTTCTCCAGCCGTCTGCAGGTGTGTCTGGCTTCTTGGAGGGTGGTGGTGAACCAGGCTGCTTTTCTGGGGTGTTGTTTCCCGGGGTTGCGTAGCGGGCGAGCTCGTCTGCCCAGTTGGGGATCCATGTGTGGAGTTCTCTGGCTGCTGTGTTTGCGTCAGATGCCCAGATGTGGTTGTCTTGGGAGAGGGTGGAGTTCAGTTGCCCGTCGGTGATCTTGCTAAGGTTCCTGCGTGACTGGCAAGGGGCTGGTTTAGGTGCTTTGGGTTTCTCAACGGTGAAGTGGAAACAGTGGTGGTCGGTCCAAGGAGGTTGCGGTGTGTGGCTGAAGCGGACGCTGTTTCCCGCAGCAAAGAGGGGGCCTAGGGTGTGCCCTGCCCTTTGTGTATGTGTGTTGATGAGTTGGTTGAGTCCGATGTTGGCTAGGTTGTCGCAGAGGATGGTGGAGTTGGGGGTCGCTGGGTTGTCGAGGTGGAAGTTGAGGTCTCCGATGAGTATGTCGTTTGCTGGTGCGATGGCGTGGGGTGCAATGAAGTCAGTGATGGTGGTGGCGAAGGGTGTCCGGGGGGTCTGTAGATGAGTGTTCTGCGGAGTGTTGTCTTGGGGCTGGTCTTGATTTGGGAGTGTAGGTGTTCGGCAGAGGGGAGGTTCTTGCTGAAGGTGGTGAGGCGAAGGGTGTTTTTGTTGGCTAGGGCGAGGCCTCCTTCTGGGTGGTTGGGGTGGTCCTTCCTCTAGATTTTGTAGCTGACCGGGATGGCGGTGTTGATGTCGGGGTGGAGGCAACTGTGGGCCAGGTCTCTGTGAGGAAGGTGACGTCGGGTGATAGAGAGTCGAGTAGGTTACAGATTTCCATGGCGTGCTTGTGTACTGAGTGCACGTTGAGGAGGATGCAACTGAGGCTACCGTTGGTGCCGGTGTTGTTGAGGGTCGGAGTTGTGGAGAAGGTCCAGTGGCAGAGGCGGCAAGAGAAATGGCCATGGGTCGTGTCCGGTGAGGCCTGTTTTCAGTCTACGTGTCTTCCGGGGTTGAGTGCGAGGAGGGTGGTGGTGTTATAGCGGTGGGGTGTTGTGGATACAGGGTTCCAGGCGCTGGCCGCGGTCGGGTCGTGGACAGTGGCAGACAGGCTTGCCTTCGGCGCACCAGCAGCACGACCGCGCAGCGGCCGCCATTAAGTAGGGGGGCGGGACTGGAGGTGGGAGCTGTGTCGGGGGAAGGGCTGCAGGGGCAGCAGCAGCGGGAAAAGGCAGAACTTAAAGGCAGAACCTAAAACCAAAGAAAATAAAATAACAATGCACGGATCCAAATACAGTAAATAAAATTACAAAGCACAGATCCAATACAGTATAAGTATTACGGTGACTCAGAAACGCTACGATGTCACATGGGCACTCGAAACTATACCGGAGCAGCAAGTGAGCGGGGGCTGCCAGCACGAACACAGAAGAGACTGAGGAGAGCTCTGTAAGCGGCGCTTGCAGGCGGAGCTGCTGGGGAGAGGGCTGGCCTGGACCGAGGTCTAGGTAATCACTCTTATCTGTTAACCAAAAAGACTCGACTCGTACTTTGAGTAACAGTCCTACCAACGGTCTTAGTAATGGTTTAAGGAAAACTGTGTGTTTTCTTAAAATATCCCTCACCCACCAAGATGTCCCATCGTGGCATGCTTCCTCATCGGGTTCTACCCTCCCCGCTACGGGACAGGGCGTGCTACAACAGACTGAGATGTTGGAGCACATTGTAGGGTGTTGACTATTAGGTGATTGGTGATACGAGAGTGGGAGGGTCAAACAACTGCGTTTTTAAAAAATATCTGGCTACGTGGAGCCTACGTTTTATTAAATCCTTCACTGACACACTCAAGCTGTAACTCACCAATCGCATATCTATTATTTTTAGTATTAAATAACATCTTTGTAATACATTTATTAATTTAGCATGTATGAGCAAAATGTCATATGCAGGTGGAAATCTTTTTTTCTATATTTAATATAACTATGACGAGTTAATGTTGCTTGAGCGCATCAGTGGAGGTGACATTTCAAGTTGCATTGTGGCCTGTGGTATAAATCGGGTAAATCATGTTTCAATGAAAGGCTGTAAAAAATAACAACAATTAAAGTATTCCTAATCTAGCTCTAATTTACTTGTGTTGTGTATTAGGGTATTTTTAGAATAACCCCGAACTATAACTAAGTTGTAACCTTTGTTTTTTTTGTGAATACAAAGAAATGTGTCTGTGTATGTATCTGACTATGAAATGTAGAAAGATGTACTTTATTGTTTATTTGCTAATTTAGGAGCTTTTTAAAAATGTGAATCGCTCTGGCCACTTGAGATCACCAATCAGAAAGTAAATGTATTACAGTGAAATTTCTGACAGAAGGAGAGTGTGGCGATGCTCATTTGGAGCCGGTGCTTGCTGGTGGGGCCCCCGGCAATCATTTTTGGGGAGCGGCACTTATTTTAACTCTTCATATTTTGACCCAGAGCAAAAGAGAGAATAGTTCAAAATGGGGAACAAACGAAAAGAGACCGTTTGAAAAACAGTCACAAAGAATTAAAGCTGGGATGAAAAAGAACCCGGAACAATGAGATAAAGAGGTATGAGGTGAAATCAAGTCTAAGGACTCCTGGTATTTGGCACCTTTGACATGCTATAGTGTGGCCAGTGGACCGTTGAGCAAAACGTTCGGCCCAGGCACCTATACTTTTACAAATTACGAAATTGAGCTAGAGTCCAGCAAGATGCATAGGACAAACCCCCATTAACATATTAGGCATAGTTGAAAGCATGCTTAGCATTAGATTTGGGATCCAGCAGGAAGCACAGGATGAACCTTCCATGAGCATACTAGACTTTGTTGAAAGCCTGTTTGAACAATGTGGTTTTCAGCACCTTCCTGAACTGTAGAGAACAGGAACTGCATCACACAAACTGAGAACTTGGAGAGCTGATATGGTCTGGTACGGCCTAACGCCCCCTCCTCCCCTGACGGTGACAAAAAACCAAGAAAACTTTCTTGTTTTTTGGAATAGGGGGTCGTTGACCCCCGATCGTATTTATTAACATACAAACAATTTATATTCATAACATACCATAACGCAGAAATGACAAGACAGGATTCGGTACATTTGCTTAGATCCTAGCTTTAACAAAACTCTAATACATAAATGTTCCTATCCTAGACTAACACATTGCTGTTCATATTTCTGCGTATTGTTCTGGGCCTACGGCAAGGTCAAAATGCTGGCCCCTCCCCCTTACACCGAAACTGTCCCGCGCACCCCAACCGGGATGCGCATGCGCCGGAGGCCCAGCTGACCCGGAAGTACTTACCCCCAGGCAACCCCCAAACGTTCAGGACTTACTCCATAAAGGGGCCATGCAGACAGCGCAGCTTACTTACGCCCGCGTGCGGGGTGGCTAACCAGCCAATGGAAAGCGTAACCCCCCCCCCTTTGTCCCCGCACCGTTCCAACCAACCGGTTGTAACTGCCCCTGGAGTCTGGTGAGAACCAAATGCCCCTCCCCTCTGGGCGGCTCACGTAATGAGACGCCCCAAAAGATGAGTCAATTTAGTCTGTCCAACCTATGACCTTACCGCTCGCCTAGGAATATCGCCTAAAAATACGACAAAAAAGGCATCAAAACATATCTACAAATTGGTAACCTGTGGAAAAATTTTACCGAAAACATACATTTTATAACAAAACTCTTAGTTCAGGGATGGTGGGTGGGGAAAATGCAGTTAAAGAGCCTCCCGAGGGAGGTAACGCACATGCACCCGATGTGCTGCCGGCGGGAGGAAAAGAGAACGATTCCAGAGCTCCCCCCGGTTTTAAAGACCCGAGGGTCGCCCACGCCCCCGGAAGTGATTCAATCACTTCCGGGGCATGATCGCCAGCGAGTGACCAGGACTGGGGGGCACAGCCGACCACCATAATGGCGGCGGGGCCGATGCTGGCCCCGCCTTCCTCTATGGTCTGGTACGGCCTAACGCCCCCTCCTCCCCTGACGGCGACAAAAAAACAAGAAAACTTTCTTGTTTTTTGGAATAGGGGGTCGTTGACCCCCGATCGTATTTATTAACATACAAACAATTTATATTCATAACATACCATAACGCAGAAATGACAAGACAGGATTCGGTACATTTGCTTAGATCCTAGCTTTAACAAAACTCTAATACATAAATGTTCCTATCCTAGACTAACACATTGCTGTTCACATTTCTGCGTATTGTTCTGGGCCTACGGCAAGGTCAAAATGCTGGCCCCTCCCCCTTACACCGAAACTGTCCCGCGCACCCCAACCGGGATGCGCATGCGCCGGAGGCCCAGCTGACCCGGAAGTACTTACCCCCAGGCAACCCCCAAACATTCAGGACTTACTCCATAAAGGGGCCATGCAGACAGCGCAGCTTACTTACGCCCGCGTGCGGGGTGGCTAACCAGCCAATGGAAAGCGTAACCCCCCCTTTGTCCCCGCACCGTTCCAACCAACCGGTTGTAACTGCCCCTGGAGTCTGGTGAGAACCAAATGTCCCTCCCCTCTGGGCGGCTCACGTAATGAGACGCCCCAAAAGATGAGTCAATTTAGTCTGTCCAACCTATGACCTTACCGCACAGGCCTGCATAGTAGACCGACTATCAGGCCCCCCACCCAAACCCAAGGTCATACTTACCACCGGAAACCCTCCAACCAAGCTAAAATATTGCCCAGGAAGAACTCGTTACCCAACCGAGAGAGATGGACTCCGTCTTGCACGTAGCATACGTCCCCCTTAATGGAACCATGAGCAATCACCTGTAATCTAGGGGTCCTAAACAGCTTGTCTATTTTGTTATTGACCCTCTGCACCGAGCGGTTGAGCGCCTTCACCGATACCCCCCCACGCCATTCAAGTCGGGGTATCATGTGTGACCACACGATAACCGTCTCAGGGCACTGCTTTGCCAGCCATGCCGACTCCGACAGCACCGTCTCTATCAGGACCCTCCTGTTGGGGTGTACCAAATCATTGCCTCCTAGATGCAAAATGATGGCGTCGGGAGGGGCATCCAAAGAGGTAAGCATGTGACCTATCCGTTCCCTGAACCTGTCAAAACGTAAGCCCCCATAGCCGAAAAAGGAAACCCTGAAGCCAAAACGCTGTGCACGTGCTGCCCCATTGCTTGCCCTGAAAAAACTGCCCAACCGGGACACATAAGAATGGCCAAAAACACAGGCATGACGCTCCCGCTGTGCCTTCGGGGAAATCCTTGTGGACTTGACTGTGTTGCTGTCTTGGTGGGGCGTCGCCGTCACTCTACCCGCGTGGCAGGCAGAGGGAACTGGTGATAGACAAGAAAAGAATGCCGTCAGTACCGTTAACATATGGAGTCACAACATATCCACCCGCACATAACGCCTGAAGCAATTGGAAGCCCACCGCCCAATCCTACGCGCCGCCTCTTCCCCGAGACCCTGCGCAACCGGCTCGGTGGCGGCACCAATCCTGAACGAATGTGTCCCAAAACTACCTGGGTCCAGACCCGCCCTGCCTATTGCCTTGTCTAAAACCCGCCTAAACTGGAACCTTGTCAGCGGATCCCCCCAAATGTGTATCAGCAATGCCCCCCCCCCCCATCACTCGGCCTGTGTGACAGGAAAGCCTCCACATGATAAACCGGGCAGCAGGGATTGCCCGGTGCCCGGCTGAGAAACACTACCTGACCTCTTCCCTGCTGATCAGTCTTTGAACGCCGGATTGTAACTTGCAAAGCACCGTTGTGGAAATGAATTTCACCCACCTGTAAACCACCCTCCAGGTCCCTTTTGTTGTTAGCCACTAGCTCCCCTATTCTAAAGGCCCCATAGAAAGCCAATGTAAAGGCTGCCCTGAACAATAAGCATTCAAAAACGCCGTTGCAGATCTGTTCTAGCGCTGTCAAGACTGCAGTCAGGGTATTCAAACCTATAGGGCGTCTAGTATCCGGCGCGTTCCCCTGCAAACGCTGCCAGCCCTTCAATGCCTTACGCACTATGAATGATTGCGTAGGGTCCCGCCCGCCGCCCAGCTGTGCAAAGAATGAAATTGCAGCTATGTGTCTCCTAGCTACCCCCACCGACTTCCCATTGTCCCGCAGGGCTTGCAAGAAGCAGCAAACCCCGCCCGCATCCGCCCAATCTGTGCCCCCCTGATTTTGTAGGAAATTACAATATGCACCAAACGCCCCTTCGTATGCCTTGCGCGTTCCTGGTGCTAGACTTGCTGCCACCAAGTCTGGTAAGTGTGGGCACCAATCTGCCAGAGCTGCTCGGGAAACGGTGTTGGGCATGGTGCTGCTCCCGGGAGCTGTGCTCTGAACACCTGCATCTTGAAACGAGACAGAGCGTCAGCAGCATGATTCAACACCCCCGGGACATGTTTCGCTCTAAAAAGCAAATTCAGCTGGAGACATCTCAACACAATTTCCTTAATCAAACGCAAGATCATTTTACATTTTGCCGCCTGGTTTTTTATACACTCCACTACTGTCATGTTATCAGACCATAACACCACTGCCTTATTGCGTAGTTGTTCAGGCCAGACACACAATGCCACCCAGATGGGGAATAATTCCAGGAAACCAATGTTAGACGTTAGTCCATTGTCCACCCACCATGCTGGCCAACGCTGCGCCACCCACTGAACGCCCAGTATGGCGCCAAACCCCTCACTACCCGCGGAGTCCGTCATCAAACCCAACTCCTTGCAGGAAGTGACAGGGCCGGGCCACAGGACAGAGCCATTGAAGTCCCGCAGGAATGCTAGCCAAATCCGCATATCCTGCTTGACCTCGCCGCTCAATCTGGTGTGGTGGTGTTTGTGTTTAAGGCCTGACATTGCCTGTGCAATGGACCTGGAAAAGGGGCGTGCCATAGGTATAATGCGTAGTGCAAAGTTCAACTGGCCCACCATCTGTTGTAGCTGGTGCAACGTTACCCTTTTTGCTTCCAAACATTGCCTCAGTGTCTCCCCAAACCTGGCCACTTTGTCAGCGGGAAGCCGTGAGCATCCCGCGACTGAGTCCAGTTCAATCCCTAAGAACTCTATGACCGGGGAGGGGCCCACGGTTTTTCCCTGCGCCAGGGGTACCCCAAAGCTCTTCATTAATGCGCAGAACTGCTCCAGAGCCTGCCCACACCCTGCGCCCCCTGGAGGTCCCAGGAAGAGAAAGTCATCAAGGTAATGCAGCACATGCCCATGACCTGTCACCTGTCTAAAAACCCACTCCAAGAACGTACTAAACATTTCAAAGTAGGCACATGACACCGAACACCCCATTGGCATGCACATGTCCATGAAAAACTTGCCCTCAAACTGAAAGCCCAGGAGGTGAAAATCGCTCGGGTGTACGGGCAGGAGCCTGAAAGCAGACTATGGCCGATTTCGCCATCAGTGCGCCCGGCCCCAGACCCCTCAGCATCTCAATCGCCTGATCAATAGATGCATAACGCACCGCGCAGCAATCATCATCGATGGAGTCGTTCACAGACTGCCCCCGTGGCGCTGACAAATTATGAATCAGCCTGAACTCTCCAGGTTCCTTCTTCGGGACTACCCCCAGGGGTGAACACACGAAGTTATGCACTGGAATGCTGTCAAAGGGCCCTGCTACTCTACCCAATCGACATTCCTTTGCAATCTTGGCCTCTGCCACCCCGGCATTTTGGGTGACCGATACTTGATTCCTGCAGAACGAGGGACCCACAAAATTCACTACCGGAATTCTAAAACCATCTCTGAAACCCCCAATTAAGGTTTTTGCAGAGGTTGCGCACCTATATCGATTTAACCAGGGCATCATGGCGTGGAGGAGGATGGGAGTCCTAGCTCTGGTGGAAACCCCTACCATCTGGTTTCTTCCCCCCCTATCTTTCTGCTTCTTAAGGCACTTTGCCTCGCCATGCCCTGCGTTACCACAGAAACTGCATGCATGTCTAAACCTGCATGTCCCTGGTGCCCTAATGCAGGAGCGTCTGTTGTAATCCCAGCAACATCCCTTCTTTCCGCCCCCCCCCGCCCTGCGCAGCTGGGGGGGAACGCCCGAAAGGGCTGAGGTTTTGGCGAGTCAGTGACAGCCTCCACTGAAAGGCCGCCCACATGATCCAACCAGGAAATCCCCTCTACCTGATTCCACTTTAACGTAGGATCAGAAGCCCTGATACGCCTGAACTTCTTATCATACTCCAACCACCCTGAGCCCCCTTTAGTTGCCTGCGCCGTGCTAATCCTAGACATATAGCATGCCATCGCAGGTGCCTCCTCAGGGAAACGCTCTGTCACCACTGCCATGTAGATGTTGTATGCCAGCATCCAATGCCTAATGTTCTCCTCAACCCTGTACTTTGACATTTCATTAGCCCACTCCCGCACAGGCATATAATCCTTTTTTCTCCTCATCTCCTCCCTCTCCACATCATCTATCAGGAGTGAAAAAATATCGATATAGGTCCCTTTCCAAATGCGTTCCTTCATCTCCTGCGACAGGTGGCGCGAGAGCGATTCGTAAGACGTACGTGCCTCACCCATGCCCAACATTGGCAACGTCTGTGGCTTACCCTGCGAAGGTCCCGGGATTTCCTTGGGGGCCCCAACCGCCGGCACGTCTTTAGGCTTTGCTAGTTCGACCAGCTGCTTCGCCCGTTCCAACGCGTCCGCCCCGACAACACCCGCCGCACTCACGTTCAAACCCATGCCCCCCAGCCAGGGTAGCACAGCTGCTAAACTGGAAACAAAATCGGGAGGCAGCGTTGGCACCCCCCCAGGTGCGGGGGGAATAGGTACCGAAAGCGCAGGCAGCGCCGGGACTGGCAGTGTTGGCGCCGGGGTAGGATTTGCCGGTGCCGGGGGAAGAGGTAGGGAAGGATCTGGCATCGCTGGCACCGGAACCGCCGGGATTGGCACCGCTGGCGCGGGAATGGGGATAGGGGGTGCAGGCGGGACAAGAGGCGTCGCGAGGAGCAAAGGAACAAGCCCCCCTAGTGGGTCAACAGGCAGGGGCTCGCCCGCCGGTGCGTTAGGCAATGCGGGAAGTATCGGCAAAACTGGGGCCCCACCACTACCGGGGACAACCCGCGGGCCTTTCTTAGCTCTACTCCTCTTTGGCAAGGGAGGAAACGCTTCCCTTGGAGGTAAAGCGTCCCTGCGCGACCTCCCAGATGGCCCCTCCTGCGCATCCAGCCTTTCTGCCAGCTGTGCCATGGTACTATCCATCTCCCCAATCCTCCTCATGAGCGCGTCTAACACAGTCGCTATACCAAAGATTTTGATGGAGGAAACACGCGGGCCAGTTCACCCTCGCTACCGGAGCCTCACTACTGGCTAACCCAGCAGGGCAGGTGGGCAAAAGGCTCCAACCCGCTTGGCTCCCAGCAGCGCTGGGGTGCAGTTCACAGACCACAGACCGTGTCCTCAGGCACTCTCCGATGTTACTGCCGCGTCCCACCGATGAGAAGGCACCTTCCTGCGCCTGGAGCTGCCTTTACCCGATCTGCTTAGTGCGTATAACAGCGTGCCTTCCTATGATGCAGGAACAAAAGAAAGTGATTTATAAATGCTTGGTATAATGCAACAGTATTCAACCTCCAATGGTATCCAAGACCGTATAGATGTTACGCAAAACAACCAAAATTTCAGGCGACCTGATGCCACCCTACCTGCCCCCCAGCCGACAGTACTATTAAATTAGACTCAAAAGGACAAAACGCTGCTTAAATTGCACTCGCAACGGTGAACCAGACCGCAACACTTGAAGCGTTTTTGGCGTAACAATAAATACGTTCAAAAATGAGAGACTACACGTTGAATACTAGAAGGTACTACCTTGATACCGTTATAGCGATGTTATTTTCCGTATTTGTTCCGGATCCCCCCCCCCGCGCTACAACCAAGAAGGGAAAGGCGCGCTCGCGAACCAGCGGGGCTTACGATCACCCGCGCTCGGGCAGAGGAAAACGGGAGCGGCGCCGCGCAGCCTCCGGGGACCGACAAGGCCAATAAGCTTTACCTGCGCCGACCACGGAAGCCACACGCTACACCGCCCGCGCTCCCCACCGTACCTTCAAGAGGAAGAAATACCGTCCAAAGAGCGAGAGGGCTCAAGACTCAGGCGAAACCGGCAGAAGTGCGGCGCTGCTGGGGAGAGTACTGAAAAGTAATTCCCGCCTGTGTCCTCCACACGTGGCTGGCCCCAGCGTGTTCCTCGCCGTGGTGTTGAAAACGGCCAAAGACTGCTTTGGGCGTCCCGCAATCCCCCACAAGCCGCCGCCAACTGGGTCCCGTCGCTCCACGAAATCCACACCGCAACAGGAACCTGTAAAAACAGAACGCAACACCGCAACGAGAACCTGAAACACAAATGAAAAAGCAGTTAAAGAGCCTCCCGAGGGAGGTAACGCACATGCACCCGATGTGCTGCCGGGGGGAGGAAAAGAGAACGATTCCAGAGCTCCCCCCGGTTTTAAAGACCCGAGGGTCGCCCACTCCCCCGGAAGTGATCGGATCACTTCCGGGGCGCGGGGGAGCCTCACGTGACCCGGAAGTGATTCAATCACTTCCGGGGCATGATCGCCAGCGAGTGACCAGGACTGGGGGGCACGGCCGACCACCATAATGGCGGCGGGGCCGATGCTGGCCCCGCCTTCCTCTTTAAGACACAGACTCTGCTGCAGATTTGGGCTGACTGGGGTCTTATGTAGTTGAAGAGTAGGAGCAGTGTGATCTTACCACCTTCGACAGTGGTAAATGGGTGCCTGTCATACGAACTTTCGAGGCATATGCTGCTCTAAGCAGGAAATGTAGCAGCATCTGTTGACATCTCTAAAGAAAACAATAGAACACAACACAATAAAATATACAAAGTAACATAGTGAGACAATTAAAACATAACAGGGCACCTCATAACAAAACAGCCAAAAAAGAATGCAACACAACAAAATCACTTTGTACTTATGCAGCACAAAAACACAGCAGCACAACAAACAACAGAACACATCACCAGCACAACAAAATGTCACAACAAATATGCACAAACTTTCGTATCATACACTACCATGCCAGAATCCTGTTTTCCCAAAAGGTTTGCAAACGATGTTTGCTCCAAGTACTGCCTTACCACAAAGAATATGAAACAGTGCTACTCAAAGATGTTTTTGTGATCCTGCCCCAGGTGGCCATGAATAGTCTATGGCTGAGGCCATTTCACAATCTCAGTCACTGGATCATCAGGGTCCAGGGGTCGTGGCCATCTGAGAAAAGGAAATGTTTTATAGGGAGTGTGAAAGTGAGAAACTGCATCTTCTGAGAAGAACACAGATTGCTACATTTAGATGTCCACGACGGCTAAAAACGGCAAAAACAAACTAATTCTGGGCCCATTTATAGCGAAATGAAGATTTAAACCGGTGTTATTTGTGTTTCCTCATAATATATTTTTTATTTTTAACAGAAAACCCAACACAGGAAAATTGTGTATTAATACAGGCATAAAGGGTACAAAAGTGTTTTTGTGCGTTATTACATATTTTTCTGTGATAGTGATAAAACAGGGCAAAATTTAAATGTTATTTGTCCCTGGGTAGTTCTGTGACTTGTGATTACAGCGGAATGCAAATTAAGCCAAATGAGACGTCTGCTCTGGCTCAAGATACATTAATTAAACACTGTCATGCAATGAGTCACAAAGTGTTGTATCATGAATATCTACCCAAAATTATTTATGGCATATCTGTAAGTTTCTATAAAACTAAAAAAAAGTGGCAATATACCAGCACTGCTCTTTCGTCCACTTCCCTTAGATTTGGCAGCCCTGTCATAAATTGTTATGTCAAAAAGTATTTGTAATTTGTTTAGAATTGTGTTAGAAGTTTCTGACTGGCATACTTCAGACCAGTGATACTTAAAGTACGGCCCGGGGGCCGCATGCGGCCCTCTGATCAACAGCAACACTGTGCTGCTGTTCAGATTCAACACTAACACTAAAACAATGTTAAATATACAGGCAAGTCGTAAATTGGAGGTGAATTGAAGTTAAAGAACGGAAGTATCTAGGTTGTCCTACACTGCTAAACTTTAGGAACACCTTCATTTCAAAGCTGTCCTGCAGCAAAAGTGTAAAAATAGGATATGGTTTCTTCAAAAGTTTAAAAAGTGTATTTCAATAACATTTAAAACCATTGCACCTTAGTATATCAGATTATATCAGTACATTGAGAAGTATTTTTAAGTGATAGCTTTCTAATATGAATTCAGAAACATACATTCTTCCCCCACACTGACAACAATGAACTAAGAGATAAGTCACTTGTGTGCACTGCACTCTTAGGGTGGGCACCTATTACACATGAACAACATTATAGTTAAATAAATCAAACAAAGGAGAAGGTTTTGTATAGCGCAAACCCTGACATCATTTATTTCTAGATCCTTTTATATGTGGTAAAAGAAAAAGGCCGGAAAGTGAAATGAAACAATTGCCTAGGATCACACAATTTGGTAAAGTGCAGAAGCTGGGATTAATCCCAGGTTTTCTGGTTTCACACTGTGCAATTTAGTCACTAACTGTATATGCTTCACTTTCCCTTACTGTGCCCCTCCCCGCCCATCCCCACCCCTCCCCATCATGCAGCCCTCGATTACATCACTGACCAAACTTTGCGGCCCTTGGAAAAATGTTTGCAAGTACCCATGCTTCAGACCAATAGTGTAGTGCTACTAAGTGCATACTGTTGAATAGTACTGAAAGTCACTCGAAGCTTCGAAGCACTGCAGCTAAAGAGAACACTTGCTGAAGCTTTACTCTGCAATGCAAAAATGAAATCTTAATTTCAGGGCATGTTTCTACAGACTTGCAACAAGAGAAATATGAACAGAAGAAATCATGAACGTTCAAAGTGAAGGACTACACTGTGGCTGAATCGTCAGCCGTGGGAAGGAAGAAATGAGTTCTTACCCTTGTTTTCAGATTTACCAAATGTGGGCAAATCGCCTATCTCCAAGGTCTGAGTCCACTTTCTGCTAAAAAGCGAGAATCTGCTAACTCCTCGAAGACGTGTGTTTTTATTTCATGCACATACTTTCCCAGATATTGCTAATGGCTTATAAATTAGCATCTGATCTTTCCACCAATAGGCAGTCGAACTTTTTCAGAGTACAGTATACTCACCCTCATGCCCAGTAACGTTTTTGAGAGAAAAGAAAAAGTAATGTCTTTAGCAGCTATATAATGTGCAATGCGTGGCACTTGTAGCGCAATAAAGAAGTTTGCAAAATTCCACTAAAACTAGATTTTGTTTTATGTAAATGAATGCCACATTACAGATTGTTAATTGTTTTAATATCTCCTTCGACGCACAATCTATATTTTTGCATGTGTGCTTTCCCACATGAAAGATACGTACTTTGTTTGGCATTTACGTGATACTTTGTGTCACCGAAAGAAGCAGCTGAGTTTCCTGACTACCGTTTAAATAGCAGTTGTCACAACACATTTCCTTCCCCTTGAAAGCTAACTTTCAATGTTTTGGAAACTGGGCAAATATCATAGGGTTTGTCCCGGCTGAAGCTGCAGAGACTCTTCAAATGCCCTCAGATCCCATCATGAAATGGGCTCGATCGAGTGCGTCATTTTGCTTGTAGGAGTTTTTCGTGGTTTGTTTTGCCCCAGCTGGCGTTGTTGTTGGTAAATAGGGAGCGCAGTGTGTTCTGGGAGGAGAGTGGCGAGCCTGTCAGCAGCCTGTCGTATCTTCACAACGGGTCAGTGTGCACCCTGGGGTGGTGGGGTGCCTGCTGAGCGCAGGGGGCTGGGCGTCCTAGGCTCGCAGTAAGAGGCGCTGTCTCTGATAGCGAGGCAGCCAAACAGGCTGCAGGGACGGAATCCGCAGAGGTACCTTCTTCATAAGAAAGCGTTCCTGCTGCTGCTGCGATCTGGTTGCTCTTCGGAATCCCTTCATTAGCATATCTGATTAAAACACCCAGTGCCCCATTTCTGCTCCCAGCATGAGTCAAGGCAGAGGGATGAGTCCCGGGGTCCCCTTATCATTCCCACTCAGGCTAATCCCCAAACCACCCACAGGTAAAATTGTGATGCAAAGTACCTGGCTAAACACAGGCTGGGCTCTCCCGCCCCCTCTGTAAACACCACACTGTTTGCCCTATTATTGGATAAAACCTCCCAGAGGAGGATGCGCTGCTCTGAGACACAGTTTATTTGGTTGTGGTTTTAAAACACGTAATCCCGCAGTAATTGCTTTTCTTAATCAAGAGGTAAATGGGTTTGCACTAAGAAACCTGCCCCGGGACAGGCAAATCTTTAAATTATTACTTTGGCTTCATTAAAATAATGGCCCGTATCCTCGCAGATGAAGAGTCTTTTCCAGGCGCCTCATCGCCGGGTTGACTTCTTGGATTAGGGCTGTTAATTGATTCCGCACCTGTGGGTTTCTTTCTCCTGGGCTCATTTTACATGGAGGTTTCACTGAATCCCGCGCTTTAACTGAATTCAATGGATTCTTTAATTTGAAAATGCATAAACGGCACTATCCAGCCATTTCATTCATTCGAAATCGGGATTTATTGCGATTATTTTGTGTGTCCCAAAAAATTGAACATCATAAAAATATCAGTGAATTCTTGAGTTAAAGGGACTGATGTAGGACATAAATGTAGTCATTGATTTAAATGACGTGTGTAACGCGCACAGTGTGTTCTTTATCCCTTTTCAAATATGTATGTTGTAATATTAACACATCTTTCTTATGTAAATATGCACACACATATAGACATATATTTGTCATATGTGGTAGTGATGAGTTTAGAATGTTACCACTGCGAAGATGTGTTATGTTTTGTGAAAATCCATTTTGTTAATATTTCCCTGCAAGCTAATATAAACAATAATTCTTTTTCACTCTATTTTTTTAAAGTGTTATCAGTAGCTTGACTAATCATCCTGTCGCTGATACTGGAAGGGATTCACAGATGTAACGCATGGTCCCTTACTGTCTGTCAGCAATACCACTTTTGCTCCTCTAAAGAAGCTTCTGCAGTTTGCAAACGTATTCAAAAGACAAGAGCGAAAATGAAAGTAAGAGAAAAGAGGACAAATAATAAAAAAGTAACACAATTAAGGAAAAGGTAAGAAACGGGCGAAAAGAAGAATACAATTAATACATTGATAAGGAAATGGGAGGTTTTGCGTGCGCTCTAGAATGCGAAAAAAGAGCTCGGCCTGGGCACAGTCCACACATTTCGTGTTCGCGGAGACACTAACCTTCCAACCTTTGCGCCTGACCCTTGGCGAGCCTCTGAGAAGTCGGAGCCCTGGGAGGGGTACACTGGCCTTTAATTGGCATTTGCCACTCAGGGACATTCCTGCTCGGGGCTGCTGTATACATTCATATCATGCCGAGAATATTTGCAAAAACATTTTTTTTAAGAAACAGATCCCCAAGAATGTTTCACCCTCAAAATATTAGCAACAGCGACATTTTTTTTAACCAGAAAAGATATGTCGGCCGCAAATGTTTGATGAAATTAGGCCTTATTTAAAATCTATCGGAAGAAGACTCTGGACATGAGGACGAGTGCGCTGTTTTGGGTGTCCACTGTGCAGAATGAATTTAACAACAGCATTGTCAAACTAGATAAAACAAACCTGTATAAAACAAATCTGTATTTAAATCCGATATTATTCACTCAACCGCGCACGCGCAGACCTTTGCAGTAAAGAAAGACAAAACATACACGTCGGTTTGTTCGTGCTTGGTTAAAGCGGCTGCGGCGCTCCTCGGAGGTGCCCGCTATTGAATTTACAATGAGGTGTGATTGTCATATTCGGGATTTCAATCAAAGATAGCCCCGCTGCCTAAAGCCCAGAATAAGTCTTCCTGGGCGAGATGGCAGGTAGAGGGCGCTGTACTGCCGCCCCCCCCCCCCCCACCCCCATCACCCTCTTCTCTCATGGACACAAGGTAGAGCAAACAGCCCGGCTGTCTGTCATGGGTGCGGCAGGCTCTGTGAGAGACTCACATAGCGGCCTGAAGCCTGCTCTCACGACCTTGTCAAAGGCTCTCCAGGAACACGATGCAGGGTCCTGCTGCAGCACCTGCAGAGGAGGGGAGGGTGGGGGGCAACCTTTCAGGGGTCAGCAAACCTTGAGTGGGCCCCTACACCGCACTGAGACCCTTTACATCTGAATCCAAGCTCCTTTGTACCCAAGGCATAATTAAAGCATGCTTTGGTGAAGCCAAAGGGACATCTGCAAAAATATAATGGACCCTCTTAAGTTTTCATTCCAGGACTGTCATTTAACAAATTGAAGTATTGGGACAGTTTAACTATAAGAGAAAGAGATACTGTCTTCCCTGTTCACTAAATTCTGAATCTGGGAGAAACGTTGACTGGATTTTCAACTTTCTAAAATGAATATTGTGAATGGTGGATATGCCTGATCTGATTGTATAAAATGCAAGTTTGAAGAAACCTTGCGAATCTGGTTCAGGAAAGCATGACTCTAAGTAGCACTAAACTCTGTCACTAGACTAACCAAAAAGATAAAGAAAACTGAGCACAGCAAACACAAACTGTACAAAGCTCTCAACCCATTGAGTCCAAAACTAGAACACACACAAACCACAGTCTCGCAGGAGAAATCGCATCATGACACAAGACCATACTTAATATGACACACTCAGCATGTCACAGCTCATTGACAGCCTCATGACAAGGAAAACGAGACACACAAGCATAGGAGAACAAACACAAGACACACACGCATAGGAGAACAAACCAACTATAGCAAATTTCCCACATACAGACACCTGACAGTATAAATCTCTTATGAAGAAACATATCAACACCATACAGGTTATTAACAGAGGCAAAGTTGCAAGGAAAAGCTAGGAAATTACATATAGTCTTTAAAATAAACTGGTTCTTTGCCAACCTGGTTGCTTTTATGTACCCTGGCAAAATTAGGAGAAACTGGCTTCACAACTATGTCTGTCTGGTAGATTGTTCCTGCCCCTCAAGATCCAGTGTTTGCTCAACAGTTAGTTACGACTGGAATAAACTAGGTGTTGCACATCAAACTCACAATCCTTTTCACATTCATAATAAACCCCCCTGTACTGATACTAGTTCGCCATACCAGCCTGTTCAAACTCCACCTGTTATCATTATCCAACCTGGCAGAAGATCGTGAGTACTTCAAGACTTCCCAGGAGCCTACAAATCTGGAAAACCCTTTGCTAACAAAGTGGGGAAATTTAATTTCCACATAATCTACTACTTGAAAGTTAGGAGGCTTGGTACCAAATGTACCACCATACCAATCCTTCATTTTCTTCCTTTTGTTAGGAACACTTACTTTCAGATATTTCATGCATGTGTCTCTGCACTCTGTCACTTTCACATTTACTTTACTTGGGTCCCGGGCTCACTTTGCCACTGGATTCAAGCTAACCTGGCTGGTGAGGGATGTTACCCCGAAACCGGTCCCAGGATGCTTTTTTCAGTTTCAGGGAAGACCTGGCTTTGCAATCGGGCTGAACTGTTCCCATGAGGCACTGGGTCAAGACGGATTTGCATATAGCTGGGTCTAAACTGAGGTGGTGAAGTGAGCTAAAGAACAATGATGGATTCAACCCAGATCTGTGACTGGGGCTGAGTGTCTGAAAAGTTTCAGCACTCCATCCATCATCTCCTTTTGTTTGCTTTGTTCACCCTCAGTTGGCAGGGAATGGTTGTGGGTCCCTTGCTCACTTTGCCACTGGATTCAAGCTAGCCTTGTTGATTTGAGGTGTTACCCTGAAACTGGTCCCAAGATGCTTGTTTCCAGTCAGAGAAAACCTGGCTTGTCAGTTTGGTCTTGGACTGTTCCCATGAGGCACAGGGTCAAGACTGATTTGCATATAACTGGGTCTGCACTGAGGTGGGGAAGTGAGCTAAAGAACGATGATGGACCCAACTCAGATCTGTGACTGGGGATGAGTGTTTGAAAAGTTTCAGCACTCCATCCATCATCTCCTTGTGTTTGCTACATTTACTTTAACAACCAGCCTGGATTAATACACAAATTAATAAATTCTGTTCTTTAACAGCATAAATAGTGGAAAACCAGCACTGGTATGAGGAGTGAGATGACAAGAGCATATCTCTCTTAAACTAAATATTTGACATTCCTGCCTGAAACTGAAGTGGACTTGAGCCCTTATTTGATGATCTTAGTACCCCTCTCCACATGGCCCTTGGATCTCAGGGAATACAATAGTGTACATTTGTGTCGAATGCCATGCTTGCTAAGACACGCTTTCATCTTGTGAGACACAAATTATATCACGTTTTCTGAGATTAAAGTTTTGGCAAACATTTTTCTGAAGAAACATTCTCTCAAAAAGTCCACCACAGTTACAGTATTAGTTTCTCTCACAAACATCCACTCCATCTATTTAGAATAATGACCCACTACAACTACAAAATACCAAGGATATGAAATGGACACAGAAATCCAACTCCCACAATTCCAGAGGTTTACTCAGGAACATGAGAGGAATTATTGGGGTCTACTTGGTCTTGTCTGACTTGTCAGAATTGGGACAAACCTCAAATGCCGTTGCAATACTGAAAACCATATCATCCAGGTATTACCACCAAAACCTTGTTTTAACTATTTTTTTTGGCAGAGTTTTCTCTAAGTGTCTCATGCATACAACTCTAATAATCATAGACTTTAGAGTCTCTGGAAGTAATCATGTGTCTACTTAGTCTTGCCTGACCTGTCAGATTTGGAACAAACCTCAAATGCCTTCCCAATATGGAAAACCATATCATCCATGTAGTGCCACCAAAACCTTGTTTTAACTATTTTTTTGTCAGAGTTTTCTCTAAGTGTCTCATGCGTACAACTTTAATAATCATAGATTTAAGAGTATCTGGAAGTACAAATCTGTCCCTCTAAGCACAAACCGTCTCTAATGGACAGATCATACTTCACTTTCCAAAACACTTGCCATATCTTTGATAACATCCCTTCACATGGTTACTTTTTTACCAAAAAATCCTGAATGTGTTTTAGAACAACACCCTCTTCTATTCACTTCACCTAATTATCTTCAGAAACATGTTCTTTCTCAGCTTCAATAACCCCACCAACAGTGGTAAAAATAGAATGCTGCTGACCACTTTCTTTTCCAAATATGTTCTCTGGTGGCAATCTGGACAAATAGTCAGATGTGGTGTTCTCCTTTACTGAAATAAATTCCATGTCAAAGCTGGGTTCATATTGTTTTGAAAGACTACAAATAAGTTTAAAAGTAGCTTGTCCAGTGACATTACTTTTCAACAAGGATAAGAGGGGCTTGTGGTCTTTTTTAATAGTGAAAATATTCCCCGCAAAATATCTTAAAATGTTCCACTGCCTTCCTCTCGATAGTGAAGTACATCTTCTCAGCAACAGATAACGACCTAGAAGCTAATACCACTGTTTGTTTATTCTCTTTACTTGTAAATTCTTTGCATCTACACAGCTCCTAAACCTACCACTCTGGCACTCAGTGTGACTTCATCACTACGTATTTCATTAAATGGTGAAAGAGCAGAGTCAGAAATAATGTCCGGCTTAATTCTCTCAAAATCTCTAGACAATTCTTCGAACCATTTGAATTTAGCATTTTTCCTTAACAAAGTACACACAAAAGTAGAGAATGGTAAAAAATGCATAGCACTTTGGCAAGAATCAAATTATGCTTATGGAGATGGGAAGCAAAAAGAATGACTTCATCTTGGAAGGCTGGATGTTCCTAAACAAACCAATCCACCAATCTCTGGAACATGGAGGCTGCCAAACCAAAAGAGCATTCTTTGGAAACAAAATGCACCATCAGGTGTAATAGATGTTGCAAGATGTTTACATTCATAATTGAGCTGAATCTGATGAGAGGTAGAATTCAAATCCATGTTTAAGAAGAATTTTGCCTGGTCTATTCAGGAAATGATCTATATCTTAGGGAGCATGTGGCAATCCACGGAAATTTGTGTATTAAGGGACTTCAAGTCTTCTCATAGCTTCAAATCACCCAATTTCTTCATCACTATAAATTCCAGATGTTGGAGAATGGCGTGCTCTGAAAGGTCACCCCCAAACATTTTGCCTTCCAACTCCTACTTTTTGCTGACTTTGTTGTTGCTGTCCATAGAACTCTGAGCACTTTACTACTACTAACCACTGCTAAAGTGCTCTCTCCTCTAAACACAATAACATTGGCTCATACGCAACTGGCATATTTAATTTACTTATACATCTCTAGTAAAGTGTTCTACATGTGCTCAGGGTCTGAAATTAAATGCTATTAGTGGGCCCGCAGCACTGATTGTGCTACACACTTATGTAGTCCTTTAAACATGTCTTAGGACTGCCATTGCAGTTTGCACACTGCCATTTTGACCTGGTAGGGTAACCCTCTTGCCAGGCCTAAAACTTCCTTTTCTATACATATAAGTCACACCTAAAGGAGGTCCTGTCTAACCCACAGGGCAGGGTGCCATGTATTTATAAAGTAGGGCATGTACTTTTACGTTTTACATGTCCTGGTAGTGAAAAACGACCAATTTCGTTTTTGACTACCACAAGGCCTATCTGTCCCATGGGATGACATTGGGATTATCTTATTACTACTTTTAAGTGTAATTCCCATTTGTGAAAATGGGACATTTCAAATTTGGTGTCACTGAACTCACAATTTGAAATCACAACATATGGTGAAGTTGCATTCCAGTTTAGCAAATGCCACTTTTAGAATACCTGTAACATTAGGAATGGATCCAGGTGCTTGCTCCAGTGTAACCGATGTATCCTCTGCTGCGTGAATCTGTTGCGGGAGCTGAACTGATGCATTGCATTTGGAACCAGCACATCGCCTCCAGAACCAATGCTTTAGAACCGCTGCATCGCCACAGCTGCAGTGTGAGAAGATCGACGCATCCCCTTGACTAGTCGTGGGCGGCATTTGCGTAGTTGCGCTACGCAAAGCTCCACGAAATGGTAAAAAATCTCAGCAAGCACGCAGAGTTCCGCGAGCACACGGAATTGCTTTTTCCGCCCGTTTGCGATGCTTTTTTCCTGTTTGCGAATGCTGTTTGCGTGCTCGGGGGGAAATATCTCACGAACACGCATTTTGAAAGTGCGAAGAAGCAAAAAATTCTACGAAGCTGCGGATCGCGGAATTTTTTGGAACACGAAATTACCCAAATTTCATAAATTCCGCGAGCGGAACGGAATTTACCGCCAAGGCCTATCCTTGATTGCGTGGAGAAACCCAGTGCATCGGCTACGGAACCAACAAATTTTGGCTGTGGCACTTCATCTTATGAATGGGTACATTGCCATCATTGCTTCTACAGGGTGCATACCCCTGCCAACCAGAAACAAAATTTCTAACATTGGTGATCAGCAGTGAGGATAGGACTTTTGTTTGTGCAGTGCCCTATAGTAACTAGGTGTACACTACCCAACCACATTCAAGACCATTTCAGATTTGCTTTCAATTTTCTCCCTGCTTTGCATTTTTTGATTCATACTCTACACAATGTCTCTGGCTGGTACTGCAACTGGGAGCACGGAGTTTGAGCTGGCCAAACTGGAAGACTACACAGTAATTCAGTTGAAAAACTTTTGCAAGAAGATGGGTTTTCCTGCCCAAGAAGACACCAAGAAGATGGAATTTCAAAAGGCACCGAGGGCCTGGGCAGAAACCTGCTCCAATGAGAATGATGGATTTGGAGAGTTTGGGAATGGCTCTTCTGAGGAACCACCTGCAGTGGCTGAGGGAGACATTCCTGAATTTGAGCTCCTTGTGATAGCCGGAAGCAATGTCTCCTCCCGTGGCCTTACCCCTGAGGAACTGGCTGAGAGGAGGGGGCAGAAAGAATTCAAACTGCGGCTGTTAAAATTGAAGCTGGAGGCTGAGGAGCGAAAGGTTGACAGAGAAGCCAAAAGAGCTGCAGCAGAAAGAGCTTCAGCAGAAAACAAACTTTTGTTTGCTGATCAGCTGAGTTTAAAAGAACTGGACATCAAGACCAGGCAGTCTGATATCAGTAGTGATGGGTGCAGCACAAGTGCAGTGCCTGATGGAGAAAAAAGGTTTCATATACCCAAGGATTTGGTGCCCAATTATGTAATGGGAGATGACATTGATAAGTGGTTTCCCGCTTATGAGGTTGTACTCAAAGTTCACAGGGTTCCTGAGGAGCACTGGAAGAGGGGGTGGTCTGTGGAAACAAATGCCAACACTTGGGAGGGACACACTTCTGACAGAGGTTGGGTACCATACCAAGTATACTCCTATGATGGCCATTTTGATTGCCAACTTTGAGCTGATTCCCGAAAAGTATTGCCAATGATTCAGGGGCAGCCAGAAGTTCCCCAACCAATCTTATGCAGATTCTGTTGATTACTCCAGTAAGACAATGACCGGCTGGGTGAGGGGCAGCAAAATTCATGATTCTAATGGGTTGTACCATTTGATTATGGGAGAAAACAATTTAAAATCACAACTTATGGGGAAGCTAGATTTTAAGTTCCAGTTTAGCAAATACAACTTTTAGAAAGTTGACATTTACATGTTTTAGCCATTTGATGCCTTCTGTCGGTCTCTGAAAACACATCTGGGGTGGGCGACAGCTGCCTTTCTGCATTCCCTATAGACATCTACACACAAAGGAATGGTAGGTGATACTGAGTGGCCATCTGCATGCCGATGAGTCATTCTGAGCAGGATGGGAGGGAGGAGCTAACAGTTACACCAGAAAGGGCTGTGTCCTGTCCCCACACAAATGGCTGCAACCCCCCCTGTATTGAATCTGGAGCCAGGGAAGGAAGGGCAGGGACTCTATGCACTTTAAAGCTTTCCTTGAAGTCTTCCCCATTTCAAAGGCACCAATGAGTATAAGTACTGGACCTTTGACATCATGATGTCAGACACTTCTGGACCTGTGAAGAAACTCTGCCAGGAAGAACGACTGCTGTGCTGCTATAAGGACTGTGACACTGCTAGACTGCTGCTCTGGAAGAACTATTTTTCTGCTGTGCTGCCCTTCTGCTGGTATCCTCTGCCCCAGCTGAGGAGGAACTGGACTCTTGTCTGAACCCAGAGTGGTCTCCAAGTGCATGCTGGCTTGCTTCCTTTTTGAAACTCAAGGATATTAACGCCTCACCGCCTGCTCCTGTATCTGGTCCAATGGAAGTGGATCCAGGTGCTTGCTCCAGTGGAACTGATGCACCCTCTGCTGCATGAAGCAGAATCATCACATCGCTGCTGTTGCAGGAACAAAACCGGCGCATCACACTTGGAACCAGTGCATAACGCCAGAACCGACGCATCGGAACCGCCGCATCCCTGCCGCTGCAGTGTGATAAAATCAACACATCACCTCAACTGCGTGGAGAAACCCAGCGCATTGGCTTTAGAACCAACACATCTTGGCTTCAGCGCTTTGTTTTAGGAACCAGCGCATCACCATCGTTGTGTGGAGAAAATCGATGCATCACCTCGACTGCGGGGATCGACACCAACGCATCGCTTGGCTGCTCTCTGCATCTTACTGTCGCAACCAGGATCAAGGAATTTGTTCAACAGGGCTTGCGTGGTTCCTAAATCCGCCCCATGCTCCATCGCAGTTGGCCTGAACTCTTGGCTTTACCCTGATCCAACGCAACTAGATAATCCCCATAGGTGCTTACTGCTTCTAAGAGCTATTTTCACTTTTAATCTTTAGAAATTCATATCTTGACTTCTACTTGTTGGATTTTTGTCATTTTGGTCTTGTTTTATTTATAAAACAATTCCTTTATTTTTATAACCTGGTGTGGAGTCTTTTTGTGGTGTTTCTACTGTTTTACTGTTGGAAGTGTTACACAAATTCGTTACACATTGCCTCTTAAGTTAAGCCTGACTGCTCTTTGTCAAGCTACCACAGGCTAACTACAGGACAACTTAGGTTGTGTTGTGACCTACCCTGACAAGAATTGTGGCTCCTGCTTGGACAGAGTGCATACCTTTGCCAATCAGAAATCCAATTTCTAACACTGGAGATACCCAATGAGATGATACCACAGGCTCAATCATACCTTCACTACATATTTGTTCTAACTGCATAGAAAGCTCTTTGCACACTGAGTGGCACATTTCTCTTTTCTGTTCTTACTGGTATGGCATTATCAACACGATTTATCTCATGAGAGAACCCTTTCACCGTTACCAGATCATCACAGAAAATATTCATTAATTCATTCAGAATTCTCTCCCTCCAGACAGCGTTCCTCACTAACACAAGAAATAGGAATCTCAGTACCTGGACTAAGGGTCACACCTAGGGTGCCCTAATGCATGGGTACTCACAAACATTTTCCCAAGGACCAAAAAGTTTAGTCTGTGGTGTGAACAAGGGCAGCATTGAGACCAGCCGGGTGGAGTTGGGGACTGTAAGGTGGGTGTAGGGGAAGTGAAGCATGTACATCTAGTGGCTGAATTGCACAATATAAAACCAGAAAACATGGCATCAAACCGACTTCCCCACTTGACCAAATTGTGTGATTCTAGGCTATTGTTTTATTTCATTTTTCCTCCTTTTTCTTCATTATCACATATAAGAGGACCTTGAAATACATAACTTCAGGATGTGCGAAGTATGAAACCTTCTCCTGTGTATGATTTAATAAACTGTAATGTTGTCCATGTATAATAGCAACCCAGGCCACCTAAAAAGTGCACATAACAAGCGACTTCCTTCTTAGTTCACTATTTCAGTTGTTGTCAGTGTGAGTGGAAGGACACATTAATGTTTCTTAAATTCATGTTTGTTAAATATCACTTAACAAAAACACTTCTCAATACACTGATATATTCTGATGTACTAAGGTGAAAAGGTTCTACATGTTAATGAAACACATTTTTTTAAAATTTGAAGTGACTTTATCATATTTTCATACATTTGCTGCAAGATGTCTTTAAAAATGAAAGTGTCCTAAAAGCAAGTGGTGCACGAAACCTTAGTTACTTCCTTTCTTTAGCTTCAATTAACCTAAAAATAAATGCCTACCTGTTTATTCAACATCTTTTTAATGTTAGGGCTGATTCCAGTAAACAGCAGCCCACTGCTGCTGTTGACCAGGGAGCTGCATTTGAAGGTTAGAAGGGCTGCATGCTGCCCCAGCCTGTATGCTGAGTATCACAGCCCTAATGTCTCCACCTTAATAAATGTTGCCCCACTTGAGACATGTATTTTTCCTAAACACAAATCTTTAAATGTATTCTGAGTTACAAAAAAACCCAACATTTCAATAGTATTGCACACTATGAATATTTCTTAATATCAGATTCACACGGAGACCTTTCTCTCCATGGCTTGGTATAGAAACGAATCAGATAGTCGTATATGGTGATCCTGAATCTGTTCATTCTTCTGCCCGAATACCATCACTATGTAATGTAATACAGAGGAATAAAAGCTCCAAGCCATTATTCCTCCACTCCAATTGATCACATTTGATAGTAGAAAGATTGGAATCGTAATGAACCTGTATGTCCTTAAGAAGCATACCCCCAGACAGGACCGCTATGTGTATTTTCAGTAGTTCTACCTTTATACTTGCGCTTTTCATCTATTTTCTCTATCAGTTCTCTCATTCTTTGTATTTAATAGAAGCAGGATGGAATTAATTTCCAACCACTAAATTACCCCTGTACCTCCTTTCCGCCTTATACAGGCTACTTCATTTTTGGTGTGTAAAGATGTGTATACAGTTGCGTCCCCGATTAAGTCTGTCTTCTGATCTTTAAAATGTAAGTTCCAATTTGCTACTGTAAATATGTATGTATAATTCTAGCAAAGTGTTTCCTTGTAAAACACTCTCATGTTGACATAATGTAGTCTGTGCCAAAGAAAACAATAAATATATTAATTAAAGTGCAGGCTTTACGCAAACCTTGATAATCTTGTCCCAGAATATCATTACACTGAATCCAGCACTTATATTTTTTAAGAATAAGGGCCTGATTGACAAACTGCATTTTGTTGTGCATAAAGCATTATTATAGTAGCACTACTTACTACAAAATGCGGTTCACAAACCAACAGGTGGAAATCTCCCCCTTTCCTACATTTTCTTTGGGAAGAGCCTCACAGGTATATTTACTACTTAGGAGCCGATTGTGATCTCGCTAGGAAAGCACTCTGTATGACTCGGATCCGGAGGGCTCTCCTAGCGAATTGCGCTCCACGAGTCCGAGCGACCAATTCCGATGCACCCATATGTGACGGACTTGGTTTGCTCGGACTCCCATTAAACTCGATGGGAGCCTGTATACCGAACGCGTACACAGGCTCCCATAGCAAAAAGGGGTGGGTGGGGAAAAGCATACACCATGTGGCGGGCACCCCAAGGTGCCTGCCATACTGTGCATGCATGGAAAGGGGGGACCCATGGGTACCCCCACCGGACCGATTTGAGGGCCCCGGGTAATGAGGGGCCTGCTACAGCCCCCTGAAGTCCGATTCCCACAGCCGTTTCATCTTGCTGAGACCGAGTCAATACAGCTGTCCGAATCGTGCATCGTACTTGCTCGTTCAGAAGCCGGCTCCATTGCATGGCACGATTCGCCTACGAACGAGTCAGACTGACAGGATCAGGTTCGAAATCGATTCGCTCGACGCAGACGAAATCTCCGCATCGTACTTGGTCATTTAGGAACTGGGTATGATTCGGTTGAGAACATAGGCTCCGAATCGGATTTGCTCTTTCCAGAACCCGTATGGAGGCCTTCTTAACGAGATCATAATCGTCCCCCTATAGTAGTCAATGATGGAGGAACCAGGGAGAGTAGCTGAAAAATAGGGACTATGTACTACTAAATGAGAGGGGTTTAGGGAGAAGTAAAGAAGGGTTTAGGGAGCAATAAAGAGGGATTTGGGTAGAGGCAGACACCCGCCCTGAAAAGAGCAGGCAAAGAACTAATATCAAATTTAACTTCTAAAGTTACTACAACCGGAAAGGACCCCAAACAGTAGTAAATGTACTCCAGCTCAGACCTTCAGTAAGTTCAGCACTATACATGGGCAACTACTGGGAATGCACCAATCTCCTATTGAAAATAATGTAGACAGGGACTCAATAAAGAACTCCATTGCAAATAATTGTTTAAATACATTAATTTATTCTACCTTTCTATAAATATAAACATTTAATTTAATGTTAGACATACGTATATACATATAAAAAGTAAATTATATTTTATGATAAAATATTTTAGTAGCTTTTAATTTAACATAAAAAATAACTTTAATTTTCAAAATAATTATATTAATTTAAATTCATTCTATATATAGCTCTTAGCATTTTTATGTTACTTAATAGATCAATATAAACATTTTAATTCATGTGGAATCTTTAAATACAAATTTAGAAACATAATTTTAATGTAATTTAACATGTTTAAAATAATTATATATTTATTTTAAAATTGTGTCAATAGTATGGGAATGTTTTATATATTCTACATTTTAAATAAATATATAAGATTAATTTATATTAGTATTCAACATAAAAATAGATTTACTTATTTTTTTAAAGTTTCATGAACATTTTAAATTTTCTCTATACTTTAGAATTTCCGCTCGGGTGGTGGAGCACTCTGGTTACTTGTGAAAAGTTACCAGTAGTAAGTTGGCATAGGTGGAGAAATGTAAAACTAGCCTTGTATTAAATTTACACTAATAAATGGTGAATAGACAAAATTAGTAACTTTACTACAAAATGTAAGAGTACATTTACATTTGTAGGTCTACTCACAATAAGGTTAACCTTTGTAACTAGAACACAAAGTGCCCGGGCCCAAAGTTTTACAGAGAAAACAGTAGTCTGTGTTTTTGAACATTTGTGTGTCAGATATGGAGGCTACATAACCTTGATTCCACCTCATGTGTGTTTAATTCACCACCAGACATACCCTGTTCCTTTATGTCATTCTTGCAGGTTCTGTCTTGCAGCATTTGTCATGGTTATTCTGTGTTTTTCTTCCATCTTATTTCTCCCTTGTGTGTTTTTCTCTCTCTTGCACTGGGTCACAGTCCGATGAGGGACAAAAAGTGCAAGTCTTCGAAAATGAGTGCTGGTGAGCCCCACCTGCAAACACCAGCTCAAATTAAGCACTAAATCCATCATACTCTTCCTCTCCCCAGCTGTTATGTCTCAATATTGACATGATTCCAACGAAGTACTTTGTTGCTCCACCCCAATGAAAAATGAACACAATGATTTCTATGACGTTTCCTCTAGGGAAATTGAAAGTAGGGTCTCCCTCCTCTTTAAAGTTGACTCACACATTGAATTGAATTGAAACAACATTTATAAAGCACGTGGTTACCCAAGGGCATCCCAGCACTACTAGCAGTGTGGTTAAAAGGCCCCAAGCAATACTTAGGGAAAGAGAAAGGTTTACATTTGTTTTTGAAAGATCAGATAGTTTGGTTCAAGACGGGTATGAAAAGAGACGCCCTCCACTCCTCGATCTTCTGATTTTCGGTACTACCACCAGATGTATGTTGTGCGACCTGAGGGCCCTATTAGAACGGTAGGGCAGAATGATAGAACGGATGATGGGTGGTCCCTTGCCTGATAGTGGTTTGTGTGCCGTGCACAATGCCTTAAACTGGATCCTCTCCTGAGTAGGAAGCCAGTGAAGAACGGCAAGGGCAGGTTTAGCCGATAGACGGTTGGGAATGTTCAGGAGCAAACGTGCTGCGCAGTTTTGCACAATTTGTAATTTTCTTATGGTACAGCATGGAGTTCCTAGATAGAGGGCATTGGCATAGTCAAGCCGGGAAAGGATCAATGCTTGCACCATCAGTCTTCTGGCCGAAAAAGGTAGCAGAGGGAGGATTTTCCCTATCATCCTTAAGATCCCATAGCAACTGGCTGCCACCTTCTGCGCCAGAAGCCCAAACTCTTAATCTGGTCTTTGGGAAGAGGGCTGGACCAAGGCAGCTGGGCCAGAATGGTCCAACGTTCAGGGTGGTAGAGTTGCCAAGGAACATCAGCTCTGTCTTCGCCCTGTTAAGTTTCAGATAGGAGCCTTCCATCCATATTGAAAGCTTTTCAAGGCACCGTGTTAGACCATGTCCAGTACTGTCCAGCTGATTGAAAGAGACAACCATTTGGATATCATCGGCATAGGTGACAATCTGGACTCCGAATGCCAGGGACCTCATATAGATATTGAATAGTGTGGGGCTTAGGGAGGATCCCTGAGGAACCCCACATCTAAGAGGCATCCGTTCTGAGGTGGGTTCATCTTCGAAAACTTCAAAAGATCTATCCTCCAGAAAAGACTGCAACCATTTCAGAGCTGTCCCAACCACTCCCGCATCCCTAAGTCTCTGGATCAGCAGCTGGTGGTTGACCGTGTCAAAGGCTGCGCTGAGATTTAAAAGAATGACAGCAGCGCAGCCTCTGTCATCTAGGATTTTTCTGGATTCCTCCACTACTGCCAGGAGGGCTGTCTCTGTACCTTGTTGAGGTCTAAATCCCGTCTGTGAAGGGTGGAGACAGTTGTTATTTTCCAAAAAGGCAGGAAGAGCAGAGTTAAAGTGTTTCTCTGCATTTTTGCTAATTCCTGGCATTAGTGAAATTGGGCCGTAATTCCCCCACACTTCAGGATCCAGATTGGTTTTTTTAACAATGCTTTGACCATTGCCCGTTTCCAAGAGGGGGGACACAAGTCCCATCAGGAATGAGGCATTAATCAAGTCAAAAATAACTGGGGACACGGTCTCTGCGACTAGGTTGAGGATGGTTGGGGGGGGAGAATCCATGGGAGAGACAGATTTTAATTGACCTTGCAGGGCGGGCAAATTCAGGGGAGCAATTACTGCATATAAGCATTCTCTATCTTGGGGCATAATGTCCATAGATGCTGTATTGTGTTGGACTATAGCCTGGGGGAAAGCAGAATATATATATGCCTGTATTTTATTGAAGAAAAATTCTGCCGTTTGATTACAGTGAGATAAGGTATCGTCCGATGCAATGGGAGGGGTGGGAGATCGGAGAAGTGATTGCACGATGCGAAAGATTTTGCGTGGGGATTTGGAGGACGATGTAATTCTCTCTTCAAAATAGAGAGCCTGAGCCGATTTTATTTCAGCTTTGTAAATTCTTATAGCCTCTCTATATTTGTCTTTGTTGAGTACAGAGAAATGCTTTCTCCATCTTCTTTCAAGCTTTTTACAAGATTGCATGAGCTCACAAAGTATGGGAGAGTACGAAGGATTTCGATTGGCTCCTACCTTATTACAAATCAATTTTTTGTCAGGACATAGTCCAATGATGACTCCAACCATGCATTAAATTTATCATTTGCAATGGTGGGATTTAAATCAGGTGTTGGTATAGTGTTTGCAAGCATTGTCACCCAGGACTCTATTGGGAGTTTGGACCATAGGTGTCCCTGTCTTTTGGTTCCTACAACCGGCGTAATAGGCGCATAAGAGGCCCAGGTGAATGAAATTAAGAAGTGGTCAGTCCAGGGCACTGGGAAAGGGTCCCCGACTAGAAGAGTCTCAAGATTAGAGAAGATGGGGTCAAGTAAATGGTCTTTCGAGTGAGTGGGGCTACCAACTTTTTGATTAAGTTGAAACGCCCACAGACCTTCGATCAACTCACATGTAGCTGAGTGTGAGGTGTCTTCAAAATGAAGATTAAGATCACCTAATAGGGTAAAATTGGGGAGTGTGCTAGCAACATTGGCCATCACACATACACCAATTCACTGTTCTTTCCATCCTAATGACTTTCTGAACAACCCCCTATTTGTATAGAGGAAAAAAATCTCAAATTGTGCCTGATAAGTCATCTTTGCATATCCAGTGGTTTTATCCTTCATCATTATCCAGATTTTGACGCCTTAATGATGGGTTTTTGGATAGCACGACTGAGAAATACTCACCTGTAACTCCCAATAAATACAGGTCATGCAGGGAATTACTATAATTCCAAATGGAAGCTCATATCTACCTTGTCCAACTATTTGAGCTGTCATCAGCCAAATGGTCCTTTACAAAGCTTTTCAAAACTTTCACTCAAGTTTTCAGCTGCCAGAGTGTACGCATGGGACTGTATCTGAATGCTTTGCTATTTATGGTGCAAAATCTTTCAAAGTCAAGAGCATTATCAATAGAACTCCTACAAAATGATACATTTAATATTGTTTGTTGGAGGTCCCTTCTAGGGCTCTTCGGGCAAAATTATTTCTTCAGCTTCATTGTTAATTCTTTGAAGCTTAACAGAGTACGAGTTATTAGATATCATTATACAGCTAGAATGGGTTCTAGAGCTCGGTCACACATACCTAAGACAACTCACCAGGACTGTAGATTTTCCAGTTCCCCCAAATCAAGCTGTTTTGGGGTCTTGTAGAATATTGGGCTCTCCAAAGATTCTAAATTGTTCGTGCAAATAGAGGGCTCCTCTATATAAATATGATTCCTTTAAGGGGGCATGGCTCGGATGCCGAAGATGGCAGACATATGAGCCTGCTGCTCCATGCCAGCCCACCTTATATCCTACAACTTTTGAGCCGTGGGTGCCCTATTTAGATCACAGGGTGTACCCCAGATAGCAGCGCACCATGAGAGATGACGGATTGGTGTCAAAATGCTGAGATGCATCCTGAGGCCGGATATAAGTAGACTATAATAGACATGGCTTCTGGGCTCAAAATGGCAGCCTTAGGCTGGTGAGACGCCCCGGGGTTAGAAGCTGATAGGCTCAGACTCCCTGTAGGAGACTGGAGGAATACTGGAGCAATGGGTGAGCTGCTGCATCAATGCTGGTACTGTAGGCCTAACCTGATTACTGCTGCTGTGAAAGACACCACTACTACCACCCCCGAACATTGTATAGCGACTGGACTAAGATATGCAGTCTCCAGAAGACAGGGGTGGGGCCTAGACTTTACTGAAACTTGGGCCCATAGCTATTTCAAGCCCAGGGGGACAGCATTCTATTAACTGTGTGGGATATCACAGAGTGCACACTGCACAAGCGCTCCACTCGGGAGCATAGCCTCTGAAGGGTTTAGAGCCCCATATAACTGGAGACTTGATAGCCCGTGAGCATCAGTGGCTGTAGGTGTTACCTACCCTCTACATAGGGACCCCCCACCCCTGTGCAAAATGGGCAAGGCCCAGACAAGAACAACAGGGGTATCTTCTGAAATAGATGGCACCACCCACAAGCAAGTTATGGAGGGACCAGGCCCTGGTCCACCGGAGGACCCTATCCAGCTGCAACTAAGCAAAGTACGTGGAGCCATTGTTGATACTAAGACTACTGCACCAAGATATCAGCACAGTGTTGGTGGGGCTAGGGCTGCTTAAAGCAGAACACCACAAATTCGAGGAGAGGGGCAAGGTGGATGAAACCTCAATCGCTGACCTACAACCTGCTCAGCAGACATTATCACACCAAGTTATGGAACTTTCTGACAGAGTTCTCAGGCCCGAATATAGGGTCGAAGACTCCGAAGGACGCGATAGAAGGAATAATATTCGAATGGTGGGGTTGCCTGTAGGAGTGGAAATCAGCGATATGATTGCGTAACTCGAACCATGGCTCAATACAGTGGTTGCTCCGGAGGGCCTGTCTGCTTTCTGCACATTGGAGCGAGCACACCAGGTACCAGCGTGCTTACTGGCACAGGGTCGCCCCATCGCCCAGTGATGGCAATACTTTTCCACCATAAAGTGGAGGACCTGTGGAGCACAGGGAGTGCTCCGAAGGCCCGTTTTTTGTGGACAAAGGCCAGTTTTTTCTGGACAACAGTAGGGTTGCCATATTCCCAGATTGCATGGCAGAGGTGCAGCAGAGGTGAGCCTCCTTTCTGGAAGTCAAGAGAGCTCTTCACATGGGAGGACAACAGTACTCCTTGATATTCCCTGAAAGACTCTGAATAATTCTAGAGGGAACTACACATTTCTGTGATGACCCCAAGGACACCTGGGAGTGGTTGAAGTGTACAGGTCTGGACAGACTCTTCTGAGGGCATAACCTGCCCCCAGGACACCAGGGTGGAGGGTGAGGATACAAGCCTGTAGGAGGCCCCGTGGGGGAACACCAAAGAAGCCAAACCCTTCTCAAACTGAACAGGAAAGGGCAACTGACTTTCAAGCGGTAGCTGAGATTGTGAGAACACAAGGAAATACCTCAGAGGTTGGCACTCCTTCTGTAAAGGAGACAGGTGGGTCCGACTCAGACTGCTCAGGGACAGATAGCTTATTCATGCCAAAAATGACTCGGAGGGCAGCAGATGACCTTCTCTGATGCAAGCTTTTACAAGTGTTGAAGTAGACCGGGAATGATCGTTTCCTTACTCTAGGATGTGCAGCACACCTGGTCACTGTTGCTAGCTTGGGCTGGCATGGACAAGGTGGAAGGCTGCTGTCTTTAGGCCGTAACCTACCCCCTCCCAGATGGTCTCACCTTGGGACTGGTAGAGACTTTCCAATAAGGATGATGAGGTGCTTGCAGTTTGGGTGGCTGGCTGTTGCCAGGCTGCTCTTGGGATGGGGAGTTCTTGTTTATGGGAGCTTAAGGTTGGTATATATAGTTCTGTTTGCAAGGAATGCTCTACAATTCTTGACTATGGGACCCTAGATTGAGGTATTAGTAGGGTGGGGAATGAATGAATGAATGAATGAATGAAAAGGCATTTGTAGAGCGCATGGCTACCCGGGAGTGTCCCAGCGCTATAGACTGATCAGGAAAGGAAACGGACTAAGGGAATAGCAAAGTCTTTAGTTGTTTGCGAAAAGTTTGGTGATTGGAATTTGTGCGTAGTTGAAGCGGGAGGGAGTTCCAGAGCTTGGAGGCATTGTAGGAAAAGAGCCGACAACCGCTTCTGGCCCTTGTTACTCTGGGTACCTTGGCGAGATGCAAATCGTCAGATCTAAGTTCCCTGTTGGCTTTGTAGGGGAGGATCAGGGATGAGTTCATGGGAGGGCCTATCTCCAGCAGAGTCTTATGCGCAATACACAGAGTCTTGAATTTGATGCGTTCTTGCACGGGGAGCCAGTGGAGGGAGCGAATTGAAGGTTTAGCCGATTGTCTGTTGGAGGTCCCTGTTAATAATCTGGCTGCGCTGTTCTGGACTAGCTGAAGTTTGGAAATTACAGATGAGGGGGAGCCTAGGTAAAGTGCATTCCCGTAGTCCAGCCTGGAAAGTATGAGGGATTGTATCATTACCTTTTTTGCTGGGGGGGAGAAGGGGGAGGATTTTTCGAGCCATTCTAAGCAGGCCAAAACAAGTGGCTGCTGTCTTCCTGGCCTGAGTCCTAAAGTTCAGGTCCTGGTCCAGCCAGATACCCAAACTCTTGATCTCGGTTTTGGGGGAGGGAGGAGGGCCAATGCTGGGTGGCAACATAAGGTGGGGCTGGAAACTACAGGAGTTACCCAGTACCATAATCTCCGTTTTTCCACCGTTTAGTTTGAGCTGGGATATGTCCATCCATTTAGAAATTTCTTCTAGGCAGGAGAGGAGCCTGTTAGAGTTGGGGTCCGACTGGTTGAGTGCGACCACTAGTTGTGTGTCGTCCGCATAGGTCACTATGCGGATTCCCGAAGGGGCTACAATGGCTGCTAGGGGGGACATGTACACATTAAAAAGTGTCGGGCTAAGTGAAGAGCCCTGTGGGACCCCGCTAGCTAAGGTGGCCGGATTGGTCGAGGAGAATAATGGCTGTGGAGCCTCCAGAGTCAAGGATTTTTTTGCATTCCTCTGTGACTGCTAGCAGGGCCGTTTCGGTACTCTGATGGAGACGGAATCCTGTTTGGGAGGAGTGAAGCAGATATGTTTTTCAAGAAAGTCTAAGAGGATCTGATTAACAAACTTTTCAGTCACTTTACTGATTCCGGGGAGGAGGGATATTGGACAGTAGTTACCCAGTTCGGTTGGATCTAGGCTTGGTTTTTTAAGTAGAGCCTTGACCATAGCTTTTTTCCAGTTCGGGGGGACCGTTCCGCTGTTCAGCGATGTATTGATCAGGGGCAATAGGTTAGGAGCTAGGGTGGGAACTGCCTGTTTCAAAATATTCAGAGGCACAGGGTCCCTAGGAGATCCACTCTTTACGGAAGCCAGCAAGGGTAGCAGAGTTTCCAGAGACAAGGGGGGGGGGGAAGGTTTCGAGAGTGGGCTTGGTGTTAAATGGGTCTGAATTAATTAGGATCTCTGGGTCTTCATCCCTCTGAGGAAGGGATTCGATGATAGTTTGAACTCTGTCAGTGAAAAATTGCGCTAGTTTATTGCAACGTTGACCAGTGAGGTCAGGAGTTGTACGGGGGGCGGGTAATTTGAGTAACTTATTGATTATGGTGAAGGTTTCCCTAGGGGAGTTCTGAGCAGATAAGATCCTATCTTCGTAGTAAGATGCCTGGGCTATTTTTGTCTCAGCTTTGTACTTGCGAATAGCAGATCTGTATTCAAGTTTTTTTGAAGGGAGGAAGTCTTTCCTCCATTGTCTTTCCTTAATTTTACATTGCTGTTTAAGAACACGAAGATTGGGGGTGAACGAGGGGGCATTACGGGACCCTTCTGACTTTTTTATTTTAGTTTTTTGAGGACTGAATTGAGTGATTGATCCATCCAGTTAAGAAAATCTTCATTTGCTGTGGTAGGGCAGGGATTAAGTCTTGGTTTGGTTTGTTCTAGTACTTGAATCCATTCCTCTAATGGAAGCTTAGACCAGGGTCGGCCGAGAGTCCAGGAGGGTTGGGGGGGGGGGTTGGTATGTTGAGGGGACCAACAGAGGATGATCAAATAATGGTCTGTCCAAGGAAGGGGGAAGGGATCAGACCCTTGAAGGTCCTCTAAACTTGAGAACACTTGGTCTAGGAGGTCGCCTTTCGCATGGGTAGCTTGTGTAATTTTGTGAGTCAGTTGAAGCATTGCGAGATCCCTAGTCAGCTCAGTTGCATTTGCTGCTGATTTAACATCAAAGTGGAGATTAAAGTCTCCGAGTAGGGTGAGATTAGGCGCAGAGCTTGCTAAATTAGATGCAGCCTCCAGAATAGATTGGTGGAAGGAACCCAATGAGCCCAGGGGGTGATAGATGAGGATGTCAGTAAATGATATGAGGGGAGAGAATTCTATGTTAAAGCGGGCATTTTCGCAGTCAGATTGTTTGGCTCTACATGGCGGCAACACCGTACATGCTAAAATTCCTGTCCTGGAATATCGCAGGGATGGGGTCAGCTACAAAATGCCACAACATACACAGATACTTGCGAAGACAGGGGTACCAGTAGCCATGCTGCAGGAGACACATCGTACGCAAAGCGAGGTGGAGAGGTCGCGCCGTAGATGAAGAGGACAGTTATTTGCTACCTCATATTTGGCCTATGCACTAGGAGTGCTGCTATGGATCAGAGCAGGAATCCCATTTGAGTCCCTACACACCTTCATAGCTAAAGAAGGACGTTCAGTGTTACTGGCGGGAAGGCTGCTGGGTTGCACAGTTACCCTAGGTAGTGTTTACACCCCAAACCAAGATCAGATACCATTCCCACATGCTGACGACCTCACTGGCTTCATTGGCAATTGAGGATCTACTCCTTGGGGGAGACTTTAAATGTGTGGCGGATGTTGCCCTACACATTCCTTCCCCCTGTTGCCTGGGGTTCCCACACGCCAAGTTGCTGCGGGCTTCCGTGACTGCCTGGGACACTGGGCTTTAATGGATATTAGGGACTATTCCTTCTACTTCTCCATCTATCAACTATATACACGACTAGATGTCTTTATGTGCTCCCATAGACTCAGTCATTCAATAACACACACTGAGTATCTAGGATGCACATTTTCCGATCACAGTCCCTTATTGATGGATTTTAAATCAATAGGGTGGCGCCCATCGATCCCCCTGTGGAGTGTCAACCCATCGACCCTAGAAATAGTTATTTTGATTTTAATATGGATTCAGCATCCATAGGACTGGTGGAGTGGGAGGCGACGTGGTAGTGCGGGGCACTGTTTGTGGCAATCAATAGGAATACAGCGTGAGCTTGGGGAACTTGAAGGTCGGATGCATAGCCTTGATAATCTCCAGGGCATGGAGGCAGCAGATCCTGATGGCCTGAGGGAAACACGTGAAGTCTGCAATACTGCACTAAAAAGGGTCAGATGCCATGATTATAGAGGTTATCGCTCCAAAGTGAAGGAAGAAGAGGGGCACCTGGATAGACTGTTGTCATGGCTTATTAGGCCTGAATACCGAGAATCTCTGATTACACATGTTAGAACAAGAGCGTGGGGAATCTATATATACGCCAGACACATTAATGCCCGGGTGCGAGATTATTACAAAGACTTATATAGCTCGCCACCACCCATTCCGTCAGGAGCTCAAGTGACCTTTTTAAGTACACTGAAGCTGAGGGAATTAGACCAGCAAGCCAACAAAAGTGTGGCCACGGATAAAACCCCTGGCCTGGATGGCCTCCCTGCAGAGTTCTATTCAGTATATACCTAGAAACTAGCTCCCGATTAGAGACCTTATACGCAGAGACCCTATGACTGGGGAGACTGCCGGAGTCTACACGGGACGCTGTTGTCATTCCCCTCCCAAACTAAGCACCCAAGGAACTCACACCACAGATTTCTATCCCCTCTCCATGCTTAATCTGGATTTTAAGCTCCTTAGCAACATTTTGGATCTTCCGTTACACCCACACATGTCTACCCTTATACAAAATGACCAAAATGGGTTCATCCTTGTGGAAATGTGCCTTTTAATGAGCACACCGGTACAGGGGTCACCCTTCTCTGTCCACGGGTCCATAGACCAGCAAAATAGAGATTGGCACTGAAGCTGGACTTCAAATAACAAGTTTATTAATCACTCATGAGTGGGACTACGTCCACACAGCACTCTCAAGTGCTGCCTGAGGTAGTACATTGAAGTCACAGAACACAGGCCTTATATACAGCCTTTTCTGCACTGGTAAGCATGTGGATACAAATAGAAGGTATAGGACTACACAGGAATAGTTACTGACAAACATGGGCAGATGGGAGATCACTTAGTCAGCAAAGTGAGAGGGGGAGCAGGAGTGCTTATGGCAGCAGAAAGAGATTGACAGTTGAGTCTGAGACCAGGTGTTCTGGCAGCTACAAACGCTTAACATGCACATTGCTTTTAGCTGAGTCAGAAAGTCAACTAAAATAGACAGCACAGGCAGGGAAAAAAGACGAGCAGCAGAGGATGAGAGAATTGCAAAGCCAACAAAATGGATGCCACAACCAAGATGGCTTCAGCTTATGCTAACAGAAATTATTTCAGATTTTCACATCCTGGCTCGGAACATTTCATTCAATCTCCGACGACTATACTCTGTGTTTGTACCACCCAGAGATGCAGTCCCTGCCACGAATAGCCTTGCTGTCGGTAGACCTAGAAAAGGCCTTCAACCCGGTTCAATGAAGAGGATGGGCTTGGGGGATGGTTGGATCAGGTGGGTAAAACTCCTATATGAGACCCCTACTGTGCGGGTCAAAACTGGCAGAACAGTGTGCCTGCAGTATGAGATTTTTTGTGCCACCCGACAGGGATGCCCCCTGTTCCTGATTTTATTTGTGCTGGCAATTGAGCCCCTAGCAGAGCTGTTTAGACAACGGGGAACGGGTATGGGACTGACTGTCGGGGACAGAAGCACATTATCTCCCTATGCGCTGACATATTTTACTTTACCTGGCAGATGCCACTGCGGGCTCCTCTAGGGTACTTGGTCTCCTACGAGAATTTTAGCAACTCTCTGGCCGGAAGGTCAAGAAAACCGACACCCTTTTGTTCCCCGTGTCCCTGGGATTACTTTCTCAACAGGAGCTCCCTGCATATCTTAATTGGGCCCAGGCCACATTCTGCTGCCTGGAAATACAGATATTCCACACTTTTGAGGACCTACGGTATGGTAACCTTGGGAAGACACTTAGAACTCTCCGTTCCTGTGTCCCTTTTTGATGCTGTTTACAACTGCCGGTCATGGCCCTAGTCTCCCTGTCCAAAATGGTCATGTAACCATGCCTGCTATACTTTTTTATCAACCTTCCAATGACGGTGCCTTCATACTGGTTCCGCCAACTCGATACTCTGTTGCTGGAGCTGATATGGGACAAGAGCCGACAGAGGATGTCCTTAGAGACCCTACAACGCCCTATAGCTGAGGAAGGTCTGGGAGCGCCGAACTTTGAGCTATATTTCTTAGCCTCTCAGATACAGTAGATTATACAATGGCTTGATGGGCTGAGGCAGGAGGAGATAGGACTGGTGGGGTCCTCTGCCCACATTGGAGCATTGCTGGCTAATCTGCTTAGCCTGGTGGTTGAGATACCATGCCAGACTTTATTGCTGGCTACTGCATTACAGTGTTGGAAGCGTTGTGTGGCCAAGACAGCAGGGTATCTCCTGTACGCACTGGAGTTGCCCTTGGTGGGTCTTCCTCATGGCAACCCATTAACGTTTTTTATGATTGAACAATTATCAGCTTGGGCAGATGCAGGATTGATGTCTGTCGACAACTGCTCCCAACAAGACACTCTTATCCCCTCTGAAGAACTGGTATCCAGTTTTGGTCTGGGGAGGGGGCAGCGAAGAACCCAAGGCACATGCGGTATTGCAACTTTTGCTTTCCTTAGGTATGGCACTTGGTGAAGTGGTTGCAGTTATGGCTGCCCTAGAGACCACATTGGGACATGCCCTTGACACTACTGTTGAGGTTTGCCTACTGGGGCTTTTTCCACGACCACCCAAACGGAAGGTGGGAACTAAATTTATAGACTTGACTTCGGTCCTGCCCAAAAGAAGTATAGCAATAGCCTGGAAGTCCCGCTATAGGCCTGCGGTGGGGCCTGTGTGGGAGATGTAATCCAATGGGCTGGAGCAGAGGGAAGGGATCTGCTTAGAGAGGAGTGTCGGGGGCTATGGCATCGTCCCCTAGCGGAGTTATGGATGGAGGTCCTCAATGCTTGGGAACACCCAGGGAGGAAATTATCGAAAATTTTAGACGACCAACACGATGTGCACCTAGAAGGAGGGATACAATCACAATCATAGTGACCGGCAGCTGGGAGCACCGTGACTGGATGTCTTGAGAGTGGGATGGACCTCACTCAAGAGGTTCAATATAACTTAGAAATGGAATCGGGCACAGGGATCCGATTCCCCTTCGGACCCCACATACCCTCGCCTGTAGATAAGGACTGCACTCAGACACATGAAATGTGACCTAGCCACAGGAATCCCCCACACGCCTGTCCCATTTTAACTACCCCTAGGTGTGCAACTAATTGTGCTCCATGCATTAGTTTTCAAGGTTTAAATTGTTGGGAATTGTACTATTGGCTCTCCCTCAGATATTCTTACCTAGGGAGGCTAGATCTCCTCAATGACATGGACACACAGGGGCCGGGCAATGCCGCATATTTCTACACACCCTTGATATCATATCTAACAAGATGGGCCTAACAGATTGACAATGTAACAAGTTTGCTTATAATGTTTGGAAACTCAATATTGGTAGCACTGATGATTGACAATTAACATAAGAGTTCTCATATTTGCTAATTATAAGCCTGATTGATATGTCACTTTTGGGATACTACAAGTGTACTTCTCAAACCGTTGATAATGATAAATGCCAATATAAATATATTTAAAAACATAGATATATATAATTCCTTTAAAAGTAAAGGTTAATGAGGAATTAAATTGCGGACAAACCATTTATATACATTGAATGGCATGGTAAGTTTCAGTTCAGACCCAGATCTAGTGTTTGAGATCAGTGGAAGTAGATTAGAATACTTGATATTGCCAGTTTGTGGCTAGCATAATGTGATGTAAGGTTATATTATGCAGATTTGTAGAGCGAACTATCACCCAGGAGTTGAGCAGGTATGAGCCTAGCCAACTCTATGGCCTAATGGGACGACTCAAAAAGACAGGTCATCAGCTTCTTATAAAACTTAAGAAGTTTAGGAGCAATGTAGGCAAAGGCACAACTGCCATATCTGGTTTTCCGTATCTAGGAGGTATGTTAAAGTAGGAGTCTGGACAAGCTGAGGTATTTTGGAAGGTTTGCAAAAGTATATGCAATTGCTGAAGTATGCTGGGTCAGTATTATGCAGTGCCATGATAATGTGGGTGAATAGTTTGAATTGTGCTAGTTTGTGTATGGGGAGCCAGTAGAGCTCCTTCAGGTGTGTTGTGAAGTGAGTGTGGAATGGGAGGTTGAGAGTGATTCTGGTTGCGGAGTTCTGAATGGTCTGAAGCCTTTAGGTGAGTCTTATGTTGATCTCGGCATAGAGAGTGTTCCCATAGTCCAGCTTTCTGGCAACAAGGGAGTGTGCGATGGTTTCCCGGGTGCTGATTGGGACCCTTTGGAAAATCTTCTTTAGCACCCTCAGGGCATGGAAGCATGAGGCTGTGACTGTGTTGATTTAGAAAGTCAAGTTGAGTTTTCTGTTGATGATGATCCTGAGCTTCTTGGTGTGGAAGAGGAGGGTGGGTGTTGTTCCTAGCTCTGTTGGCCATTAAGTGGGATCCCAAAGCTCACAATTTCAGTCTACGGCTTCAGACACTTGATCTTCATCCAATGGGCAAGTTCAGTCATACATGCACTTGATCCAGGTACTGGGCGTTTTGTCTGTAAGGGAGAAAATTACCTGTGTGTTGTCGGAGAGGACATTTTTGTCATGAAGGTGAATAGTGCTGGCTTGAGGGATCATGTAGGTGTTCAAGAAGGTATGGCTAAGGGAGGATACTTGCGGAACTCCACAGATGAGGTTGCAGGCATCCGAAGTGTAAGGTGCCAAATTAATTGACTCAGGGCCCAATTATCAGTTTGGTGGCTCTGGAGCGGGCCACAACACCACCACCCTGCTCCAGGACCACCAAACAGGGCTGCCACCTGCCCTCCATATTACAAGTTTTTCGTGGTCTGGTGGACAGACAATGTGGCGGTCCTGTGGCGGTGCCTTTCAAAGGCACCTATGTATGCCTTAGAAATGCACCGTCGTAGGACCACCACACATTGTTCCAGCATGGCATGGACAGTGAAGTCCATGCCATGCTGGAAATGGGGGTGCATGCACACAGAGGTGCACAACATGTGCCCCCCTGCATGCACCCCAATGCATGCATGTTTTATGAACGCCAGCAGTTTCATAGAGGAAGAAACTGCATTACTCAAAGCTGGTGGTCCTGAAACTCATAATATGCATGGGGGTGCCGCAGCAGCACCACAAGCATGTTATGAGCCCCTGACCGCCATGGGACCACTAGGGAACATGATTCCCTGGTGGTTGTGGCGGTGTTTTGGCAGTCTGGACCGCAGGTGAGCTGGTATCTGGACCACCACTGCTGTGCCCCTGCAAGTCTGGCAGTCCTAGGACCAACAGACTCGTAATCAGGCCCTGAGCCCTTCCAGTCAGGAGGGAACAGATCCATCAGACTATGTGTCCTTGGATTCCAATGTTGTGTATGTTGGAGGAGGATGGGATGGGAGTGAGTGTCAAACAATGCAGAGAGGTCCTGAAGGATGATGGCAGCCATATTGCCTACATTTAGAGTTATGCATATATCATTTGTGGCAGCGATTTCTGTAGGTTTTTTTTCAACACACTCTTACGTGCCTTTGTGAATTGGTGCCAAAACACCTAAAATGGGGAACGAAATGTAAAGATTAAAGGACTATTCATACACAATTATTACAAATACCAAGGACAGTGCCCTGGTTGCACTTTTACTAATAGATAAATCGCCATTTTGGGGCTGATTCACAAAGGCATTTAAAAAGATGTATAAGAATACCCCCTTTAGTACTACTTCCCATATAGTACAATAAGATAAACAAACTATAACTGTTATGGTATTCACATACCATTTGATTAATCCAGAAAAAATAATGAGATTTTTTTAAATGTGATAGATAGGAACACCTATAAGGATCCTCGGGGGTCATCAAAAGTTAATTCACCTTTTTATTTAGTCCCACCAGAGGACTCCAAAATGCTATATGAATAGGTCTTGAAAATGATAAGACTTTACTCTTATCAGAATGTATCCAATAGGGAACAAATATGTTGTCTTGGCCATTTAATATTAGCACTGTGAAGTATTGAAAGAATCAGTAGATTACTTGAGGGTAGTGACCAGATATGTGTATGTAAACAGGATATGTTTGTGTTTCAGGAAGCCCTGGTGTGAAATTCAAACTATCTGCCAGGGTATGTGTTATTTATAATTATGGCAACGAAGTGTAGTGGGTGAGCTTTTATATATCCTCTCTTTTTTTTTAAGTTTGAAAGAAAAGTTTTATTGAGACAAATAAAGGTATCCATGTTACAGGCAATAACAATAAATACATATCAAGGTAATTCATTGACAAATAGCAAAAAGAAAACGACAATTTCATGCCATCATATTATAATCGGCTTATACTGCGTGAAAAAATAAGAGACAAACTCATGAGTAGGAGATGTGCCAGTAATGCATAGAAAATGAACCAAAACAGTATTTAAAATTTGGAAGTAAACCTGGGAACGTGTAAGGGGTTCATGGGGGCTTCAAGACCTCAGGTTGGGACGGCTTTATCTGAGAGGATTTTTTGGCACACTTGTCGAGAAACAATGTAACAGGGGACCACAGTTCTAGACGTTTCGTCGCCAGTTTTACGGGATATACAAAAGAGGTGTCCAGTCTGTGATTATGGCAGATTACATACCACCACGCCTTATAGGAAATTTTTGTGGAGTCCTTCCAGTTAACCGTGATCTGCTGAAACGCCGCTGCTAACAACAGATCAACAATTTTAGTTTTACCTGGGACATTCTCCCAGCATGGTGCGAGACTCCCCAAGAAAATATGAGGGGTAGAAAAAGGGAATGCAGTGTCAAAAATCAAATTTATTTGGGACCAAACTCGCTCCCAAAAGCTCTGCACGAGTGGACATAAAAACAGCGCATGAAATATGTCAGCGTTTGGGGACGAACATGACCAGCATGTGTCTGGAGTAGATGCGAATCTTTTGCTCAAAGCACTCGGTGTAAGTAGAATACGATTATACACAAAAAATAACGTTTGCGTGAGGTTTGCTGCCCTGGAGGATTTGCGCAGCTTGAGCCAGATATTATTCCAAAGAGAAAGTGGCCATGAAAGTTGAAAATCGCGCTCCCAAGCTTCCTCCACCTTAGATTTCTGTCTAGGAGCACCTGCTCCTAGCAGATGTTTATATATGCTAGAAGCCGAGGGCTTAGACTTAAGTAGGGAGGAGAGTTGTGAGGGAGAAGTCTGAGAAGCGGGGACCTGAGGCAAAGCAGGTAGGTGATTTAACTTATCCATCACAGCCGATTTGAGCAAAGAATATTTATGCGCGAATGAGGCAGGCAGGTCAAAACATTGTTTAAGCAGGTGAAAGGACATAAACTCTGAGTCTAAGAAAAGCTGGTGCACCCATATTAAACCCTTTCGACGCCAGGTTTTCCAAAAGAATGGTTTGCCGCGGATAGTCAAGTCAGTATTATGCCAGATTGTTGAACTTAGGAAGTGGTCGATCGAATCTGGAGGCGAAGGAGGGGAGGGCAACAGGAGCTTGGAAGTCAGTTTGATTATAGGAGAGGACACCGCCTGCGGTTTACGTGAAAATGAGAGATATTCAAGGAAGGAGAAAGGAGAGAGGTAAAGACGTTCTATTCTAAGCCATAGAGGGCAGTTCTCCGAAGGGTCAAGCAGCCAAAGTGAGGCTTGTCGTAGAAGGAAAGCTTTTTGATAAACCTGAAAATCAGGAAAGTTAACTCCCCCCTCGGTTTTTGGGCGAATCAACTTAGCTAATGACATACGAGGTCGCTTTGAATTCCACAAGAAGGAAGAGAGGGCGGAATTAATTTTTTTGAAGAATTTGGCCGGAATAGGGACTGGAATGTTGGATATGGTGTATAGTACAATGGGTGCGAGCATCATCTTTATGGTGTCTAGCCGACCCCACCACGAGAGGTACAATGGATGCCACCTGGCCGTTAAATCAGTGATTTTTTGTAGGCATTTATTTAGACATAACGCTACTGTGTCAGATATTGAGGGAGTAATATGCATGCCTAAGTATCTAATATGGGAGGGGCTCCATGTAAAATTTGAGGCGTTGAAATCCGCTTTAAAGGTGTACTTGGTCAGGGGGAGAATCTCACACTTATCGCTATTCAATTTGTAGCCAGAGATTTTGGAATATGCCTGTACATCTGTCAAAAAGGCAGGGACAGAAACATTGGGATTGGACATGAAAAGCAAAATGTCGTCTGCATAGGCAGCTAATTTAAGGTGAATGTTCGCTGATTGAAAGACGAATAAATTCGGATTTTGGCGAAGCTTAGAGAGAAAGGGCTCCAAAGCTAGATTAAAAAGAAAAGGGGAGAGAGGACAACCCTGACGAACTCCTCTACCCAAATCAAAATATGGGGATATCAGACCATTGGCACAGATAGCCGCACGGGGGTTAGAATAAAGGAGAGAGATCAGGGACACAAACTGGGGACCAAAGCCGAACCAACGAAGAGTATGAAACAAGTACTTCCACTCGACTCGATCAAACGCCTTCTCGGCGTCGAGCGCTATTGCCGCTAGGGGGTGTTTCAAGGACGAGGATTTGGTCAAGACGTCAAAGAGAAGTCTCGTATTGTCCGTGATAAATCTGCCTTTAACAAAGCCCGACTGTTCCGCTTCTAGTAAGTCAGGCAGGTAAGAGTCAAGACGTATGGCTAGGGCTTTTGAGAAAATCTTATAATCTATATTAACCAAAGAAATAGGCCTATAATTCTTGCAGTGTCTATGGTCTTTCCCTTCCTTCGGTATCAAACATATGTGTGCTTCCGAAAAGGTGCCTGAGGAACGCCCCAGTGTGTTAAAAGAGGTTATGAGGGAGTGCAACTTGGGTAATAAGAGCTTTGAAAAGTGTTGGAAGAACTCTACTGTAAAGCCATCCGGCCCCGGCGCCTTATCTTTCTTGAGCAGCTGGAGTGCCGCTGACAATTCTTGATGCGTTAGATCGGATTCCAGGAGAGTGAGATCCGACTGATGACAGGAAGGAGTCTGAAGTGTTGAAAAAAACTGGGAGAGAGAGTCCTCAGAGGGCTGCGATTCGGAGGCATATAGGGATTTATAAAATAGGGAGAATTCGGTCAGAATATCCGAATCTTTAAATTTGAGATCCAGGCACTCATCATAAATAGACTCAATATTGAGTCTATTCTGTTTGACTTTCAGATAGTTAGCCAGAATCTTTCCTGCCTTGTTTTTGCCCCCATAAAATTTAGCACTGGACTTTAATAAGTACAAAGAAGCATCCTCCGTAGACTTTTTGTTAAATGCTAATTTGGCGTTGACGAGGGCCGTGAGGGATTGGCTCGAGTGTGAGGTGTAAAAGGAGTGTTCCAGTGTCTTGATGTCCCGTAGAAGGTCAGCAGTAAACTTGCGGGAAAGTTTCCGCCTCCTTGCAACAAAGCCAATCACGAAATCTCTCGCTGAGGCCTTGAAAGCATCCCAAATGGTGGAGAAGGGCATGGATTGGTCGGTATTAAACTCAAAAAACTCTTCAAAAAAGGTAGTAAAAGCAGCGGTGAATTTCGGGTCCAGAAGGAGAGTGTTGTTAAAACGCCACCTCTTAGGACCTGTGGCTCGAGTGAGAATTTCGAATACAATTGACACAGGGGCATGATCTGATAACAGGATAGGGCCAATTTCTGCTTGCGTAAGGGTTTGTGAGATGGAGTGAGAAACAAAAATGTAGTCGATTCTTGACTGGGTATGATGAGAGGGGGAGTAAAAGGTGTACTCTCTGGTGGTTGGATTACAGAGACGCCAGGCGTCAAAGAGTTGGTGTTGGGAGATAACTCGCACAAATGATTTCTGGGGTTTATTGGGGATATAAGGGACTTTGGAATTCCTATCTATAAAGGGGTCAAAAACCTGATTACAATCACCAGCAAATATAAAATTTTCTTCCAAACCAAGGGCAATCTGAGCTGCTAAGGTGGACCAAAAGGAAGGTTCTCCGCACGTTGGGGCGTACACGTTGAACAGAGATATAGGAACCCCTTTAAAGGATAATTTGACATTCAACCATCGCCCATTAACATCTGAGTTCTGGGACAATAATGTAAACGAAAGAGATTTACGGCAAAGAATCATGACACCGTTCCGTTTGCCATCCCCTGGAGAGAAAAAGACCTCCCCCACCCAGCCCCTTTTCAGCTTTAACGATTCATCAGCGGAGAGATGAGTCTCTTGTAAAAAGACAATGTCCGCATTTAATTTGGCCAGATGGGTCAGGATCCTTTGCCGTTTAATAGGGGAATATAAACCCCTAACGTTCCAAGTAACTAGTTTCAAAGACATGAGCACTCATAGGTAAAACAAAATGCAGTTGGAAAGCGAGAAGTCAATGCAGTACAAGATCCGTAAGAAATGGAAAAAATGTATGGCACAAAAGAGAACTTCTGATTAAAGAGAGGGACAGAGGAAAGAGACAGAGCAAGGATTGAGAAGAGGATAAAGGTAAATAAGAGAGAGGGAATCGAAGCAGTAGGGATACCATAAAGGCAATGAGATACGAATGAAAGAACACAGCAACAAAACAAAAACACTACAATAACGAGGACGCAAAACAAAATGTAAAACATACCTACAAAAAGAGAGAATGAGTGGGAGGGTGGGTGAAGCCACATGGAGCAGACACACGTCCAGGGAGGATCCGATGGGGAACGGGGAAGACCGTATGAGGAAACATCATAACTGTGAAACAAGAACATGTGACAAGAGTTAACCTCAAGAAGCAACTGTAAGAGAAATAAAAAACAGGAACCAAGAAAATACGGGCCTAGAAGAGAAGGAGATAATGAAGAACATTACTGTAACAATGCATAATCATCAATGCAGTGGAAATCGGCACAAAAAGCTGGTACTATTGTATGTAATAAAACGGAAACAACTTCGCCTAGCGAGTGGAGAAACTGTGGAGCAAAGAGAATAATAGAAAAGCACAAATGTTGAGTGACAATTAAGCAATATGTGAGGAGGATGCTCCGGCAGAGGTGGTGGCATCCATCCTGTGTGAGTCAATAAAGCTCTGCAGACGTCCGGGGTCTTCGTAAGTCGTGGTTCTATTATTGTACGTGACCTTGAAAAGACAAGGGTGAAAGAGGCCAAATCTGGCCCCCATAGAACGAAGATCAGGTCGAAGATTCAGGAAGGCTTTGCGTCGATCAGCGGTGGCCTTGGAGTAATCTTGCGCAAAAAATAGTGTGGAGCCTGACCATGTGACGCGCTGAAGAGCTTTGGCTGCCGCCAACACCTTTAGCAGATCCGTGTACTCTAGGAAATAGATAATGACCCCTCTCGGTCGCTGGGGAGAGGAGCCCGCCAAAGGAGCGCGCCCCAGCCTATGGGCTCGCTGGATGTTAAGCATAGTTCCGTCTGGCAAGTGAAGGACTTTAGGGAGGAAAGTCTTAAAGAACGCAATGGGGTCGCTTCCTTCAAGTCCCTCCCCCAGACCAAAAATACGGAGGTTGTTCCTCCGGTTGCGGTTTTCGAGGTCTTCAACCTGTTTCTGGAGGGTGGTGATTTGCGAGTGCATGACAGGAACCGTTTTAGTAGTGTCGATGAGAGTGGCAACATCGCGTGCAACCACTGTAAGCCTTGTATCAAGTTGACCCCACTTATCAGAAAGAGCTTGTAGTGTGGAGTTTGTTTCCTCCATAAAGGGTCTAAGAGCCCTTATCTCATGTAGCAAAAGTTCCATGGAGATGTCCGAGGATGCTTTGGGAGGCGAGGGAGGGTCTTTATTTAGCCTCTTCACGTTCGACTTGGCGATTGTAGCGGGTGCAGAATCCATCTTTGAATGCTTGTTTTCTTCCACAGCTAACAGCGAATATTCCAACTTGGAGAGTTGTGAGAATAAAGTAGAGTTTTTGATAAAGGAACGTGGCGGCAAGGACGGGCTGGTATGAGCGCCCCGTGTCCTACCCATCAACCAGCAGAGCCAGTAGCAGGGCACGCCACACAAAAAAAAGAAAAAGGAAAAAAGAAAAAGCCACCGACTGTGGTACGCAGTAGCTGGTCGCGAGTCAGCAAAGATCAGGAATCACTTGCCAAGACGGTTGTCAGAGATACATTCCATCATAAAAGTGGTCCTGAAGAGTGACAGCAGGAAACTTCGCAGGCTCCGAGCAAAATTGTGCAGACCCAGTCAGCACTGAGACGAGTCGTTATCTAAGATGGCGGCCACTGCTGGTATCCATGCAGGCTGAGGTGGAAACAGCACCAGAAAAGAAAAAAAAACAGAGACACGGTCATTCGAACATCGTGAATGGAGGAGATTCCGATTGCCACTGGAATTATGTCCTTAGGTCGCCTTGTGATGGAAACTCGCAAAAGGAGAAGCCATTCCGCCGAAAAACAAAATGGCGGTCTCGCTACTGCTGAGACGAGCCGACACAAATTACCTGACAAAGGCAAAGTAATCGTCTCAAAACTGTTCGAAAACCATGGTACGCGATGCAGGAGCACTTCCTATGCTAACTGCTGCCAGCTGCCTCCTTAAAAATCATCACAAAGTTGCACTTCTCCGCTCCGGGACCGGGAGCCTCACGGAGACGCGTCCATACTCCTTGGGCGTCAAGCCACGCCCCCTATATATCCTCTCTTGAACAACTAGCTATATAGGGAAATCCGTGGCACACTTCTGAACACATTGTCAGATCTATGATCATGTCATTCTTGTTTATGCTAACTCTTTTATGTCACTCTTCTACCACAGGGCTAAAAATATACTATGATGCTGAACAACATATTGTTTTCAGCGAAATACCTATATTTAGCTTTCCATGTATTGTTGTAAGTAGGCTTTGTAGTGTTATATTTACTTGCAAGTTTGAACATGTAGATGAAAACTTCTCACATATTTGTTTTTAAAACTCATGGTATATTGAAAATAAGACAACAAAGAGATACGCAATTAGCTTTTTGTGAGCTTAAATTTCAATTAGCTTCAATTAAAATCAATACTAAACTATTGATAATGTTCTGATGAATCAATGCCCTTCTAAAACACTGACAATGAATTATCTGTAGTACTCCATCCTAAACCTGCTTTTAATCCAGTGAAGTACTACTCTATTTATTATGTTAACTTTTTTTACAGTGACTCTTGGTATGTGGTAGATCATAACCTGGTATTCTGGAAGTCAATTCTATTGCTTTAAATCAACACTAGTCACCTCCACCGATATGTCTGCAAGAAGATGCATGTTGGTTTTTTCTAACTGTGTGAAATTAATGTGTGCACATTATGAATGTCAACCATACATCTGTAAGAGCAATAGGAATCGAAAATATTTTGGATCCACAATTTAAATATATGCACTTAGCTAACAAATCAAGTATTCCATTAGTAAAATAAATGGAAAAGATAGAGTTGTAACGTGCAGCAATAAATAAACATTGCACCCACCATTTTAAATGCAAATACTCAGAAGATACGTCTTTCCTTTTCCAGAAATATGCTCCGAAGTTAATACTTGAATTGTGCAAAATTTGTCATTAGTATTGAGTTGCAGCATGCTTCTTTATTCTTTAGCTCTCCCTGATTCTCCTGAACTATTGCTTTTTAGGTCTCGCCTGACCCAGCGCATGCGCTGGGCTGGCGAGACATTTAGTAGGTGGGTTTCGAAAGTGCTACCCACATTTTTGTGCTGGCTACAAGCTACAGTGCACTATGGCGTGCACGTGCACAGCTGCTCCCCGCATCGCACCCTCCCTTCTCGCCCAGCCATCTGCCTTTCCTGCGCCAGCCTTCAGCACCATGCCCCTCCCCTCGTTGCTTTAGCGCGTCATCGCGATCGCGATCACTTTTGCTTTCAGAGTGATCGCGACGACTTTCGCTTTTACGGCCACGCGGCGTTACTTTTACTGCCACACGGCCAATGCTTGTTATCTACAGTCCCTCCTTTTGTTTATTTTCCCTTGTTTTATTTTTTTCAGTCTTTTATTTTTTTTACATTCTATTCCTGGCAGGAAATATTCACTTGTTTTGCTTTTATTTCTCCTTTCAACTCGTTCTTTCCAGGGTTTAATGTGTTCTGCAACTGTCATTCTTTTCCTTGTGCCCTCGTTTTCACCCTTCTACAGCGTAATTTGCTGACTTTTTTTTTTTTAAATCACTCTCCCTTCACTGTTGCACCTTTTCTGGCATTTCTTTCTCTTGTCCTTCATTATGCTTTTTTTCTGTCCTGTTTATGCTGCATTTCATTTTACCATTTACTTTTCCCATCCCACTCCATCCTCTTTTCTTTGTAACTCTTTATTTGTACTTGTGCGAATGTGACAAGTTAAAGCCCACAGGAAATGGTCTTTGTGCGAGTGTGTTTGTGTGTATGAAAGTGTGAAAGCAAGATAGCGTCGACAGAAGGAAATGGCTGCTGTCCAGGCCACGCTGTAAAACGGTAACACTCTGCTCTTAATTTTGCTATTACACTTAATTGCTTTTGTTTGGCAGCCAGCCAGCAGCACAAACCGAACACTGCCTAGGAGAGGCTACATCAGGAGGGGGCTGAGAACAAAGCGTTTTGTTTTTAAAACGGCTGTTGATTTAATGCGTCAATGTATATGCATATGACTAACCGCCTCTCTTGAACGTGCGTGTGCCGTAATAAATAAAATATGTGTATACTGAAATATATATATTTCAGTATACATGTATTTAATGTATATATATATATATATATATATATATATATATATATATCGGTATACACTTATTTCATGTATTAAGGCACACGCACATTTGAGAGAGGCTCTTAGTCATATGCATATACATTGATGCATTAAATCAACAGCCGTTTTAAAAACAAAACGCTTTGTTCTCAGCCCCCTCCTGATGAGAACTACACATAAGTAGCTGGATATAACATTCATGCTTTAACAGCTGATTTAATAGGTGCCCCTTCAGAGGAGGTGTAATGAATCTCGCCTCATACAGGTTAATTAAGCCGGAAAAAAGGTAATGGGGTGCACAAATATCAGCAGACGTCACCTAAAGGCATGCAATCATTAGCTCTCAACTTGACTAAAGAGACAACAGACCGAAACCTCTCCGCCTGGACTCTATTGCGCTCCATTTGATCACCCTGGTAAAAATGTCACTGGTCCGTTACCAGCAATTGCTAGCCTGTATTTAAACGGTTCTTAGTTTTGTGTGTCCGTTTGTTTCAGTAAGCATTTTTATTAACCAACGTAATGTCCTTTGTTTTCTACGAAGCACAGATATCTTTTTCAAAAACACATGGTGCAACTGGCTACAGAAGGAACTTGTAAAGGGGCATCTGTAATTTCCCTCCCCCCACCCCCCCCATGGCAAACACATTCTATAGATGGTCACAGCTCAAAATGCAGTTTGAAAAAGGGCAACTTGTTTTATGGTTGGAAAATGGGTAAATTGTTTTATGGTTCGAAAATGGGTAAATTGGAGATGCGTGGTCAATGGACTGCCACTGCATTTTATTTGCAGCACGCGGTTCATTTCCTCTGAGCTTATGACAAAAGCAAGCGCTTGAAGTGCTGAAGCCCCAGGTACGATGGAGAAAAGTTATTAAGTAGGAAATTATTTTAGACAGGCCTAACTAACTAACATCTGTCTCCGCTGCGAGGCGGCAGGCTCCCACGTCTACGTTTCTCATGATTTGACACATACTTAAAAGCAACCTGTAGTGCTTTGCTGACGATCTTAAAAATATCAACGCCCGACGTCATACGGAAACAAGCATTGGCATAGCCAATAGGTTTGGCTTTTGGGACCTTATAAGTATTTAGTTATGCAGCACAATATCCTTGGTGCAACATCAACTGTTGCATGGGTAAACACTTATAAGGTCCCAAAAGCGAGACCTATTGGCTATGCCAATGCTTGTTTTATTTTTCTATGTACCTCAAACTAATCTTGTGCGTATGATGCTTTCTTTGTGCCTTCGTCGTTTTGTTGCTCAATTGTTTTCTGTGTGCATATATACTTTTGTCCCAGATATTTCCATGTCTGTTGTAATTTTTCCACTTTTCTTGTGTGCACCATATATTTATCTGTAGCTAAACTGTTCATTCTAGTTTGCAGAGATCACTTTCTCCCAGTTCATATCTTTGAAAGCATACTTTGCCATAGCCCAGCCTCCTAGTGTCGCTGAAGGATCCTGTAAAGAGCGAGAGAGAGAGTAAAGCTTGTAAAACTCTATGGGGATCCCATAGCCACATGCTTTAGCAGAGGGTGAAGACATCACACAGTGATTTATTTCTTCTGCTGTAATTTCTGCAATTAAGTTATCTTTTTTCTCCAGCGATATTAAAGGCTAATTAATGCCATTGAGCCAGGCATCAGCTGCCTCTGATGAGCTAATATGAAGATCAGGGTAAAACTTCCTACAGTGCTCCATAAAAATGACAGAAATTTCCTGGGGATGTGAAGTAGATCTGCCAGTAACTGGGTCATTTATCTTTTTGGCAGTGTTCCTATTGACCCTACGTTTTGCTGACCCTGCAAGATATTTGCCTATATGTTCATTCTCAGTACAAAAGGGGGTGGTGATGGACGGAGCATCAGAACCAATCAAACACTCACACCCAGTCAACAGATCTGGGTTTGATCAATCACCGTTCTTTATCCCACTCTGCCACCCCAGTTCAGACATGGCCATATGCAAATCAGTGTGACCCTGTGCCTCATGGGAACAATCCAGCCCGAACTGCCAAGCCATGCCTTCCCTGGACCGGAAACAAGCTTCCTAGGACCGGTTGCTGGCATTTCAGCCGTCTTCAGCCAGGCTTGCTTGAATCCAGTGGCAAAGTGAGCAAGGGACTCACGTCTGAGCATACCCTGCCAACTTATGGCGAACAAAGCGGTACAAAAGGGGGTGGTGATGGAGGGAGCATCAGAACCAATCAAACACTCACACCCAGTCAACAGATCTGGGTTTGATCCATCACCGTTCTTTAGCCCACTCTTCCACCCCAGTTCAGACATGGCCATATGCAAATCAGTCTGACCCTGTGCCTCATGGGAACAGTCCAGCCCGAACTGCCAAGCCATGCCTTCCCTGGACCAGAAACAAGCTTCCTAGGACCGGTTTCTGGCATTTCAGCCGTCTTCAGCCAGGCTTGCTTGAATCCAGTGGCAAAGTGAGCAAGGGACTCACGTCTGAGCATACCCTGCCAACTTCAAACTGATTTGCATATGGCCATGTCTGAACTGGGGTGGCAGAGTGGGCTAAGGAACGGTGATGGATTAAACCCAGATCAGTTGACTGGGGGTGAGTGCTTGCAATGTTGAACACTCCGTCCATCATTTCCTTTGGTTTTTGCTATGTTCATTCTCGTCATACCTTTTCTGCTGGACCGCATCGTGCGCAAGGATTTCTTTGGAAACCAAGAAATTTAATTAAATTAGTTAATTTGCTGCATCTTTATTTTATTCTCCCTGGAGGGTAATGCTAAATATTGAGCCATAAGATTAGAAAACTGATTCTCTAGCTGAGACTTTTCTTCATTCTCTTTTCTCCTTTTATATATGATTTTATGATTAAATACTTCACCTCGAAAAAATGCCTTCAGAGCCCCCAAAAACTGCAAAAATCTGGGCTGTGTTTTTATTGCGTTTCCAGACGTACGCTAGCAGTGAATGCATGCCTTCCACCCATTGCTCATCCACTAAGAGAGACTTGTCCAATGACCATCTAAGCTCAGTTTAAGCTTGGGTTTGAATTAGAAATTGGACCAAAATTAACGCATGGACAGAAAAAGGATTTTCAATGATCTCTGATTTAGTGCTTAAAAGAGCAAGTGAGACAAGACAAAGGTTAATTCGTGAACATGAATGATATCTCTTAGAGTGGCAGGTAAACTTCTCTCAGGGGTCTCGCCAGCGGTCAACATATCTTAAATCCGTATCAACTCTTGACACAGCCTTATGGATTTTGGTTTAGACTGAGTTTCCTGGGTTCGTGATGAATCAATAGTGGGATTAATTAGCAAATTAAACCCCCCCCAATAACCAAATATCCTGCTTGAGTAGTGGCAAAATCATATAATGATTTGAGCGACTCTGGAGAGTCTTCTATTGGGCCAAATTAAATATTTGGTTGCAGATCTTCATCTGCAGCCAAAGCCATCTTGCGCTATTATCCCTCTGGACCATTATAATATCCCCCTGTACCTTTTACTAACTAATATGGCTACACCTCTAATAGCCGCACTTGTGGAGGCCAAAGCAATTCATGTTGAACAAATGCACAGGTTTTATCTCTTGGCGCACCATCTTCATGAGGAGTCTCCTGTAAAAAGATTATGTCGACCTGAAAGGTCTTAAACCAAGCCAACATGAAGCGGCACTTCAGTCTATATTTGAAACTGTTAACATTGCAGGAAATAATCTTTAATGATCTAGCAGTCATTTAAGAATAGAAATAGAAAATAATTATCTTGATCCTTTGCCTTTCTATCAGAAATTCGCTACATTTTATTTTTTTCAACCCCCCCCCCTGAAAACCCAACTCCCTTCACCCTCTCTACCCTTCGTGAAGCCTTCCTCCCCACACCCATGGATCGCCTCCATATTGGAGCCTCCCCCGTCTGGGGCTCTCTGAGGTGACTCCCCCCCCGTGCACCTGAAGACCTCCCACCTACCCTGTGTGACCCCGTCCTCCTCCCTATATTGGGGTGCTGTGACATGGCACCCAGGGTGGTGAACCAGTAGCTGGTGGGCCAAGAAAGCAAAATGGAAAAGAAAGAAAGAAAGAAGGAAATAAGGAGAGGAAAAAGAAAGGAAAAAGCAAACAAAAAGAAAAGGAGAATGAAGAAGCAGAGGGAACAGCACCTTGTTCCAGCTTCATCTAGTTCTACTTTTGCTTTTACCAAACTTGGTCAATCATTTAGCCACCCTCTCCCCTGAATGTTGCAGAGAATGGAGGAGCTCCTGAAATGTATTTTAACTCTCCCCTTATAGAGGGCTTTCAACTTCGATTGTTGGACTAACCATGCAGGAGCACGCACTTGTTAAAAACAGTTTATCATGCCTCTAAAATCAATTCTGCGCTTAGCTGAAAGGGCGGACATATCTGAAAACATTTTAAATGAAAAATTGTTGCCTGTCTGATACCCTTTGCCACGGATTGCACCAGCTAGAATATTATCCTTAATTCTAAAGTCTATGAGGCTGACAATAATCTTTGTCGGGTATTTGGCGTTTGAAGATTGAACTGCCAGAACTCAATGCGCACGTAAGAACGTAAGATCCATCGTCTGGGCAGCAGCTTTAAGGTGAACATATTTGGTAACCAAGTCTGTGATGACTTTGTCTATTGCTTGCCCCTTCTCATAGCCTTCCGGAATACCTGTAATACGCAAATTGTATCTTCGAGCACGATTTTCCTCATCGTCTACCATCAGCTGAAAACTTGCTAGCTTGGTTTGTAGTTTAACTACCTGATCTGCCTGTCGGGCGGTATCTTCAAGATCAGATATACGTTGTTCCGCTTCCGAGACTTGAGATGTTAGCTGCTGAACATGAGATTGAATTGAGTTCAGTTGTGACTCTGTCCTTTTCTGAGCTTCTTCTTGGGACAGCTTCATATTTTTAAAGCTCTGATCAAATCTGGAGAAGAAAAGTTTGTGTGGAATCTTGTGTGGCAGACCCTTTCCTTGAGTCTAATGGCGTTGACAACAATCTCTGGGTAATTAGACTCTGAGACAAACTCTTATCTGGCATTGCAGTTGTAGCTTCCATTGCTGTAGTAAATAGGGGCACGTCTAATAGCCTGGGGCTCCCTGCATCCTGAAGCACAGGGTTTATATTATGCTTAGATAAAATTAAACTTTTTAATGGGAGCCCCCGTCATGCTCCGTGGCTGAGGTGGGCGTGGCCAAGCAGCTGATGGTCGAGTTCATTGTGATAGAAGGCGGTGGCCCCTGCTCGTGTCTCTGGAGCGTTTTCGGGCTCTTTGGATCGATGCTGCAGCCCCCACTCCCTTGTTATGAGGTGAGACAAGGAGTAATTTTCTGTGAGAGCCTTAAGTGAAACATAGTTGCAGACAGCGACCTAAATTGTAGAGCAGGAGCTGGGACTTACTCAAGGTCGTGGTTTGTGTGCTTTATTTTTCAAGGGGGGGGAAAAAAGACTATAATTTTCTCACTAAAACTTTAACACCATGCATTAAGATGTCATAATATCGCCTACGTGAAGGCTACAGAAGCGGCTTGGTCGAACTGGGTGCAGCTTGCGGCTTGCGCCTTACTCTTAAACATTTCTATATCTGGATCACAAGGAAATTGAAATTGAAATAAGATGATATGAAAAGAATTTCTCGAGATACCACGGTGAAACCTTGTTTGATGGCAAACTCTGCAAAGGGTATGAGAACACGTCGCAAGAGTCCCTCTCTCAAAGACGTTGAGTTTAGGCTGTTTAGTGGAAGTGTACGAAAAGATTCATTTAATAAGCCAGTAGGCTTACTAGGTTTGGGAGGTGCGGGATTCCAACAGAAGCTTGACAATCACCAAGGAATGAATGCTCCCCAGGGATGTGAGGATCATCTAGTAATGTTTCCCAAATTAACAATGAAGTCTTCGGGAGATATGAATAACAGCGATAAGCCTCCCCTCAGCCCAGCTAACTCAGTTTCCCTCCAATGCAACAATAATTCTTCTTTGACCACACCAGTGGTTTCAACAATGGAGGGCCTCCCAGCTGATAAACACCATGCTCCCTGCTCGCTCTCTTTGGGACAGAACGCAAAGGCTCAGACACAGTCTAATTTAAGTATTATAAAAAAATTATTAATAATAAAATAAAAACAATGATAACTATTTATAATTTAAGGCAATATGCATTCAATATTAAAATATATATACACAGAATAAAATAAAAATAATATTACTTCAAAAAATAAAAGTACATGTGTGAAAGAAATGATTTGAAATAACCTAAAATGAAATCATATAAATAATTAAAACCAAAAGCTAATTTAAAAAATAGACATGAAGAGGTGAGATTGACTATTCTCACTCCAACATAACCAACAGTAAGGAAAGTGCTGGACCTTAAAGGGGTCAGATATACCATTCCAACTCCAACATAAGCAATAGTGGGGAAACTGCTCCGGTTCGAAGGGGTAAGGAAATTCGATTTTCGATCATGATCGTATTGAGCCTCCATTTTGTGCTCCGCCGCCATTTTGTGTTGCCCGCACTCAGGCAGCGCGACGAACGAAGTCTTTTCTGCTTTTCCTGCAGTATCGTGTCAAAATAGCCTTCTGCCTCTGTTTACAAAGCTGGTGTTAGAGACTGGCCGAGTACACTAATCCCTGTCTGGTTTTTCTAATCCCTGTCTTAACTATCTGTTGGTTCACACTATTCTCTCCTGACTTTATCTTATCTTCTGGCCTTCGCTGTTCTCTGCTCGTATTCACAACTGTCCTCCAAAACACACGAACGTATCTCGCCACCTGCAAGTCAGTTACAGACATGTTAATACCTTAACCTGTGGGAGGGGTGGCAAACACAGTTGGAGGAGAGACTTCTTCGGGTTACTCGATACTTTTGTTTTCCAATTCTTTCTATTGGCTTTGACTTACTTTCAGACTATTCCTATTGGTCTTTCATGTATGTTTTAGGTGTGTCCTTCGTTAATGTATATGTCACCTATGTACTATAAAAGATTGTGCGCCATGGAGTGAAGTGGCAGTCTCCTGAGAACATACCGTGTGTACTTCTAGGACAACTGTACTAGCTGCAGCTAATAAAATCTGATCTTTTACGCCGACAGAGTGTCCCCGTGTCTCTGTTAGCTGAAGCAGGATAACCCAGGAGATTAAGGCGTACCCTGCGCCGCCAGGCCCATAAGGTTTCTGGTTCTTCAACTGGCGCCCAACATGGGCCGGCTTCAGAGGTAGTGGTTCTGCCTGAAGGTCGTGAGGAACCCCGCAGGAAAATTCTGGAGGAATCGCGAACCACGTCAAGCGACCCCTGTATGTCGAAAGTGGTCCGAAAGTCTTTTGCAGCGTGGTTACTCCTTCCTGACGGCTACTGACGACTGCTGCCCTAACTGCCGCCCTGCCTTGGCCCTCTTTTTGGTGATGTATGTAAAGCGAGACGATAGACAGGCCTCTGTTGGTGTAAGAAGACATCTTAGTTAAGTATTGGTGGGTCGCTCCCACATTTGGTTCTTAGGTTCTTTGGTTCTTTGGTTCTTTGGTTCTTAGGTTCTTTGAGTCTTTGATTCGGGTATTGCAATAACCGAAGCCGAGGGGTAAGTACATTTGTGCTGTGTTAATTGAGTTAACCCCTTGATGTTTGTGAACAGTCCAGTGAAATAAGGATGCCTGGTCTGACTAAGTTTAGGAAACTTTGTTGCTTTGGTTGTAATAGGGATTCCCGGCTGGAGGACTCTTGTCCGATTCCTTCGGTTGGAACTCCCACTTATGAGCTCTATTCTAAACATGGTGTTGGCCCCATTGCCTGTAATGAGACATGGATCCGATACACAAAGAATGATGGTGTTTTAAGATGGCCAGAGAATGGTAGTTTTGAGCCTGACATACTAGATAATTTGGAAACTATTTTATTTAAAAGAAAAGCCCGGCCGGCAATGTTTGACTCTTTCCGCCTTTGGCGTAAGGAAGCCAAACAGAGAAAAATGAAGCAAGAAAAACGAGATAGGAAAGCACAGGGTATGACAATTATACAGGCTGCTCAGCAACTTAAAGATAATGAAGTTGATAATGCGATAGAAATTTCAGAAAGACAGCATCGTATGGCGATAGATAAATGCTATCCGATGTTGCCACCTTCCCCTTCTGATAAAAGAAAAGATTTAGAGGAAGATCCCTTGATGTCTCACCTATTGAGATTGCCTCCGCCCTATGTACAAGGTGCTAATGCACCCCCGTTGTTACAGCCTGTTCAACCGCCAGTTGCGCCTCCGCTTGCTCCGGCTCTTCCACATTTGCCCCCTCAAGTTTTGCCGCCTCTGCCAGCTTTGCCTTCGACTCCTTTACCTTCATCTTCTTTGTCCTCTGCTCCCCCGGTAATTACTGATTTCTCTTCAGTTAGTTCGCCTAATACCTTGTCCCCTATCCTTATGTCCAATTCTCCGTCTATGCGTAAACGACTTACAGATACGGTCTCTGGTCTTTTATCTCCTTTCTTTGAGGCGTTAAACGTGTCTCTGGCATTTTCTCGAAGACAGTCTCGTAGTCAGTTCCCAGCTTCCGAAGAACGAGAAAGATTGGACTCTCTCGCTCGCAAATGGATTGAGAAGGGTCCTCGGTATAATGTACCTGACATTATGCCTACATTCTCACAGTGGAATGCGCCTACGCAGAGATATGTTTTCAATGTCATGTGTGATACTCTTGTTAAAGGTTGGGAGGATATGGACTTGGGTTCGGTTCCTCAGGGTCTGTTAGATATTCAGGCTAATTTTGATAAAGGACTCATTGTGGGTTCTAAGGTTGAGGACGCTGTAAAGACATTTATTACCTTTAGAACCTTATTTACCTCACAGACTTTTCTTGACTCCGATCCCTCAGTTAAGTTGACACTGAAAAATTACCCAATGAGAGAGGTTCCTCCGGTATGGAGAGAAGAGGTTGCAGCAGCAGGTGCTAATCAAGCTATTCCTGCTCACTTCCAGCGAATATGGGTACATGTCCCCTGGAAAAGATCTGAAGTTTTGGCTCTTAAACAGTCTCTACCGGATCCTCGTAAGAACCCTGCAGGTTATTATAAAGAATTGTCACAGACTGTTGATGCCTGCATCATGAATTTAGCCGATATTATCGATATGTTGATGGGGAATGTTGTCCCACAAGCGTTATGGGCTAGGATTCGTAAAGAGAATCATGCCCAAGAATTAGGTGGAGACTGGGATGCTATAATTGCCGCAGATAGAGACCAAGTGGGTGGTGCGAAGCCCGATGCTTTGATTTCAGAACTCCCTGGTAGGATTATTACATTAATGAAAACGATGATGCCTGCCTTGAGAGTTAACTGGGATAAACTAGCCGTGTGTAAACAGAAGAAAGATGAGAGTGTCTCCGATTTCTTCACTCGTTTCGAGGAGACATTCATTGATCACAGTGGTCAGGACATGACTACGGAGGGTGGACAGCGATTATTTGTAGATAAGTTCATATTTAATTTGCTTCCCGAGCTATCGCATAAGCTGAAAGACTCCGAGAGTTCATGGGCTGTTTCCTCTTCAGCCCAGATATTGGCTACTGCTCAATATTATGAAAATAGAGATAAAGAAGAAAAAGATAAGCAAGAGAAAAAGACTAAAGAATTGAAAACTAAGGTTCTCTTACAACAGGCTTATCCACTTCGTTATGCTCAGCCCCTGTTTCAACAGCCTCCACAGTTTCAGGGGGTGTATCAAAAGCCTGAGCCATATATTTCGCGACCTTTGTTATGTCCTAATCAATGTGCCTATTGTAGAGAGGAAGGTCATTTTAAGAATAGTTGTCTGGTTTTATTGCAGCGTAATGGGACACTATCTGCTCCACGAGGCCGTGGTGGCCTTCAGTCAGCAAACAGAGGTAGAGGTCGAGGTATGTTGACCCAAGAACAGCGTTCCCTTCCTCCTTCTAATTCCGTGAACTACTTTGATCAGCAAAAAGCTCGATCTACACAGAATTACAATGAGGATTGTTATATTGAAGGCGAGAATGCAAGTCTTCATGCTAACTAGGACAGCCATGGACAAAGTAAGGGAGTTGTGTCGATTCCAGTAGATCAGAATGGACCTCATGTTAATGTCACTACAATGGGTGTTTCAGAGCCATTTCTTTTAGATACTGGTGCGATGAGAAGTTCTATCATTCATTCAAAACTCCCTGGGGCACCTTTGTCTGGCCTAACAAATGTATCTGTAGGTTTTTCTGGCACCCCAGTTCGTAATCCGGTTTCTTGCCTTTTGCCTATTTCAATTGGCCCTTATGATTTAGAAGTTCCGCTTCTCTTAACAAATGGTTGCGGCGAGAATCTATTGGGCTTGGATCTATTGAAAAGATTGCATGCAACGATATATTGCTCTCCCTCTGGTGTATATCTTACTCTAGGACAGGAACTGACTTCTCCAATGTATTTGTCTAAAGATCACTTCCCACCTGAATTGCTCTCTCTTCCTACAACGCTTTGGGCCACGGGTCCAAATGATGTTGGTTGTCTTGAAATTCCACCTTATGTTGTTACTCTCAAGCCCAATACTGAATTGCCACGTGTTCCTCAATATAGAATTTCCACTGAAGGTGAAAGAGCGCTTTTGGAAATCATTCATGATTTGATTCAGAAAGATGTGGTTGAGGAAACGAGAGGTAACATATGTAATAGCACTATTCTTCCTGTTCTTAAACGCACTGATCCTTCTCAGCCGCCTGTTTATCGCTTTGTATTTGATCTTCGGGAGGTAAACAAAATTGTTGTACCACAGTTTCCTGTTGTCCCAGATATCACTGCGCTGTTGACGATGATACCTTCTACAGCGATTTGGTTTTCTGTTATCGATCTGAAAAATGCTTTCTTTAGTATTCCCTTTGCCGAAGAGAGTAGGGATATTTTTGGCTTCTCTCTTGGAGGCCGAAGCTTCCGGTTCAAGCGCGCACCTCAAGGCTATTGTGAAAGTCCCTCTATTTATAGTCAAGCTTTGAAATGTCATCTTGATGCTTTTTCCTTGCCGTCTGGTGCTGCTCTCATTCAGTACATGGACGACTTGTTAATCGCTGCTGATTCAGAGGATATATGTAAGAATGTGACGGTTGCATTGTTGCGACACTTATCCAATCTTAATCATAAGGTTTCACCTTCTAAGCCACAATATGTTCGTTGAGAGGTTACCTACTTGGGTCATCTCTTATCAAAGGAGGGAAGACGATTAACCCCAGAACGTATCCAAGCAATTGCGCAAATGTCTGTGCCATCCACACAAAGAGAGGTACGTGCCTTTCTGGGCATTACTTCCTATTGTAGGCAGTGGATCCCTAACTTCTCTCTGTTGGTCAAACCTTTGTTGGCACTCACTTTGAAAGATACGCCTCAGCCCCTTCCATGGACTGACGAATGTCAGAGGAGTTTTACTGACTTACGTGCTGCTCTGTGTTCTGCTCCTGTTCTAGGTACTCCTGATTACAGTAAACCTTTTATGCTCTATGTTCATGAAAGAGAAGGTTGTGTGTTGTCAGTCTTAACACAGCGATTTGGAGATAAACAGCGACCATGTGCCTATTTTTCGGCTACGTTAGATCCAGTAGCTAAAGCATTGCCTAGTTGTCTTAAAGCGACAGCAGCAACAGCAACTTCTATTCGACAGTCGGCTGGAGTGGTGCTAGATAATACTCTCATTGTTATGGTGCCACATGCAGTGGATACTTTGCTAAACAGAACAAAAACACAGCATCTTACGAGTGCTCGTTTGTCTGGATATGAGCTGACGCTTTTGGCTAGCCATGTGCATATCAAACGATGTAATACTTTGAATCCAGCTACTTTGTTGCCTCTGCCAGAAGAGAAAGGTGTTCAAGAACAACATGATTGTTTCCTCCGTACTGAGGAAGAGACAGAAGGTAGAATTGACTTAACAGATACGCCATTAGTGAATCCGGATGGAACGCTATGGGTAGATGGTTCTTGTTTTAAGCTTCCTAATGGAGAAACAACTTCCGCCTATGCTGTTACTACCTTGCATACAGTCGTGGAAACAGCACGCATCAGATATAATTCAGCTCAGACAGCTGAACTGATAGCTTTGACCAGAGCGTGTGTCTTATCCAAAGGAAAAAGAGTGAACGTGTACACCGATAGTCAGTACGCTTTTGGTGTGGCATTCAAGTTTGGACGTTTGTGGAAAGAAAGGGGATTCCTTACTTCCCACGGCACTAAGATACAACATGGTCAGTTGGTGACTGACCTCCTTGAGTCACTTGCTTTGCCTACCCAGATAGCAATTGTGAAGTGGAGTGCGCATAAGAAGATTACTGACGATGTTGGTCGCGGGAATGCATTTGCGGATGAGGTAGCGAAAAAGACAGCCAGAGATGCTACAAGTCGCATGTATGTTGTGGGCCCTGCAAATTGGGTCAGAGAAAGAGGAATGTATAAGGATACAGTAGAAAGTGTGAAATCAATTCAAGAAGAGGCTACAGAGAAAGAATTGAGAAAGTGGAAAGAAAGTACAGGAATGTTAGACGAGATGGGATGTTGGGTGGAATTGTCCAAGCACCAACGTTGGCTGTTGCCAGATGCCTATGTACTACCTGTAGTTACTATGGCGCATGGTCCAGCCCACCTAAGTGCGAAAGGAATATGCAAGCTTCTGGCTCCAGTATGGCAAAACGAAGGAATCCCGAAGTGTGCAGACAATGTAGTGAAACATTGTATTATTTGCCTAATGTACAATCCGGGAAAGGGAACCCCAACTCCAGCAGGTCATTTTGCTCCTCCGACCTATCCATTTGAGGTGTTACAAATCGATTACATTTACATGGAACGATGGAACAATCTCAAATATGTTCTAGTGGTGGTATGTGCCTTTTCCAGATGGATAGAGGCTTACCCCCTGAAAGACAATACTGCTTTATCTACAGCCAAAGTACTTCTAAAAGAGTTTTTCCCTAGATTTGGTTTGCCGCGCATTGTCTGGAGTGACAATGGGAGCGAATTTGTGGGCCAAGTCATGCAAAATGTTTGTGCAGGTCTTGGTATAAAACAGAAGTTCCGTGCGGCAAACCATCCACAGTCAGCGGGTCTAGTGGAGTGCTATAATGGCACTCTAAAACTCAAACTTGCTAAAATACAAGCTAGTACAGGCCTTAGTTGGCCCGATGCCCTACCTTTGGCTCTTCTATCCACCAGAACGGCTGTGCATTCTCGTTTGGGACTTAGCCCTTATGAGATAGTTTTCGGACGCCCAGCTAATATATGGGGAGTCCCTCGCCCTAAAAGGTATTCAGACTTGCCATATCCAATGTTGATTGATTATTTGCACGACCTTACAACTAAATTGTGTGTTCTCCATCAACAGGTTCAGAGCGCTTTGCCAAAGGCCTCCACAGACTCAGGTCATTCCATCCAACCAGGTGACTGGGTTTGTGTGAAGAATTTCCAAAGGACGAAGAATTTGGAGCCTCGCTGGTGAAAACCCCGTCAGGTTCTCCTGACTACTCGTACAGCAGTAAAAGTTGAAGGAAAGAAGAACTGGATTCACGACGTGCACTGCAAGAAGGTTCCTTTGCCTTTGCCCTTTGATCAGTGGGTCCGCAAGGGTATAAATGACTCTGAAAGCGAAAAGGTTCCACGATTCATACCTTTTAGTGATGCACGCTTGAATGGAACATTGTCGGAAAAAGAAAACGACGACAGAGGAAGGTGGGGCCGGCATCGGCCCCGCCGCCATTATGGGGGCCGGCCGTGCCCCCGTCTCTAGCCCGTCCCGGTGCGCCGCATTGGTCAGGGGCCGTGCCCCGGAAGTGATTGGATCACTTCCGGGTCATGGAAGGCTCCTCCACGCCCCGGAAGTGATCCGATCACTTCCTGGTCGCGGGTGACCCCTTGCCCAGAACCAGTTCCAGCTGGTGGCTGGGCAACCCTTTAAAGCCGAAGGGAGCGCGAAGTGCGGTCTCTTTGAACTCCGCTCCCCTCGGAAGCACACCCGTCGCGTGTGCCCCCTCCCTCGGGGGGTTTCTAACCTTTTTTCTTTTTTGTTTCCCTGCAGGCTGCGGTTTTGAAACTGACAAGCGGGAGAACGGATCCCGTCGGGTGCCTGGCTTGGTGCACGCATCGTTTCCAGGCCCAGGGCGCTAATATCCTGAGAGGTGCGCGGAGCTGTACGTCCGAGATCCTGTCGGGGGGCCTGGCCTTGGTGCCCGCATCGTTATGGACGCTGAAAATCGCAGCGACGATCGGCGGGAGAGGCATTTGCTGTGCGCGAAGGGAGCGGTTTTCGGAACTCGCAGGCTGCATCTGATAGCGGGGAGTAGAGTGTAAGTATCCCCACTCCCGTCCCGCCGCAGGACTGGGATGATGTTGCACGTATGGATTTGGGCATCTTATTACAGTGGGGTGCGGGGGCGGCGGAGAATCATTACATGTGCAAGGTTGTGCTGTAAGGTTTGGGCTCCCGATTTTCGAGCTAAAAAAAGAAAAAGAGAAGGTTCGAGCCTCACGTCGGCTCAACATCCTGTGATTCACAACATGATTGTGCCCTTGTGTTATGTGACTGGTCTTCATGGAAAGTGCTCCAAGGTTGTGCTGTATAAATCTTCTAAACACATTTCTTCCATCACGTCACGGGGCATGTGGCGCTCTGTCTGCTTTACTTGTGGTAGTGGTCAGCGGGCGGTTTTGGGAATATACCGCCGCCCGCCGCATTTAGTCTTGTGGCTGCGCCGGTCACACGTGTAGCGCGATCAGGCAAGGATCACTAGTGACCGTCAAGGGAGGGGTGCTTTATGTCGTGCACACGGGAATCCGTACACGGCCAGCTCCTTGAGAAATGTGCAGCAACTGAGGGTGTGTTCTCACGGCGAGATTTAGCGTTTAAGGGAGGTCGCGCTGTTAGCAAGCGCAGTCGAAGCACGGCTGGGGGACAGGTTTCGTCTGCCGTGTAATCTCCTTGGGCAGGGACCTAGGAGTTTGTGGAGGGTGCGCGAGTAGCGCTGCTTTACAGAGCAAGTTTTTTAGTGGCCAGAACAGATGGTACAGTGGTAGGTGACAAGGGCTATGCATGCTTTTGACAAACTCAGTGAAAGCGCGATTGGGGGCTTTTTTGTAAGCCAGAGTTGTGGGGTAGAGCTGCTGGGCAGTGCGATTGTGTCGGCAGAGTGGCTGATTAATTCTGCTCAGGCTTGTGTTTCACCGGTTCACACTTGTCTCTTGATAATTAGCTAAGTACAGTAATAAGAATGTCGGAGCTGCTGTACAAGTGTATATATACAAACAATGACTGTGTTCATTTCAGGCCAGTTTGCTTTCAGGTTTTGTGTTATGCAGGCTGGCATTAATATATATCCAATGCTCTCTCATCCCTGTACGTGAATAGAGATATGGGAGATTGGAGTGCTTGCGGAGCTGGTGGCTCGTCTACTGCACAGTAAGCACCGGGCGGGGTGACCATAGATGCAAATACCTGACTACTGGGCAACTTGCCTACAGCAATTATTGTAGCGTTGTTGCAAATAGAAACATTAGTGAAGGGTGGCGTGGGACATTTTGGGTTGGGACTATGCCTGCACTCGAGATATGCTAATGTTCCTTGATTTGTGGACATTGTCCGCAATGTATGGCACAACGCATTTCCAAGACTTAAGATATCCAGTGAATATCTCTCGTATAAGCATCCCCATTGTAATAAGGATTACTTTAGAGGGGTAACTATTCAATTGAAGTATCGCTGTAGGGCATCCTATCTGAATATGCATCAGACATCAGTTCTCTGTGTTTCAAGCCCTTCATACAGTCTAAGGCGATATACATCAGTCCTCAGTTACCTGTTTTCCAAGCCATTCATTCTTACAGCAAGGATGGTGACCAACCCACTTGCAAACCATAAACCATTTCGGAGATGCTTTGCAAGTGTGCAAGCTCAAAAAGGTAGTTTCCGCTGTTCCTCAAAGTGGAAAGAGGGAAGAAGAGTCAGGTGAAAGGCTAGAACCAATTGTATCCACTTTGTATTGGAAATTGGTAATCCATTTGTCGGATAATAATGCCCTCACACACCCTTGCAGGTGTCATGCTTCATCATATGGGCTAGCTCCTCGTCGGGCCGGCGGTGCAATGCCCGACGGGCTCCCTTAATAAGGGGCACTTTGTCGGAGATCTTCAATCCGACAGCCGTATGGTGAAGTGCGGGTGAGGGGGCCTAAGTGGTGTAGATGTGACTATGTGATATAAAACAGGGTTCTAGCCTTTCACCTGACTCTTCTTCCCTCTTTCCACTTTGAGGAACAGCGGAAACTACCTTTTTGAGCTTGTATACCCTAGGGGCATCTACTTCTGCTGGACCTCCCGCTCCCTTGAGAACGGAAAAAGCCCCATTGTGTCCCTCTTTTTTGGAATTCATACTTTGCACGGCTTAAAACCCCGTGGGACCCTTACTGGTGGGTAAGATCTGTTCTATCCCCCACATTCCTACACTTCTCTCTACACCTCCACCTCAACTCCTCCCATCCACAAATGGAGGGCCAGGGCTTGAGCTATGGTGACGACCATCCAGCGGAAATACTTAGGACCCCCTCTATTCTGGGTCTTGATTACGAGACTGCCACAGGAAGCCAATCGGCCGATTGGCAATCCTTATCAGACATGAAACGAGAGTGGGTACGGATTACATTACATGGTGCCCTGATGACAGAATACTTTAGGGCCAACATTTCACCTAATGGCCTCATTGTGAAAAACTTCCCCAGGATCTTCTGGGAGGATGGGCAATTCAAAGTTGAATGGTCCCAAATCTCCTGGAAGTGTACAAGAGATCTCCTCATCCTCATCGTTAACACAGCCAAAAGATTAGCGGATGAGCTGTTGATACGGATTCAAGCAGCGGAAAGCACGTTAAAACAATCTAACCCTGGCCCAAGTTTCAAGTCCAAATTAACTGAACTTAATAACGAGATCGCTGAACATAAAGAGTATTTGATGAAACAAAAAGTAGTAAAGTTACAAAAGGACATTAAACGCTTTGAGAAAGAGAAAGTGTACCCATATCTTAAAGCTGATTATGTCCCATCTAACACTAATTATTCATCAGACACCGATACCAACTCATCTAGAAGAGGGTCCTCTACCGGCAGTGACTCCAGCACTGAATACTCAAGACCCAATCAATACAGAGGAAAGAAGGGTAGACAAGGATACAATACCTTTCCTCCACCTATGTACCAAGGACCATCCTTTTGGCCATACCCGATGTACCAGCAAGGCCCCCCACAATTTAGCCAACACTGCCCATCCCCTTTTGTACCCCAAGGCATGAGCCAGCCTTTTTTAGGCAGAGGTTGGGGCAGAGGGCGAGGGCGAAGAAGAGGGCCCTCGCAGGAAGGCAAAAGAGTACAGTGGGAAGAACCTCCCCAACGAGGGATGGAGACCAGGAGCCACAGCAACAAGAAACAAACCTAGTCGTTAATCTATCGACCAGGCAATTGACACAGACAGAAGATGACGTCCTCCAAAAAGGACTTGGTTTTGTCCCCACGCCAAGAGTTGACCCATTCATGCAGATCTGCGAATTACACCAATTTTTTCGCAAGATCCGCCTCAGATTTTTCTTCGAAGGAAAAACAAGGATAACCGAAATGGATTCAGGTCTTCGTAATCCTTCTACTTTCACCCCACATGCGGGAATGGTACCAAATGAAGTCCTGACCTATGAACAGGCAGTACTGAAGGAAGTGAAAACGATTCAAGGACGCCGAATTTTCAAAAACATCAGTAACAAAGAAAAACTGGCTCTTGAGTCACTGGCCAATGACCCGAGTATCACCATTAAGCAAGCTGACAAGGGTGGGGCCACTGTCATAATGAATACAACAGATTACGGCACTGAATGCCTACGACAGTTGGGGGATAGGAAATACTATACTCCTATTTCCAAAAACCCTACAGAACGCTTGAAAAAATCTATTACTAGCCTGATAGATTCAGCCGAAAGCCAAGGATGGCTGAGTGAGAATGAGGCCTCCTTTCTAATTAAGAAAGAACCTAAAACCCCCTACTTTTATGTTTTACCTAAAATCCATAAAGGGGTCACACCAGTACCAGGCCGTCCGATAGTATCAGGCATTGACTCCATCCTGGAGCCTCTTTCACAATTCTGCGACTATTTCTTGCAACCCTTGGTCAAAGATACCCCATCATACATACAGGACACAACTGATGTATTACGCCTACTTGACCAGATTCAAGGGTCTGATGACATCAACTTCCTCATTACCCTCGACGTTGTGGCCCTTTACACAAACATCCCCCAAGGGGCCACACTGGAGGTGATAGAGGATGTTTTGAATGCAACCCCTTGGGAGTCTCCCACCCCTCCATCCTTCATTACAGCATGTGCTACACTGGCACTAACTGAAAACTTTTTCGAGTTCAAGGGCAAACTCTATCACCAGACACAAGGTACTTCCATGGGGAGTACCTTTGCTCCTAGTGTAGCCTGTTTGTATATGGCTTCCTTTGAGGGGGAACACATCTTCTGTGACACCAATCCTTATCGCGATAACATCCGCCTATGGAAGCGTTTTATCGACGACATCCTCATCTTTTGGACAGGAGACAGCGTGAGCTACACTGAGTTTTTTACCTGGATTAATAACCTGAATCCCTACTTACAGTTCACTATAACAGCGTCTCCAACACAGATTGCCTTCCTTGATTTGACTATTAAGTTGACACAGGGTCACTTCTCAACAACCATGTACAGGAAGGCCACTGACCGTAATAGCCTGTTACACTTTCAGAGCCACCATCCTAGATCACTCAGAGAAAACTTGCCCTTTGGGCAATTTCTAAGAGTTAGGAGGAATTGCAGCACTTTAGATTCATACACAAGTGAATCAGCTATCCTGGCCCAGAACCTGAAAGCGAGGAACTACCCACAGAGGAGCATCACTCTGTCTAATAAACGTGCCCGTAACAACAATAGAGAAGGACTCCTTGAACACAGAACCGAGCCAAGTGTTTCTACAACACTAACCTGTGTCACTACCTTTACACCGGTTTCTACACAACTGACCCGCGTGTTAAAGAAACACTGGGATATCCTGAATACAGGAACTTTACACCTTGAAACACCACGCTTTGCATACAAGCGATCCAAGAACATTAAGGATATGCTCATACGCACAAGGCCTAAACCTGAGATCAAGTCCCTACAACGCACACTCTGGCAATTACCACCTGTGAAGGGACACCACCCCTGTGGCACGTGTAGTGCTTGCACCTTCACTTCAATACATAAGACAGTTACACTGAATAGCAATTTTGTTTGGGAATTGAGAACCCACACAAATTGTAACACACCAAACTGTATTTACCTACTTATCTGTCCTTGCGATCTCTACTACGTGGGGATGACAACACGCCCCATCAAACTGCGCATTTCTGAGCATCGCAGCAGTTTCCGGTGCCACAAAAATAACACCAAACTCTATGCTCATTTTCACGAGAAGGGACACTCACCGGACTCGGTGAAATGGCTTATTTTAGAAGCCAACCCCCTTCTTACTAAATCGAGCCTTTTCGCAAGGGAGCAGAGATGGATACACCGTTTATCCTCTGATACTGGGGGACTCAACGACGATATCCCGTGGAGCTCGATAAGAACCTGAGCAATTGTACACTATACCAGGAGCATGACCACAACCCCCCCCTGTTGGTTGAGACTTTAGTCCCAACAAGAGACTTTCACTACAGTATATTGGCATACATTCCCAGACAAGAAGATATATACCACATTCATTGCCCTCCGAGAGGTACCACCAATACTCACACTTAGTGCTTCATAATTAGCCATCAGTCTACTGGTTTTCCCAGCTAATACGCTACTGTGATTATGAAGTTAGTGATCAACCCTCCGTTTTAAGATGGCCGCCACATTTATTATCTTCACTGGTCGACTGACTGAGATCACACACCAATCCATGATGGCCGCCATTCTACCACAGTCCTACCTCTACCTCCACCCCCGCCCATAGTCACCTGACTTCGACTTCCTCTTTTTAAGCACACCTCCCTGAGGCACGAGTCACCTTCCGGACTCGGTGGAGAGGGTAGGTCAATACGGCGGACATGAGCGGCACGCAATGTAAGTAGATTTACGCTCTATCAAATTGCCGCTAACTTTAAGCTTCACCCTTTCAGGGACCTGCTTTCTCCTCTTATTCCCCGTAGTAGGTAACTTGGGAACGTCAGGCACACTTAGGTCCTCGACGGGTAACTGACGCTTCTCTTTTTTTGAATATACTCTCATTCATTCTAGTCGCATCGATCGGTCTCCTCCGGTGACCGTTTTTACTATCTTACGGCGACTTAGCTCCTCCCGCTTATCATGGGAGGGGTTTACAGGACATGCCCCTGGGCTTTTTCAACACCGGCCTGCACCCAAGCAATAATCCTCTGGATAGAATGACTGCGCGCACAGCTCAGACCACGTATAAACATGAAGGCTCTCCAGCAAACTGCTTTTCACGCAGTTTACTTTCCTTATTCACGGACAATAAGTCACAACACTTTATACCTATAAACTTGGAATTGTGGTGTTTCTTTATTTACTTATTTATGTATTTATCTATGTGATGCAATCGACACACTCTACAGGTTGACTGCCTTTATATCTCCATTGTCACCTCAATGTATATATATTCCCTACATCTAAAGGATATGCTTGCCATTACATTAATACATTAGACCACAACTGTACTGCCTTACTTAGTGCCTGCTCTTAATTAACTGTTGTTTTACCCATATCAATCTTTGGTCTCGTGCGCAGTTCTACTTTATGAGAGATTCTAGCTCCATGTACACCCACCGAGTACTGCTGCTGTCTAAACTATTACCGAATAGGGTAAGTCCATTCCCGCGTATTCCCTTCTGCATTTTTAAATCGTCCACACAGGTGAATAGCCACTTCTAGTTCACCTTTGGGACACATCACGTATGCATTTGTCTAGTTGCTAAAAATAAATTTTTTGGCTTTAGGAAACCACCACAGTTTTTATCTTTAGCATGGTTGAAGAGTCACCTATTGGCTATATTTCTCTGTACCAATGTGTCTATGATGTTCTACTCTAACTGGCATCATTTCCTTTACAGGTAATACCAGACACTGACAGGTACTTCAATAGTAGTCATCATCTAGTAGGACACGACACAGTTCAGAATACTGTTATTACTAGTTTTACTGTTTTGTAGATAGTGTTTTTTTCTTAGGTCCTGAAGAATCGCGAGTACACACACTCATAGCGAGAAACATGTTGACCATCTTTTAGTCCACTCACACATGAGACATTATACTCTGTTGAGTGCCACTTTTTCACGTTTTTAATCAGGGAAGAAGGCCCCAAGAATAAAATTGATTCCCAGCTGGCACTTTAACCCTGTTTTATATCACATAGTCACATCTACACCACTTAGGCCCCCTCACCCGCACTTCACCATACGGCTGTCGGATTGAAGATCTCCGACAAAGTGCCCCTTATTAAGGGAGCCCGTCGGGCATTGCACCGCCGGCCCGACGAGGAGCTAGCCCATATGATGAAGCATGACACCTGCAAGGGTGTGTGAGGGCATTATTATCCGACAAATGGATTACCAATTTCCAATACAAAGTGGATACAATTGGTTCTAGCCTTTCACCTGACTCTTCTTCCCTCTTTCCACTTTGAGGAACAGCGGAAACTACCTTTTTGAGCTTGTATACCCTAGGGGCATCTACTTCTGCTGGACCTCCCGCTCCCTTGAGAACGGAAAAAGCCCCATTGTGTCCCTCTTTTTTGGAATTCATGCTTTGCAAGTGTGGCCATACAATTAATAGCTGGGGCTTTCACTATTAATGGTGGAAGTTGCGGGGGGAATACCAATACTGACAAACGCTCTCCCGTCTCCTTACATAAGTGGGTTATGGGGTTTAGTAGGTTGCAGAGCTTGTTGAGTAGGGTCGTCTACAGCGCAATAAGCATATTGGTGGCCCCAGATGCCATTGTTAGAAGGATTTCGAGCTGCTTATAAGTGTAGCTCAGCGATTAAAGGAAAGCCTGATGTTAATAATTTAAACGTGTAAAAGAACTGCAACTGGTGGGGTAAGAGAAACGTCCAGTCTTATAGAAGTACTTACCTACACCTCCTTTCTACATGAGTAAACTGTCTTTTGAATACGGTTATTGCACCTACCTATTTGCATGCATCACATAGTGGAAAGAAGGGTTTTTACCTGGTTTGCCACGAGTGTTTTCTCTAGGGTCCATCGTTCCTCATATAATTGAACTGGCTCTATGCTAAGTGCTCCCACTTTAAATACCAATTACATTTGTGCAGCGTGTACAACAAAGGGTGCCATAAGTGTTCTAAATTGTAGAGTGGGGCCCGGTGGTTTAGAGGGACTATAGTGGCCTGTGTTTGACCTCAGGGCCACAGTTTCAGATCCATATGGGTCCATCCAGCCTTGTCTCATTCAGAGATGGATAAAATGAGTACCATTGGGTTGGGGAGCAATAACCGTCTCTTATTCAGCAACAAGAGATCTTGGACCTTTGCAAATACATCTTAGCTTAAATAACATTTGTGCACTAGAGTGCCAGCCAGTGGCATACGTGCACATGTTTCTATGCAGGAATGACTTAGATACTCGCCATGAGGCAATTTAATGGTAATACGGTGCGTGCAAGCTACATATTACATAGGCAATAATTTTATATGGTTGATCAAGTGAGGCAGCTACGACTAAATCTCACGCCGCCTGGTGCTAGAAGCCCACGTTCAGCCAGCGATCACACTTCCTACCTCTGAGAAACTCTCCGGTCTGTGCCTTAGCTGTATCCCATGGGATTACAAGCACAGTGATAGGATTAGATCCATCACTTTATCATGTTACTGTTATGCTTCAGAGAGAATGCGTTTTGACGCAAATACTGGAATTAGTTTTCCCGGATGGTTCTAATTACTTACACTTCCTACCTCTGAGAAACTCTCTGGTCTGTGCCTTAGCTGTATCCCATGGGATTACAAACACAGTGATAGGATTAGATCCATCACTTTATCATGTTACTGTTATGCTTCAGAGAGAATGCGTTTTGACGCAAATATTGGAATTAGTTTTCCCGGATGGTTCTAATTATTTAGCAGCACTACGCTCAGATTCTGGCATTCCATGAGCTGTAGTCATACAAGAAATTTTAACTGAGCACGTCCTTTAATACAACTGGTGCTATGCTAAGCACTCTCAGCGGACAGTCTGATGTTAATGCACTTGTGTAGGTTACAATTGAGTTTGTGCCGCTTTACAAAAATGAGAGTGAGAGATGCCGCCACATAGTATGTAATATCAGTACGTCCCATGCCTTGCTGTCACGCATTATTGAGTACTTAGGCACGCGTGTGCAGTTACACATACAAGTAAGTGACGGCCGAAAAGCTCCCAGACACCCATTGCAACGACACCTATAATTTAGAAACCCGTTAGGTCACAAGGAGGGTGCAGCAATATATGCTGGTGGTTGTCACATGGTACTGGGGCACCCATGTGCTCTACCTGTAGGTATGTATACTGCTAGGTTATGGTGTCATACAATAGCTCTGCACCCAGGTGCCAGCACACTGGTTCATGGGATATCGGTGTTGTGGCACTCGCTACGGGTCCGCCCTATATACCTGATCACGCATTAGAGGCCTATGGTTTGTCACGCGGTATCTCTGCACTCGGTTCTGCGATACACTGTACCTACCGCTCACGGCTTGTGCATTTATAGTGTGTGGGATGCCTCTGACATCTTGCATTCGTTTGGTGTCACACATTGTATCACACTGTATCTTGTACAAAACATTCATCATCTGTGTTTGATTTTCATTTATGTATGGCTGGATCCATGACGGTTACATGGGAGGCGCTCCACACCGCAATGACTGCAAGATGTGGGCAGGCAGGTGGACCGAAAGATCCAGGACGGGAGTGGCCTGTCACGCAGGAAGAGACAGCGACACCTCATCACAAAGAAGACACAACCACGACGAAAGTCGATTCTCTGGATGCCGAGTTGGAACGTCAGGCATGTGTTTTCGGCCATTTGTATGTCTCCCGTCTAAGTAACCCTTTTTTATTGCAGGGAATGGGGCAGCCCGTGCAAAGCGCTTAGGTTGCAGGGTCTCCTTTTTTGGGCACGGGGGGCTGCGTTCCAACAGGTTCAGGGAGCGGATAGGTCACATGCTTGCTTCCATTGGCACTCCCCCCGACGCTATCATTTTTACATCTTGGTGGTAACGACTTGGGGCACCTAAATAGGAGGATCCTGATTGACACAGTACTGTCAGAGTCAGCATGGCTGGCCGGCCGCTGCCCAGGTGCGGTTATTGTGTGGTCACACATGATATCAAGGTTTCAGTGGCGGGGAGGGGAATCAGTGAGGGCTCTCAAACACTCGGTTTAGGGGATCAATAATGAAATAGGCACGCGGTTTAGGGCCCTGAGATTACAAGTGATTGCTCATGGGTGCATAACAGGGGATGTCTCCTTATTCCTGGGCAACATTTTAGCTTGGCTGGGCCAATCTCAATGGTGAGTATGACCTTGGGTTTTGGGGGGGGCCTGACAGTCGGTCAACTATACCGGCCTTTTCGGTAAGGTCATCGGTTGGACAGACTAAATTTACTAATCTTTTGGGGGCGCCTTATTAAGTGGGGCGCCCATAGGGGAGGGACATGTGGCTCTCACCAGACTCCAGGGGCAGTTACAACCGGTTGGTTGCAACGGTGCGGGGCAAAAGGGGGGGTTACGCTTTCCATTGGCTGGTTGGCCACCCCGCACGCGGGCGTAAGTAAGCTGCGCTGTCTGCATGGCCCCTTTATCGAGTAAGTCTTGAACGTATGGGGGTTGCCTGGAAGGAAGTACTTCCGGGTCAGCTGGGCCCCCTGCGCATGCGCCTTCTGGTTGGGGGGCGCGGGACAAATTGGATTAAAGGGGGAGGGGCCAGCGTTTTTTGCCCCTTTATGGAGTAAGTCTTGAGCGTATGGGGGATGCCTGGAAGGAAGTACTTCCGGGTCAGCTGGGCCCCCTGCGCATGCGCACTCTGGTTGGGGGGCGCGGGACAATTTGGATTAAAAGGGGAGGGGCCAGCGTTTGACCTTGCCGTAGGCCCAAAGGAATACGCAGAAATGTGATCATCAATATGGTTAGACTAGGATAGGAACATTATGTATTAGAGTTTGGTTAACGCTAGGAATGAATTTAATGTACCGAATCCTGTCTTGTCATTTCTGCGTAATTGTATATTTGTTTGCAAATATGTGTGTTTTGTTAATAAATACGATCGGGGGTCTACGACCCCCTATTCCAAACAAATGTCTGAAAAGGTTTCTGTCACAGCAGAGGGGAGGAGGGGGCGGTAGGCCGTACTGAACCATAGAGGAAGGTGGGGCCGGCATCGGCCCCGCCGCCATTATGGGGGTCGGCCGTGCCCCCGTCTCTAGCCCGTCCCGGTGCTCCGCATTGGTCAGGGGCCGTGCCCCGGAAGTGATAAGATCACTTCCGGGTCATGGAAGGCTCCTCCACGCCCCGGAAGTGATCCGATCACTTCCGGGTGACCCCTTGCCCAGAACCAGTTCCAGCTGGTGGCTGGGCAACCCTTTAAAGCCGGGGGAGTGCGAAGTGCGGTCTCTTTGCACTCTGCTCCCCTCGGAAGCACACCCGTCGCGTGTGCCCCCTCCCTCGGGGGGTATCTAACCTAGGCCTGGGCCAAAATTCCGTTCCGTTCGCGGAAGTTGCGATATTTTGGCATTCTCGCGTTCCGCGGAAAGCGCGAAAATGTCAAAATTTCCGCATTCCGCAGCTTAGCGATAATTTTTTTCTTGCTCGCGCTGTAAAACAATACATTCTCGCGCGCGCGCGATCGCCTTACCTGAATCCCTGCGTTCTCCGACAAGTTTTCTTGACCCGGTCGCGTTCTCCACGAGATGTTGGATTTTGGTAGCCATTTTGCGCTGTCTCGCGAGAGTTCGCGGCCGCATTCAAGTCATTTTTCACGCGATCACGTCATTTGTCGCGCGATCAGGTCTTTCTTCTCGCGATCATGCACCGCGCGAGTATGAGAAGATTGAGATCTCGAACATGTCATTCTACATCGCGAGCCAGAGAATGAGGACGCGGGCACATGAAATCGAACGCGAACAGGAGAAAGAGACCGCGAACACGTCATATCCAACGCGACAGGGACAAAGAAGAGAACGCGATCATATCGTTTTCGACACGCCGGCGGAAGTAATGTGAAGCTGGAGAACTCAACAATGTAAAATTTACAATTTGGAGAGGAATATCGGCTCTAGCAGCATGAAACCATCTGCAAATACTGATTTTGGATGAAAAGAACTCCTTACATTCACATTTGGCTTTCCTTTTTTGTGCAAGGACTCCAGGAGTCATTTTTTTTTTACAAAGTGGAGAGAGGGAGGAAGTGACACAGATTCTCCAACTTCCTGTTCCTGTCCAGCAGGCTCCTCCCAGTGCTTTGTCCATCTCCTGCTCATTCTGCCTTTGGATTTGGAGCTGGAAAGATCTCTCTTTTTGTCTGCTGCATCATTGCAATTGGATTTCAGGATTTTTGGAATAGGATATTTTACAAGTAAGTGGTTGTTGTGTTTGATTGTGGGCATTGCAGTTGTTGTGTAACTACAATTTATTTTTGATAATTAATTATCATCATTCCTTTTTTTTTTTTTTTATTTATTTTAATTTTGTGGGTTGTAGTAGTAGGCCCGAGCTAGCCATGGGCATGGCCTCATGGGTGTGTGTGTGCATGATGAAGCAACTGTTCCTTTTGTTTTTTGAATATATTTCATTTTCAATCACATTTAGGGCATGGATGGCATTGGATTGAGTTGGGGAAGTGTGTTTTTTGGGGTGGCCTTGCTGATGTTGTTGGGCCTGGACATGTGGCTGGTGGCCATTTTGAGGCCTAGGCCTGCAAGCTTGCCTGGCCTTGTCTGCCAGCAGGCCTGCTTTCATCCACTGCTACCAGAGCAGGTAGCCACAGCTTTAGTAATCTACTGTGTTCTGTGTGTTCTGTTGATTTTAGACATCATTTTGGGCATGGATGGCATTGGATTGAGTTGGGGAAGTGTGTATTTTGGGGTGGCCTTGCTGATGTTGTTGGGGCTCGCCATGTGGCTGGTGGCCATTTTGAGGCCTAGGCCTGCAAGCTTGCCTGGCCTTGTCTGCCAGCAGGCCTGCTTTCATCCACTGCTACCAGAGCAGGTAGCCACAGCTTTAGTAATCTACTGTTTTCTGTGTGTTCTGTTGATTTTAGACATCATTTTGGGCATGGATGCCATTGGATTGAGTTGGGGAAGTGTGTATTTTGGGGTGGCCTTGCTGATGTTGTTGGGGCTCTCCATGTGGCTGGTGGCCATTTTGAGGCCTAGGCCTGCAAGCTTGCCTGGCCTTGTCTGCCAGCAGGCCTGCTTTCATCCACTGCTACCAGAGCAGGTAGCCACAGCTTTAGTAATCTACTGTTTTCTGTGTGTTCTGTTGATTTTAGACATCATTTTGGGCATGGATGGCATTGGATTGAGTTGGGGAAGTGTGTATTTTGGGGTGGCCTTGCTGATGTTGTTGGGGCTCGCCATGTGGCTGGTGGCCATTTTGAGGCCTAGGCCTGCAAGCTTGCCTGGCCTTGTCTGCCAGCAGGCCTGCTTTCATCCACTGCTACCAGAGCAGGTAGCCACAGCTTTAGTAATCTACTGTTTTCTGTGTGTTCTGTTGATTTTAGACATCATTTTGGGCATGGATGCCATTGGATTGAGTTGGGGAAGTGTGTATTTTGGGGTGGCCTTGCTGATGTTGTTGGGGCTCGCCATGTGGCTGGTGGCCATTTTGAGGCCTAGGCCTGCAAGCTTGCCTGGCCTTGTCTGCCAGCAGGCCTGCTTTCATCCACTGCTACCAGAGCAGGTAGCCACAGCTTTAGTAATCTACTGTTTTCTGTGTGTTCTGTTGATTTTAGACATCATTTTGGGCATGGATGGCATTGGATTGAGTTGGGGAAGTGTGTATTTTGGGGTGGCCTTGCTGATGTTGTTGGGGCTCGCCATGTGGCTGGTGGCCATTTTGAGGCCTAGGCCTGCAAGCTTGCCTGGCCTTGTCTGCCAGCAGGCCTGCTTTCATCCACTGCTACCAGAGCAGGTAGCCACAGCTTTAGTAATCTACTGTTTTCTGTGTGTTCTGTTGATTTTAGACATCATTTTGGGCATGGATGCCATTGGATTGAGTTGGGGAAGTGTGTATTTTGGGGTGGCCTTGCTGATGTTGTTGGGGCTCTCCATGTGGCTGGTGGCCATTTTGAGGCCTAGGCCTGCAAGCTTGCCTGGCCTTGTCTGCCAGCAGGCCTGCTTTCATCCACTGCTACCAGAGCAGGTAGCCACAGCTTTAGTAATCTACTGTTTTCTGTGTGTTCTGTTGATTTTAGACATCATTTTGGGCATGGATGGCATTGGATTGAGTTGGGGAAGTGTGTATTTTGGGGTGGCCTTGCTGATGTTGTTGGGGCTCGCCATGTGGCTGGTGGCCATTTTGAGGCCTAGGCCTGCAAGCTTGCCTGGCCTTGTCTGCCAGCAGGCCTGCTTTCATCCACTGCTACCAGAGCAGGTAGCCACAGCTTTAGTAATCTACTGTTTTCTGTGTGTTCTGTTGATTTTAGACATCATTTTGGGCATGGATGGCATTGGATTGAGTTGGGGAAGTGTGTATTTTGGGGTGGCCTTGCTGATGTTGTTGGGGCTCGCCATGTGGCTGGTGGCCATTTTGAGCCCTAGGCCTGCAAGCTTGCCTGGCCTTGTCTGCCAGCAGGCCTGCTTTCATCCACTGCTACCAGAGCAGGTAGCCACAGCTTTATTGATCAAGTGTTTTCTATGTGATCTGTTGAATTTTTAGACATCACCTTCCTGAGAGTGTAGTGTGGCTGTACACAGTACTAGTAGTATAACATAGCTCTAGTTAAAAAAAATTCATAAATGGCTAGACTATCTTTTGTTTGCACTAGTACAGTACTAAGTAACTGAACCACAAAAACAAATGCAACATTTCACTGATGTTCTTCTCCTGTCTTCTTTGCTTTTAGGTGCACAAAAGACAGAGTAGGAGGTGTCATCGGCATCACCTGGCTACCCGTTGTACTGCCAGCCAGACAGAAGTCCTGCTGCGCATCACGCCCACGTGTGACCAGAACTTGTTGTGCATCTGCCTCCTGCCTGACGTCGGAATAAGATGGCCCCAAAGAAAGGTACCAGGTCCAGTACCAAGAAAGTTGCTGGTGAGAAGAAGGAACAGAAAAAGGAAGTGCCATTAACCACGACTGGTGGTGTGCCGGCCAAGGTTTTTTTTGGCACCAAAGCGTTGTCCGGGAACCAAGCTGGGAGCAGCACAGTGGTCCAGCAACCCCACCAACCTAGGCCCAAGGGCTTTACTGTCGCAGAGGTAGCCAGTCTACTAACGGGCAGCGATGTTGAAGAAATGTCATTACCGCAAAGTAGTACACAATCAAGTTCAACGCAGGCGCAAACTCAGCAGATCAGTGTGCAGCCGCCGCAACAAGAACAGCAGCAGCAGCCGGCGCAACCAGAACAGCAGCAGCAGCCGGCGCAACCAGAACAGCAGCAGCAGCCGGCGCAACCAGAACAGCAGCAGCAGCCGGCGCAACCAGAACAGCAGCAGCAGCCGGCGCAACCAGAACAGCAGCAGCAGCCGGCGCAACCAGAACAGCAGCATCAGCCGGCGCAACCAGAACAGCAGCAGCCGCCGCAACTAGACCAGCAGCAGCAGCCGCCGCAACCAGAAAAGCAGCAGCAGCCGCCGCAACCAGAACAGCAGCAGCCGCCACAACAGCCCACCATAGTAGTTGTTGCTCCTGACGTAGGGGCATTTCAGGAAATCGAGCTTCCTGCAGACAAAGCGGAGCGAAGTCAAACCACTGTTTCAGAACATCTATTGTCTTCCAGACCACCAGCAAGGAAACGGAGGCTTAGTCCATCATCTTCTTCTTCAAGCCCCGCTTCTGATGATCGTGATGACACTTGGGTCCCACCAGCTCGGTCTGAGAGTGAAGTACGCCACAAGACATTGCTTCTGAAAAGGAAGGTCCCAGAAAAACTTAGAGTTATGGAGGTAGATGTAGAAGAGGGGGGTGATGATGTTGATGAAGACGAGCCAGTCATCACGCACATTACTCCCGCCCCAAAGGGATTGGAGACCGACATTCTAACCCTATCCAGAAAGGCTGCTACTGAGTGGGATGCAGCACGGATCTCACCAACACAGGTTACACCACCACTACCTCCAGCTGCCATATTTTCCAAGGCCCGGCAGGGACCTACATCCAGCTCAACCACCTCAGTAGGAAGTGGTAGTAAAAGTCACAGTGTAGGTGGACAGGGTCACATATTTTCAAGGACCCCCTCAAGTTCATCTGGTGTTGAAAGTGGCACATCCAGCAGTGCCAGAAAGTTCTCCTCCCCAGTTTGGGACTTCTTTTCTGTTAGCGCCAAGGAGGAGAACATTGCTATATGCGCAATTTGTCGGCAAGGTGTTCGGCGTGGTAAGCTTGGTACAAACTATGGTACCGGAGGACAAGCAAGTCATCTCAGAATACACCACACTATTGTGTGGGAGGATCACCTACTTAAGTTAAAAGAAAGTAGGAAAACTAAACCCTTTGAAGTTGGTCAGGAATCAGGGAGCAATATTATTGTGGTGGCAGGTGAAGAACAGGGAGGCATTTCTAGCCCTGTCTCCAGTAGTGCAGTCACTGCAGTGGTAACGCCCACATCCTCCTCAGTAACATCAGAGTGGCACCGCAGTAAGAGCCATACTCAGAGTGTGGGTGAGACACCAAGGCGACCGGCGGCGAGTACCTCAATGAGACAATCTGTGTCGTTGAGCCTTAGTGGGTTAATGGCACCACTAAGGAAAGTAAGCCAGCCTACCATTGACAGCATGTTTAGGTTGGAGGGGCAGTTCCAACGCAACCACCCAACGGCACGATTGTACAATGCGAAGCTGGCTAAAATGTTAGCGCTGGACCTTCTTCCTTTTTCATTTGTGGAAGGGGTGGGTTTCCTTGAATTTGTGTCTGCCATCTGCCCGAAATGGAAAGTTCCAAGCCGGTCCTATTTCGCAAGAATTGCTGTTCCGGCACTACATCATGATGTGCTGGAATTGGTTGGACAAGCTTTGCAGAAGAGTGCTGTGCACAATATCCACCTGACAACAGACATGTGGACCAGTTGCCAAGCCACAGATTACATGTGTATCACTGCACACTGGATCTCTTTTGTGGGGGTTAAAGATCAACTATCTGCACGAGGTGTTGTTGACACAGCTGCGATTTTTGAAGGTACTCGGAAACATGCAACTGTAGCCATGTTCGCCATGGAGAAATCTCATACGGCTGAAAACATTTTAGAAGAGTTTTGCACCAAGGTTTTGGAATGGCTGCAGCCCAGAGGGCTTGGTATTGGTTTTGTTGCCACAGACAATGGCAGTAATGTACTTAAGGCCATGGAACTTGGTTCCTATTTCAGGGTTCCGTGTTTGGCACACTGCATAAACATTATAGTGCAAGACTTTCTGAAAAAAGAACCCATAGTAAGCAATTTACTGTCCATCTGCCGAAGAATATGCACTCATTTCAGCCATTCTTTTAAAGCTCGGAAGCAGCTGAGGATCCTCCAACGTGAGCGTAGGGTGCCAGTCAAGGCACTCATCCAGGAGGTGGCAACACGTTGGAACTCAACGTATTACATGCTTGATCGTCTGTACGAACAGCACAGGTCACTCAATGATTATGTCTGGTACAGAAGCAGTGATGCTAGTGTTAAAGGCATGACCCTTCAGAGGGAGCAATGGACCCTAATTCAATGCCTGACTGAGATGCTGTCTCCTTTTGAGGTCTTCACACGTGAAGTCAGCAAGGAGGACTGTACAATGGGCCAAGCGATCCCATTGTTGCAAATGCTAGAGCATGAGCTGAATAATGTGTCTGAATCCTACAAAGGTGTAGAGGACAGAAGGCAAGCCCATGACTTGGTGGAGAGCTTATCCAGGCGCTTATCAGAAAATGTAAGGATACAAAATAAAATTTTGTCACAAGACCATTACATTTGTGCCACAATTCTGGATCCACGTGCAAAATTAGGACTATTCCTTTCTTTTTCCGACACTGATGTTGCCCGCTACAAAAGTTGTATAGCTGAAGCAGCCATCAAGTTTGAAAACGAAGGGCTGCTAATTAAAAGCCCGCCACATCAACCCACAACAAGTACTGATACTGAAGCAGGCCATGCAGAATCAAGTGCAACTTCGTCGGCTGAGGGCAGTGCGGTTGGCTCACAATCGCAACACTCACCATCACCATCGACTACAAAAACAATAACTGGATCATTCAGCCGAGTACAATCATTATCAGATTGGTATGTAAAGATGGGCCGTAAGCACAGTGCTGATGCACAGAAAAAACAGCACAAAAGCTTACCAGCAGCAACCCTGAACATTGAGCGGATGGTCCAGGCCTATCTGGACGACCCAACAGAGGTGTACGTTGATCAAAACCCAGTGCAGTATTGGTATAGGAAAAGGTCTGAATGGCCACAGCTCAGCAGGCTGGCAATAAGCTATCTGGCTTGCCCTGTCGCAAGTGTCTCTTCCGAACGTGTTTTCAGTGCTGCTGGTTCCATTGTAACCTTGAGAAGGACCAGTCTATCTCCCAAAAACGTGGAGAGGTTAACAATGATCAAAATGAATCAGCACTTCATACCACCGAATTACACAATGCATGAATCAACAGAGGAAGATGAGGACAGCGGCTCAGGTGACGGAAGTATTGTGTCAGATGATTACCTACTACTGGACGATCCCCCAGAGTTTGAGGACGAGCTATACTTCCCTGACAATTAGGCTCGCACTTACTGTCTTCCTCCCTTTTTTCCCCCTTTGTTTGTGTCTGTTGTTCCGGTTATAAACTTGTGAATCGCAACCAATGCATTATCACCGTCTTCTAATCTTCTAATTTAAGATACAAGTTTCAGGTGTCTGCCATTTGACACTACAGTCCTCAGAATCCAGCTCCTCCGCTCGATCATACTGCATCTCCTGGTCAATTCCATTTCCATGAATGATGATTGGATGATGGTAACAACAAATTCAAACTTTCCTCGTCCTTCCAAAACAAGTGGACCATGAATCTGATGACTTCTATAGCTATCCTCCTTCAGAGCCGAGAGAGACTGGCCATTAACTGAAAATAAGATGCAACAGGTAATGATTGATGCCATGCATTGTCCGCAGAAAAGCAGACTGAGTGATGTAGATTTTGTTGTGTGTGTTGCGCATGAATGAATTGATGTAATTGTGCACTGCCACTAATCAACTTTCTACAGAACACACTAGTAATTACTAATTTTCCTCTTCTGGCAAACAAGAAATGTGTACTTCTCCTGCATCTTGGTGATACATTGCTTTTAATTCAATACAGGAAGGGGACTCACTCAATCTGCTGCGCAATGCAAATGACTGTGACTTAAACAGCACCGTCCGTCATGATGATGGCGAAAGAGACGGCCCGTTAACTTAAGATGAGAAGTAACAGGTAATAAATGATGATAATTAATGGCATGCATTGGACACCTGACTCTGAGCTATTGATCTTTGTGTTTGCGTTGTTTGTTGTGCACAAAGTGAATGATGTCAAAGTGTACTAGTGTTAATCTATCTTTCTGTACACAATAAAGAATGACTCAAGTCAGTAATATTTATATTTCTACTCTTGTTGTGTTCTAAAAATTACACTTGTACTGCAGGCCGATCTTCAGTCAGTAGAAGTATCAGAGCTGATGATGAAGTCAGGAGGATGTTTCATGAGTGGCATAAAACGGAAAAGCCTAAAGGTAAACACGTGAACCACAACCACAGCACACCCAAATGTCTGTGTAGAAGTTGAATAGAGTGTAGCGGTGGGATGACTGCAGTGCATTGATTTTACTAACTTTAACTGTAAAATGCTATGTCTGGAATGGATAATGTGCTTTGCGTTTGTCCAACTCTTTGAGAGAAAAAAAAAAAGGACTCTAAAGTGTTAACGTAGGATGTGCTAATGGTAAGCACTGTGGGCCTGATCTCTCCTGTTACTGTTGAAGGTCTATGCTGGAAACAGACTACAGTAGAGATGATGCATATGCATACATGCCACCTCGGAAAGTGTTCTTGTTGCACTACACCATCACTTGTGCATTTGTTTTCACTTTCTTTCTGAATATCCCCTTTGGTTTTCAATCTAAAATTACAGGCCGGGCCTTGTCCAAAACTTTGTAAAACATTACAATGCATATTAATTACCTTACCAATCAATCACCTTTTTATTCCAGCCGGGCAGTGGCGAGTGGTGAGGCGACACACCCAAGATTGATGGACGAGAGGAGCAAGAGGGATGCCGAGATGCAAAAAACCAGTCCACATTTTTGACCAGGATAAGACAGTAACAGTATCCACTTTTCACTTCTTTTAAATAATTTGATTAATATCTTGTATACATTCTTTACAACAGTGTGTTCTTGGAGTTGTTATTATCAATCATCATTACGTTTGCTCTGTGTTTACGATTCTTCACTACCAATATTTAAAATTTCTATTTGCTATCTGTTAAAGTTTTAAGGCCGGAACAGAACAAGAAATAGAAGTGTATGTAATCCGGGTCTCATCATGCATGCATTTCCTTTTTTATACCTTAACATATGGAATGGATATGGTATGGTAGTCTTCAATGATTGTCGTTTGTTTGTCTATGTATGCATACTGTTTTTCTATGTCAAACCTTTCCCAAAATCCCCCTTCCCATCCAATCAACGGACCCTAACCCTCTTCCCCCGGGCTGTGTGACTTATTGTCGAGGTGTAACTAAATTAAATGTACACCAATACTTAATCACACACTTGCTGGGGCGGATGTGGTGAAAGCAACACTACTTCAATTTCAATGCAGAGTGATGATCTTCTTCTGCTTGCCCACCCATGAGTAGGATATTTCACAGGTTATTTTATTTAACAAAGGAACATATACCTCAGCATGAATTGCCGGCATTGATTTGATTTGTTTGTTGTCATTCCTCATATACAGCACTAACTGTTAGACTGTAGGCATAGCCAAGTCGACAAAACTATAGTTTGTAACTCTGTCTAGTAGGCTATCCTCATAATATCCAGCATTCATTTTTTTTGTCAAATATTTGAGCATATAATTGTTGCTCGGTAAATTCTGTGATGTACTTCATTCAACTACTCCTCTAACAGTCTCTCAAAGGCGATTGACTATCTCCTTTTCTTTTTTTGGAAATGCTGCTACCCTGCCAGTGTATACTACTACTATACTACCACCACCACCCCAATCATGGCATGTATGAAAAAGGAAACCATCTTCACCATGCAGCCAGTGCTGTGCCACAGTTGGACATAAACATCAAGCACCGGTAAGAGAGAAGTTTGGGGGAGGCAGAATCAATAATGGACATGTTGTCAATGATGTCAGTTTCAAACACCACTCCAAAGAATGCATAGTAGGACCAGTCAATGAGTGAGGTGTGTCGCATCTATCTGTTTGTGTCTTATACAGTCAGCAAATTATTGAAATCAAACACACGCTATGGGCGGCCATGCACCAGCAAAGAAACAGTGTGATGTAAAACAGTTACCCCACCTACAAAACATTAACAACATTGCATGTAACATAGAAAAATATATTTAATTGACCCTAACAAATAAACTAAACCCACAAAAGCTGACCCACCCCCCTCCCTAACCCCAACGACTGTCCATAGAAATAGAGAACGCCCAAACGAGTGAGGAAACAAACAGGAATTAAAAAAGGGGCAGTGACAGGGACTAACTGGTGGGGCGGGACTGGAGGAGGACACGAATCTGGTCCTCTAAATGGGCGACGCGGCGTCTAAGGCCGCGGCAGTTGCAACCACAGTGGGGGGGGCACCGGAGATGGCACGGTGGCGGCGGGCAGCCGCCAGACGGTGGCGCCGTACCGCTGGAGGGCGGTGGCTGGGGCCCGGGGCACTGGAGGAGGCTTCAATTGCTGCTGCACTCTCCTCCTCCTCCTCGGCTAGGACCACCAGCCGCCGGTATTCCTGCTGGATTGCCTCCAGCTTCCGGCGCCGTGCCTTGGCGGCCAACTCCTTCCGGTTGATTTTCGGAGTAGCTGTGTATCAAAAAGAAAAAAACAAGACAATTGTAAAATATAGTCTTAATAAAACAGTAGGACAAGGTAATTATTTATACACATAGTGGCATGGTAGAGTAGCACTATAAAATAAAGCACAGTAGTACATAACATTTTAAATGTCGCCCGTCCTTCTTCCTTCCACCTGTCTTACACTTTTTAGTTGAACAGTGCACCAGGTGCTCTTCTCCATAAAACTTTCAAAGCGGAGTTGAAATCAGATAGATGAGGCCATTGGTTACTCAATACTCTGGCTCCTAGTCCTATACCAATTAAAGGGAATTCTAGTCTTCTAGTTCACTCTTCAAACGTCCCCAAGAACTCATACTTACTTACGACATCGGATAGCGGGCGGACTTTGTCCGCCCGCCATCCGACTGCTAAAAAGGGTGGGGGTCCCGTGGGGACAATTAATTAGGATGATGCGCCCGGCACAGTGGCGGGCGCACCCTGTTATTTTAAATTTAAATTCTGGTTGGCTTTGCTGAAAGCAATGCTAAAATGTTGTGGTGCTTTTCCAAGCACAACATGACGGGCCTCGCACGGAGCCTGTCACGTTTTGCTTTGAAAGTCGGGGGGTACCATAGCATCGGTAGGAACCCTCCATGGGGGCCCCCAAGCATACTCTGCAATGTGTGCATGCCTTTCCGTGGCGGACGGTAATGCCGCCACGCAAAGGCATTCCAAAATGCAGATTATATGGCTGCCGGTGTGGTGAGAGAGACACCACCGCCATATTGAACCCTTTTCCGCCTAGACATGTCTGAATATTTTCTACAGGGATGGCGGGAGGTTTGCCCCTGCTGTGACGGCAGTGAATTCCAGCCAGCCCGGCGGGGGCAATACGCCCACCATCCTAATGGGGCCCTAATTCACAACTTTACAGTATACATATACATACAGTACACCTTTGCAGTGAGTGTGCTGTCAAGTTCAACAATAGTTAAAGATTATGAATCTAACTTACCACCGCCTGCCACTGGTGCTGCCACTCCCCCTCCGTTGCTATCTGCAACTGCCGCATCCTCGCCCTCTGCGTCGCCTTCGCTGGCCCCAGCAATGGTGGTCGGTAGTGCGCCTAGAAAACATTACACATTTATTAGGCAACATATACACCTCCCCCCTATTGATCAGTAGCAAGGTTGAAAAATGAGTTAATACTAACATAAATCACTAGTACAAATCAGGTAGTAGTAGAGTAGACACTAAGTTATATGATCATTGTAGCATTTGCTTGATTAGCCCTAGCCATGCACATGTGACGTTACCTTTACCTTGCAGCTTCTTAAGACACCTTTGAGCCCACATGACCTGCCTCACACTGCTACTGTCTAGTCTACGCGCTGCGTACAGGCGGTCAACAAACATTAACAAGCCACTTTTTTAGGAAGAACTGGTGTACTACTGTTACTGTTAGTCCATATTGCTTATCCATAGATGCTACACTTTTTGGCACGGCTGAGAAATGCTTGCAAGTTGCAATATACTAACGCACACCATTTCCTTTTTTCGCATTACAGACGCAAGATTCGCTTCTACGAACCAGAGCTTCTGAACGATGCACCAACTACCAGTACTAGGTTCTTCTGAGGTGAGGGGTCCCTTCACTCACATCTTCATTTATAAATGTATATAAACTAAATTGCTATGGGATGGTGGTGCTGCCTTCCACCACTTCAGTTATCATGATTTAATTCCCAACTGTATTAGTGTAACAATGTATTTTGTTTTAATGTTATTGATTTGCCGGTTGGTGCTGCTAAGATAACAGTGTACAGACCTTCTCAAATTGAAATAAAAATTTTAAACTTACATAGACTTTGTGGTATTTGGTGTGGAGTGGACTAACTTACACGATTGAGCAAATTAAAGTAAGGGTGTGCATGTGAATTGCTTCCACGACAGAGGTTGGGTGTGTTAATGTTCTGGGTTGTCTACTTGTTGGTTGTCTTGGGGGGAGGGTTCCGAGACCTAATAGGTATGACAAGACAGTACTATAGTCAAGCAGTGGAATTGTGGTGGGTGCGGAATTTCTGATTGAGGTGTGCAAGGAAGGTCCAACCTACCATCACCAACATCCTATTTTCTGGTGCAAATGTATGTGCAAGATCCCTACAACAGTTGTATGTCCTATAGGGTATCATATCAAAATATTAAGAAATCTGGTAGGGCTGTTGCTGTGAATTTTCAAAGCCTAAACATCAACAAGAGTAAAAAGTAGTACAAGACAACGACCCAACGGATTGTACGAGCTACTGGTGAATATGAGTTTTATATTACAACCTTTCACAAAGAGTGGCACTGGGCAAGACTAGCTACTACAGTACAGACAGACAGACTGATAGTATGTAGTAGTACTCAGTCATCATAGCGGAGGCAGGGATAAGCTTTTTGAAACCGTACAGATCGAAGGATAATTGGTGGTAAAAAATAGCATTTGGAAACACACTATAGTTCGGGAGAAATGGGGCAGTAAAAGTTATGGAATAAGAAATATTATTAAAAACAAGAAGACTTACTGGGGCCAGCAGAGGAGCCCTCAGCGGTGTCCTCCTCGTGGTGTTCCTGTCCCGCCGACTGCCCAGTCCCTGCCCGTCTGCCCCTGGGTGCTGATGAACAGGAAAGATATAAGAAAGACAAACATTGATGGATGGTGTCAACTTAAGCAAATACAATTTTTTTCAACAACGGTCAAAAAACACTTATGTAAACAATTGCAATGACTACATTGACCGATCTCATCTGGTCAACATGTAATATCGGGGGATTCGCAGTTCGACTACTTAAGTTACTATTTATCAACAGTAATCCATTCTTCCATTCTGATTCCAGAAAACTAAGTTACAAGTAAGCCTAAGTATTAGTACAACCTACCACCCAACCTAGCCCACCTATTCCAGGCATGCCAATTGTACATTAAGTATGCATTTCGACTGTATTCCTCAACAATGTGTATGATCCAATCATGGAGGACACATTAACATGACTACATTTTTTGTATATACACAATTTTGGTTTGATTGATGCTCATCTGCTACTGCTAAGTAACTGCAAAGCCTACCTCCACTCATTGAACAAACTAGAAAGGTTCTAAAGACGGGCGTACTAGCAGCACGTCACGTAACTGAGTGAGGGGGCATCACGCATACCACTAACCAATTAGAAGCTCATACAAAGTACCTAAACCTATGTATCAATCCGCCCCTATCTATTAGTGACAGGACAAAGTAAGGAGTGGACATGAGTCACTGTAGCATTACGTAACTTAATTTCTCTAAAATTAACTCGTAAAGAATCACGCTAAGCAAGCGCAAACGCAAAGCTGCAAACAAGTAAGATTAGTAGTAGCGCAGAAGAGCACCTGTGTCATAATCACAGAAGACTTTTAAACATTATTAACCTGGAATGTATTGCAAGCAGCAACATTCTATCTGGTTGGAAGGAAAAAAAGATATTCGCAATATATAACATAGAGCAGAAGAACAGACACAAAGTTGTAATAATTAAATAGGTACTCACCAAGCCCCGGGACCTCCACTCCTAGCAGGTCCAGCAGGTCCTGCTCACGGTCCAGGATGTCGGACCACCGGTGCGTCAGCTGTGCCTGGGTGCGCCGGACCCCAGAGATGCGAGACACTGCCCGGCGCACCTTCCCCCACCGCTGCCGACGCTCCCGGAGGCCGTACCCGGACCCAGGCCTGCCACCTGCTGCCAGGGTTGAGGGGAGGTGGCGCTGCACAAAGAAAATTAGTGCAGCCAACTCCGCCTCCCCAAATAAGGCCCGTGCATGCACCCCTTGTGGGCGCCGCCTTCCGCAAGGAAGGCGGTCGTGGCTCTGGCTGCGCCGGCGAACAGCCCTGCCCTTGGACATGGTTCTGGGGACGGGGCGGGAAAGAAAAGGTAAAATAAATAAAGGAGTAAAGGAAATAAATAGCAGGCAATACAAAGAGAAAAAGTAGCTAAAAAACAAAAAAAAAGGTACACAAAAACCAAAAATATAGAGGCAGGAAAATAGTTAGAGAAATAATAAGTAATAAAGATCCGAAAAAAGTGGCTATAAACAAAGGATTGAAAAGATTTAGGGAGGATTGAAAATCAGGCCCCAGAACCATGCAATAGAGTGGAAAACAAGATGGCCGCGCCCGTTGCGACCACGTGCGCAAGTTCGCGCGATATTTTCTCCCTGAGCAAGCAAAAAGCAACGCGATCAAGTAAAAGCGATCGCGAACAGGAAATATCGACCGCGAACATGCATTGCGCGACCCGGAACAGGAAGTAAACAACGCCAGAGGGCGGGACAAGTGAAAACAAGATGGCCGCGCCCGTGAGCGACCGCATGGGTAAGTTGGCGACCCGCGAACACGCAAAAAATACCGCGAACAGGCGGCAAAAAACTTCCGCATCTTCGCGATATTTCCGGCGTGTTTGCGGAGATTTTCTGCAATCTCGCGATAATTTGCGGAGGTTAATTCCGCAAATTCCGCCCACCCCTAATCTAACCTTCTTTCCCCACCCACCATCCCTGAGATAGATGTTTTGTTGAAGCAAAGTATGGTTAATGTGTTTTTTCCACAGGGTGTCAATTATGAGGAAAAGTCAAATATAGTGAATGTAAATGCCTTTTTTGTCGTGTTTTTAGGCGGTATTTCGAGTCAGGCGGTAAGGTCATCGGTTGGACAGACTAAATTTACTAATCTTTTGGGGGCGCCTTATTAAGTGGGGCGCCCATAGGGGAGGGACATGTGGCTCTCACCAGACTCCAGGGGCAGTTACAACCGGTTGGTTGCAACGGTGCGGGGCCAAAGGGGGGGTTACGCTTTCCATTGGCTGGTTGGCCACCCCGCACGCGGGCGTAAGTAAGCTGCGCTGTCTGCATGGCCCCTTTATGGAGTAAGTCTTGAACGTATGGGGGTTGCCTGGAAGGAAGTACTTCCGGGTCAGCTGGGCCCCCTGCGCATGCGCCCTCTGGTTGGGGGGCGCGGGACAAATTGGATTAAAGGGGGAGGGGCCAGCATTTTTTGCCCCTTTATGGAGTAAGTCTTGAGCGTATGGGGGTTGCCTGGAAGGAAGTACTTCCGGGTCAGCTGGGCCCCCTGCGCATGCGCACTCTGGTTGGGGGGCGCGGGACAATTTGGATTAAAAGGGGGGGGGCCAGCGTTTGACCTTGCCGTAGGCCCAAAGGAATACGCAGAAATGTGATCATCAATATGGTTAGACTAGGATAGGAACATTATGTATTAGAGTTTGGTTAAAGGTAGGAATGAATTTAATGTACCGAATCCTGTCTTGTCATTTCTGCGTAATTGTATATTTGTTTGCAAATATGTGTGTTTTGTTAATAAATACGATCGGGGGTCTACGACCCCCTATTCCAAACAAATGTCTGAAAAGGTTTCTGTCACAGCAGAGGGGAGGAGGGGGCGGTAGGCCGTACTGAACCATATTCTCCAAGAAGCTGTACCACCACATTTTCGTCTGAACACCACAAATCCACGAACATTGTTTCAGGATCAGACTGTCCCTGATAAGGCTCATTACGATTTAAGACCCAGACTGAAGACGAAAACTTGAGATTCTCTCTTCTATGTAGTTTCTATCCCGGTTGCAGGGTCACGGTAGGAGTCTTGGTTGTGACCTGAGTAGTGGCAATAGGCCTGCAGGACTTGCAGTGTCATAGGATGGCAGACAATCGTGACCAAGTGATTAAGGAAGATTGCCGTGAGCATCCATTTAGAAGATGGAAACTACATTAGGCGAAAGAGAGAGAAAGAGCAAAATGAAAGACAATCATTGTAAAATAATATACAGTCGTTGTGGTATAACTCTATGTGTTTTTATATTATTATGTATTTTATTGGCGTGTAAAGGTTGGATTGTTTATGCTATGCAGCAAAAAGTTGTCCCTTCTTCTATCACTGTGTCTTCTTATTCTACTATCTCTCCGCATCTATTTCATACACTTCCTCAGCATGAACTCGTTAGAAGAACCGAATATTACAATAATTTATTTATCCAGTTATTGCACCAACACCAATTAGTAATTAATACAACTGATTGTTGGGTGTGTGGACTAATGCCTCATACCACAGAAAAAGGGATGCCATATTTAGTCCTCCCGTTCTCTTATAAAGGTTCTGCTTGGGCTTATTTTGTAATTTTCTCTAACGCCTATCAAAGCCAATTTAAACGACCTGTCAGTTCTTATATTGGTGGACCAGATTTCAGTCATAGTTCATTGATAAAGGGAATGGTAGCTATGGCTAAAATCATGGAAAATAGTCAAATTTCTGTTGATGAGAGAAAAGCATATACTAATTGGAACGTCACTCATTATATCACTAGCCTTAGTGATAAGGTTAAACAGGGAAAATCTCCACCAATTTGGACTGTACCTCATCAAGGCAATTTCTGTTTGCAAATAAATGGCCAAACTACTGACACCGAACAGAGAAAAGGCTTTTGTTCCCATACTTACATCCACTCATCTCACAATTCACCGCCGTTAGTGCCATCTCAGGGCACGTATTTCATCTGTCACGATAGAGCCTATACGTGGTTGCCGACTGGTTTTTCTGGAACTTGCTATATAGCTTTTCTTCTTCCCCCTACATACACTGCTTCTTCAAATTTTCATAAAAACAGATACGGCAGAGGAATTATTGATTCCAAAGACACAGCAGGACAAGAGGGAGGAGACTTCCTGAAAGGATTTCTTCCTTTTTGGGGTCCTATGGCAAACAGCAGGAATATGAGACAACTGGTTCGTGTTGTAGAGACTACCATAGACATCACTGTAGGAGCTTTGAGTAATATTACAGCGGAACTACAGGCGGATCGTCTTATGACTTTACAGAACCGAGTTGCCTTAGATGTTATTCTTGCAGATCGTGGTGGAGTCTGTAAATTGATCAAATCAAGTTGCTGTATTCATATACCTGATGATGCTCCGACAGTATACCAGGCCATCTCTAAATTACATATAATCTCCGAGTCGATTCATCAAGACGAAGGAGATTGGTCATTATTGGGATGGTTTTGGGGACTACTGTCCAAATGGGGTTGGAAAGTGCTAACATTCCTTGGTATGGTTTTAGCCATCGTTGTTGTCTTTGTATGCACTATGCTCCCGTCATCTGCGACCTTTGTGCTACTGTGTGCATCCCAAAACCTAAGACACAAAGAACAGAGAATATTAGAATGATGTTACAGCAACAACTCGATGACCTCATGGCCATCGACATCGACTCAGATTAACGTGAGTCTGTGTATCTTGCCTGAGTTCTGGCAAAAGGAGGGTCTGAGGACATTCGATTTTCGATCACGATCGTATTGAGCCTCCATTTTGTGTTGCCCGCACTCAGGCAGCGCGACGAACGAAGTCATTTCTGCTTTTCCTGCAGTATCGTGTCAAAATAGCCTTCTGCCTCTGTTTACAAAGCTGGTGTTAGAGACTGGCCGAGTACACTAATCCCTGTCTGGTTTTTCTAATCCCTGTTTTAACTATCTGTTGGTTCACACTATTCTCTCCTGACTTTATCTTATCTTCTGGCCTTCGCTGTCCTCTGCTCGTATTCTCTCGTTTCACAACTGTCCTCCAAAACACACGAACCTATCTCGCCACCTGCAAGTCAGTTACAGACACGTTAATACCTTAACCTGTGGGAGGGGTGGCAAACACAGTTGGAGGAGAGACTTCTTCGGGTTACTCGATACTTTTGTTTTCCAATTCTTTCAATTGGCTTTGACTTACTTTCAGACTATTCCTATTGGTCTTTCATGTATGTTTTAGGTGTGTCCTTCGTTAATGTATATGTCACCTATGTACTATAAAAGATTGTGCGCCACGGAGTGAAGTGGCAGTCTCCTGAGAACATACCGTGTGTACTTCTAGGACAACTGTACCAGCTGCAGCTAATAAAATCTGATCTTTTACGCCGACAGAGTGTCCCCGTGTCTCTGTTAGCTGAAGCAGGAGAACCCAGGAGATTAAGGCGTACCCTGCGCTGCCAGGCCCATAAGGTTTCTGGTTCTTCAGGGGTCAGATTTAGCATTCCTAATCCAGCCTGAGCAACAGTTGGGATAGTGTTGAACTTTCGAGAGGAGATATTTACTGTTGCCATTCCAAAGTAAGCAACAGTAGGGAAAGTGTTGAAGACTGGAAAATTAAACTTACTATTGCTCCCCTAATTTAGAAAATATATATACTTTAAAAAATAGACATAAAATATATTTTTAACATGTATAAAAAATAATATTTTTTAAATGACAAAATGTCGAAAAATAGTTTCAAAAAGGATATTGAAATCAATGAATATACTATTTATTACAATCAAGCAAATAATTTAAATAATTAATAGTCAAAATATTCTGTTAACAATTAGAACAAATAGGAACCAATTCGTTTAAAACTATGTATCAAATAAGTTTCCATTAAAATAGGTAACATAATTAATAGTCAAAATTAAGAAATTAGAAATAGAAGATAAACATTTAAAAATAAATAATAAACGCCTCACCATATTTCCTTACAAACCCAACAACCCTTCAATGCGTAACTTTTAAAAAATTACACATGTAATATATTATCAAAAAAGAGAATTAAATTATTCAGAAAATAGGCACACTTAACATTACATTAATAATAACTAACAAAACAAAAACTAATAAAACACAACAAAATAATTCAAAACAATATTATGTACAGCTACATTCATTAAACAGCATAAAGAACCTAAAAAACAAAATTCTTAACTGCTATATTCTGTCTCACAATATTTTTGACATCACTATATTTTTGACACAATATGTGTGTCAAAAAATATTTTGAAACCATATTTTGACAATACACCAGGTTAAGATTGTATCTGGTTCCTGAAAGGTGGGTCTAGAGAGCACTAAATAATATAAGATCTGCTGAAGCATAGCCAAATGTCCCATCACTGAAAGAGCGAGTGCCTTCCAAATCCCCCACACTCCATCTAATTGAGGTAAGTACCCTGCTGAGGATGTCCTTTTTGTGTCATATTTGTACCCCATTTACCTGAAAGTGCCCGGTCAAAATCCACACTGTCACAGTGGGGGGATTCACATAATATGCTACCCAGAGAGGAAACACACATGTTCTGGCCCAGTTCACTTCTAAACCAGACATTTGTACAAAGTCTTCTAGAGTATGGGCTATCGTATATATCTCTGGATCACTATTTTGCTTTAACAGTAGTAAGTCATCAGCGTAAAGTGAACTCTTATGGCCTCTGTCATGAGCTGGACATCCTGGATGGTCTGCTGCAGCTAATCAGTTCTGCCAGGGCTTCAAAAAGCCAGAATAAATACCTCAGGGCTCAGTGGACATTCTTGTCTTCTGCCCCTGCATATATGGAACAAAGGTGATGACCATTGCCCCATTCTAAACCTGGAAGTAGGAGTAGTATATAATAGTTGGATCCATTTTGTCATGCTGTCACCCTGTGCCATTCTACGCAAGGCTGTTAGGAGGAAATTCCACTGCAAGGAATCAAAAGCCTTCTCCATGTTTAATGAAATAGTCAAAGGATGGATTAGATCAGTAGGAGGCTTTGTTCATAAGTTTGTATAAACCTCTTATGTTTAAGGCAGTGCTGCATCACAGTCTGGATGGATCAGTATGAGAAGCAAACCAGTGCAGTCTCCTATCTATTTATTTGCTAAGCATTTTATCATCATAGTTTAATATGAAGGGGGCCATATAAAAATGTTTTATCTGTGGGACATCATTAAAGTCCACGGAGAGGTACTATCATGGTCTCAAGGTTGATGGAGGAAGACAACTTTCTTCTAGTGCCACTGTATACACTTTAACAACTTAGGGCCTGATTACAACTATGGCGCAGTTGCCCGGGTTCCGCTGTTACAGCTGCGCCAAATTAGCTCAAGGACGTCCGCCTTATTTTGAGTTGAACACATGTGTGGTGGATGGTCCATTGCCTTTCCCATAGCTGTGCCTGGAAAACGGGCACTGCAATGGGAACGGCAAAACAAATGTCAGCACAGCATGGACGGTGACGTCCATGCCCTGCTGGAACTTTTGGGGAATACACAAAATGTGCCCCCCTGAATGTATCCCTGTGGCGGGGGGAATGGGTGCCCTGTAGGGCCTCCTCTGTTCATGCGCCGCCAGCCTTTTCATGGCGGGGCACTTAATGAAATGGCTATTAGTGCAGAAACTTGTAATATGCTCAGCTGGACTGGCCCAGTCCCGCTGAGCATTTTACATTGTGGCACAGCTTCGCCACCACCAGGGAACAACTGTTCCACCGGTATGACTTTGAAAATCATAATCCGGCTGACCGCTACTGCTGCTCCACCGTGAGTGCGGTAGTCGGAAGACTGCCGCACTCATAATCAGACCCTTAGAAACTATTAAATCTGCATATGTTTGGTAGTATTTGATCAGGGGACCGTTCGATCAAAATGTCTTCCCAGGTAGAGCAGCAGAACATATGGCCAGGTATTGCTGAGTCCCCTCCCCATAAATACCCCTCCATTCTCCCCCAAGGCATAAATTCACTTCAATACTATGCCTTGGGTTAGGGATCGTAAAACCCTGGCTGTATTTCATTAAAACATAACAAACATATTAGAATGTAATATGTGCACTATTTACAATACGCAGAAAAAGAACCGTCCTTCAGATCACTACATTGATACATATACCTGAATATGTTCATCATTGAAGCTGGCAAGCCTTAACATGTTATTAATACATAGCCATTCCTGACATAAACTAAAAATAATATACATTTATTGCTTTTTCTGCGTATCCCGAAATGAGCCTAAGGGCAAAGGTCATGACTGGTCCTTCAACATTGTAGGTCCCACCCTCCTACCTGAGTGACTTTGCACAGGAGGCCCAGTTCTCCAGAAGATTTTTTTCCCCTGGATACTCCCTTACACCCTCAATATTAACTCCCAGGGGCTGTGTTGTTATGGCGACTTTTTGTGCCCATGTGCGGGGGTTGGCCCAAAAGCCTACCGGAAGCGGAAGCAGAACTTCCCCTCCCCCTCACCTTCAAACCTACAGGCTCTAACCGCCCCCTGGGTTTCCATGAGAGACCACTGTACCCCCCAGGCGTCCCCATTGACAATGGGTATGCCAACTAAGGACCGTAAAAAATTCCCACCAATCATGACCTTACCGCAGAACAAGGATACTTTACATAAAATAAGACAATGATGCCCCACTGTAAGAAAAATTATCTACACAGCAATACCTATGAAACAGATTTGGAGCAAACAACCCGGACAATCTGCAAAGAAAAACACAAATAAAAACATTGCACAAATGAAAATCTGCTGCCTCAGGGGACGGTGGATGGGGAAAAAAGAGATGGAAAAGTCTCTGCCTCGATGGAGGGCCTTGCACGAGACTGTTGCTTTGGAGCGTCGAAGGGAAAGACCATCCCACCGCTCCACAACCCCTTTTAAATCCCTCCCCAAGGGAAAACCAGCCAAATTCTGCTTCCGGCTGCCTGACTTCTTTGCAGCGCCCGGAAGCCCTTTAGTTGCTTTCGGATTAACAAATCCCAATGCCAATCGATGCACAAGGCGGTGAGGGTGCCGGCCGCTTCATAATTGTGCGCAACCACCCGCCCCGCCTTGCTAACCAAAGGGGACCGGCACCACCTTCATAAGCGTAGTGTGCCTGAGTCACTGTTTTTCGCCTTGGCAGTTGATGTGACTGTAGTGCCAATGACATGCTGCATAGAAGACATCGAAACTGATATACAGATGCTATAAATATACCAAAAGTACATTGACATGTATTGCCTCTGTGCTATCAAAAGCGGGCGCCCCAATTTGTGAATGTCAACCACTTTCCTATTTGTTACCCATGCCTGTGTTTGTCCCACTCGAACCCTTATGTGATGATATTTGTATCTTGTTCATTGTGTTGTCTCTTGGCGTCTGTCATCCATAATTTTTCAGGTGATAAAACATTAAAAGCAGCAGCTGAAGCCAAAGTCTCATAAGGTGCTATTATAAGCCACGGTCTGTGACACCGTTTTAGACTGAGTGGTATCATATAAAGTGCAGGGGCCATACTTGTGGTATGTTACCACTTTTGGCAATGGTAGGTGGTTGTTTTTCACTGGCACTTTCCTGGAAGGTGCTGCTTTCAACTGGAAACAAGGCAACCTTAGTTAGAGACTGGACAAGGGGCACCGAAGACAGGCAGGCAATGGAGACAGGTTTGGGCTAGATCAGACTGGTCAGGTAGAGAGGCCAACGGTGGTCACGGTTAGAATTTTGCCTGGGCTGTCGTCAGGGGCAGCAGGACAGGTTAAATAATGGGCAAGGTTACCTGAGTACACATCGCTGCCTGGTTGCCCCTGGTGACTGCTAAGGCGGCCCCTGCCATTTCAAGCACCAGAGTTCTTTTTTTCCTCACTCTCCCATCCCTGTATTAAGTGCACTTGATGGGTGCACTTAATACAGTGATCATCAGGGTAGTGGGTAGGAGCAGGAGAGGAGTCTTGTTTAGCCACAAAAGAGATAGACAACCTGGGCATCAGGAATATAAGTGTAGGCAAATTCAAGATGGGATTGTATTTTCAAGCCAATAGCTTGTGCCGGGGCAGGAGTACTATGGTGTCTAGTGTGGAAGGTTGGGGATGCCCGCTACAGTGATTGTCCATAGCCAGCCAGAGTACTCCATTACATGGCCCTGGAGATACTGGGGGATGGGGGCTGCACCAGGGGACCAAGGTATAGCCTGGTTGCCAAGGCCCATTTCCGATTGGGTGCCAGGGGGAAGCCCTCTATTGGGTGGCTCTAGCATGGTTGTTTGAGGGACCAGCTGTTATGCTGGCCCAAGCTCCCTCTGGTTTGAAGAGACTCATGAGTTTGCCTTACAGAGGAGGACTTATGGAGGGACCAGCGTGGTTTTTGTCTTGTGTCCAAGTCAATTGAATCAGTCAATGACACAGGGGCCTGACGGCTGGTCAACCATGACTCCTTTGGGGTATTTGCTAGGAAATTTAATGTATTAGCTATGCAGTATTTGCTAGGAAATGTTATGGATTAGGTATGTCCATGTGATCACAATGCTGCACTGTACATATTGTAACTTTATATGAAAACTAAAAAATGTGTTGTGTTTATGAGATATAATAAATCCTTCCAGAGAATGGTATATTCTCTAATGCACTAATGTTGGCTTGCATTGGGTCTTTCTGCAGAATCAGCTATGTATATGAGTGTGTAAATGTCTGTCTGGTTTGAGATATGACCGGTCTCGCTGTGGTCCCCCACCTGTGCAAAGGAACTACATAGCACAACAGAAAAAAATAAAAACAAAAACAGCCTAACACAAGAAAATTGCCTTGTTGAACTTGTGTAATGTTATGTAGAGTTTCCTTTAGTATATTAATGCATTTTGTTGTGTCTGTGGGCTCCTGTGCTATAGTTGTGAAGTTGTGGCACTGTGTTGCATTGTGTTTTGATATGTTGTAGTGTGGTGGTTGTATTATACATTTTATGTTGGTGTATTGTGATGTTGGGTTAGCGTGTTGGGTTACTTTGTTGTGTTCTTGTCACTGCGTTGTATTTTGTTGGTGTGATGTTTAATTTTGCTGGTGTGTTGTATTGCCTGGCTATATAACATGCCCTGTTTTGTAATGCTTTTGTTGTTGCATTGTGATGTCTTAAATTGCTTTTTTGTTTCTTGTGGTGATGTTTTGTTTTAGCTGTTGTCTTGTTTTAGTGCTGTTGTGATGGTATACCTCAGCTGCACCATGCTGCTACAATAGGCACAAACATTATTGTGAGGCATTACCATCTCCAGAAACACGCATTCGTCATTCAGTGGTAAAATATGTTTGCATCCAGCACCCAGCTACTTAACACCAGAAACATCTAAAAAGGCCGATATAAAATGTTTTGTAGATTTACTACGTGTCGAGTTAGTAGAAAATTCCTTGGATACTGAAAGTTCCTGTCATAAATAAAAGACATATACAAATAAGAGCATGAGGCTAGCACGTGCGCAGTGAAGCCTCTTGCATGCGCGAGCCTGTTTTGTTGACCAATAGCGGGCACCTCTTACCCGATGGAGCCCTACGACTTTAGAAGAGAGCCGGCTGTTTATCTGTTGTGATCTGCGGCGCCATTTCTGGCGCCTGCCCCGAAAACAACCACTTTGACAAGTGTTGCTTGCTGGAGAGCCTCCCGCGGATGCCAGCATGTGAGGGATGGTGGAGGCTGGTGGTTGGGGGGCGGGGGCGGTTTGTGGAGGCAGTTTGAGCATGGCAGTGAAATCGTGTTTGACTTTTCCGACTGCAAGCTCCTCCCAGGCCCTTTGTAGTATTTTATCGAATTATTCTGACATGTGATCGCTCTTCTGTGGATGTGTGCACATTACTACGAACTATTTATCAGACTTGTGGAGGATGCATTGAAAAATGTTATCGGGAGCTATATGCACCTGGGCGCTTTTATTGCCTCGACTCTGCCCCCTCCAGTGTCTTCAACCAGAAATCGGTGCACTATTTACATACACTCTGTGGTATGATTGTCATCCAAAGAACGTGCTAACCTTGTCGACAGTGCGTACACGTACTGTCACGCGCAAACGCTTATGGACGCACACTTGGTGCTGCGCCTGCGAGAGAAAATTCGTTCAGATGGTGCTCACTCGATCTTGGACGATTTAATAAAAAGTCTAGATTATTTTAAATAAACTATGTAAGGGGCAGTGAATGAACACGTCGCTGTGTCGCTGTGTGGTAAAGAGGACGTCCAGTGAGGGACATCACAGCACGCCCCAAAACCGAACCAGGCCTCATCGCAGAAAAACTACTTTCTGAACTCTGCTGACAGTTGGCGATGCAGGGCAGGGTAATAACAAGTCTTTTTTTTCTCTTTCCCTTTATACATGCATGCCATGCGACCTGGTGCAAGCAAGGAAATAGCCCATTCGACTCCTTTTGGGGACGCAAACTACCGTAATTATCGGGGTACAATGCTCCCCTGAAGACTCTGGCCGGATGCCACTGCACCTGCTGCACCCATGGTAGCTACACCTCTGGTTTTATAGGAAGGCCCTCCTTGAATAGGATATTCTTTAACTCGAAATGCCATTGGGTGGGAGAAGGTGCACATTGCTTGACAAAGGGGTGCACAGGACACAGTAGCATTCTTCCTGAATCACACACTCGCTTCAAGCACTACTATATGTTGCCTGACTCGGTCTGGGAAATCATGGCTTATGTGGAGAGGTTTCTGCGACGAACCGCGGAAATCCTGCGGCCATTTTGTGGCAGGCGTCCTTGTGCTTCTGAATACAGCTATTTACCATAATAAGATGCCCTAGTACCTCTTTGTTCGCCATTCTTGGATCCAGGCTTAGGGGGCCATGCTGCGTCACTTACACGGTCATGCATGTGTTGGGCGCTCTTATTTATAGTGAAAAATGTATTAAAGCCAATAGGCTTTTCTCTGTTATTACACTGTGTTAAAGTCTATGGACAGGTTTTTGTTGCATGGACTCTCACAGATTACCGTGGTAGGCAAGGGTTTTGGTGTTCATTGCCCTCTGACTGGGGAGAAGGGGGGGAGTTTTTAAGCCTAGGTTAGGAAAGCAATTGTAAATATAAACGAATTGCTATTTTAATAATAATAATACCAATAGCAGTAGTTTTGCCTTTGACGAGCATTTTTTCCTAATTCTTAGATTTGGGAACCCTTTTAGACAGATCCGCAATACATTGTAAATGTCTTGTGAGAGCCGAAGACATTGTGTAACTGTGGTGCCAACTGTCAGACTCATAAACACGTGCACGATTAGGGGCGCGTTCTGCTCTGGCTCGCCAGCTTCAGTGTGCATTTTGTGTGATCCTAGACAAACTGCTTCGCCGCCACATTCCTTGTTTTCCATACCTGCTTAAAATGGTGAGGGCCAAAAACGAGTGGCAGGCTAATATTATAGGATCCATACATTTCTGGATTTAGATGAGGAGAATACATGCCGGGTGCACTGGCCCCACCTGATGAGCGAGCTGAGTTCGGTTCCCCAACCCTGCAGCCACAATGTATCCATCGTGTGTATTTACGCGCCCCCTCGGGCGATCACCATTGGATACTGCTCGGCTCCCGCGCGCAGTGATGAACTTTAGCCCGGAATTCCCTGCCGGCGGTTTTATGGCTTTCACTTGTTGATGTGCCTTCTTTTGTGGAGTCTCGGGCTGATTGTGTTTGTTAATTAGTTGCTAACAGCACCATAATGTGCTCTTGATGGATAGCCCGGCCATTAGAGCTCCTGCTGCAGCGAGGCAGAGGCCCGTTACGAGGAGCATGAGCTGTACCTTCAGTACTTGGTAACGGGAGTGGACGGCGCAGCAGAGGCGCTCTGCGTGATCTGTGCACAAGCAGCAAAGTGCGCAGTGCAGCACATGGCACTGAGCAATGTCTGTCTCCTTATGCATGAGCAGTGCATTAAAGCCATTTGTCCATGCGCAGCGCAGAAGAGGCACCACCGCGTCCTTTCAGCATATGCAGCGCTGCAGAACGACGCGCAACTTTCTTCGCATGCAGCGCTGTATAGCGAGCCGCGCCCCCTGTGCAAGCACAACGCAGCAGTCGCTCCGTCTACTGTGCGTGCGAGTGCGGGAGAGCCACCCCCGTCTTCTGTGCAGCGGCAGTCTGTGTCTATGGGCCTAGGAGCCCAGCTCGGAAATCCTGCGCCAGGCAAGCGCTCCAGGAAGCGCAAGCTTGGAGCTGTCCTCTGAAAGATGGCACTTCAGGGCCTCTGGCCTTGGAGCCGATCTCTGTCACCATCCACCAGGGAAGGACTTCTATCTGCGCCAACCTGGAGATGGCCTCCGGGTTCACAGAGAGCACTTCATGGCTGGCGCACTGTCCCGCTCCTTACAGCGCCAGCCTGGAAATGCCCTCTCAAATAGGGCCCATACAAGCTGGAGCTCTGTCCTCCTGCTTCGGAGCTCAGCTCTGTCACCGTGCAACAGGGAATGGCTCCTAGGAGCCCCAGTCTGGAGTGGTACTTCTGGGCTGGTCCACTCTCCTGCACTAGGGCAGGATTCCCGAGGGCGTTAGACTGGAAAAGCCCTCTGGGCCGGCGCATCGCTCTGCCCCGTAGTCTCAGAGCGCACCTCTCTCTCTGTGCACCAAGGGCTTCAAAGAACACGAGAACTGAGACATCCCCTGTGAGAGGTCATATGCGTGACATCCCCCAACACAGACTTCTCTCCAACAGGGTAAGGCCTGGACCAGCGGAGGCTGGAGGAATGTGGCGCATTACAGATGTTCTGAGTCATCTATGTCTCCATCAGGGCTCCGTGGATTCCCCCTGTGACATGCGCTGCCCTCCGGAGACACGCAGAATGGACCTGTGGAAACACTGGGGCGCTAGTAGAACGTGTCCCTGTGTAGACCCGAGATCACGCTGCAGTGATGTGTAGCGCCTTAAAAAACACAAACATGCGGAATGAAATCTAAATAATATGTTTCTGGAAATGTGAAAGTTGTAATACAGGCAAGTTCCAATCAAGAGGCAGTCGGAGGGACTGTCGGACGATCGGACGAGTGGGACATTGAATGGGTGGGTGGCAGAGCTGCCGCCAGTGGAGCGCTTCCTACAGAGCAGCCCTGCCGCCAGTGGAGCGCGCACCCAGGAGAGAGCAGCCCTGCCGCCGGTGTGGCGCGCATCCTAGAGAGCAGCCCTGCCGCCAGTGGGGCGCGCACCCAGGTGAGAGCAGTCCTGCCGCCGGTGTGGCGCGCATCCTAGAGAGCAGCCCTGCCGCCAGTGGGGCGCACCCAGGATAGAGCAGTCCTGCCGCCGGTGGAGCGCACCCAGGATAGAGCAGTCCTGCCGCCGGTGGGGCGCGCATCCTAGAAACCAGTGCTGCGCCAAGGAAGCGCGTATCCCAGAGAGCAGCCCTGCTGCCGGTGGAGCACGCATCCTAGAGAGCAGTGCTGCCACCAGCGGAGGGCGTATCCTAGAGAGCAGTACTGCGCCAAAAAAGTGCACATCCTAGAGAGCAGTGCTGCCACCAGTGGAGAGCACTTCCTAGAGAGCAGTGCTGCGGCCAGTAGAGCGCGCATCCTAGAGAACAGCGCTGTCGCCAGGGAAACCCGCATCCCTGGGAGCAGTGCTGCTGCCAGTGAAGCACGCATCTAGAGAGAAGCTTGGCTGCTGCCAGGGAACCGCGCATCCCAGGGAGCAGTGTTGCTGCCAGTGAGGCGTGGATCCTAGAGGGCAGTGCTGCCGCCAGTGAACCGCGCATCCTAAAGAGCAGTGCTGCCGCCAGTGGAGCGCTCATCCCAGAGAGCGACCCTGCTGCTAGTGGTGTGGGCATCCTATATATCAATTATGTTAAAACAAGAGCGACATCATAGAGAGCACTGTTGCTGCTAGTGGTAAGCGCATCCTAGGAATCAATGCTTCTGTCAGTGGAGCACGCATCTTAGAGATCAATCCTTTTAAAAAGAGGAGCGCGCATCCTCAAGAGTAGTGGTGTGCGCATCCTATAGATTAATGCTATTAAAAGCTGAACGCTCTTCCTAAAGAGCGGTGCTACTGCAAGTGGTGTGCAATGCGAATCTTTTAGATCAATGCTATTAAAAGTGGACCGTGCATCTTAGAGAGCAGTGCTGCTGCCAGTGGAGCGCGCATCTTGGAGAGCAGTGCTGCTGCCAGTAAAAAGTGCAGCCTAGGAATCAGCGCTTTTGTCATTGAAGCGCGCATCTTCAGAGAGCGGTTTTGCTGCCAGTGGAGTGCGCATCCGAGAGATCAATGCTATTAAAAGTGGAGCGCGCATTTTAGAGAGCAGCGCTGCTGCCAGTGGAGCGCACATCTTTGAGAGCAGTGCTTCTGCCGGTGGAGCGCGCATCCTAAAGAGCAGTGCTGCTGCCAGTGGGGGGCGCATCTTAGAGAGCAGTGCTGCCGCCAGTGGAGCGCGCATCTTAGAGAGCAGCGCTGCTGCCAGTGGGGGCGCATTTTAGAGAGCAGTGCTGCTGCCAGTGGAGCGCGCCCCTAGCGAGCAGTGCTGCCGCCAGTGGAGCGTGCATCTTAGAGAGCAGTGCTGCTGCCAGTGGAGCGCATCTTAGAGAGTAGTGCTGCTGCCAGTTTGTGCGCATCCTAGAGAGCAGCGCTGCCGCCAGTGGAGCGCGCCCCTAGCGAGCAGTGCTGCCGCCAGTGGAGCGTGCATCTTAGAGAGCAGTGCTGCCGCCAGTGGAGCGCGCATCTTAGAGAGCAGTGCTGCTGCCAGTGGAGCGCGCATCTTAAAGAGTACTGCTGCTGCCAGTGGAGCGCATCTTAGAGAGTAGTGCCGCTGCCAGTTTGTGCGCATCCTAGAGAGCAGCCCTGCCGCCAGTGGAGCGAGCATCCCAGAGATCAATGCTATTAAAAGCGGAGTGCCATTCTGGAGAGCAGTGCTGCTGCCAGTGGAGCGCGCATCTTAGAGAGCAGCGCTGCTGCCAGTGGGGGCGCATTTTAGAGAGCAGTGCTGCCGCCAGTGGAGCGCGCCCCTAGCGAGCAGTGCTGCCGCCAGTGGAGCGTGCATCTTAGAGAGCAGTGCTGCTGCCAGTGGAGCGCATCTTAGAGAGTAGTGCTGCTGCCAGTTTGTGCGCATCCTAGAGAGCAGCGCTGCCGCCAGTGGAGCGCGCCCCTAGCGAGCAGTGCTGCCGCCAGTGGAGCGTGCATCTTAGAGAGCAGTGCTGCTGCCAGTGGAGCGCGCATCTTAAAGAGTACTGCTGCTGCCAGTGGAGCGCATCTTAGAGAGTAGTGCTGCTGCCAGTTTGTGCGCATCCTAGAGAGCAGCCCTGCCGCCAGTGGAGCGAGCATCCCAGAGATCAATGCTATTAAAAGCGGAGCGCCATTCTGGAGAGCAGTGCTGCTGCCAGTGGGGCGCGCCCCTAGCGAGCAGTAATAAGCCAATCCCTCGGGGAGTTTCATGCTTAGGAACAGCCATGCATCACTGTGGTATGTTTGGCGCTTTCTGCATAGCAAGTCAAACATCACGTGAAGTGCTATGCAGCAAAGGGCAGGTATAATGTACGCTTTCTGTGCTGGTATCACGTGCAAACACGACTATGTGTATAGGTGCATAAAAAAGTGTACATTTGCAAGCGGCAAATACCATGTGCTGGCACTATTCAGATGTAAAACACATGTGTCATATGTATCTCCCTTGCATGAATCATCTGCAAACATTCTCTGCAGCTATGATGTTGAATGCGGTCTGCAGATGTCACGTGCAAGTGATACGCAGATGTCGCGTGCAGGTGATGCACAGGCATCATATGCATTTATGATTTCGTGTGTGTCGTGCAGGTTTCATGTTCGGCTTTCCTGTGCATGTGTCCCGCTGATAAAAGGAACAGTTGACGGCCGGGCGTCATGAGCCAGTACTATGCATGGAACATGCATGCACGCATGAGCTCTTAAAAACAAAGTACATTTGACATGTATGAATAAGGTGCAGCAGTGACATGCAGGTATATTGTGAATGTATAGGATGCAGCTGTTGCATGCAGCTATCATCTACAGGCATTGTCTAAAAGAATCATGTGTGGCGAGTGTGAGTATAAGTAGCTTGTATGTGTAGGTGGCGCGTGAAACTTTATTGTGCAGAATTCACGAGCAGCCATCATTTGGAGGTGTTTTATGCAGGTACCTGCACGGTCATGGGTTGTTCACGCGCAGACACCATTCCCAACCATCAATGGCCTTCTATATGAAGCTACCATGGACCAGTACAATTGCAGGTATGCTCTGCTATGTATACCTATCGTGTGCACATTCACCGTGTCAGTGTAATGTGCCAGGATCGAGATATGCAGGTATGTTATGGGTGTACATGAATGCGATGTGCAGCTAAGGTATCACTCTCGTTTTAAGCTTTAATCTGCACGTCTAAGGAGTCGCCTTACTATGCAGGTATGAAGAGTTTACACTGATGACACCTATTAGCAGGGGATGCGTGGCTGTCTTGCACAGATGTAGTGCAGAGGCAGTGTGCAACTGTCCTGTGAATTGAATTTGTAGGGAATATGTTGCTGTTTGGAGCAGGTGGTGTGCATGCGTGATGTGCAAGGGTTGCCCATGTGCCTCTTCTGTGTGCAGCACTCCACATCTGTAGATGCCTTCCAGAGACTGTCCGTCACTGCCTGGCTCCTGTGAAGTATCCCGCTGACCCTTCTGTTTGCAACTCCTCCCCTCTGTCACTGAGGCTGCACAGCTTGCCCAGGGAGCCTGCTACAGGCGGTTGCTCGGGGCTGCCCGCCTCTGGGGGATGTAGTCCCCTCCCCTGCATGCTGCCCACTAAAGAGCAGGGGATCCAGCTGCTGCGGACTACTCGTCCCGTCGGCCCCCACTGCAGCGCCCCGGAGGCCGGGCTGTCACTCAGCACGCGTCAGGAGGGGTGTCAGCCCCGAGGCTGCTCCGGGTGATATATGCGGTGCGGGCGCGGGGAGGCGGCTGGCCGGCGCTGGCCCTCTGCGGTGCGGGCCATGTGCTGAAGGCGGTGGGCTCGGCTCTTCGCAGAGATGCGGCAGCGGCGGCGGGTGGCTGTGGCTCTCGGACTCTGCGGATCCTTCTTCATCGCCACCGTGTTCAACGTGCTGCTGGTGCCCGGCTCGGAGCGGCGCCGGCGGCCGGAGGACCCTCCTGAGGAGGAGCCCGAGCACCGGGAGCTGGCCTGGCAGCTGCGGGAGCGGCACAAGGAGGTGCTGCGCTACCGGGCGCCCGTGGGCCGGCGGCAGGTGAAAGCCCTGGAGCGGAGGCTCATGGACCTGGAGCCGCGCTCGGAGCCCGGTCAGAGGCTCGCCCTGGAGCCCCCCGGACTGGGCTGCGCGGACCTGGGCGGTGCGCCGGGGGCTCAGTACCTGGGCTCGGGCTACACCAAGGCGGTGCACAGGCTGGCGCTGAACCGCAGCCTCTCCGTGGCGCTCAAGACCGTGGACCTCGGCGGGCACGACATGGAGAGCTGCGTGCGGCAGTACGGGGCGGCCCGGGACTGTTACCGGCTGGCCTCCTACAAGATCCTCAAGGAGATGGTGCTGCTGCAGCGGCTGAGGCACCCCAACGTGCTGCAGGTAACGGGCCAGGCAGAGGTGTGTGCCCGGGTGGATGGATGGCCGGCAGGGTGCATTCATGGATCGGTGGGTCTGGAGTAGGTGGATGGATAGGTTTGGTAGGGTTGGAGTAGATCGCTTGCAAGTTCAATGGGTGGATGAAAGGATGAGTGGATGACCTGGTATGTGGATGGATGGATGGGTTGAATGGGTGGGTGTGTGCATGTGGACAGATGGATGGATGGGTTGAATGGGTGGATGGGTTCATGGATGGGTTGAATGGGAGGGTGGGTGCATGGATGGGTCGAATGGGTGGGTGGGTGCACGTGGACAGATGGATGGATGGGTTGAATGGGAGGGTGGGTGCATGGATGGGTTGAATGGGTGGGTGTATGGATGTGTTGGGTGGATTCATACAGAGCTTTGGTCGCATCGCTAGAAAGTTTGGTAGGGCGGAAGTAGAGGTCCCAATTTCAGTTTATGTTATTTATTAAGGGCCCATCAAACCGTTACTAGTAAATGGTAATTTTCAGTGGCATTAAGTTGCACGGGATGGAGGGCGCGGATCTTGTAGCGTCTGATGTTACTGCGCAGCCTCCAGGCACTGCGGTGACAGGCAAGACTCGGAGTGCGACGAAGCCAAGTTTCTTCGCAGGGATTTTCGTCTCGATTTCTGGGATTCTTGGCCTGCGACCAGAAGTCCACTTCCTCTTTAGCTTTTATTATTTTTATATCATACCGTGGCACAACAGAGCTGCCTAACGAGCGAGAGACTGAGACTTCGGCGGGTACCGTGACCGAGTGACCGTGGCTCGTGGGAGGTCAGAGGTCGCTCAAGGCTTCATTGCGGACATCACAGCTGCAGTCGACAGCTTTCTCCGTTTAGTACATATTTCCCAAACTTTGTGTAAACTTTCGCCGTGGTGCCTCCTCTCGCCCGTACCTGCTTCAGATCCCAGCGGCTGGCACACGGTGCTGTCTCTCGGCAGGCCTGGTGTGGGGCATCGAAGCACGCCAAGTTGTTGGTATTCGGGTTCTGCAAGGGTGGTTTCAAGCAGAACCCGCCGGGGAGCCCCATGCCCACGGCCGGACTGGGAACCGAAACCAGCCCTGGCAACTAGCTCGGCTGTCATACCAGGGGGGAGGGGGGACGGAGTAGCTGTTTGTCAGGGTCAGTATTGGCCGCTTTTGCCGCAGGGGACCGATATTGCAGCTATGCTGCAAAACCGGCCCCGGTAACAAAAACGCCCCCCAGGGGTCCAAATCCGGCCCGCACCCTGTCGGCCTCTTGGGGGAAAGCCTGGTGCCTGCTACCACCAGTCCGGCTCTGCCCATGCCATGGACACCACGGCGTTAAAGGGGGCTGCTTCTTGTCCTCCATGTGACCAATGAACTAATGCTCTCGCAGTGACGATGTGTCAATATATATCCGAGTGGGTGGGTCAGTGGATGGACAAAAGAGCACTTGATAAGTCAGCGGATGCGCACGTTCCCGTGGAAAAGGGCAGCAGATGGACTCCGAGTGCAGCCCCCATCTGATCCTGAGACTGCATCTTTATCCTGCCCTGTGAGTCCTGCCCCAAACTGGCCACGTGAGTGCAGCTCGTGCTTGGTCCAAAGGATGCAGCTGCTATTGGGAGTGCAGTTTCAGCCTGACCCAGTAACTGTAACTCCAGTCTAGTCCTGTGAGCGCAGCTCCACCTGGTCTTGTGAGTGCAGATGCACCCTGGTACTGTGAGTGCAGCTCCACTTGGGCACTGTGAGTGCAGCCCCTGCAAGGTCCGGTGAGTGCGGACTCTGCAAGGTCCGGTGAGTGCAGCCCCTGCAAGGTCCGGTGAGTGCAGCCCCTGCAAGGTCCGGTGAGTGCAGACTCTGCAAGGTCCGGTGAGTGCAGCCCCTGCTAGGTCCGGTGAGTGCAGCCCCTGCAAGGTCCGGTGAGTGCAGCCCCTGCAAGGTCCGGTGAGTGCAGACTCTGCAAGGTCCGGTGAGAGCGCATCCAGCCTTGTCCTGGGTGTGGTGCTCCACCCTGGTCCTGTGAGTGCAAATCCACTCTTGTCCTGCGAGTGCAGCATCCGCTTGGTCCGGTGAGTGCAGCTTTGCCCCTGCAAGGTCGGGTGAGTGCAGCTAGTGCCAGGTCCGGTGAGTGCTGCTCTAGCCTGGTCCTGCGAGTGCAGCCCCTGCAAGGTCGAGTGAGTGCAGCTAGTGCCAGGTCCGGGGAGTGCAGCGTCTACCAGGGCCGGTGAGTGCTCCTGCAGCCTGGCCCTGTCAGTGCAACTAGTGCCAGGTCCGGTGAGTGCTGCTGCAGCCTCGTCCTGTCAGTGTGGCTGCTCAGCCTCGTCCTGTCAGTGTGGCTGCTCAGCCTCGTCCTGTCAGTGTGGCTGCTCAGCCTCGTCCTGTCAGTGCTGCTGCTCAGCCTCGTCCTGTCAGTGCTGCTGCTGCCGCCTCATCCTGTCAGTGTGGCTGCTGCAGCCTCGTCCTGTCAGTGCTGCTGCAGCCTCGTCCTGTGTGTGGCTGCTGCAGCCTCATCCTGTCAGTGCTGCTGCAGCCTCGTCCTGTCAGTGTGGCTGCTCAGCCTCGTCCTGTCAGTGCTGCTGCAGCCTCATCCTGTCAGTGTGGCTGCTGCAGCCTCGTCCTGTCAGTGCTGCTGCAGCCTCATCCTGTGTGTGGCTGCTGCAGCCTCATCCTGCAGGGCTGCTGCCGCCTCATCCTGTCAGTGTGGCTGCTGCAGCCTCATCCTGTCAGTGCTGCTGCAGCCTCGTCCTGTCAGTGTGGCTGCTCAGCCTCGTCCTGTCAGTGCTGCTGCTGCTGCCTCATCCTGCGTGTGGCTGCTCAGCCTCGTCCTGTCAGTGAAGCTGCTGCCTCATCCTGCGTGTGGCTGCTGCAGCCTCATCCTGTCAGTGCTGCTGCAGCCTGGTCCCGTCAGTGTGGCTGCTGCAGCCTCGTCCTGTCAGTGCAGCTTCGGCAGGAGGTGGACACAGGCAGCCACTTCACAGAGACAAGGCCGATCTGTGTGTCCAGAGTAGCGCGCGCCTAACGGCTTCCTGTCCTGCGCTGCACCATAAATAGCTGTTCCTGAATATTCAGCAAAACATAACATGCCTGTCCGACACGGTTTCGTTTATTCTAGCATTTAAAATGGCCTCCTTCCTCTTCACTGTTCACATAAGACACTCTCGTCCGCACAAACACACCCATATATACATGTTAGAATAGTTACACAAAACACACAATGTGCTAATAGGGCGGGTGCGCGAGCACACACACGCGCACACACCCATATCCCAGGAAGCGAATGCTCTCCCTTCTTTCTCCATCCCACGCAAAAGCACACATATGCCTGTTAGGATGATCACACATGACCAGTGCGTCAAATGGGCAGGTATTACTGTCTGGCACACTGTTAGGATGATCACACATGCCCAGTGCGTCAAATGGGCAGGTATTACTGTCTGGCACACTGTTAGGATGATCACACATGACCAGTGCGTCAAATGGGCAGGTATCACTGTCTGGCACACTGTTAGGATGATCACACATGACCAGTGCGTCAAATGGGCAGGTATTGCTGTCTGGCACACTGTTAGGATGATCACACATGACCAGTGCGTCAAATGGGCAGGTATTACTGTCTGGCACACTGTTAGGATGATCACACATGACCAGTGCGTCAAATTGGCACGTATCACTGTCTGGCACAGAATACTTGCACTTCTCAGGAGCAACAGGTACTCTAAACACTGAATAACTACTCTTTCATTTGAAAGGGAAAGTACCTGCACTTCTCAGCACCGCTGCCATACCTTTAATGGGGGATTACATGCACTTCTCAGGAGCAGGTCTCTAAACATTGAATATCTGCACTTCTACATTTCCACTGCACAAGACTCACGCCCGTAGGGTGGCCTCTATACCCCGTTTTCACGCACAGAAGGGCCATAGATTGTCTCGCTGCACACTTCTCTAGTGGGGTGGTTAGGTCAGGCACACACATGCGCCTCGAATGGTGGTCACAGCGCTAACACTGCAGATTGCCGCGAGGAAAAGCGCGCTCGAGGCAGAGCTACTGTACACCGTACCAATAAAAGGTGGCAGGAGCTCTCGGGCGCTAAGTGCTTTATGGGGGCCTTGGATAAACAGGCCCTGCGGGAGGTAAACGCGTTTACAGCCCTCTGCGGCACACGATACACACAACGCCGGCCGCAGATCGACTGCTGAGGCTCCCACACTTCACACTCGTGCACACGCAGGGCTGTGACGGACAGTTGAAGGATGAAAGTGTGCTTCATCTTCAAAACTGTCCTGATCACCAGCCAGACACGCTCGCTGCCCCGGCACAATAACAGCGTGTGTGTGTGCGGGGCTATCTAGACAAGCGCTGTGATATCCTTTAATCGAAAATATAGTCCCTCTGAGGGGATAAAGTTTTTCCGATACGATTGTGTTCACTTATAAAACGACCCCCATTTGAAACTTAACTGTTCGAAACCCTCTTCCTCATAGGGGCGGTGGGCGTTCTGCACCCCATTTCACACACCCCCCCCCCCCCCCCCCATCGCCGAGGAGCTCTAGAATGCCCTTTATTCGGTGATGTCTGCTGAGTTTCTGGGGCTGAAGAGCTCTCCACAAGCAGCAGGCAGGTCAGAGGGTGTCGGGGTTCAAACTGATTGTGGATACACAAGCCCCCCGGAAGCACTGATACTAAACGGTGTTTGTGGGTAGAGTCCGGAGTTATGAAACTGTGCCGAGACATAGGTTTATTTTCATCTTCTCCTCAAATTCGCCGGGATGTGCTCGCCTCGAAACACTTGGAGGCGAGGGACCTTTTTCTGGGCGTGTATTATATGCCGTGGGGCGCGCCATTGAGGCCACGGTCCCCGAGCCTGGAGCCAGAGAGGCACGGCCGCGACGGTCCCTCCTCCCGGCATGGACCCGACGCCGGCTGCGGAGGCCTCTTCCAAGCCTATAGACGCTGAGGAACGACCATGATGCTCCCGGAGGGCACACGGTATGGCGCTCATAAGGCCATGACCTCGGGTTTGTACACGGCAGTGCACGGCCACGGAGGCCCCTGCTCCCGGCGTGTACGCGGTTACAGGCACGAGGCCTTGCACCCGGACGTATACACGGTGGTGCCCGGCCACGGACGCCCTGCTCCCGGCGCGTACAAGGAGGTGCACTGCTAGCGTGGTCCCTAATCCCCAGGGCACACCTTTAGCAAGGCCACTGCACCCTGCACCCTGAACCTTCGAATAATTCACGCCTGTGCCCAAAGAAACATGCATCTGGGTGGGTCTCACCTACAGTCCAAAACTCTATAGGTCTGTGAGGAAAGTCACCTTGGGTGGGTTACGATTTTCCTTTCTGGACGCGCACAATGACAAATATCTAGACAAGCGATGGGATACCCTTTGATCCGAAATATAGTCCATCTGAGAGGGGATCATGTTTTTCCGATACGACTGTGCTCACTTATAAAACGGTCCCTGTTTGAACACCTCTTCCTCTAGGGGGAGGGAAGGGAGGGGGAGAGAGAGGGGGTGTTCTGCACCCCACTTCACACACACACCCATCACCGAGGAGCTCCAGAATCGCTGGCTGCTGAGTTTCTGGTGCTGAAGAGACCTCCAGCACCAAGCAGCAGGCAGGTTACATTCGGCGGGATGTGCTCGTCTCGAAACATCCGGAGGCGAGGGCCCTTCTCCTGGGCGTGTGTACCGTGGGGTGCGCCATTGAGGCCGCCGCTACCGAGCCTGGGACGGCTACCGAGGCCTGTGCCCAATGAAACATGCATTTGGGTGGGTGTTACTTACAGTCTAAAAATCTCCCCTTCTGGTAATAATGTCGCCTTGATTGGACTGCGTTTTTTCCAATCTGGATGCGCATAATTAAAATACAAATCAAGGAGAAAGCTTCGTATTTAATTACAAATTTATACAAACATCTTTCTGCCCCCTCTGCTATGCGAATATTTTCGGCTGACACATACTTACCTCTATTGCTCACCAGGGTTTTAGCAAACAGTGGCTCTTTCCCTCCCCCATCCCGGGACCTGTCCGCAGGCCGGCCCTCCCCGAGGTGCAGATAAAAGACCAGCGTGAACTCGCAGCCCGAAGCCGAGCTCCCTCGGGGGCCATTTGCATTAGGTTACAGAGTTAAGAGGTCTTTATAGGATTTCGAGCGGTTTGGAAAATGCCAGCGTCTGCTTTAAAGCTTACAGTTTACATAAAGAAACCGCCTTGGCCGTGAGGGCCTCGCGCCAGTGCACGTTAAAGAGCACACGCGTGCAGCCACACATGCCTCTTAATGTTGCACATTCCCCCACGCACATTACTGCCGCGCGCAAGAGCGCGTGGACGAGCACTCCATGGTTAACACGCAGTCATGCGTCGTCTTAATGCAAGCGAGCCTGTGGTCTGACTGAACGCGGGGGGGGGAATGGGGGGGGGGGGGGGTCACAGAATACACAGCCAGATATGGCTCTTCATGCTGGCGCCTGTGGTGTGGCTGAGCCCTCCATGGCGCACACAACACACATCTCTTATTGCTGCGCACTTGTGGTGTGACTGAGCACTCTACCGCTCACGCACCTCTAAGTGGTGAGCGCCCCGGGTGTGACTGAGAGCACGCCATGGCGCACGCAATGCGCCCCTTAATGATGCGCGCCTGGGCTATGACTGACCCTCCATTGCTCACACAGGTCTCTAAATGGTAGGCACATGTGATCAGGGGCGTTTTAAGGCTAGAAGGTGGGCAATTGTCCAGAGGCCCCTCCTTCCAAGCCCTCTCCCTCCCTGGTGAAAATGAAGTCTCTCTCTCTTTGACCACTGACTAATCTATGCCTCTCTCTAAAGGCTCTCGCTGTCTACCTCTGACAAGTCTCCCCATCCAGTGTCATTTGAAGAATGTTTAGGGTCCTGGGCAAGTCATATCACAACTGCTTTTGAGTGTAACGTGGTCTTTAGAATTGTTGGGCATGGTGGGCTTGAGTTAGTTAGAAATTGGTAAAAAATGATCAAATCATTTCCATACCAGGGCCCTCAAAATATATCTTGCGTTTCCCCAAAATCCCCAAGATGATACTGCCTGTGAAATGACTGAGCTGTGAGCTCTGTAAAGCACACATACAACACACACCTCTTAACGATGCGGGCATGGGGTGTGACTAAGAAGGCTAAGGTCACACATCAACACACGCCTCTTAGTGATGCGCGCATGGGGTGCTTTGGTGTTGTGCTGCGGGAGGTGGGGGGGGGGGGGTGCTGGTGTTCTGTTCTGGCCTGGGCAGTGTGTCCTTTCCAAACTCAAGAGTGAACATTTATTTAGTGTGGCAGGGAAATCATGGGGCAGGGGAAGCAGGCTCCAGTCGCAAGTCGTGACTGTTCCTGTTTGCTTAAGTTCCCACTAAGGATAACGCTTCCTGCGCCCGTGACCCAGCACGCCCTGCTCTTGCTAGTTTTTACCGCACTGGGTGAGATAACACCCCCCCCCCCCCCCCCCCCACCAAGCCTTCCACTTAACGTCAGCGCCGGCTTTGCTGTGTAGGCGCCCTTCAAGCCGCTAGATGTGTGCAAAGATACCTGAAAGGCATTCTCTCTGAGCTTCTCACCCCTCTCCAAACAACCTCTCTCTCGGAGGAGATGCGGTGTGTCAGATAAGAGAAACTGTGCACAAACAGAGGTTAGTTGATGAAATGAGAATCACGACTGAGGAACATCTCTCATTCCTCCCCACTGCGCCTACTTGCCGATATGCCTTCCCCATACCCCAACATGCCACATTTTGATGAGGCGGAGATACACTGTGTAGGATATAGAGACCTGCGCAAGGACTTCAGAGAACTGTTGAAATGTAGGGCTCGGCTGAGAAGCAGCTCTCAGCCATCCTCGCTGCCCGTTGTTGCAGATATGCCTCCTCATACCGTAATATACCCCCGGAAGCAATGATGCGGCTGAGTAAGGTTACAAGAATTGCGCAAAGGCTTAAGAGAATTGTTGAAATGCGGAGCACGCCTGAGAAGCAATTCTCAGGTCCCCCCTCTGCTCCTGGTTGCAGAGTTGCCTTCCCTACAACTTAATAGACCCCTTCCACAGGAAGCAGAGGTAACGCTGCCTAAGGTCAGAGAGACCTATGTTAGAGTTGATGATATGAGGAGCATGGTTGGTAGGCAGCTGCCAGCCTCCGACGCGTCTGGTGCTGACGTGCTGTCTCCCCTCGGCTGCCTCTGGAGCAGGGTGTCTCGGCTGCACTGGAGGCGAAGGGCCCGGTCTGAAGGAGGGGTCTTTGTAATCCGCAGACAGCGCTCGGGTTTCAGGCATTCCTCCCATTGTGGCGGGCAGGTGCACGTCTATTAACATGGAAATGCGTGGGGTTGGAGGGCTTCATTAAAGCTGATTTAATAATGAGGGGTATTTGGAGAGGAGGTTTGGGTCACTGCTTTATCGTGACACAGGATTTGGCAGCCCTCGCTAATTGCTTTGCCTTTGGTCCCCTCCACTATAGCCGGGGCCTGGCCCCCCCGTCGGTGTGCTCTCAGGAGGCGTCCCGGACCCGCTCTGTGAGTCAGTGCCCTCACTTGTGCCCAAGTGGACACTCGAACTTTCAGTGCATGAACGCGCGTAAACACACACACACCGAACACATAAAACACACACAGAAACTGCACACGACACACAAACTACGTATAACAAATACGCACACATACTACACACGACACACACTACGTATAACATATACACACACAGAAACACCATCTACACACGTAATACATGTGACAGAGTGCACGCACGCGCATGTTCCACACGCTTAGACACACAAACTAAGCACAACACAGGCAAATGTCATATCAGAAAATTGCACAACACACTTCATACGGACATGCTTCACGAAGCACGCACAAGTACGTTCATGCCAGCTAAACGACTTTCCTCTACTTCAAATGCGTCTAATTGCCACCCCCTGCTCACTTTTAAGGGGAAACCTCCATAATCTAGACAAACGCTCTGCACGCCGTCTTCAGTCGCTGGCCAGAGGTGGCCCTTCCACATAGATTAACTAATACGTGCCGCTATTTTCATTTTTGGGGAGGGCAAGTTTAAGGTAGAGTAGAGCGCCCCCTTCCGGGAGGTACAGCAGACACCAAGCCTTGCCACGTCCCCAGCTATTCTAACGTCCTCGGTCCCTCGGAAGTGCCAACATTGGCCAACCAATATGGCGGCGGGGAAGGTCCGAGGCGCAGTGTGTCACCAATGAGAAGCAGGCCTGGTGAACCGCAAGCTCCGGCACTTATAAGTGGGGCGCTTCCGTGACCTTTGGTCACGTGTCATCTGTCGCTGGGAGGCTGAGAGTTGAGCGAAGATGGCGGAGTTTTAGGGATCCTTTTCCCCAAGTGACCAGCTTTCCATGGCCTAGTGTGGACATGCGTATATTGACTGCAGAGCAAAGGGTCACACACAGGGGTATTAACAGAAGCTTTACGCTGCTGCAGAGCACGGTAAGGGCACGGTTTCTGCTACCTGAAGTAGCCAATGGAACGCATGTGAGGTATGTTTAGCGACGTTCCCAAATGCATGTTCTCACACGTGGCCTGGTGCAATAATCGTCCTATGTTTCAAAAGCAGCAAACCTTCTTTCTCTGTATCTGCACGAGTGCAAAGTTTCTGAAAAACATTTGGGTGTCGTGTCACGCCCCAGCTGCCCATATATCGGCCATGGGGCAATCATGCAAAATGCTGGAAGGGAATGATGGTATCCCTTTAAGCGTAAATTACATGGACACTACCAAAAAGAAGGGGGTGGGGGCTACAGAATGGCGTCAGTATTAACAGGCGCCTCTTTTTTAATTAAGAATAGAGTATATATTTTCACTGGACTGCTCCAGAATGGCGACTGGTGTCTCTTGGTCTTCTCGCTACATTTAGCATGACATTTCCAAAAATATGGGTGGAGCCCTAGCCCGAAAGCGTAAATATTGCTCGTGAAGTGACACGGGCATGTGTCAGCGAGAAACCCTGCAATGTTATACTAACACCGGATCGCGGCTATACAATGCCAAACAATAACTAAAACAAACGTATGACTTTTTCATTTTCTGCTGGATGAATTGCTTTGCGCTATTATCTGTATCCAAGGAAGAGAGAGCTCTCCGCTACCCATAGAATCTTGAGCAAACTTGTTTATCCCTTGCTTTCCACCTTTTAAATGTTCAGTGACTTTTGCACTGTATGTGGGCAAAAAAACTGCTCCACATAATGAGGCTGCATTGGCCACCACACTGCTCCCGTAGACTTTCCAGTGAGGAGGGTGTTCCAAGACAATGCAGAAGGGCTGAGGGTGTACCCTAATCTCATTGTTAAAGTGCAGGGAATGTATATTGTCACATGAGTTTGTTAGGCAGCGTTTCTGCCTAAATAGAGAGAAGAGTTGTGAAACAGTGGCAAAGCGGGCACGGGCACCAGGCAGGGCCTGCATTCCTTGAGTCCCAGGGGAGCCTGGTGATTGACAGGCGCCTGGTCCAATGAAATGCAAGTAGCACAATGGGTTTGTACAAGGGACAATGGGGGGAAATGCAGCAGGAGCGGTCCGTTTCGACATTCCTCTGCCTCTGAAAGGGACATTTGGTACCTCGGCTGGCCGCCCGCGGGCGCACCCCTGGGGTGCGATTAAGAAGAGGGGCTCATTAGGGGCCGGACACCCCAGGGGGACGTGGGGAGACTCGGCGGGCACTACAGCTCCTGTGCGGGCGGGGAGGGGAAGAGTCGACTCAGCGTCCGCAGCTCTCCGGCAGGGGGGGTTGGGGGGGGGGGGGGCGTTACTGCTTTCCTGGGATGGTGCAGGCAGAGAGGTGGCGGCCTGTGCCCTACCGGGGCAGATGGAGGTGGCAGCGTATGCACGGCTGGTGGCGGGAAAGTTGGGCAGGGCCGCGTTTGCGGTGGTTGCATGCAAGAAACAGAGACGTCCGGTGTAAGGCGGGAAAGAACATCCACCCCCAACACAGTGTGTCATTTATGGAGCCACCGCGGACGCTCTCATTAGGGCACCCAGGTTCCACGGTTGACGGCGTGGGGCAGAGGCCTGTGCCACCGGCAGCAATCGCTAACGTGTGAACGAGCTGCAGGGCACTTCCTGCCTGTGCCCTGCAATCATTTACCTGTGCAGCCATGTTTTCACAGCCTTCAAACGAGCGGCCTTAAACACCCTCAGTGCTAATTTTTAACAGAGGGCGACCCCCGCCCCACCCCACCCTCATTCACCGGAGAAATGGCGGCCACGTGCACAGAGGTAGGCGGGAGCAATCTCCTCTACCCAACTCTTTACTCTCAGCAGAGGCACCCGGCCTCACTCTGGGCACACACTCAGCTTTCTGTACCCACAGTAGCCCCAGCCCATCCCGAGCTCTCTGCGCCCACACCAGCCCATCCCGGGCTCTCTGTACCCACAGCTGCCCATCCCGGGCTCTCTGTACCCACAGCAGCCCATCCCGGGCTCTCAGTACCTACAACAGCCCATTCCGGGCTCTCTGTACCCACGCGAGCCCATCGTGGATTCTCGACAACAACAGCAGCCATTATCGGATTCACTGTACCCACAGCAACCCATTCCGGGCATTCTGTACCCACACCGGCCCATTCAAGGCTCTCTGTACCCACAACAGCCCATTCACAATTCTCAGATCCCAAACAGCATTCCGGGTTTTCTGTACCCACAGTGCCCCATTCCGGGCCCTCTGTACCTACAGCAGCGCTTCTGGGGTTCTCTGTACCCCCAGCAGCGCCTTCGGGGCTCTCTGTACCCACAGCAGCGCATCCAGTTCTCTCTGTACCCACAGCAGCCCATCAAGGGCTCTCTATACCCACAACGACCAATCCAGGGCTCTCTGTACCCACAACGGCCAATCCAGGGCACTCTGCACCAACAGCAGCCCATCCAGGGCTCTCTATACCCACAGCAGCCAATCCAGGGTTCTCTGTACCCACAGCAGCCCATCCAGGGCTCTCTATACCCACAGCAGCCCATCCAGGGCGCTCTATACCCACAGCAGCCAAATCCAGGGCTCTCGGTATCCACAGCAGCCCATCCAGGGCTCTCTATACCCACAGCAGCCAATCCAGGGCTCTCTTTATCAACAGTAGCCCATCCAGGGTTCTCTATACCCCGAGCAGCCAATCCAGGGCTCTCTATACCCACAGCAGCCCATCCAGGGCTCTCTATATCCACAGCAGCTCATCCAGGGCTCTCTATACCCACAGCAGCCAATCCAGGGCTCTTTATATCCACAGCAGCCGATCCAGGGCTCTCTATACCCACAGCAGCCCATCCAGGGCTCTCGATACCCACAGCACCCAACCCAGGGCTCTCTGTACCCAGAGCACTCTATATCCACAGCAGCCAGTCCAGGTATCTCTGTACCCACAGCAGCCCGCCTCGGGTTCTCTACCGACATCGGCCCATCCCAGGCTCTCTGTACCCAGAGCTTGCACCCTAAACTGCATGTCACCGAGGCTGCCCACCCCGGGCTCTCTGTACTCATATTAGTTCATTTTGGCTCTGTGTACCCACAGTGCCCCATCTCGAGCTCTCTGTCCCCACATAAGCCCACTATGGGCTCTGTGTACCCACAGGGGCCTAGCCCGATGTCTATGTTGTCCCTATATCTATCCACCCGGGCTCCCTGTCTCCACAGCTCGCGCTGCAAGCTCTGGGCACCGAGGTACCAGCAGATTTCCTCTCTCGCGGGCGGTGCCCGCGGCGCCCAATCTCGCAGACCTTGTCAGGGATCCGTTTTATTTAACCCTACATTTAACCCCGTCTTTAAACTATTAAACCAAATGAGATCCTTTCCCGGGCAATGTGTGCCTCTAATTAACATAGGAAATGGAGGTTACTTGTGTGAACGCGTGTTGGAGAGTATGGGGTGGAGGGGGGAGGGCGTTGCGTGTATGCGCGCGCGCGTTGCAGAGCTCTGAAGGCGCGCGCAGGGAGGGCTCTGTCCTACCTCAGCAGCCCTCAGAGCCAGTAAAAGAACTTTTTTTTGAAGATTTATATAGCTTAATGGCATCAATCTACCAGGTAGCACGGTACATTTCTTTCTCGTAGCACAGTTTACTTGTTGAGTGACGGTATAAAAGGCTCGAGGAAGTCCACTAAATGCAACGTTTTGTTCAGTCAAAGCCCACCACGCGTTCTGGTAAATGCGCCTGTCTGGGCTCCTTTTTTTTTTTTATTTCACTTTCCAAAGCCGCTTTCCCGGGGCCGCTAAAGGCCGGGAATCTGTTGTTTGCCAATACTTCCCTGCTGATGACAGCTTAATAAGGTCTATTATTGTGTGTTTTTGTTCAGGAGGCTTGTCAGCTTTTGTGTGCGGTCTGACCCCGGCCCCGTCCCCTTTCTGTGCCTGAAAGGGGGCAGATGTGTCTCTGTAATTTGTAGTATTGGGGGATTCTGTGGGGGCGGCGGCGCGACGTGGGCGCTGAGGAGGCGCACAGAACAACTCCACTCGCTTCTCATTGATTGATTGATACCAGGAGAATGAAAGCTGGGAGCGGGGTCTGGAGCCTGCGCCTGCCTTTAAACGGATTTTCAGCGGCGCCATAAAACGTCACTGCGATGTCGGGCACAGCGCTTCGAGGGGAACCCACGAGCCTTCCAGGCTCGGCGCTCCCGCGAGCCAGGAGGATAGAGGGCCAATAATGCAAAACAGATCCCTGTGAGAAACTTGAAGCATTCACTAATGCCTCATGTAATGCAACTGGTGCTATGTAAAGCGCTCTGATACCCGATTCGGGTCAAGTTCGCACTATATAAAACTCTGTAAAATAAAAAAAATTAAAAATAGGTAGGTGCTCTGGAAAATGCATCATAACCAACTTCACTTCATTAGCTTGCGGTTTCAGCAGAGGTCTCTGGGTGGGGTGCAGGTACATTTTGTCAATTCTGACTGATTGACACACATTTGACCCTGCTTCTATACCGGAGCAGTCGATATTTTATTCTTATTCATTTTGTAGAAACCAGTCGATATTAATGGAATCCGCAGGTTTTCGACGCAAAGTGCTTCCAGCCCCTTCAGGCGTACCATAGGTATACACAAACAATTAAAAAAAACGTGTCCACGCACTCTCAATCATTTCAAAACCCATATTTCACATCGATGACACTATACAATTGAACAATGTTGCATCATATCTTTCGGGTAAATTCTAGTTTCATTTTAATTCGACGTACTGCACCCAGGTTCCTTGGGTCCGACTCCCATCTCGCCAGGTAATTAGTCAAAAAGCATGACAATGCATTTAAATAGTGCTTTAATCAACATTCCCTCCGTGAAAAACCCTCTTTGTTAGCGAAACAATGCAGAGAGCAGCTGCGAAACCCGGCAAAACTACAGAGAAGCCCTTAACACGTCAACGCGACTTTGCTGATGTCCCGGCATTTGTAAAAACATAATTTAACATTTTCTATTTTTCACTGCAAAAAACAGATAAGTCGGGTTATTAACCTACCGATTTTAATAGACATTTCCAACCTCGATAAAAGTTATCTAAAGCTACTTTCCAAGTTAATTGTATATGTAATATAAAAGTGCTGATTAGGGCGTGCATTATTGCCGAGGAAAGCTGCATCGGGGTCCTGAAGGCATGTACAATAATTGACCTCGTGTTATCATGTCCCCAGAAACCCCTTAATAGGTATCTCTGTTCAATAACCCCGAATAGTGAAAACCCTCCTCCAAATAAACTGTCCAATTATCCAATCGGTAACAGAACTGATGGCCGGACAGGAAGTTCTTTGGAATGTACTTTTACAATTTTGAATTCATAAAACGAAGTAAGTGCCCCGTTCTCAGCTATTCATCAGCCCTCTTTTTGTTTTCATTATCATTCTACAATTTGCATAAAATAAAATAGCTCGTGTACGCCGGTTGTAAATTTATTGTGCGGTGCCGTGGTGGCCCAGGCAGTAAACACCGCATATAAAGCAGCAGTTTTATTAGCCAGAGTAGACGTTTACAACACCGACCAGAGCTTTGCTTTAGCTGGTTCTAATTCCGTTTCTCATACAGCGCTCGCTTTAGCTGATTATTGGAATTTCGGCGCTATAAATAAAAGAGTGGGGATGTAAATCGACCTGAGAAGGGCGAACGATTAAGTGGACGCCGCAGGTCTTGGCGGATAAGTTCATCTGTTGGGAATATTATTTTACTTCCCGGAGGAAAATGCTGAAAAAGTCCAAATAAAAAGTGTTGCTGTACATTTTAATGTAATATTGTTCAAAGACAGCGCCTTTTTAGTCACCGGCTGGATTGACGGTGCGTGAAGGCAAAGCCAATATAAAATAACAGACTTATGCACCGAGCTGCTCTAGGTGCGAGAATAGAAAGTAAATCTGGGGTATGGGGTATCTCATTAAACTGACGGCGCCGCATCCACAGTGTACGGCGCGCGCAGCCAGGAGCCCAGGGTCACAGAGCGCCCATACTCCTCCTCCTTTGAGCTTTGTTCGTGAATCGCTGTCCTGCGTCATCGCTGCCCCTCGGACCCAAGACCAGTAACACGCTATCCGTCAGCGTGGGCGACGTGACCCGACCTTCGCCCCCGGGGCACCAGAGCCACTGACCAGCACTCTCTGCCGTCCAGGCGCGGACGAGAGCCAGTGGCATTTTAATAGCCCCAGACTGGTGAACGTCCAACCCTTGATATTAGATCGACATATTTTGCTGTGTTTGCTCCCTCTTTTTTTTTTTTTTTTTTAAGAATGTTTGTTCTGGAATGCGCACACGTTTCCCATTGACGTTTTGTGCCCCATATAATTTTTCATTTTACCTTAGGCAAGGAATCGTGTTTTCCAATATCAAGTGTTATGCCCATGAATATGCCTTTTATTCACGTTTGCCCGGGCAGAAATATTTAAAACACATACATTTGGTTTGCATGATGGTCCAGTGAGACCGAGTTCCATAGGATGGTAAGGAAGTCTGAGCCACCCTTCCGAAGTGGGAAATTGGGTGCTAAACATTTGGTAAAAGTAACGTCCCTTAATTAAAGTGCTTAGACTAAAGCCTATTATAGCGCTAAGAAACGGAAGAAATACAAAATGAGGCGCAATGTAAAAACACATTATTGTGTAGGAAATTCCATCCCTCAATTCCGAGCACTAGAGTCCTTGTATTATACACCATCGACGTGATGAAAAAAATGCTTTGTCATGCAAATGGAACATGATTATACATTTCCAACTTTATTTTAATATTCTCGACAATTTCCAAGCAGCCATACCGCACTGCCTGCGATGCTCTGTCACTCACTCTCTAACAGGGGACGAGTGCCCGCCCTCAGTTTGGTGTTGCATGAACCTGATTCATTCCGTGCTGTTGTGCCTGATACCACTGACCCGCCCCCCCCCGCACCCCCCACCACCACCGCAGCCCCTGTGCTGCTGCCCCGCTCCGAGCCTCCTAGCACTGCCAGTCCTTTCAGAATTTAACCCCGCACCGACCTTCCCTTTCTAGTCCCCGGCCCTTCTTGTGAACATGACCCGGGGCCATGTCCTGACACCTCCCGCCTCTCAGACGCCTATTTTCGGGCGCTGGACAGAGTCGTCTGCGGTGCCAAGAGCCAGCGCCTGACATGTCATCCGAACTCCCTGCACTGCCCCGGGCACCGCCAGTGCCCGCACCTCTCCTGGAGCAGTGTGTGTTTATTCCACAGACACACAGTGCAGTTTACACCGTACACTTCACTCGAGCTGGTACATTTTTTTCAGACAACATTAATCCAGAGGGGTTGGGGGCCCAGCAGTGCCTAGGTTCCCTGTATGCAGAGCTTTGCGTTGTGACCTAGTGGTGGTAGTTATGTATCCACTTTCAGATATCTGTTTTCCTTAATGGTTGTTAAGTGTAATTTTCTGAATTGCAAATCCTACTACATCTCTTAGAATGCAAGCACCAGAATGTAAAAAAATAGGACTCTGTGAGGTATACTACAGGCCCTGGAAGTTTTTCTCCGCCCAACAGCTTCCAGTGTTTCAGTCACTTCGCTTCTCCCAACTCCTTCTCTGGCGTGTTATTATTCACACATGCTTGCCCAAAAACACATGCGTGTAACCAGACATTTTGCAACAAGAAGCTGTGCAGTCACGGCCGGCCCCCTCTGATGGTGGACAGAAAGATACTCGCTTTTTACAGTATATCTCAAGTTTGCCTGTGTTATGTTACCTTTGTAAAGCATCTTTTGTACAGTGCCGGATCTGCCATTTCCAGTGTCTTTGTTCGAACTCTTTTGCTTTGCAGCTTTTCGCAGGCTCAGTGTGGGGTGCCGTTGGTGGGATCTCAGTTGAGGTGTTAGGCAGTGCAACCATCCCAACTGTCATGTATGTTTGTGCAGGTGGGGATTTTTCCATATTAAGGAAGAGTTGTACTCTTTGCACACTCTTGGCACAGACTGGGTCTTGCGTCCATCATCAGCAATCATGTATATGTGGACAGGTGGTCCTATGTGGGGTGGTTCTATGTGCTCAGTAAAGAACATGCAAGCCTTGTTTCGAGGCTGAGTATTGTGACCTTCTCCAATATTCATGTATGTGCGGGCAGGTTAGTCGTGTGAACTCAGTAACAAACATTGAAGCCTTATACAGAATTTGGATCATGTGACTTTCTCCATCAGCCATGTATATTTGTTAGTGTGTGTTGCTTAACAACAAGTTCTCTACTATATGGAGAATGGGTCTTGCAACATTCCCCCATGACCTTTTAGGTGTGGACAAGTGGCTGTGCGCACTTAGTAAAGAACGCTCGAGCCTTCTAGAGAGGTTGAGTCTTGCGACCGTCCTCAAAAGCCATATATGTGTGGACATGTGATCATATTTGCTCAGTAACTAAGAGTCTAGCCCGCTATAGAGGCTGAGTCCTGAAACCTCTCCCAACACCCGTGCTTGTGTAGCTAGCTTGCCTTGTGCGCTCAGTAATGAAGAGGCATACCCTGCTCACAGGTTGGGTCTTGTGACCTTCCCAAACAGCTGTTTATGTACGCACCTGTGCACAGGTGATCAAGTCCCGTATAGTGATTTGTTTGTGTGGACTTCTCCATCAACTGTGGTTGTGTAGACAGGTGGTCATGTGTACTCAGTAAAGAGGACTCGAGCCTCACATAGAGGTTGAGTCTATCAGCCGTCCTCACTTGCTATGTATGTACTGATAGGTGGTCATGTGTGCGGAGTAAGAACGTTTTGAGCCTTGACGACTTTCCCCAACACCCATGTATATGTGGACACCTCGCTCTGTGTGGTCAGTAGCGACAATCATGCCCTGTGAAGAAGATGAGTCTTACAACTTTCCCTAACACCCATTTATGTGTGGCCAGGTATTCACATGTGCTTGGTAATGGAGAGTCAAGACCTGTTAAGAGGCCGCGCCTTGTGATTTTCCTCACCCCCGCATGCATGGGGACAGGTGGTCTTGTGAGATCAGTAACAAAGTGTGGAGGTCTGTTGAGAGGTTGGGTCTTGCAATCTTCTGCACCACTTAGGCATGCGCGGGCAGAAGGCCTAGATCCCAGTATTTAAGAGACAGTACTAAAAGGAGATGTTGTGAACAGTACACTTGAGGCACCATTCCAAATGATCGTGCTTGAGGGCTTTAGATTCCTTGATGTGGGATCAGAAATGGCATATTATGTCTAATATGAGTTCATTGTTTCCTTCAGCTCTATGGTTATTGCTACAAGGACAGCAGTGACATCCCGGACACACTGACCGCCATCACGGAGCTGGGTGCGCCCTTGGAAATGATCCAACTTCTGCAGACGTCGTGGGAGGACAGATTCCGAGTAAGTAACACAACACTGTGATTGGCAGGTGCAATCTATTTCTACCAATGACTGACTTTCATGGTTATTGTTGATATATCTCTTGAAGTAAAGGCATTTTATATATGCACTTTTACTTGCTAGAGGCTGGACCAGGAAGTCCCCCAATCGAGGCAAGCATATGTAGTTTTCACTAAGTGCTATATTTGCCTATATAAGTAGATGAGAGCCATGGGTGATCAAAGTTTTTATTACACGATCTAAGGTTTGGTACTTCTCAATTACTGTCCTTCATATAGTGGACAGTTTTCCAGTTGCCCTTCTCCTATGCCAGGTGCAGTTTTTGTCTTGTGGGTGTTGGTGCTGAAAACGGATGTGCCTTTTTAGGTCTCGTGACGTAAGCAGCGCATGCGCTGCTCCTGTCTTACGAGGCTTCATGGAATCGATACGATTCCAAGAAGCCTCGTCCTAGCTCTTCCTTCAGCGTTGATTCGTGCGCGTCGTTTGACATCACAAATTATGCTAAAGACAGTGCAATGATTGCACTGAAGGCATGGCAATCATTGCTTGTTGCCACCCTGTCTCCTTTTAGCCATGCCCAGCGGGATTGGATTCTTACGCGCGGCGTGACACAGGAGGTAGATTATCAGCTTGCCGCACTTTTTTTTGTAAACTTGTTGTACTGGGAGCGTGAGCCGCTCTTTTATTGGTAAACTTGTTGTACTGGGAGCGTGAGCCGTTCCACAGTTTGTTGATATTTTGGTACGTGTGTGCGATCCCTGGCGTTCCGCAATACAGGGAGCGTGAGCCGCACTTTTTTTGGTAAACTTGTTGTAGTGGGAGCGTGAGCCGTTCCGCAGTTTGTTTATATTTTGGTACGTGTGTGCGATTGCTGGTGTTCCGCAGTTTGTTTACATTTTGATACGTGTAGGTTTGCATTAATAATCCAAGCTTGTTGTACTGGGAGCGTGAGTCGCACTTTTTTTGGTAAACTTGTTGTACTGGGAGCGTGAGTCGTTCCGCAGTTTGTTTATATTTTGGTACGTGTGTGCGATCGCTGGCGTTCTGCAGTACTGGGAGCGTGAGCCGCACTTTTTCTGGTAAACTTGTTGTACTGGGAGCGTGAGCCGTTCCGCAGTTTGTTTATATTTTGGTACGTGTGTGCGATCACTGGCGTTCCGCAGTTTGTTTGCATTTTGATACGTGTAGGTTTGCATTAATAATCCGAGCTGGCACTGTGTGCAATCGCTGGCAGAGTACTTTGTGTCTCTATGGAATCAACATTGCGCCGCGTGAGGCGGGCTCCTGGCATTCAGTTACGCGTAGACCCGCGTGTATAATTGAAGAGCTGGCGTCTCCAAATATATTATATTTAGATCTCGGCTGGCGTTGGAGTGCTTAGACCGTGGCTGGAATACCGTTTCAACCAGTGACAGAATATAGCCATCATCAGGGTTTGAGATATTAGCATATGGCTTCAGAAGTATCTGGAACAAATGTTTTCTGCATGTTCTCTGGCCAATTTCCCAGTCCAGTAAAAAGGTCAAATGACGATGGGTATGGCAGGCAGTGCCCATTGCTTAATATCTCAAAATATTCTTCCTTAACGAGTGCTCAAACTGACATGACGTTTCTCATGAAGTCAACTGTTTGATAGAACTTTATTCCTGAAAGCAGCCATGCAGATAGATTTGTTTGCCATAAACAGCCTGCTGGTACAGTTAGTATAATTTGCTTTGTTTGTGTCCTGACAGCTCATAATACCTGTCTGGAGTGGAGTGAAGTTTGGGTGTGATTCCAGTGTGACAATTGACTTCAGTGACTGCTTTATTCATGGTACAGGCATAGGTAGGAGTGTTGGGGGACTTTTCGGACTGGCCTTCCCAACTATGGAGCTGCACCGAAGTAAAGAGACCGCATAACTCCACGTCTGCATGGAAAGGCATTGGTCACAGAATGGCTATTGTCAGTTCATCTTCTGAATGAATATAAATGACCTCTGCACCGCAAATCACATTTATGTGCTGCAAAGGACAGGCAGTTTTTGGAAGCATCACTCGCCATCATTGATCTTAAGGACTCCTCGAAGCAGGGTTTTCAGGCTGCGTCTGGACACCATTGGCTGTTGCTAGGTTGCAACTTTTCAATAGGATGGCATTTCAGATAAAAACTTACTATTTTCTATAGGTGTGCCACTTTTCCCTAAAAGAGTACTTTTGATGCTGCCTTGCTTCTGTACGCTAGAATGTTACTCTACATGTAGTTATTTTCAAGTGGCATGATTCGTGCAGAACGATTGGAACCACGACCACACAGTGTAACCTCCCAAAGATGGCCTGGGTTAACCCAGTGTCACTGGCAGCCGTAGCTGCACAAGGTTTCCTGCAAAGCACTGCACAAGCATTGGAAATGCAATAAGTCTCGCCTTTGATTGAGTTAAAGCCATTTGCTTTGCTAATGGTATTGTATAGGAAAGCAAATGGCTTTAAATTAATAAAAGGCGAGACCTATTGCATTTTTAATGCTTGTTTCTCTGGTGTACCCTATACAAGTGCATACCGTGTTTGGCGTTCATTGTTATAAAGCCATGCAGCACCAGTAACTTGAGAACATTTTGTACTCAAGTTATTACTATACTTAGCTTTTCCTCATGAGTTATTGAGCACAAGCGTAAAAAATGGTTGCAAAAGTCTTGCTTTCTATGCAAAAGCCCAACAGTAGTAGAACTTTGTGACATTTTCTTCTTATATTTGTAAATATTTTTGGATGTGTGCACTCACACAGCATGAGAATGTCACTTCCTCTGCTGCAGCCATACAGCTCCAGCTCCAGCCATACATGCCCTGTATATGACCAGTGGCCCTTCCCCACTGCATAACAGTAGCATAAAAAATCATATCTCTGTAGACATCTAAATGAGTGACATCTGAGGGCAGCGATGCTAACACAATCTCCGATCTCCGTAGCTTAGGTAGTATTTATAGAACCTTTGATTATCATTTTTTGACTTTGTATTTATTAATGCTTTTGTATATGAACTGCAAAGCTGAAAATATGCACAGGAATCTTTCCCTGCGCTGGCCAATGATCTAACAAGAAACAATAATTTTACTTGCTCACCCATGCTCTCCATCATAAACACTCTACACACCGGGGTGCGTGCGGGTGAGGGCTCAAGGGGACGGGAGGTTAGGATTCGGACGGGCAAAGATACTCTTTCTTTATCCCCCACAACAGAATTAATATCTCATTCCACCTCACGTGACCATCTTATGACCTTATTATGAGAAATAGACATATTCACACCCCAGCATGAAAAGATAAGAAAAGGCACACATCTGCGTGATACAATTCAGCCATATTAACCTCTTCTGTGCCCATGACGAGATAGTCTCGTCATGGAGCACGGTTGCGCTGTGCCCATGACGAGACTATCTCGTCATGAACCCCACCCACTAATACAACGCCCGGCACAGGAGGGGGAAAGGGCGTGGCACTGAAGGGGTTAAGTAACAATTCCATGCGACCAAGGCTGCATATACTTTCTACAGATGTTGCATGGTTTCCCTGACTAGATGTTTTGAGGTGAACGTTGGATCATAAAATCACATCGTAAAAGGACATTTTATTCTTTGATAACTAATATTGTCAGGAAACCAGTATTGTGTCTTTGCCTCTCAGCCCCAACCGGGATATCAGGGTATTGCCTACATCCAGCAGATTGAAAAATGAATACAAAAATAACTAATTACCATATCAGCGGAAATCTGTATCTGAATATTAATTTATGCTACTTAATTTGGTGCAGTGGGGCATCCATATGTCCGTCCATTCATCCATAGAAAATGCACATCATATTTCAACAAGCATTTGCAATGCAATAGGTCTCGCATTCATGCAAGTTTGAGCTATTGGCATTGTAAATGGCAATGCCTTTAATTTATGCTTTGGTTTTAAAACACAAATAAAAGTCATTGTCATTTACAGTGCTAATAGCTTAAACTCTTGCAAATGCGAGACCTATTGCATTCCAAATGCTTGTTTGTAAAAGCGCCCTATGCTGCACTTTCACTTTAATGACAGCCCGCGTCTAAGAAAGGTGTGCGGCCGCCATTAAAGTGAAAGCGCGGTATGGGGCGCTTTTACAAAATAAGAGCCTTTGTTTAAGTTGACAAACAAGCAGGTTTTTTTTGTAAAAGGACTCCATGCTGTGCTTTGACTTTAATAGTGGCCATGCTCCCTTCTTTAAGACGTGGCTTGTCTAAAGAAAGGTGTGGGCACAATTAAAGGAAAAGCGTGGTATGGGGCACTTTTAAAATTAAAAAGCATTTGTTAAGCAGCATAGCGCGTGCAGAAGTGCTGCGCTGTGCAGGGAGCATTTTTTAAAGATAAAGCGCAGGGTCCATGATCAGGCGCTGAGCTGTCTTTAAAAGAGGGTGGGTTAGGGAGAGCCTGTCGTGCCTGCAATTGTTTCTAGATTAAAGACATTAAAGAAAATCGTGCTCACAGACTGTAGGTAAAACAGACTGTGTAAAAACACAAGTGAAAAAAGGCCAGTCCTCGTGGGAGGTTACAAATGCAGACAAGGCGTTACTAAGGCGGGATCACAATCAGAAGCAACCATTTAGAAAGGACAGTAACAGGAGCTAATTGAAAAGATGGGCGGAGAGTGGGCGGAGCTTCAAGTCCATACCTGAATACAGCATGCCACGCAGAGCAGCGCATGCGCTGGCAGGCTCGACCTAAAAAGCGTTCAGCAAGTATTAAAGAAGCTGTACGCTTTGGTGGCACATACACTGCTGGAGCTTTAAATTATGCTTCAGGCAAAGAAGCTCCTTTAATCATATAGGAGACACCTTAACATTTTCAGGGTTTTAGATAAGGTTGTTGTATATCTGTAACAATTAAAATGTGACTTCTGTGGTGGTGAATAGGCAAGTAATGTCAAACAGCGTATTCTGCAGATTTTAATATTGAAAACATTTGAAAAACTGAGTGCATGATCTCTTCATATAAAAAGCATTAGTAAAGGCCATAGATCTCGTCTTTCAATAGCAATACCCAACCTTTTGGCTTTGGCAGTGGTCTTTCCAGTGCTGTTCCGTGTCAGCAAACATGAGAAAATGCTTGTTTGCCTATTGAGGTAATATTGTTAAGTTTTAATTTACCATTTCAAGATGGCAAATATAAATGAGACCGGTGTGGTAGGAACCAGTGGAGGAATTAGGCAAGCCAATGCCAGCAATGAATATCTGGAACAATGGGAGTTTGGCTGGGGCAGCAAGGAGGAACTATGGGTTGGGTGGTTGAGAAATAATGCAGAAAATATGGAAAAATAGCTGGACGGGGAGGGGAGGGGAAGCAATAGAAAAACTGTGGGGAGGAATACGGAGAGTGTGGCGAACAGGTATTTGACAGTTGATGCAGAACATGAGGGATAGAGTAGGAAAATGTCAGCAGTCTCATGGAGTGCTGAAAGGGAAAAAGTAGTTCCAGCAGTTAAAGGATACAAATTCTCCAATGGAAAGTATTTTAAAGAAACTATCCTCAAGGAAAGGGACAAAAACAAGAAAAGGAAGGAAAGCAATCAAATAAGAAGCAAGCAAATGATACTGACAAGAAAACTGACCCAAAGCACTTTATAAACATTAGTATAGTACAGATCCTGGATATTTTATTTCTCACAGATTAAAGTTGGCGAGCCAAGGCAGGTTCGAGTATGTCCCCATAATGGGATGAACCACCGACGAGGGAGGAGAGACATCTCTCTCCCTCTCCCCTCAATATTTTGCAAAAGAAAAATAATGAAAACAGCAAAATCCTGAAAAATGAAGGGGAGCTGCTGTAACGAAGTGAATAGGTGAACCAAATATGAAACATTCGTTTTTTTTCCTTCTGCTTAAGTTGCATTGTTCATAAAATGCAAACAATAATGTGAGAATGTGTGGTAGAATTTTGCATTGTCAGCCTGTAAAACAAGAGCTAGGCTGATGCCATCATAAATTACCTTGTAATGTCTCCATATCCCCTTCACTGCTGAGGCTTTTCTACTCCCGTGCTGAGCCCTTTCTTGGCTATTCTGGTTTAGGATCCCATAACTTTTCACTTAAGGGATCCACACCAAATTAGCATAATTTTTTCCAAACATTATGTGAATTTTAAAGGTGCCCAGGGTTTGTTGATTCCCATAACGGGGACTGAGGAAATAGGTACAATATCGATACATATATATATATATATATATATTTTTTAATTTGGGGGAAAAAATGCTTGGCAAAAAAAGTGTCTTGGTTTTTTTTACCTAGAAATGGCACCAATGAAAAGTTTGATGTGCTAAAATTACCATTTCCCCGTTTTTTAAAATATTTTTCTAAGAGGTAGCCCAGTTTTCCTAATAGATGGGCTTCCAACCTCCTTTCAGTATGTGAGGGAAACTGGCAGGAAACCCACTGGAGATCCAGGAAAGCTATACATTACTGAAAATTAGAGAAAATTCTGAGTTCAGCAAGTGGCCTTTTGTGTAGTCCCTCAAGGTTTCCCCAAAGAAGCTAACTGTTGAAATAAAAAGATTGAAAATGAGTAGGAAAAATAGGTATTTGTGACAACATTTTCATCTGTAACCTCTTGATTTCCTTAAGCAATATACCATTTCGTCGGCTAGATCCTTCTAGTCATGGGGATATCTAGGGTTTGTAGGTTGTCCAAGAACCTGAGGTACATAGAGCCAAAAGCTGAGCTGCACATTGCATGGTTTTCACTGTGGACTAAATATAGAGCAAGCCATATGGTAAAACGAAAAGAGTGAAAAATGAGTATGAAGAAAACCTATGTATTTTCTGAAATGTACAGCAGATACTGCGTTTAGGAGCAGTGGTTATTTGTACATCTCTGAATGTATGGGTACCCATACTAGCATGTGATTCATAGTCCATTTTGCTAAATGTCTTCTTTCTAGCAAACTGGCTTACACAAATGCACAAATGCAGAGAAATTTAATTTGTAATAACAAAACTCTCTACTATTCTGTGGTCCCACATGTCTCCTGATAAAAATGCTACCTCACTTGTGTAGCATGGCCTAGTGCCTGCAACACAAAACACTCCAAAACACAACCCCATGTTGTACCTATCAGTGCCTATGCTTTTTTCAACATGGGCAGCTGCAGACTGTGGATCCTAGCTCAGCGGCTTCTCAGTAAAACATAGCATCCCAAGACGTTTCTGAAGACAAGACACTTGCGATTGTCCAGAGTGGTGTGGCCTGTGTGGTTCTAGCAAGGTGTTTTTTAACGTAGAAGCCCTTGCAAACCTTAAACTGCGCTTAAAAACACACATTTTCTCAAATTTCTGAGGGCAAGTTCTCACATTTGCAGGGTAATGCAAATTTCCTGCCACCCAGTATTCCCCTAAGTCTCCCAATAAAAATGGTTCCTCACATGTGTGGGTGGGCCTAGTGGCCGTGACAGGAAAAGGGGCAAAACTCAACATGGATAGATCACATTTTCCAAATAAAAAGACTGTTTTCAGCAATGTTGGTCCCTGTGTAATTTGGACTCTTGCTCGGCTGCCACCCAGGGAAACCTTTTAAACCAGCGCATTTTGGTAAACTAGACATCTGGGGGAGTCAAAAGGTTGCTTGGCTGTCAATGTTTCTTTTTTTTACCCTAAGCCCTTGTAAACCTAAAACTTTGTTAGAACCCACATTTTCCTCACATTTCTGTGAGGGCAAGTTCTGTAATCTGTGGGGAGCCACAGATTTCCTACCATCCAGCATTCCCCCCCCAAGTCACCCATTAAAAAAGGGTACTTAAATTGTGTGGGTGGGTCTAGTGCCCGTGACAGGAAAAGCCATAAACACAACAATGAGAGATCAAACTTTTCCTCCCAAAAAACAGTCCTCTTTTGCAATGATGGTGGCTGCAGTATTAAGGCCTTAGCTCAGCACACACCCAGAGAAACCTACCAAACCTGCACATTTCTGAAACTAGACACTCGTGGATGTCCAGGATGGGGAGACCTGCGTGGCTCTCACCAGATTTTTATACCCAGAAGCCCTTGCAACTGTTTAAAACCATTTCTGTGATGGAAAGTTTGAGGTTTGTAAGGCATTATGGGTAAGAAACCGTCATTTGATCCACGCTAGTACACCACATTGGACTCCCCCAGTGTCTAGTTTTCAGAAATGTCTGGTTTTGGTAGGTTTCCCTGGCGAGCTATCCAGCCCAGGTCCAAATACCTTTGCTGCCCCTATTGCCGATTTCCCCGTGTTTCATTTTGGGGCCTTTTATATTGTCAGTATTAGGACCAGTCACATACGTAGGGTACCATTTTTATCAGAACAAGTTGGGGACGCTGAATAGTAGAAACTTTATGATTCTCCACTGGTTCTGGAACTTTGTTTCACAGAAATGTAAGGAAAACGCACAATTTTATGCAACGCTTTAGGTTTTCAGTGGATTTTGGGTAAGAAAACATTGTGACAGCCTTGCAAGGCAAGGCAAACCACTGGGGAAACCCCTATCTAACTTCCATTGGGGCAGACAGTCTGGTGGGCCCCAGGGTGGGGGGAGTATTGGCCCTTGCCCGGGGGGCCCTCCCCCGCCTTTATTCTGTCCCAGTTGTCTAGTGGAGAGCCCTGCCTGAGTATCACCCTCCTGCAGCGCCCCCAAAGCAGGGATCCACTAGGGAAAGATATCATTGAAAAGGGGAGATATTCACATTTCCAATGATACCCTCCCATGTAAATCGGCACTCGGTGGCTGAGATATACCCCTGAGTTCCAGTCCAGTGAAAGTGAAATGAGCCTACCAGCTCATTTTACTTTCACAGAAAAGACTCACTGATTTTCCACTAGAATTTTTTTTTAAACTGACTGCAGGGAAATCTCTTCCTCAGTAGCCCAATCAAATTTTTTTCAATGAAAATCCTCCTCTGTGAGCACCAGAGAGTCCTTTACAGCCCTCCCTAGCGTCGGGCAATGGCCGACAGACACACTGGGAATGGAGTGAGTGCATCAGGTGTTGGCCAATGCCCGCACTTAAAAGGTTAATTTGTTTCTTGTATCTTCTGAAGCTTGGGACTTATTCTGTAATAGTTGTGAAATGTTCAGCTCAATGATATTAACATGTAAATGAAGCGCCTTGTTTCCTTACATTTAAACAACCTATATGCATTTTTTTAATACATGTAGTTTTCATAAATAGCGGGCTAGGTGGAAGAAAAACAAAGCTCTTCTGAGGTCTCTGTGAGCAGAACCTAAATGGAGAAAAAAGATGGGGACTAGCTCTGGGGTTGGTCCTTTATATTCCACACCATGACCTGGAAATAGTTTTTCCACGATTGACACAGGCTGGAAGTGGCAAACCTGTGAGCAATGGCCCAATGACTGGAGAGCTTCTGCAGTGCTGGAGTCCACAGCCAGCCACCATTTAATGACATTGCTTCTCAGTTGCAAACCTGCTACTTAATTATTAACATTTTCTTTTAATAAAATCTCGTATGAGTTACCAAATATTTTTACAGACAGATTTATTTATTTAGTGGCATATGGGCTTATTATGTGATTTGTATACTTTGCAAGTCCGTTTTATTAAAAATATTGAAGACCACTTACAAACTTTTCTCTTGAAAGACAACTGAGCACAAAGTTCTGTTTTTTTTTATAAATAAAGGAGAGGAGGAAATAAGACGCAAGGCTGAACCACAGACTAGATGGCCAGGACATACTTCTAGAAATTCATACTTCCAAACTAGGTCATATTGTGTGATCATAAGGAAATGGATGTTAGTAACAGTGCCTATTCGTCCTTGTCTGTAACTTTGGGGAGCACTAGCAAACAAATCAGGCAAGTACTAGCCTTATAAAAAAATCTATTCATTTATAGTTGAACAGGGTAATATATTAAAAGTTAGCACACATCAATGAGTAATGAACGTTAAAAAACAATGTAAGCGTTATCATGTATTATATATCATTTTGCCTATTTGCACAATGGGTCTTTCTTTTGGCTCATCTAGTCCTTTGGTTGTTAGACCCAAGCCAGTCACCAGACCTGGGTTTCCTCTCTCTTTGTATTTGGTGGCCTGCCAGCCTCTACTCATGGAATTAAATCTTTGTATTCAGTAAATTCTAGTTCTGTGGGAGATAGCTCTGCTCTGCTACCATGTCTACTCAAAATACGCATTGATAGTCCGTGAAGCAGTTATTTCTGTTGTACACAAAGATTCTTGTATTTAAAATATCCTTATTCTAGAAACCCTTGAATAAATTCCTGCTCCTTATGAGACGAATCATCTCACAGGCCTCAGTAAAGGTCGCTCCTGCATACCTCCATCACTCTTGTAAACTACTTCTCAAGACCAAATGCTTGTCTTCCACTCTCAAATACTTTTTCTGGCTGATTAATTGCTGGTTCTCAGCCACTTCATCGTGTGACCCACCAGGTCCTTTGATCTTTGACAATCACTCTTCTATAAAGGATGCAGTTTATGGGGTTTACAAAGCGGTAAAAGGGTCACTTCAATACTAGCACCATTGTGCAGGTGTGACCGGTCATTACAACCGTATCTCCCCTTCCTATTGTGCCGCTGAAACTTTTTTTTTGGACACATGTCCTCAATAATATTTCCACAAAAGTGCCTCATAGGAATTCAAGGATGCAATGAATCTCTTATTCACAGGAGCAGCCGGTTCTAACTCTTGTGGACAGTGTTAGAAGCTCACACTGCCTGTAGGTTTTCATATCTAAGAGCATTAAATCCATGCCATGTCGTCTCCCAAACAGCTAGCAGCAATTCACTTACTAACCATCTTTTCGGATCTTAGATTTCAAAACAGATGTATTGTAATGTTCAAAATGTGTTTGTTAGTAATTAAAAACATTGCAAATTATTGCACTTCGTGCAGAATGAATAAAGAGGTAAGGGGCCACATATATTTAGGTTTCATTTTGCGAGTTCCTAATAGCGAATTATTGCAATTCGCTATTAGGAAATTTCAAGCACCTATGTACTAATGTTTCTTTGGCGCATTTAGCGATTCCTAATCGGGTCGCATTTGACCTACCTCATTAATATTCATGAGGTTGGTCGCAATTTTGGACCCGTAGGAAATCGCTAAAAACAAAGGGATGGTGGCCTGCTGGTGACAGCAGACCACCATTTCTGCGTTTGCTTTTAAATAAAGCAACTTTTTTTTCTTGAAATGCAGCCCTTTTTCCTTAAATGAAAATGGGACGCATTTCAAAAAGAAAAATGAAAATGCTTCAGTTTCCTTTTTTTTAAGAGTAGGCAGTGGTCTGCTCTTAAAAAACGATTTGTACGCAAGATGTCCCCTCGGTACCCCTTCCCATTTGCAAGTGGTTTACCACCAACTTGAAGTTGGCGGTAAAATGCTAATGTATTTTGACTGCATTCCGGTTGCAAAACATTCTTACATACCCTTGCGAGTCGCTATTAGAAAGGCATGGCTTTAACACACCCCTTCCTAACACTGACTCGCTAACTCATTTTGCGATTTGGGAATATGTTACCGAATCGCAATGTGGGTTTGCAACATAGTAAAATACATTTTGCCCAGTCATAAACAGCCTGTTTGTGATCAGAACAAACCTATGTACTTGTGACCCAAGATCTTTTGTAGCTCCTCATTCCTCGTGTTCTTTCAGCAATAGCTGCTCACAAATTCTTGCTTTCAACAACAAGGAGGGCAACGAGGCGAAAGATTGCAGGGCACATCCAGTCTTCGCTTTTTGTGGAGCGAATGTAGAATTGATCCCGTCCACGATGTAGGTACTCTGCCTGTTAAAAGATTGGCATTATATATGGATGTGTCAAATTCACACAGTAATTGGGGTCTGATTGAAGCAATGAGGTGGAAAGGACATAGGAGTCATGAGCGCCTGAGGATCTGCCAAGGCTTGCAAGACAAAAGTAAGAGGCAATAAACTACAGGGTTCAGCGATTGAACTCCACCATAGCAAAATGATTATTGTTTACCACTAATTATAGGTGTAGATGTTATCGCTACTAAATTGTACTAAATTTCCACACCAATGCTTATGCTTTACTTTAATGGTAATTTTGGTCGTGTGGCTTTTCTGCTAACAGCTCCCTTCACTCACCATTTCTACCTCCTAACCAGTAGGCAATGCATTCCAGCGCCAGGACACCTAACGGTAATAGTGCGCTTTACAAGCCTCATTAACATAACATAACATAACGTGGGTAAGATGGCTAAAGTCTTAAATATCACATGGTGAAAACACGTGCATTATTCTCTCACTGTGCGTATTTTAAGTACATAATCATGAATTATGTTCTGTAAATAGTAGTACCCTCTTGAAGCACTCATTTACTGTATAAGGTATGCTCTTTCACTGCCTCTGCTCATCATCTTTTGAAACTTAGGCCTGTCTATGTGTTAAGTGCAAAAGAACAGATGATGGACAGAATGCTGAATTAATCAAACATTCACCCCAGACACAGATCTGAGTTTAAATCCATCGTTTTTTTGCACGCCGCACCATTCCAGTTTAGAACCAGCCGTATACAAATCAGTCTTGACCCTGTTCCTCATAGGAACACATTCCAGCCCGAACTGCAGGTCTTCCCTGAACCAGAAACAAGCATTCTGGGGCCAGTTTTGGAGTAACATCCCTCGTCAGTCAGGCAGCTTGAATCTGGTGGCATAGCGAGCATGGGACCCACATCTGGGCATTCGCTTCCCACGTAGGTGACAAATGCAAAAAGAACAGATGATGGATAGAATGCTGAATTAATCAAACATTTACCCCAAGCCACAGATATGGGTAAATCCATTGTTTTTTGTGAACCCCACGCTATTCCAGTTTAGACCCAGTCATTTGGAATTCAGTCTTCATCCTTTTCCCAATGAGAGTTGTTCAGCCCGAACTGCTAGGCCAGATCTTCCCTGCACAAGCATCCTGGGGCCGGTTTCGGGGTAACATCCCTCACCAGCCAGACTTGCTTGAATATGGCAGAGTATCGAGCAAGGGACCCACGATTATTTCATACATGCCCCAAAGTTGTGGGCAGAGGTATTGGCCAATGTCTTTACCGCTGTTAATAGCAACCCTACACCATCTTCCTGGGACATTTCCACCATCGTCCCCATCTTTAAAAAGGGCCAGCGGGACGACCCCGGGTGTTATAGGCCCATATCCCTCTTGGACTCGTCGGTGAAGATCTTAGACAGAGTCCTTTTGTCCAGGCTAAGGGATAATGTTGAGAGTTGTGGAGGGTTGTCAGAGATCCAGTATGGGTTTAGAGAGAGGAAAGGCACAATCGAACAATGCTCCAACCTACACCTGCTCATATCAAAGTATACGGTGGCCAAGGAGGGGTCCTTGTTTCTAGCATTCATGGACCTCTCCTCGGCCTTCGATTTGGTGAACAGGGCTAAGTTATGGATGACCTTGCTGAAAATGGGGATCGACGAGGCATTGGTAAGATTTATGGCTTCCCTACACCAGGAGCTTTTTTCGGCCGTACGAGTCACAAATGAGGGTAGGTACACGTCCCTTTTCAAATCCCTGAGGGGGGTAAGGCAGGGCTGCATATTGGCCCCTCTGCTCTTCACAATTTATATTAACGGTCTGGGTGCACATTTGGAGGAGAAGGAAGTCGACGTTCCGCGTGCGGGAGCAGTTAAGATCCCAGCGCTCCTGTACGCGGACGACGCCGTGCTAATTGCGCGCACGGGTGTCGGCCTTCAACGCCTCTTAAATGCCTTTGGCACATTCATGGAACAGCTTGATTTAAAAATAAATGCTAGTAAATCGCATACCATGGTGGTGGGCCGAGAAAGTAGTAAGAGGAGAACAAAAACCTTTACGTGTAGAGGGGATATGGTTTCTAGAGTTTACACTTTTCCCTACTTGGGGGTACTTTTTGACCAGAGAGGAACTTGGGGTCCTCAAGTGAGGGCGAAGAGGTTGGCCGTTATTAGATCATCGTCGGCCCTCATGGGCTTTGCGGGCAGGTTAGGTGCCAGGCCCATGGAAGCGTTGTTAAAAATTTACAAGAGTAAACCTGTCGCCGTTGCGTTATATGGTTCACCAATTTGGGGCTATGTAAACGTGGAACCAATCCAGAGAGCGGAGAACAGATTTATACGGACACTCCTCTCTGTGCCGCAGTCAACACCAACTTACTCAATACACTTGGAGGTGGGCCTAGATTTCCTTACTGATGGGTTGAATATGGCTCCCCTGATCTTTTGGTTAAAGACATGGCTTAATGAAGACCTTCCACTGAACCATAAGATCATGTCCGACGTCTTGTCCCTAGACCATTGTAAAAAGATCCCCTGGCTGGCCTATCTGTTGAAGGTATTCTCAGATTTGGGACGACCAGAGCTCTTTACTTCCCCCCAAGATATCAAGGTCCAAGACATCGATCTTGTCAAAAAGCATTTTACGGGGAGGGCAAGAGCACTTCGTGAAGAAAGGGAATTAGTGAAACCATCAGTAAGGGGCCATTACTTACTCGTTAATTCATTTTCTTTAGCACCGTATCTTGGTTTTGTTACAATTCCATTCCATAGGTTTCTTTTAACCAAGTTCAGGTTTAATTTGTTACATTTTTATTTAGGCACATTTAAAACATGGGAAAAACCGGAAATAGCCTCACCCTGCAGTTGCGATCATTTCTCACCCCAAGACACCATGCATTTTGTTATGTTCTGTGGGTTTTATTTAGAGCCAAGGAAAAAATATCTGGTATCAGCTTTGAAGGAGGCGGGCTTCACACAAGTGAGACCGGCTCTGCTCTTCTTGCAATCATTGCCCAACATACATATTACCTTTTGTATAGCCAATTTCTTGGTAGCTGCAGTTAGGATGAAAAAACACACCCATTAGATCCATCGTTATTCCTTTTTAACTTTTGTATGCCTAGATTTGTTTTAATGTAAATTATTTTATTGTCATATTTTAACACGTATGAAATGTTCCTAACTCTTTGTATGAAATGTTTTTTTAATCTCTTTGTATGACTTTAATTGAGTCGAATAAAGATATTTTGACTGACTGACTGACCCACGTCTGGGCATACCGATCGCTTTGTTTCCGGTCCAGGGAGGACCTAGCTTGGCAGATCGGGCTGGACTGTTCCCATGAGTAAAAGAGTCCATACTGATTTGCATATGGTTGGGTCTAAACTGGGGCAGAATGGTGAGCAAAAGAACAATGGATTTAACCCAGATCTCTAGACTGGGGTTGAATGTTTGATTTTTCTGCATTCAATCCATCATCTGTGAGTATTTTGCTTTCTCCCCCTAAGTACGCCGGGTGTGCCCAGATATGGGTCCCGGGCTCACTGTACCTCTTGATTCAAGCTAGCCTGGGTGATGAGGGGTGATGCCCCGAAACCGGTCCCAGGATACTTGTTTCCGGTCCAGGGAGGACCTGATTTGGCAGTTCGGGCTGGACTGTTCCCTTGAGGAACAGGGTCAAGACTTATTTGCATATGGTTGGGTCTAAAATAGGGTGGCATGGTGAGCAAATGAACAATGGATTTAAACCAGATCTCTTGACTGGGGGGTGAATGTTTGTTTTGCTCTCCATTCCATCCATCATCTGTGTGTCTTTTGCTTTCTTGCCCTAAGTGCGCCGGGTATGTCCAGACGTGGGTCCCTGGCTCACTGTGCCACTGGATTCAAGCTAGCCTGGCTAATAAGGGATGATGCCCCGAAACCGGTCCCAGGATGCTTGTTTCTTTTCCAGAGAGGACCTGGCTTGGCAGTTCGGGCTGGACTGTTCTCATGAGGAACAGGGTCAAGACTGTTTTGCATATGGTTGGGTCTACACAGGGGTGGCACGGTGAGGAAAAGAACGATGGATTTAAGCCAGATCTCTTGACTGGGGCTGAATGTTTGATTTGTTCTGCATTCCATCCATCATCCGTATGTCTTTTGCTTTCTATGTGTTAAGGTCACATTAAGCTCCAGCATCAAGATGGACTTTTGCTCGCCAGCAGTGGTGAGCATGAGGTTGTGCTACTTCTGGATTTCTGCACTCAGGGTTCCTATTGGTTGTGAATTGGAAAAGCTGTGCTCCTAATGCATAAAGGGATTAAACTAATGTAATGATCTTCATCTACCCGTCTCACCCTCTGTTGTGTCTAGGCATTCCCCCAAGGCTTGACTAAAAGTACCTTTTAACTATAACACTCATTGTCTACAGGTTAATCATTATTCATCAACTGTTCAATTCCACGAAATGTGATCCATGTCTGGGGCTGTAGTTAGCAAACACACATCTATTGTCCATACACAACATACCCGCCCCCTTTCTTCTAGACGTAGCTCTTCCTTAGCAGAACTATTGAGCTTTAATGCCTAAGATGTAACATTCCTGCAGGCGTGTATGCTGATTCTAAATCTACCATGTGTATTTATTCTATGAGGCCTCGGAGGTACGTAGAGGAGGGTCTTGTTTGTCACCGTATTCCCTCTATATTTAGTTTGGTTAACAAACCTACTAATTTGACCTATAACTTCAAAGAAACCTATCTGCTTATGGAGATTGACCGTTTATTTCTGTGAATATATGGTTGCTGTAGATATTGTTGCACTGTATTGGACCTGTGTACGTGAAGCTAATTCATCACTGGATATTATATTCCAGAGAGCTGACTGCCCTGCCTTCTCCAGGCATTACTTGTAGATTGAAGATGCCTTTCAGGTTACCATGTGAGGTTGCTGGATTCCTTCCATTGAAGCGATGGCATTATATCACAACTGCTTTGTTTTCCATTTTTATTTAAACAGTATTACACAAAAAAAGCTTGTGGATCCTTCTGGAGGGTGCCTCGTCTCTTCATTCCATGAGGAGCAGGGTCAGTACTGATTTCATAAGTCAGGTCTATGTCAAGAGTGGCTCGGTGGGTGAAAAACGATGGGTTGGAATGCTACCCTGAGTGATTGGCAGTGGTTAGACTATTTGCAACTATTCCTCTCCAACTTTTGTGTGTACACTGGAGATATGTGACTCGGCGGAGTCCATTTATGCAGCAGGGTTGAGTACATTATTTGACGAAAGCAAGCAAATTATGCAGTGCAATGTGACACATTTTTTGATAGTATTACTACATTATCTTGTCATTTTTACGCACCTTTACAGTCTCAGGACAAAGGTTTCACCTCTTTAGTAATAGTTTAACACCCAAACAAAGCAATAAGCAACTGAAAGATGACCAGTCAACCTTTTAGAAGGGTCTTCCACTGTGCGACAACATGTGTCACTGCTTTTTAGGTCTCGCCTGACCCAGCGCATGCGCTGGTCTGGCAAGACTTATTGAGAGTGCTCCAAAAAGTGCTACCAGGCCAGCATAGAGCTACAGTGCATGTGCGCGGACGCGCGCGCCGCGCTTGACCGCGATTACTTTCGCGGCCGCACGGCCGCTTTGATGTTTGATCGTGATCGCGAACGCGATCACTTTCACTTTCGGGGCCCCACGGCCGCTTTGCATAGCCAATAGGTCTCGGTTTTGGGACCTTATAAGTATTTAGTTATGCAACTGTTGCATAGCTAAACACTTATAAGGTCCCAAAGGCGAGACCTATTGGCTATGCCAATGCTTGTTTGATTAGTTTTTGATCTGATAGAGCGAAAAGCCCACCATCTTGCCCTACAGTGCCTAGCACTGTGGTGAGTTTTCATAGCAGCTAGGGCCGGTGGGGTAGTGACCAAAAGGCAACACAATGAAAACAGCAGGACTAGAACGGCTTGGGCTCTTTATTCCTGCCCCCGCCCCCACCCTGACCTGACCCCCACCATCAGCTGACACGGAGAGACCTGCAGCAACCTAGGAGCCACTGCTGGCAGGGAATCATGTTTTCCCCACCCACCCATCCCTTCGTTCAGGAGATTATATTGGTTATGCTATGTCCTTTGTTATACTGTTAATGTATAGAGTTGTGCTGCTGGTACAAATTACTGTTGTAGCTAATTCCCCTCTTCTTTTCTGGTTCTTTTCTTTGTTTGTTATACCTTCTGTTGTATTTGGGCGGAGTGAATTCATGTTTGGCAGGATACTTTAGGTCCCCTTGGCATCTCACAAGGCACAGTATAATATGCACCTCAAAGAGGATGTTTGCAGCAATTGCTATAAAGATGCCTTTTGTGGGGGGTTGGGTCGGTCTCTACCGCAGCTGTTTACCCTCTTTTCACGCATGCGCACTTGCGCTAAGGACCTTTGGTGTGGTTTGGAGGATGCGGTCTGCTCCAGGGGATCAAGACATGGCCTGGTTGCCCAGATTACCTATCTCTGGAATCAAGCTATCCTGGCTGAAGAGGGGTGAAACCCCGAAACCGGTCCTAGGATGCTTGGTCCCAGTCCAGGGAGGACCTGGCTTGGCAGTTCGGGCTGGACTGTTCCCATGAGGCACAGGGTCAAGACTGATTTGCATATGGCTGGGTTCAAACTGGAACGGCACGGTGAGCAAAAAAACGATGGATTTAGGCCCAGATCTCTGTACTGGGTGAATGTATGACATTGTTCTGCATTCTGTCCATCAATTGTTGTTTTTACAGATTACCTATCTGGCAGAAGTTGGGGGCACCTCAGGTTGCTCTGGTGAGCGGACCTCCTGCACAAGTAAAGAGTGAAGGGCTTAAGAGGAAGAGGTGTGGTGCAGGGGCCTGGGTGCCTGACTCCGGACTACGGGGTTCACGGTTCAATCCCCGTTGCTGACAGCAGGTTAGCCCAGCACCATGTGACTCTGGGCAATAGCTTGCTTAATCTTCCCGAGGGCCCCCAGCGCTGGGACACCACTTCGGAGGTAGCTGTGCTCTTTACAAATACTGGTATTTAATTATTTCATTAAGAGCATTTGGGACTTTTTTGCTCTGTGGAGGCACTTTAGAGAGTGCGCAAAGGCCAGAGATGCAGAGGGGACAGGTTAAAGGGCAAACCATGAGTTCACAAAATGGTTTTTGATTCTCAGGGAGGGATTGGGTGACTCAATGTCTGGCAAACTTTGTTTGTGGAAAAATAATTCTGTTACAACCAGTGCTTTAAATGGGCTGGTACTGTCCGGTACTGAGTACCGGCACTTTTTAATTTTGAGATGGAGAGTACTGGCAATTTCAAGAGAGGCGTAATACTTTTAATGGGAGAGTACCGGGACTTCTAGTTTTTCCATTTCAAGCACTGGCTACAACCTTTTAAATATGAGTGCTGTGCTAGGTTTTTTCACATTGAATGTTATGTTTTCTGTAATAAATACGCCCCGAGATTGTGATATCTCTAATCAAACTACAAGTCTGAATCTTGGTGCCAGGCTGGTACTGCAGGGGTTGTTGGGTTGGAAAGAAGGGAGTGTGTCTGAGGTCATCGACGGGTCCCTTGCATACATGCAATGGAAAGCAAGTAATGCCTACTGTGTTGTACCGCACTGGTGGTTGAACCTGTGGACCGAGGGATGGTGGATACAGTAGTCAGTGAGTAAAGTAAGTGTCCTCTACAAATGAAAGCACACTAATGGCTGCTCCCTTCCCCTGCAGATCTGCCTGAGCCTGGTTCGCCTTCTGCATTACCTGGCGCACTCCCCGCTCGGATCCGTGACGCTGCTGGACTTCCGCCCCCGGCAGTTCGTGATTGTCGACGGGGAGCTGAAAGTAACCGACCTGGATGACGCCAGCACTGAAGAGACTGCTTGTTCTAGCCACAGTGACTGCTTCATGGAGTTTCCAGCCAGGAATTTCACACTCGCATGCTCCGCGGAAGGCAGATGTCAAAACATGAACGAGAAGAGGAACCTCTACAATGCCTACAGGTACATCACTGCCCCCCTCTTTCTGACTCCAGGCATGCACACGGTGAGCTAAGTGAGTCATCGGTAAAACATAACATTTGTTATTTTAATCAGCAAATATTTTTTCAAACAGCATGCCAGTTATTTCACGGTTAGTGCTAATGTCGAAGTTAAAGTCGCAAAGCTGCTCTCAATATCTTAATAGCCAGTTACAGGAAATCCAAATATTAACTTATGCATTTTTCTTCCGTTGCGTTCGAGGGCCCCTGCTGAAAGTGTTGGTTTCATAAACCTCTAAGAACAGATCGTCTTATTTCCAATGCAAACGAGACTCTTCACATCTCAGAAGGCGCTAGAGGGTTGGGCCTAGAACTTCAGCCTGAGAACAGCTTGAATAATTGAGTGTGGCCAAGTTGATTGAAAGTATATTAAAAAAGAAAACCCAGCCTAGAAAAAGAGGTGCATCCATTTTATTAAAACATGGCTACCCAAAGAAAGATGGCCTTTAACTTTTGTTCTTCATTCTAAGTGCTCGGTTAGCAGCATTGCTATTTCCAGTCCTACCTCTTTTCCGAGTCACCCTTTTCTGCTTCTTTACTGGAGTTGTGCTCTGGGATTAAGTGAACAAACACTATCGAGTACACATTATGGTACAATTACCACCTTGTGGTCCTTTTACGTGCTCTCCATGATGTGAATGGCCCGCCACAATGTATGCTAGATCAAGCTCTCACAATGCCCATAGCCACTTTCCATATTGCCCTAAAGCGACTGCCTACAGTGCCTTACAGACATATTGCATGGTGTGATAAATCCATATCCAACAGTGCTTAATCCATCGGCATTCCTCAAAGGCACCTCTCCTGAAGTGGGGACTCCTACGGATTAGGGGTGGTGAGGCATGAAAAAAATTGAACACTTACCTGTGAACAGCCGCCACCTCTCTGCAATCCTCGTCTCTTCCCGGCAGCACGGAACGGAAGCACACATGTTCCCAGACTCTCCTAAGCCATTCACGAAGCTGATGTCATCAGCATGATAGCAGCGTTGTGATTGGTCTGAGCGGTCTGTTTGGTAGCTCAGGCAGTGCCTGGGACAGTTCTCCACCCGGCTGTGCAACACTGCCGGGTGGAGAAATGCTAAGTGCGCATGTCAATTTGGCCGGCCAAAGACAACAAAGGGTGGACTAAGAACAGTGTTATTAGGTGGGGTTAAGTTATCATATGTAAGACTTTAGCGCTCTTCAGCAGTTGGCTTTAGGTTATGCTGGGAGGGAGTGTTAAGGGCTTTGTGTGAAATCACTTAAGATGGCTGTGGAAGGTGGTGTTAGCTATGTTAGTGTTTAGCTTATTGTATGGAGAGGCTTTAGCACCGCAGTAGAGGGCATTAGGGTATTTTGGGAGGATACATTGAGTACAATGGGAAATCATTTTAGATGGCTCTGGAAGGTGATGGCAGTGATGTTAGCGTAAGGGTACCTTGGGAAGTGCTTGATGATTTATTTAAATTTTCTCAAAATAACCATGCGTGCTCTTATACAGCAAATAGAATCAGTGCATGCTTTACTTTATAAGTAAATGGCAAATTATAAGTAATACATTATTCAAAGAACCCGAGCACTTGTATCAGTATACTGCACTCTCTTGTGAATGGCATTCACCATTGAGCATAGAATCTACCATGCATTACACTGTTTGCTGACCTTCTTTGATGCAGTCCATTTTTAGGTTTGACTTGTAATGATGTGTCATAAACCATCAAACAAAAATCCTTCCTGACATACTATATTTTATTCATACTCAAAGTGGATTTGGTGCAGTTTCCTTTATCCATTGTCTTCTTTGGCTCAAAAACCTTCACCCATTGGTTTGAAACTTTGTCAATCGTATTTTAGCTCAGCCCACAGGAGTATTTATGTCTCAACTTCTTTCTATTGGCTCTTAGAGTGTAGCTTACTTCTACATTGAAATAATTGTGGGACTATTATACATCTGCAAAGTACTCTTTCTGGTCACAGTTTTAGTTTTAATCTCATCCTTTAACTATATACTGAAAGCACTTCTTTCTTAATTGTTGTACACTGCAGCAGGCATTATTCATTGCTTCTGTCAAAACTCAAGTGCTAGCATCAACCTGTTGGTTTTGCCAGTGCTATTAACTAAAGAACTGAGCCAGTCCTTCATTCACGGTTGTCAACCAGTTTTGTAAATGATGCAGGGGTGCTTTAGTCCTTCGCTGGTTGTCCACGCTTGCGCATCAGTCCTGCTCTTTCTGCACATGTTCACTCTCTAAGATAAGGCGCACTATATGGTTTTGCATAAAACTGGACACGGGAGACACGTGTTTAGGGTAATTTGTACCCCATGCCCAACTTCTCTCTAGTTGAGTAGATGTGAGCAATTCAGGCATTTTTACATAGAAGGTTTGCGTCACTAATAGCACATCTGGTGATCACTCTCACATACCAAGGTTTTAGCACACTAAGGCCTTGAACAATGGGATTCATTAATTCTTAGTGCACTAAGGCCAAGAGTGCATTAGTTTGTCACTGTCGCCAGCTGTAGAACATAAAGTGAACTCTTAAACACATTGTTGTTGGACCACGCCCCTTGCACGAAGGATTCACTAATGCTCATGCTTGGTACAATCACAATCACCCACCACTTTGTGTTATACGGTTCTAGAGGTTCCTCTGCAAATAAAGTATAAACCAATCAAATTGGTACCCCCATCTTTGAAGAAATGTTCACCATTATATTGCACAGTTCTGTTCTACCCTCTGCCTGCTCAGAAACCTAGATTGTATCCATCTGCCAAACGGCAGTGGTTTGCCCGCCCTGCTTCTAATGCTGTCTCTAAGATAGCCAAGTACATCCTGCTAGCTTTATAGGCTGCAGGAACAATTCTTTCTTAGTGTGTTCATCCTGTTCCATTTCTTAAGCTGTATTCATATTACTAAGCTCTTCTTGCATTAAAATTAGGAAACTCATGTTGGATGCCGGCCAGGAAATGATACAGTAAGCTACCAAGTAATAGAATCCGAACTGAATTTGTTTTATTGCTGAATATTAAGCACAACTGAAAATGATTTCAATATTTGTTTGGGTTCCTGCTATGGTTATGAATAAACATTTCCTCATTGAAATGATCCAAAGACATCATTTTACTCTTAGGGTTGTATGTTAGAATATCAATGACAAAAATATGGTCTGACATAAATATGGAGTCCTAAACATTGTTTACAAAAATATTGCTACCTTTGGTGTAGAATTTTTTATTAGTAATATTAGATAATATTTTGGGAAATTATATTTAGGACACTATATGTTTGTCGGATGATATATAGGCCACAATATTCACCACCTTGGGTGACCTTACTGAGTCAGTGTCTCTTATTTATTATTTTGAGATGCACACAACCCCATAAACATATATATTTATATATTAATACACACACACACACATATATATATATTCAGAAAACAATCCCAATTCCACAAACTTCAGAAGAAGCAGGCACAGACTCCAACTGTTGCAGTGCAAAACATATTTATTACTTAGTGCTTAATTATATCCATGACGCGTTTCGGCCATGCCAGATGACCTCGATCACGATATGTATACCACAGCTAAAGGTGAGTTCCGCGTCAGCTAACTCAAAGCTCAAAATGCCCTGAATTTGCCATTTATAGTGTGCAACACATAACGCACACTTCAGCTATATTTCGGTCTTTGTAGACAGCCTTTTTTATGCTGTCCACTAAGCGGTCTACTGAAAATGACGGGGGTTGGGAGGTCATGCGTTATGGTGTGGATTGTGCGTTTGTGAATATCAGGTTTTATCCTTTTTTGCATTCACTGAACCATAGCTAACTTTTAACTCTGTTTTTCAGTTCAGGTCAGTTCCTTTCATTGATATCTTTTCAGTGTGCCCCATTGAACTGCCAGGCGCCCATTTTGTGCTAAGCACAGACTTTAGCCAGGCCCTGTGCCCAGCCCCCTCCAACTGTGCACGGGGGTAGGGTAATCGCAGCACCTGTACCGGACATAATTCACTGTGTGTGAAATTTCATTCAGACTCGATTAATCAAACAGCGCCGACTCTGTAAGTGAATGAAACTGTGTTTGCCCTTCATTTATCTTTGTCTCCCTAGGCTTATCTGTTCAAAACCTATTGTAGCCAAAATAAGCTTAAACCTGCCAAATGCCTGACAACGTTCATGTAGATTCATCAATTGGTACCAAAAATACAAAAAAATGAACACTTCTCACCACCCCTTTAAATCTGCCACCCCTCTGACGGACCTTCATGAATTTGTAGTGATGAGAACTACATCTCATCCGATAGCACGTGACCCACGTAGTGTCTCCAATGCTTTCCTATCATTCCCTGCTGAGTGGGCATGAGGGCAGTAGCTTTGTTCACTACTTCTATACACCACATAAGTGATTCCACACAAGAGAAGCTAGTAAATGTGTTACTGCATCTCAAACAGTGAAAGTCAAGCAAGTTAAATAACGTAAAATGCTGTGGGCTGTTCGACTGGGCGTATACAGAGGTTGTATTTTTTTAGCACAAGTAAAAGTATACAAGAAATCTCCAAATGAAAATGCAAAATGTGTGCTTGGATTTTTAGAGGATGGGTATACTAGCAGAATATCGTAGTCTAAATATCGTCTGATAAAAATATTATGTTCAAAATATAGTGTGCAAAAATACTCCATTGAATTTTATATTAGAAAATCTACACACAACGCAACAATAGTTTTGTAAATTATATTTAAGACACAATATTTGTGTCAGATGGTATTTTTCTTAACAGTATTCTGACATAGACCAAGAAGATGCATTTTGACTTCCTTCACAGACACAAAACTTTGATGGTGATTTAGTGCTAGGGTTAGTGTTCCTCAGATGGCTACCAAGGCAGCCTGAGTTCATCTTTTCTGCCTCTTACGCGGCCCTTCCAGTGCAGCTGCAGTGTTTCGAAAAGAACACATTGAACCCATGATGGTATCCGCCCTTCTGTGCCTTAACCTTCAGTGTATTTCAAGAAGATGGGAACCGATGCAGCCATGTTATTCTTCTTTTCAGTGTCAAATAGTATTCCTCTAGAAGACCAACGATGAAACAGAAAACTAAATTAAGAACACGCCAGATGTTTGGAAGAGAGCCTATCCACAAAGGAAGAGTTGTTTTCCGCCCATCAGATTTTTATACATTTCCCGGTGGTATTTGTCTTGTTTAGTGTGGTTTTCTCTTCATGTAGAAATTTCTCTTCTGTAATCTGTGATGTCTTTTTGCGCCTCTTTATGTTTAGTCTTTGTTGCATGTGTTCTACATCATATCCGTACGCAGCCTAAAATATGACTGTGGTATAGTAAGACAAGTTAGTGTTGTACAGCACAAACCGCAATCATCGGACAACAGAGGTCCAATCAATTTTTTTTCAACACAAAAAAGCGTATGTTACATCTGGAAATTAGAAACTGACATTTAAGTTGGGAGTTGAGCATGAGTATTCACAGAAAAAGAAATTAAGTCCTTAGTTTTTATTTTGAGCACATACTAGAAGATCATTATGTGTAAAAAAGAAAGCAAAACACCTTTGTTGCATGAAGTTCAATGACCACGAGGGAGCGGAGCTTTTAAGGGTAGGTAAAATGTGTTGCTGAGCGCTGCACTGCATATAATGAAGGCAACAGGGCCGTATTTTTTATTTTTGGGGGGGGTTTGAGCGAGCCTTTGTCAGAAAAGGAATATGCTGAGCCCTTCTAATCTCTACAAGATGGAACATTTCAGAAACCAACATTATTGGACGGGACATCAAATCAAAAGTAACCCTCTGGCTCCACTGAAGTGACTTTGAAAGAAGGATCGTCCCTGGTGTGGATATAAATCATAAGCCTAATAAAATAAGTGCATATATTTAAAAGCTGTTTTGATTGGAAATGCATTCCATTAATCCCACGCGGTTGAAAAGCTAGACCCAAGCCTTACCAAGCTGATATCTTTACTCCACTGTTCCCTAATTGTTTCCAGATTAGTGCATGATTAAAATTCAAAGATAGATGGTCTCGAAACAATATAGCAGGTGTTTCGGGGCTCCGCAATCCTCTCTTCATGCCACAAGGACCAAACATAGAGCATTTGATCTGTGGCAGCCATAGCAGATCAGTACAAATTGATTCCTGCTGGATCAGGTGAGGGACCTGCAAATGCTCCAACAAAAACCAGGAAGCACAGGTGGCAAAAGAGAATGAGATGGCACATACACAGGGGGAATGGCTGACTTATTGGCGCACACACAGCAACACATGCACGCACACACACACACACAGACACACAGAGCTTCCAATCACAGCATGTAATCTCAACCTTGAATTTAAAGAGGTGCAAAGAGCTTATTTATGCAAATTTTATAAAGGAGAGAGATGGCTAAAGAGGCACAACAATTTGTGACCTTGGATAAGACATGGCAAAAGTATATTGAGCCAGTAAATTAAAGCGACTAATCAAGAGTGACTTATTATGATGTACTCTGTGTAATTGACACATTTAAGGAAAGTGAATCCTGCATGGTGAAATAGGTAGGCGGGGGAGGGGCTTATGACTTGCAAGATAAAGCTCCAAAAATCTAAAAAGTGAACGCCTTAAAATGTGTGTCACAGATCAATAATAACAGAGGAGTTACTTCCCAAATTGCAAAGGGTCCTGAACCATGTTGCTAGACTCCTATTTATCTAATCTATAATAGTACATTGTGCCTGTGCTCGCGTAAATCCATTGGCTGCTGGTTAAAGAGAGAACTGAATACAAGACCCTTGCAAGACTATTTTAATCATCCTCAAGTCGTCTACGGTCATTCCATGGGCTGCTTAGTCAAGCGCTTTTACTTTTTTCAAACTCTCTCCCATGGGCCTTGCACCGCTGGAGTCTGGTCTATGACTGGACCTTCTTTGCAAGGAGCAGGGGAGGGTCCACAGGAACATGATTCTTTTTCAGTCTTTTAGTCGTTTCTATGCAGACTTTTTGGTAAATTGGTATTTATGCACAGCCTTCTCTACTGTATGTCTTTTGCAGCAATATTTTGACAAATTACCCCTTTTGACGCCCTTCATTCAAATGACAGTGGATGGAGTGAGAGGTGATTCGCCCTCCAAGTCCACATGCTTTGTAAGAAACTTCCTTTACACATCACGCAGATCACATGCCAGTCCAGCTCTTTTTTTTTTACTTCACTCCATCCTCCTTGCCTCCCCTGCCTCTTCCCTGCGTCATCATTGGGCCTGTTGCCATCTGGAGGTGGAGATGGTTATAACAGCCCGATGGTGGGGACAGACAGTAGGCAGACTATGTCTCTGCCTTTAACAGAAGGGACCATCAGGTGCTAACGTCCAATGTATCGCAGGAGCTCTAGAAAAAGGCGGCAATATTGTTTTTCATTTTGAATTGTTCGTAAAGTCCTGAGATTTTTCACAATTTGCTAGTTGTCTCATTTCTCAGGATGGAGATATCCTCCTTCCGAACCTGTAAGAAATATGCAAAGACAGCAGAGTGGTCTAACTATGCATTAGGGGGGGGCTGCTTCCATCTGTTCCCGTGAAGCTGGGTGGCATGTAGAACAATCGGACCGTACATGCAGTTCCCGACCATTCCTTACATACATTGTTTGTGGTTTCATCCATCATCTCTGCTCATGCTGTCTCATCCACTCTGCCCTGCTCAGGCTATAATTCTATCTGCTCCGTCCCACATCTGTACAGGACTGCAGGGCCGAAGCTCCAGAAATAGATATTTAATAAAATCTGTCCAGAAAGCAGACAGGCTCGCAAACAACCACCCTACACTGGGCTTCCCAGCAGGCTGCTGTATTAATGGAGCATTTACTGGTGACCACAAGGCTGCCTTGTGTATGCTCGCTTGGTCCAGCTGAGCCAGACAGCTGTGGGAATGGCTTCAGCCATGTATTTATTTGATTAGAGAATATGAAGATATTTCCTGAGAAGACTGGTAACATAGCAAATATTGGAACTGTATTTGTAGCTGTCCCATGGTTACTAGAGACATACCCTGCTTCAATAAAGGATGTCTTTTTCTTCGGCAGGTTTTTCTTCACGTACCTTCTGCCACACAGCGCACCTTCTTTACTGAGACCTTTGTTGGATGCAGTGGTGAATGCAACAGGTATTGTAGTACTTCTGATTCGCTTTGTAGTGATATGTGTCCAAGAGGGTTGAATAAGGAGTTCTCCAAAAATATACTGTTATGGTTTGAGAATCCCTACATTAAATTGTTTTGCAACTATTTTCTTTTCATATGTTCTATGTATATTGAAGACCAGCAGTTTTACAAGGAAACCTCTGCATAAAGCAATTAGTCATAAAAGTGTGTTTCTTTTAATCAGAGACTTAACGCAAAATGACTATCCAAGTTAAAGTATGCTGGCAAAGAGGTTTTCAGGATATTTTCAATGAATATGTATAAGGAAGTTTTTATATTCAATATCAGTGGAGAGTTTTTTTTATCACTTTTTCTATCTGATGTGGCAACAGTCCTGGTCTTCTAATATGATTATGTTCTGTCTTTGTGAGCTTTATTCCAGTAAAATGTCTCATTCTTTATATAGCTGCATTAGAAGTACTCAGCTCCAGTGTACACTAATTTATCTCCTGCTACTCATGTCCACTACATCCAGCAAGCATTGTATTGCCGCTCTTTTCAAACCACCCACGCTCATAGCAGCCCGACTCCGGGCATCTTTGTGCTAACGCTTTCTGCTATACTGCATTGACTCACTATTTGCCCCTCTTTCTTTGTATTTTGTAATTCTTTATTTGTGTGCACGTGTTGAATATGCCTCTAGTTTTTGAATGGTGGCTATTTTTTGTTGGTACACACACATTTGTACCCAGTATTTTGTTGTCACGAAACTTCTTGCATGTCTGGATATTTGCATGATAAATTATTTGCCTGCCTTTTCTAAATTAGTGTGGTTTGTGTGCCATCTGCAAGTTACGTTTGGTTTCCACCTGTTGTGTCTGTGATTTTTTTCTACAAGTTAAGTTGTGTTTGGTTTCCACCTAAAGCTCGCAGACAAAACCAATCTGTGTCACACATCCCGACTTCCGTATACTAGTAACAGATTGAGAAGATAGGGCCAGAGGAGAAGAGGGAACCAAAAGTAAGCTATGGATGCTGAGGATGGTGCAGGAGTATCAGAGAGTTAAGTCAGACATTGACAGGGCTGTGCACAGTGGGAAGAAGATGGATAAAAGAGAGGGTTGACTGAGCAAAGAATATTTGGTGATCCATGGGTCATGGAAAGCCATGGCGCTGGGCTACCAGGTCCTGAATATTGGTATAGTTCAGGATGAACTGCAAACACCCCCTGTTCTCCTTTCATTCACATTCCTGGGAACCAATCGCACACATAGATGACTGCATGCAACTTACTCAGGCAACTTTGATCAAAAGCATTTAAAATAGCAGATGTAGTCGTTACAATATGTTTGAGTTGTAGTAGAGGTGCTATTTTTGATCATTTTCTGAAATGTCTTCTTTGGCACTTTTTTAGGAGAGCTTCGTTGGGGGATCGATGAAACCATTGGTCAGCTAGAAAAAGTTTTGTACTTGTACAAGAGTGGCCTTTATTTGGGAAACACGACCCGAACTCTGAAAGCAGGTAAGCTAATTCAAAACATCATTTAAAAGGCCTTTTCGAAGGCACGCTAATATAGTTAGAGAACCTAAAACGTTTTCCCAAACCAATGCATATTTGGACTTATTGTACTTGATTTCTTATGATGCTCTGTCTTCTGCTAAAAGAAACGTCATATTAGAATCCTGATTCACAGAACCCACGATCCAGTTATCCTTTTAGGTGTTAACATTTTCTTTAAAAATCAGGTGTAGTGTTGTAAATTTTTCATTTGTAGACGTTTTCTTCTAAGATTCTCAAGCCCACAAGTTACCATGTGAAGGAAGAACACTTTAGAGTCGAGGAAGTTTACAAAATACATCTATGTATTTTTTGGGGTGTTATTCGCCGGCTTAAGGACTATTATGCTACACTGATCCATTCACTTGCTATGTTTGAGTATGCATTTCTTTGTTGCTGGTTACTTGTTGCAGGTTAACCCTCCATGGAATAGTGTCTTTAAAATATGTAAAAATTGCAAAGACCAAGGAAGTTTATCTCGGTCTGAACCATGTTTTGCCAAATCTTATTGAACCTTGCATTTTATGGCATGTAGAGCAGGCTTTTCAAAGGTAAATCAGTGCGATTAAGATGGTTTGTAAGTCCATTGCCATCACACTTGAAACATGTTATATGGGGGCACATCACTCTACTGTAAGAGCATTTCAGGTGCTTTTAATGCGGCGTGAGTTGGATCTGTGGTCCCGCTTGTCTTGTGTATGTCTGTGGTAGAAGGTTTAAGACCTGCTCGGGAGACAGTGGTGTTGTTATAATTCTGCTTGCTTCACGAGACTTTGCTTTGCACTCAGAACAATGTTGGGCAAAATCTCGTTATCTCTGTTGGACTCTAAAGTAATCTTGGATTCATAGGCGCCTTGGTTCTCCATATACACTACACCATAGCATCTAAAATGGACACGGCGACAAACGCGTGTTATTGGTAAAACTAGATACTTGGTGTTGTTTGAGTTTAATTCAGGCACCTGGTTCAGTGGCATAGCCTGTGTGTCCTATGCCTGAGTGCCTGTAAGGACAAGCCCCCCTCCCGCTGCTTTTTAAATTATGAAATACACCAATTATCAGGGTTCATTGGGCCCCTGTGCAACTGCACCCAATGCACCCGTGGGAAGAACGCCCCTGGCCCAAGTGGCACGAGCCCTGTCCACTGTGACGTTGTGGATTAAAAATCGAGGTTATTATTCAAAGTTCAGCAGCCTCACAGCACCAGTGATTCGAAAAGGCACGCGACTGCTGATTAGTTGCAAACATCAAACCTTTGGAAAGAGGCAGAGGAGACAGTGTGCTCCTCGTCAGACATTGAAACGTAGACAGAGATATTTCTTTACAATGTCCCGACCAGAGATTCAACAATTATAAACGGTTCCTCCGGGCCTGGCAGGGAAGCGGGTGCAGGTGAGCGGCCGCCTTCGCTAATTCTCAGATTGTCGTCACATTCTGAGCTGAGTGATGCCTGTCAGCGCGGGGGAATTATTTTCAGCAGTCCGGTCGAAAACACAAACAGCCCTTTGTTGCATAAGTGCGAGAGGCTGAGCCTGACTGCGACGGCCGTTGATTCCAGTAGCAGCTGCCAGGTCTGCCCAGTTCCTGATTTTACATTTATTTCAGATGAAATGACTTGCGTATTGTGTGGCTGTGAATGTAAACGTCTTGTGTTCACAGTGATTAAATAGTCGGGCGGTGTCTGGCCTCTGGTAAGTTAGTGAAGGCTGTACTGCAGTTTCTCAACTGCTAAATCTCACTCGTGTTGATTTGATATATTTAAGCAACCTGATAAGGCCGCACAGTGCTCTGGACAAGTGTTTCCAGCGGCCATTTTAGGCGCGCGTGAACATGGCCGTGCCGCGCGGATCAGCTTTCCTCGTGTACCGCCAGCTCCCGCCTCAAGAGCTGAAGGGCACACACAGGCCAGGTTTGGGAATATCGGTTCCATATTGCACATGTGCGGCGCTAATTTGCATTTAATTGGTACAAGTCGCATCAAGATGAGGGTCAGTTTACGCGCAGCCATCATGTAAAAAAAAAGAAAAGTTTTGCAGTTATGGGCTCCATGATTACAATGTGAAAGTATCAATGTAGGTGCCTGCACAAGATATGTGCCCATTTGTAGACATTTTAAAATGATTTAAAACTGGGAAGTAGTTAAAATTATTCAAAGAGTCACTGTGGTTAACAGTATAATTTCTCATGCCACTGCAAAAACAATGTTGGTTGACGTGAGAAGCACATATCACATTTTTATTATTTATTAGGTCTGGTGGAAGCTAAGAAATTTTGATTTTAGTCAAATTAGATACATAATTTACTTATAGGTGCTTTCCACGAGCCTATTTCATTCATTGGTCTCTTATTTTGCCGTTCTCATTTTTGTTACGCCCACTGCAGCATGCCGCATGGGGCAGCTGGCATATGGCCCATATCAGCCATTGACTAACCTCAGTGGGGGTAACAGCATTCTGCACTTTCACAAGGAGCACATCTGCACTCAAAGTAACATGGAGGGGACACATTGATGTTCTGGCCGGAGGTGCATTAGGGTGCAGTTTTCAAAATCTATAATTATGGCGCAGACTGCTTTGAATTTTATTCTTGGAACCACTGCGAACTAAGCAGGCCTTAAAGAGTACAGGTGATGTGGTCCAGCTTCTAAAGGTTGAAGCGCAATCTGCCACGCCATTCTTGATTTTCTTGAGCATTAAGTAATTAATTTCTTGCTGTTCACTCTTTGTATTTAATAAATGCATAGTTTTGCCCCTGAGGATGCAGTAGGTATGACGTCACGTTTCCAGGTTGAAAAACATCCCTTTAGTTCATTGGAGGATTGATGGATTGTTGCTTTACTCTCTCATCTAGCGAGTGAAGCAAGCCAAATTTTAAGGCCCAGCGCTAGTCCTGTGTAGTATGCAGTCTGACTAAAACAGGTGCACCACACTTGGCAGGATCTACATTGTGAAAGTTGCCAGCAGGTTCGAGCACCCTAGCATTGCTCTTACACATCATCTTAAAAAAATAGGTCATGGACCTCAGAAAGCAGTTTGCTTTCAATTTGTTTTTACTTTTGCCACAAGGCACATAAAATCCTTCCCATTGTTAGGTAATTGTCAGATATTACCTTAGGGTGATATTAAATGTATGTTTCTAATACACTTGCACCCCGGCTCACTCATTCACAGGTTTCAACTTTGTATTGATATTGATTCTGCTTGACTTTGGAAATCAAGAAAGTCTATTTCATCAACACCAGAGCCCAGACTTAAATGTTGTCTATACTTCTTACATTCTGGGTCATATTTCATCCATTCAGACAATATTTGAGCTAGGTCTCGTATTTTATATAATTTGGTTGTACGATACAGAAAACATTTCAGACTTACGCACCCAGTTATGGAATATCACACCACAGTGTTTTAGTTAATGTTGAAAAACTAAACAGAGTATTTTCTATTATGTGAATGTTTGTGGGTCCGTGGCACTTTTTTACCTGAATGTCACCGATGTTTTTTCAGAAGTGAAATTTATCTCCTGCTCTCCTAGCCTCCTTCATTTGACAAGTGCTCTCAGCAGTGCCATTCTCTCAAATTCTTGTGTTTTTTTCAAGCAGGCTTTGGGCATCAAACGAGGAATTAGGGAATGCAAAAATGTCTTCCAGTTTTGCAGTCTTGTTCAGAGAATCCACATTTTTAAGCATTTAGCTACTGAAGTAATTATATTTATTGTAATTGGAAATGGGCATGTGCTGAATGGTTTGATTCGTTAATATCTGGCGGCCAGTGGTGTATAAAACTTTTATTAAACAAGTGAAGTGTCCTGGAGATTCAGGTTGCCCTACTTGTAGTTCATGGTTTTCTGCTTTTACTACGTGTATGTCCTGGCATAGTTTTTCCTCGTAGTCTTCAGTATTTCCTCCTGAGTGCTATTTGATCTGAATATGGATGAGTCTTTTTCTTGCAAGTTAACTTTGAAAGCATTTCCATCACGACTTTCTAGGTAGATTAACTTTGGCGTTCTGTTTTTTGATTCCGGTAATATTGTATTCCACCTACTCAACTGTGATGTGCTTTCGTTAAGATAAAAATATAAATGCGAAATCTTGTTGCTCCAATTGATAATTTTTTAATAATTAGGGAGACTATCATTTTAATTCTGTCTGTATCCCTGATACTGAAGGATCAATTTCTTTTTGTGGGTTCAATAAGAGTAGTTATCAGAACATCACCAAAAGTGTTATGCATTAGTAGCTCATAGTCTTCACATGAAAGTCCTTTCATCGAAAAAATAAAAGAAAACTCTACTCAGATATCTCCTTTTCTCATGTTTTTTATAATGATGCTGGAGTAGTATGCCGCCCTGAAGACCCTTCACTGGCTCCCGATTCATAAAAGAATTTTGTTTAAATTACTATTGACAACGTTCAGAGCATTTCACCGCTTGGGTCCTATATACCTCTCTACAAGATTCAAGCCATATATCACAACGAGGACACTTAGATCTAGCTCTGCAAATCTACTTAAGGTGTCTGGCTTCAAATTGTCAACCAAAGGAGGGAAATTGGCAACGGTATTGGGGGCAAAGGCCTGGAATTCCATGCCAAAGGAACTTAGAGCGACAGAACAGGAAGAGCAGTTTAGAAAGGCTCTAAAGACTTGGATTTTTGGAAAAGCAGACACCTGCTGTCTGGCCCTCATTTAGCTTTCAAACTGATACAGCTGACTTTGGTTATCTACAGCGCCAGGAGATTCCGTTAGTAAGCTATACTTTTCATTTCATTTCATGTTTCATTCTTAACCATACGTTAGCCTTCTGTTTCTCAAAGCCGGTAGGGCTTGGCTTGTCATGGTTCCTTCAACTTAATGCCATAGGTTTGTCTTTGTCAGAATTTCTCTCACTGACATAGTATTTAATGCAGCATGGCTCATTCATAAAAAAAATCTACATCCCAGCGCCTTGATGATCCGATATTTTCTGTCACTTCAATTTCACTAAGGTTTCCAAGGTTGGTGGGAATCTGAACTGGATTTGGCTGTCGCGCTTCTGGAGTTCAGTTTTCACGGTAGTCCTTCAGTTGGTGGAGGAAGTGGTAATCCTTTCTTGGAGGATTCTACTCTGTTGGAGACTGCTCTGCTGAATTTAATCCTATCATATTTTGCCTGAGGTAGTTGTGATTTCGTCAGAGACTTTGGCACACAAGGACAACTCTCCAACAGAGGGTTTACCTTTTCCTCTGCAAATTAGAGTAATTTCTTTCCCAGGTAACTCTAAACAGGTCCTTAGGGCCTTGTTTAAGCACAGGTGCGCTGGCATCAGGCCGCTGGGACAGTAGGACTACCCAGTTTAGAATTCCCCATCAAAATCACACAGGATATTTTCCAAAAGGACTTTTGCCAACAGAGCAAATGCACTTTCACCAAAACTGTGCAGTACTGACTGGCCCCCCATTTCTAGACGGCACATTTGGCATTTTGTTGTTTAACAGAACCTACGCACGGCCGAATGATGTTTTTGATAAATCAAAAATGTAATGTCTCTGATGAGCTAGGAGTTTTTTCATAAGAAATTGTTGCTTTTTTCCTGCCTGTGAACACTACCATGGTTTGTGTAGTGACCCCAGTAAGAAAAAAGAAGCACTGGCGGCCTGTTCTTTCCAACAGCGAAGCCAGCTGAGGCTCCATTCTCAGACATTAAGTTATTTACTACCTCTAAATGGGGTGCAGGAAACTAGAGGAGGGTGGTCGGGAAATCAAATTTCCTATTACCACCTACGCTTACATGCCATCCATGGTCTCTGCCCACGAAGACCCCACCTTGACTGCATGTGATTCAGAGTATTACTGCATGGCACTGGCTCAGAAACCTGAATCTGTAGCCAGTGTCTTCAGAAGCACTGTTGCTTGCCTATGAGAGGGCCGTAAAGAGAAAGTCATCAGGCCATTGAAACAAAAATGTATTTTCTCAGGTTCATATTGTAAGCCCCTCTTCAAGGTTACATCGATGCCGGACCAGCGTGAGAGCACACAAGGCGCATAGATAGCCCAGCAACAGAGGAGAAAATATCTAACCCTGATAACGAAAAGAAGATAGGAAGATCTACAGCTAGGGCAAAGAGTAAGGGCGATAGCTGACAACCTTGTCTAGTGACCCTCGCCAGGTGGATCGGCTGTGAGAATTGTTCAGTAATCCGACTCGGATTTCCGGATGGCTGACGACAGGCTTGGAGAGCCCGTCCGCCGTCCGGAAATCCCTCAGTACTCCTCCGGCCACCTCTTTACGACCGAGGGAGTACGATGGCAGTTTTTCACTGCCATTTCATGCCGGTCTCTCTGGCACGAAAAGGCAGTCAGAAACTGTCTTTGGGGGCCCCCAGGGGTGCGAGGCTGCCTAATGGCAGCCTGGGGGCACCAATGGTGCCCCTCTGTGGATCCCTTTACCCGGTAGCAGGCAACTTGGGGTGCCGGCCACAGGGTGCAGGGATGAACTGCACCCCTGCTTTTCACAATGCAAGCATGCATTCCGCTCGGAATGCATGCTTGCATTGTGAAGTATACGAGTGCGACAGAGCCCTGTTCGGTCGCATCGTACTTGCAGGGCCGTAACCGACGACAGCAGGTCGGTCGGTTACGGCTCCTGACCGATGTCAGACGGACATCGGAATCGGCCCCATAGTGTGCAAGACGACTGATGTCCGCTCCCTGCCTCTGGCGGATGAATCCCACTTGATCCTGGTCAATTAGTCCAGAGAGATAAGGCAGCAGTCTGTTCACCAGAATCTTGGTATAGATCTTGGCCTGTGTTCAGAAGAGCAATCGAGCTGTAAGATGCACACAGAGTGGGTTCCTTGCCAGGTTAGGATATACGTACTATCTCTGCCGCCGCCATGGTTGGTGGTAGGCCTCTGTCTGCCATAAATGTGTTGAGCAGCGTGTTTTTTACAGTGACTGCCTTGCTGGAACAAAAGAGGGGACATCAAACTCTGAAAAGTGTCCAATACTTAAGAAATGAAATTGAGCTGGGTGATACTAGAAAATCTTCCAACTTGTGGGCAAGTAATATGCACCTTTGTTTGAGGATTCCCCACCAGTGGAGAATTATCAAATGAAGCATGCAAAAAGTGATTTATGGAATGCTTGAAATAATCTCAGTCAGTGGTAATTATTCAAGTTTGCATCAATTTTGCACACCATGCCACCCCAGTTTGTACTCGGGACTATGCAAATCAGTTTTAAGCCTGCTCTAGTGGGAGCCCAAAGTGCCAGACCATGTCCTCCCTAATCCGAAATGCAAGCAGCTCAGGCCCGGTTTCATCCTAATAAGAGCTCATCAGCTGGGTATAACTTGGTTCCAGTGGCACAGTGTGCACGGGATCCATGAATTTCATAATCCTCCCACTTAGGGCGTTACATTGAGGCATACAAAATACACTACGACAACTGTACTGAGTGCCCAGTAATGCTTGAATTAATCTCAGTTACTGGTAATTACTTGGGCCACATCCCAGCCCATCGTTATTTTTCACCTCATGCCACACTTGTATGGACCCAGCCATATGCACATCAGTCTTGAGCCTCCTCCAGTGGGAACACTCAAGTTCAAACTGCTAGGCTAGGACCTCCCTGAACCAGAACAAAAGCAGCCTAGGACTGGACTCGTCAGCCATGTATAGCTTAGTTCCAGTGGCACAATGGGCACAGGACCTACATCTCTGCATACCCATGCCCCTTAGGGCATCACACTGAAGGATACAAGAAAGTGATGGATGGAATTCTTGAATTAATCTCCGCCACTGGCAGTTACATGGGCCGCATCCCAGTCCATCATAATTTTACACACCATGCCACCTCAGATCGAACCCAGCCATACGCGAATCATTCTTGACCCTTCTCCAATGGGAGTCACTCTAGCCCAAACTGCCAGGCCAAGTCCTCCCTGAACTGAAACATAAGCAACCCAGGACCGGTTTGCCCTTATTAGTGCTCATCAGCTGGGTATAGGTTGGTTCCAGTGGCACAGTGAGCATGGGAGCCAAGTCTGTCCATACCCTTGCCATTTAAAGCAGTAATTCATACAGCTCAGGCTGGACTGTTCTTGTTGGAGCAGGCGCAAGACTGGTGTTCATGTGGCTGCTTCCCAACTGAGGTGGCATGGTGCACAAAAGAACAATGGGTTGGAATTCAACCCCGCGCGATTGCCACTGGCTACACTTATTGCAAGCAATTCTCCCATCAACATTTTGCGTGAGGAATCCTCCAATGGAATTATCCCTGTCGTAGGAAACAGGAGAAGGTCATTTCACCAGAGGAGCCTCCACCATCATAGTTTCAGCTAAGGGGGAATGGATCTTGGTTCTTTCACAAAGGCCTCAACAATAGGATGTGGGTACAATTCTGTCCGGCAGCTACCATCCTATCAGTGTTCTGCCCTCTATAAAACCCACATTGATTTTTTCATATTCTTATTTTAATTTCTTAGTAAGTTTTCTTTGATAGTCTTTTCCAGCAAAAATAATTCTTTGTCTCGAAGATATTTAGCTTCTATTTTCTTTTTGTACTTTTATAAATCCTAAATGCAAAATAGGACAAGATCCAGAGTACTGCAACAATTAGTAAAGCTTCTTTTAGCGGGAGAAAACAAAGAGTAACTTTTCGCAAAGCTCTCCGGCTCGAGTACCTCTTACTTTTTGGGAGGGACGGACCGCCTGCTTTGTACAAGGGGAGTGAGAAAAGTGACATTACCAATCAGCAGCAAAGTGTTCTGAAGCCTGTTGTCAATCTGGACTCTGGCAGAAATAAAGTTTAACAAGGTGAACTCTGATCGGGTTACACAGAGCGTGGAGCCCTAAGCTGCCATAATGTTCCAGCTGTAAAACATTTTACAGCGCTGTAAATTAGGCCCCACTCTGCTTCAGTAACTCCAGTGCACAGTACATAAGGTGCACAGCGGGTGTCTGATTCAGCCTAACGCGCTGCCCTCGGTCTGCTGCCTACGATGAATCGTGGGCGATGCAACGGTAAATATTCAGGGCCACAGTCTGACGATTCGCCTTGTTTGTGCTGTGTTGTGAGGGCAGTGTTTGGGCCGAGGCAATAGACTGCAAGCATCCCTCGAGACAGCCCCCAAGGTCACGGTCTGGCCCCATGGCATTGGCCTTATTGCTGCGTCGGGGCACCTTTGTAGACTGGAGCCACCGCATTTGAAGTCTGAGTCACGGTTTTTATTGGCCATTTAAAACATTTGCGAGCCCAACCTACTGAGATAAATCAAGTGCAGTCAGAAGTTAACTTGCCCCGGTGTTCGTTCCCTCTGTGCAAGCGGCTAGAGGGGTGTGCCAAACGTTCTTTACATTTATAATGCATACAATGTGTGCACAGTAAATCAGCACACCCAGGCACTCTTTCGAAAGTGTATATTTTCGGATATTTCTCCGTTTGTGGCAGATACAGATAACAATCCTTTGGGAGTATTCTTTCTACTCTAACTCCGCGTGAGACACTTAAGGAACAGCAAATCCAATGTGAGGCACAGTCTGGCTGATAGGGCCGTGCAATAAACACCTTCCTGGTGGCCAGGGGATATTCCCATTACCTGCAATGCTTGGAAATGGCAGATGTGTGGAATAATGCACGATATAAAGAAAAGTATCGTTTAGTAAAAATCATTTATGCAATTAGCAATTCGCTTTACCCAATGGTCTTCATCTTGTCTACTTTTTGCTTTTTAGTAAAACATTCACTTTCATCTTCCCTCCACCGCAATAGTTCATCTATACGTGTCCTTTATGGGTTTGACTTGATAGCACAGCTGTCTTGCAAGATATATTGTTACAAATTCTTTAAAATATAAATGGAGTGGTGTCTGTCTCCAACCAGAGAAGTTATACTGTCTCACTTCATACTATTGCATATTTGGTGTATCATTCTACCTATCAAAAAGGGCTTCTTTTGGGATGCACGTGGGACTATATTACATTTGAAGGTGCACTTAATCCTCACGCTATATGTCCCATTCAATTCTTTATCTCCTACGTGCATTCTATACAGGAAGAAATCCATTTTGCTACTTTTTCCTAGCGCTGATAAAGCTGACAGGGCGGGCTATAATGTAAAAAACAGTATTTTTGCATGCAATATATGTAAACAGCATTGTATGCATTGGCACATAGAAGCCAGACCTGTGTTTTTTGCCAATGCTTGTTGCTGTATATGCTGGGTTCCTGTGCTGCTATAACCACACTACTGGCTGACTTTTATGCCGCATATTTGTGTAAATCCAGAAACGAGTATTCCAAAATGTAAGTTGATATACTTATCCCTGCAATATCATGAACTGGCACCGATCATTGATCAGTTGCTTCTTATTTCCATTTATACCTGCACTTCTTTGGCAAAAAAGCTGTATTTCCTCCACCAAGATTGCCGTTGCTTACCAATTTACCCACCTACCCTTGCTCTTCAAAAACCACGAAAAACATTTCTTTCCTCTCTAGGTACTCAGAGTATCAGTCAATCAGTAAATTTGTAGAGCGCTACTTGTCACCCGTGAGGGTATCCAGGCGCTAGTAGGGTCTACCTCATTAGCTGAATAGCCAGGTCTTCAGGAACTAGACTAGTGTGTGTGGTATTATGGTATAGTTACTTATGTAACATACATTCTGCCACTGGTATAGCATTGCAGCGTCACCCGGTTTGGTAGCTACTCTTCTGGATTTTTCTTGATTCCTCGTAGACTGGTGTCTGTGACATTGTGATAAGTAGAAGGCAGTTTAAGGATTTTTGGTATTGAAAATGTCATAATTATTTCCTTACAAATACATTTGCATCACAATGTTTTGGGGAAGGATGCATCACTCTTGTTTTCATGTAAATTCCACTGCCCCTTATCTTCTACCATATACCACAGAGAACTTTATCCATAGAGAAGTATATGTGTTTTGATAGACTATAACCTTACAAATAAACATAATTGCCTTTCTAAGTTTATTGCTTCAATTAGAATTACCACTTTATTCAGAATTCAGGTCTGTCTAGGAGGGCTGGGGGGCTGTTTTGTAAATCTAGGCCCCGGTCATACATTTTCTTCAGAGCCTTTGCTCAGTGGCGGCCCTCGGGGGATGAACCAGTCAGTGCTGAATGGTTGTGAAGTCCCAGGTACCTACACAGTAACATTGCACTGAAATACACAAGAGTTATGTTGCTGCGCCAGATCATAGGCCAAAGGAGAAGAAAGAGAGTATATTTAAAAATGTCTAAGACTGAGTGTGAGAAAAACAGATCTTTCTCTAAAAATTATAGATCAGAATTCAAAGCCTTTCCCTGTGTTTAATGAGTGATGACTTTCGAATTTCAATATCTTCTTTGAAGGATGAAGTTCCCCTTTAAGAGAAATGTTCAGACTGGAGTATAAACACTTTAACCCTCTTGGCATTTATAAAACTGAATTAATACAAGGTCTGAGCAAGCAGATTTTTTCAAGGGTTACAAACAAAATCCTTTTATAACATATCCAGTTAATCAAAAACAAGTTTTTTCATGCACATTATCATAAAATAATTGATGAAAAGCCATTACCATTCCTAAGGAGTGCGTCTATGAGGTGACAAGGATGTAATTAGCTGAGAATCAAAGCGACCAGTGCTTTGACTGAGAGAATAAAGGGTATCATTAAAAAATGTAATCCTCCGAGCATAAAGTAGCTGTTCAGAAGCAGTTTTCAACACTGAGAGGCTCGGCTGTTCGTCTGATGGGAATATCGCTTACAGTGTTATTATACTCTTTAAACTAAGGCACATCATCCGGTGTACACCAAATTTGCTTTTGTCTGAGATAGCTGGCTTACTTAATGAAACAATAAATACTCCCACTAAATGGTATGTGAAAGGTACACTTTGTTACATTGCTGCTTCTGGAAGCTGAGAATTTGAGCTTGAAATATTCAAATGCCTACACTTTGTGAACATCATTTTGTAGCATGAATTTGCCTTTCTGCAGAAATGTGCAATACATTTCTTCCAAGCATTTGTTTTCTGGTTAATTTAAAGTAGCAATGCACGCCAATCAGAATGTGCCAGATTACATCAGGCTGTTTGGTTGGAAGGATTGAGCCAGGTTAACTGACCTCCACACTTATATTCCACCAGGTCTCTACTAAGTGCCCAGTAACAATCAGGGAATGGTCCCCACTTGCCTTTTTCGGTCATTCATAATGGTTGTATGACACTATTTCAAGGTGCAAATATTGACATTCAAAAATATCTCATCCACAATATCGACTACCACTGTCTTGTTAAGATAAGTATATTAGGAAAGTAAAGATTTACTAATCCCAACAGGAGTTCACTCGTTATCATGCATAGGTCCCTCCTTAAGTGTAGAACTGACGCATACACTTCTCTAGAAATACTGAACTAGAAGGTCACTTTGTTTTTATGTACACAAATGCTTCCGGGGGCATGCTATCCTGTACAAACATCCGCCCAACAAGTGTTTAGTCGATTAAATATTTAACTCTTTTCAAAATTCAGTGTTAAGATCAGAATAGCTGAGAAATATTTATATCCAACAAGATCCTTTATAGCCTTCATAAAATTGTGTTTCCATACCTTGAAGGTTTGTCCAGTACAGAATGCAAACCAGCCCTGGCTGTTGAGTCGGACCACCCGCAGGGGTAGGGGGGGAGGTTTTGTTACAGGGGGCTGATATTGCAGCTATGCTGCAAAACCACCCCTCGTAACAAAAATGGCCCCCTAGGGGTCCAAAACCGGCCCCCACCCTGACGGCCTGCCTGGTAAACACCCGGTGCCTACTCCGGCGAGTCCGGCTCTGGTCCTGTACCTCTGTGGGTGAAGTCTTGTGATATCAGTCCATCATAATATACTCTAAGCAAATTCTTAACCGAGAGTCTCGTCTAGTAGAGACCCCCAAAAAAGTGATGGTGTGATTGCCACCTTAGTTTTTTACATTGTACTTCTATGTACTGTGGGGCCAAGCGGGAATGGTAGACACAAATTGAACTCCTTTTCTAGCTCTATGTGTGAAAGTCTACTCACTCACAGCCATGTGCTTTTCTGTTGATGTGAATCCTTTATAATATATTATCAAAGGCTGTAGAGAGAAGCAAATTATTGGGCCTTTTGGTAATTGGGGTTACTCTTTCCTGGTATATAGGACTGTAGAGTCTATTGAACTTGAGTAGCAGAGCTCTTTACTGCAATCTCACCCTTTAAAAATACAGCCAGGCATGCCGGTACGGGTAAGAGCGGTGGGGCAGGTGCGGGGTGGGGCAGGGGGTAAGTCGACAGATGACGGGATAGGGAAAATTAAATAAAAAAAGAAATAAAACCGCTTACCTCGCGTCCGCTGCATCGTTGATGCGGCGAGCGCAAGGTAAGTGTTTTTTTTTAAAACTTTATTTACCCTATCCCGTCATCTGTATACTTCCCACGGCCCTACTGCTCTTACCTGTACTGGCCGCGCCTGGATACAGCGCTAACAAGGCGTGTAAGTATTTTATTGCACTTTTAGTAATTTTAGCATTTTTGATTGTGTCAAACTTTTTTATTCATGGTTGTGCATTTTAGTGTGTTTTTATATAACTGCTGCATGGTGTTTGCGATTAAAAAAAAAAAGTACAAAGTTTGCTACCCCGTGAATCGTGAAGCCCCGAAAAAAGACAACAAGCAGAGGTCCCCTGGCTATTAATGAGCGCTAACAGCGCTGCCGTGAAATGGCGGCTTGAAGCCACGCCCTCTCCTCATTGTAACCCTTGGAGTGAAGACAGGAAGGGGTAATGTGATTACATGTGCACAGCATCGACGGGTCTGGCTCACTGAGCCGTGACGCAATGGCAGGTGATAACTGGAAACGAAGCCCGGGCAGCCTTCCAAGAGGGAGATAGCTGCCACTGGTGGTAAAGCATGCAATCCGGGCTGCGGGGACTGAGATAACTGGTCGTTAGGACTGATTAGAATCAGAGTTAGGCGGGCTCTACCCCGCAGCACCGCCGCTCTCCCCGCCTGCTTTTCAGACACCGGGTTATTCGGAGGACGCGCTCCATCATATCTGGTCTACATTTGTACATCGCATCAACTTGGCTGCCTCGCTTTGGATTTTTTTTATTGCTGTCATTTTACTAGACCGTTTGTTTCTGCAGCTGTGTGTTTCTGTACAGGATATTTTGGGCAACACGAAAATAAGTTAGTAATTTCAGTTCAGAGTAATACATTGTTTATTTTTAGTTTATACATTCCATAAACCACAGTGGACCCATTTTACAGTTTACAAAGGAATATAACAAAAATGAAAGTAGCATTTCGGATCAAAATCAACTAATCTTATTTTCGTGAAAGTAATATGCAGAAAGTTAGTCCGTTTTCAGAAAACACTACTATATTTTGAAGAGGGTGAAACATCTAGAATATTTTCAGCATTTCTCTGTTGTCGATTGTTTATAGATGCATACAATATATTGGGCTTGTCCAATCCAGAACGTTCTGTGTTTGCCACAGTCTCCTGCCGAGTATTACACACCCCTAGCAAAAGCACGATTCTTGCTCATTTACAATTATTTTGTTCAACAGAATGAGCCTGTGCTCGGTTTACTTTTCTCCCCCTTGATTTGGGAGGTAATGTTTTAATAAACATGAGAATGCGTGTCTAAAAGATACTTTGAAAAGCTTTAGACATTCATATATGTTTTATTTCTTATGCTTCTTCACATATTATGCATTAACTGACACGTGTCCCTCATCTACTTAGGTTAATGAAGAGTAAAAGTAGTAGATGAGACTACACATGCATTCATTTTGCAAAGGAAAGTATCAATGGTTTTTATATGGCAATGTTAACTGTGTAGTCATTTATAGCAAATTAGCATCTTTCTTTTACATATTAACTAATTTTCTTACATACCCTGAATCAGTTCAGTTCAGTTTAAATAACTTTATTGCGGCCACCAGGGCGATGACAGTACAAACAGATAAAAGCATAAAATAAATAAATAAAAAATGCACGATGGAAAAGACCAAAGGAACCAGTTCATAAAAACATTGTTGCATGCCAAGGACTAAAATTGTCAGCAGTCTAAAAAGCTAGCAATACATTGATTTTACAAGGAGCGAGTGTACATAAGTGATACAGAAAAAAAATGCGGTACATATTAGGTGGTACAAACAACATCAAGCGACTACGGGGGGTGAGGGGGGAAGAGCCTTCCTTCTAAGTGGGCACATGGCACCCAAGAATTTGGAAACAAAAATGGCAAAAACTTGTAGACTGTCCACCCTAAGAATACGGAGGGCAACGGAGTGACTGCTCACACCCAGCAGCCTACATATAGGAGCTAACCATGTACTTCAGGGAGAGGAATAAGCTGGACACACAAAGAAAACATGCGGAACATTCTCCTCTGGGGAGTTGCAAGCCGGATACCCAGCAGCTCTCCCACTCGCCTGGTTGGAAGTGAACCATTTCATTGGTAGGGTGCCTACTCAAAACTGAAAATATAAGTTTTTGTCCAAAGTGACAAACACCTGATCCCAGAAGGGCTCAAACCCGAGAATCCGCTTGAAGTCGATAATGTCATTAGTTAACTTAGAGCAAGTGGCTTATCGGGATTCATTGGCCTTTGAAATTGGCCAGTAGTGCTGTTTCATAGAGTCCTTTGACAGGTACTTAGAAGAATCCGGATGGTCCCACAACTCGAGCAACCCAAGAGAGTGAAATGCCTCCTTAATACTGGAGAGCCAGGAGACCTTGCTAAAACGGTCAGCTTTCATAAATGGCAGAGCCCTTTGGACTCATAGATTTTGAGTGCTGGTGTAATGGGTTTGGTATATGAAGTAAAATATTCCTTTATGATGCACCCAAAATCTGCTTACGTTTTGTGGCTGCCTTGTTAATATGTACAATGTTAAATAGCTAAAACAATGTGGGTGCCAATACGCCTTTAAGAACTGGTACCCTATCAGTCAACTGGCCCTGTTTCCTCCACCTGATGCGGGCATAGTTGTCCTCATGTAGACAAACTACTAGCGATAAAATATGTGGTGGTATTTCCAGGTCAGTAAGGCCTTTCCACAGGCCAGGCTGGGTCACTAAGTCAAAAGCTGATTTTAAGTCAACAAACCATATCATTTCCCTACTATCAAACCTTACTTATGTAGCGGTCAGGAGAAGGTGTTTAGCCCAGTTAAAATCACAACCACACAAATCCATAATGGTGCACAAAACATGAAACACATGATCATGTGGGAGAATTGCCACACAGCCAGAGGACTTAGCACTAAAATATCTATTGAGTAACATCAATGAAAAGTTGAAAACAGTTAAAATACTCTGAAGAAGAAAAAAGGTAAGCTTAGGACAGGGTCTAACGGGTGATATTCTTTGGATATTTATTTTGAGCGTTTGCAGTCTCTCTGATGATGGAATGTCAGGAGGTATAGTTTGAATTATTCATTTGAACCCTGAATGTGATGGTTTGCCTGTGAGTTTTTTTGCTTGCATTGTATATTATTGTTTCCAGCTCGGACTGGAGCACATGTTTGAATTGTGATAGAAACGATAGCTGCTATAGTGCTCCGGTGTCTTACACTGGCAGGTTTTTCAGAAGTAGATCTTAAGGTCTGTAGAAACTGGCACAGTTCTTACACTTCTCACCAGGCCAAAGGCAACCCACGCTGTCGCATAATGCATTGCACATCTTCGCAGCAGCTGGCTTTTCATGCAGACTGTAGAATGGTGAGTCGCTTGAATGTGAAGTGAAGCACAATTGCCCATATCACAAAAAGTTAAGAAAATCCACACTCCTACATTCACTCATAAAAACTGGTGCAGATCTGCTACATTGTGAAATTCACAAAACTAGCCAGCAGGATTTCCTGTAAACTACACCTGTCACAGATTTCCTGGTGTTTTATTGACAGAGTCATGTGGAATCTTTGGACTTTGCTATTTCCAGTGTGGGGAATTGTACATAGTGTACAAGGCACCACTGGGGAAAGGCAGCCCACTTTGCAATGGTTCACTTGTTTCTTTTCCGTCTTGGAGATAGAGAAATCCCTAACCCTAGAGCACAACTAAGTTTGGGGCTATTCTCCTTCACGTCCCACCCTGGAAGGGTAGTGGTGTTTAGACATAGTATCGGAAACAGAAATATCGTGGGAAAAAATATTGCGTCAAGAATATCGAGGGCAAAGATATTGTGAAGGTCAGTTTCTATATGTAAGCCAAGTTTTACTATATATAACTCCACATATATGTACCTTGACGCATAGGCAGCTCCTTGAGGGAGTGCTGCGGGATGGGGGAGGGGCAGGGTGTGGGGTAGTCAACTCCGGCATACGGCCGAACGGAGTTGAGTAAATAAATAGATATATAAAACGAATTACATTGTGTACTGCATCGCCAATTTGGCGTTGCAGCACGCGCAATGTAATTCATTTTATTTATTGACTTAATTCCGTTCGGCCGTATACCAGAGTTTACTACCTCCCACCCTGCCCCTCCCCCGCCCCGCAGCACTCGCTCGAGGAGCCGCCGCTGCCGTGACAATGTATATATCTTGAAGGTACGCAGATGTAGAGTTAAGAATAGTAAATCTATACTTACCTCTTTGTACTTACCTTCTCAGTATTTTGGATCTCGATATTTTTGACGCAATTAATTGCCCACACGATATTTTAGTTTCATACATTCTGTCAGCGATCCAGGGTACTTTCCCCAGTTCTTTGCTGGAAGAAATCTCCAACCCTTGCCGGGGGGGGGGGGGGGGGATTAGGGGGAAATGCTTGGAGCGGAGTTTGTGAATGTCCACAAACAGAGAATCTTGTGGGCATTCACTAACTCTTAAGAACAGCCCTGCGTTGATCCGTCCACTACCCACCCCTGGTGCGAGTTTTACCAATGCTTAATTTTTCTCAGTAGTGACTACAGGCAGCAGCAGGAATTGCATTTACTCTAGATGCCATTCTGTGCAGCAATTTAAGATCATATAATGATGTTTATAGATTAAAATAACTTTCTTGATTGGACCCCAAATATTTTGCTGCCTTTGAAGTGAATGGCAAGTATTTGCTGGTTTTGAACAACGTTAGTTCAGAAGTCGAGCAATGACCTTTTCAGTTGTGCTTTACTGCTGTGAGCTTTCAAATGCCACACACTATTTATGTTTAAGCAGGCTGACACTGATGGCGTGACAGAGCACCGTGTTCCACTGAAGCGTTTGAAGTATTCAGCTATTTAAAGTTCAGTTGTGTGTACAAGAGGTTACACCGAAAAACATGTTCAAAAGGGCAGACGGCTTAATATAGCCATAAAAAGCGTAAATGTCGTGCAGACACTGAATATCGAGAGAGAGGTTTATAGAGAAAGAGAGGATGGAGAAAGAGAAGAAAGCAAGGAAGAGAAAAAAAGAGCGAGACAGCAAAAATGGAAACGAGTGTATGAGGAAGTAAAAGTGATGAGGGGAACCTGAAAGATCATTGGAGAGAAAATGAGAGTGTGAAAGCAAGACAGGACAAGAGTTTAAGTACGCAGGCGGTTAAGAGCAGGTGGGGAAGAGGAGCTCCAAACAAAGAGAGAAGGCTAAAGAAGCAGTAACTGAGAAGTGATAAAGGGGCCCAGAGACAGACCAAGAGTTGGAGCAGCAGGAGCGAGTGGGAAAGAGGAAGGGCTAAGAGCAAAAGACAGAGCACGAGTGTGTGGGTTAGAGAGTGAGAATGTGCGGGTGAGAGAGCGAGAGTGTGTAAGTGAGGAAGAAAAACAGGAGAAACAATCAAAGGTCACACGCATAATGGAAAGAATTGGAATCAGACAGAGCGCATGAGCTGCTGAGACAGACTCCATCCACACGTTTGCCGTTGAGGAGTTTGCCTATGAACAAATGCTTCAGAGGAGGAAGTGGATTCAGCTGCGATTCTGCACATCACCTGTGATTTTGCACTCAGATCTGAGCAGATGTGAGACCCGGGGTCAGTAGTGCCTCCACTCTTAGACCCTGGTTATAAAGTTGGGATACCCGAAGATGCAGTCAATTCTTCTTATTTTGTGTTTTCCTCTGGAAAGGGAGGAGGGCCATGTGGAATTGAAATGATACCTCCTGCCATGAGAAATATCTGGAGGGGTCCAGTATTTACCTAACTACTCACAGTTCGAACCCAAACTCCTGTTTGCACAGAGACCAAAATGTACCCCACACCTCGTAGTCAGGCCTTCGTGGAGTTTATTTGAATGCATTACATACTTGGACGATATCCCCACCGAAAAATAATAAAACCTGATGTGTTACTGCAAAACACAAATATGGCTAGCTAAAGTTAGAAACAAAAAAGACTAAGAAATATATGTCTAGTGGGCTGTCACAGTTTTAATGAAACATGTTTAGTTATATCTGTGTATTATATGATGGGCAAATGTTGAAAACTTGTCCAGACATATCAAGAATGGCATGAAATCTTTCAACAGTTTTGGCAACAAGCAAACTGTAGTAGACAGGGGTTTTAAAGTCGAATTACTTGTATTTTATGATAAACATGTATAGATGTTCATCACATTTGAAATGGAGGGTGCGGTTGTGTGCGTTACCTCTGCTGCCACCCAAGTTTGATATCATTTCAACCAGCGACCAAATTGAGAAGAGAACCCGTTTCATGAAGAGGAGACGCCTGGGCATTCTCAAATATTAGCAGTTTTCACGAGGCTGCTTCCCAAATCCACTGCTCTCCTTGTGAAATATATGTTCTCAAGTTACTCCTGAGACCCCTGATCCCTCTGTCTTATATTGTAACCTCTAGCTGTAGAGAACTGTCTATTTACAGAGCTTTACTCTTCACATGGCACTGATTGCATTTATTAACATGTATATCTATTCCAGTTCTGTTATCCCTTTTTCCCTCTGGTATACGCATGAGTACAATTCTCGTGTCTGTCTTCATTTCTGTCAAGATGGATTTGTGACTTAACGCTCGCTACTGACAACTGCAGTGATCTGAAGGCCACTAGTTCGAATCTGTTCTGTTTAAAGGCAGATTCGTCCTTCCATCTTTCCGAGTTAGCATGCAAAAGGATAGTGGAAGAGAAAGAGAGTAACACATAGAGGCGAAAAGAGACAGTGACTGGGAGAGAGAGAGAAGGGGGAGATAAAGAGCACGAGAGAGTGAGAAACTTAGACATATGTCAAGAGAGACATATGTCAAGAGAGACTGAGAGGCCAGAAAGAGTGCAAGAACGTTAAAAGAGAATGCTGGTGACAAAGGTATAGAGACAGATAAGAAGAGAGACGGACAGAGGCCATGTGATACTGAGAGAGAAAGAAAAAGAAAGTTTAGAGAGGGAACACACCGCGAAAAGGAGAAACAGAGTGAAAGGAAAATAGGTTAATAAGAGACCGTGAGATTGAAAGACACACAGAGAAAGCAAGCGAGAGGGCTAAAGATAAAAAAAAGAAAACATATGGAGCCAGAGAGTTGGATTATTTAAAAGGACTGGAAGAAAAGGAGTGAATGAACAAGGTTGGTGAAAAGAGACCGATTTATCATGAGAGGTGGCATGGAGTTTCAAGACGGAGCAGGTGGCAGAGACAGAGAGAGAGGTAAAGAGAGAAAGAGATAGACAGATGCAAAGAGAACATAAAAGCACAGTGGCAGCCGGCTAAAGAAAGAGAAAAAAAGATAGGTATTATGAGACAAGAGATAGAGTAAGGCCTTGTGAGGCAGAGATTAAGCGACAGGTTAAGAGAGACAGATAATGGCAGAGAAAGAGAGAGGCTGGATATTGAAAGAGAAATAGAGTAGAGACAACCTGGGTGCATAAGAAAGCAAGTGTGAAAAAGAGTCAGGGATTGAGAAAATAATAGAGAAAAGACCAAGCAAATAAAAAGTAAAAAAAGCAACACAATCCGGTAGAGAAAGAGCGTGAGAAGGAGTGTGAGAGAGAAGAAAAGAGAGAGCCTGCGAGGCAGTCAGTTTTACCCAACAGGCCGTAGTACCCTGAAACGTTTCTAGGGGGGAGCAGACTGGGGCGCCTCGTGTGTTCAGCTCCCAGGGGCCCTCGCACGCAACCTGCCCCTCCCCAGCCCCCGCGTGTTCATCTGACCAGAGGGAAGCGGGCTTTGCCTCATTAGAAAGTTGTTTTTTCATTCATGCTTGGTTGGCGCGGGGACAGCGTGGCGTGCTCGTGGAGCAGGGGCGAGCCTGGAACACTTGATCTCATCACGTCTCGCGCTGACGGTGCTGCTCACGTTGTACACAGGGCATCTCGGCCGTTCATTAGATGCTGTTGATTTAATGCCACATTCCAGCAGGGCAGGGAGGGAGGGAAACAACATTAATGTAGGCAAAAGGCCGCACAGAACGGCTCTATGTTCGAGGAAGCATAAGGCGAACAAAGCGGAATCGAAAAATCTGACGACACGAATCAGATGAACATTAATATCAGTATAATTATTAGCTTTATTCGTATTCATAATATTTAATAACAGTAATAACAACAATGATAATCATACTATTAATAATAATATTCCACGAATTGTACAGCACTCCAGATGTGGCACCTTCAAAACCGTACTTAATTGAAACTTTAGGTGGTGGACATGTGGGATTGTAAGAAAAATACAGGAACCCTCCATCACAAAGACATAACGTTGTTGCAGATATATAAAACCTCCAAGAGGGATGTAATAGGTAGAATAAAATAGCCAGAATACTATCTGCTGTATTCCACCACCATCCACCATATATATTGATGTTCAGGATTCTCTGCTTTAAGCTGACAATTATCCTTTGATGCTAAGATGTCACTGTCCTCCATTCCAGAGTACAGACGAATGCCGGAAGCTTCTATTTCTGACGAGGATTACAAATGTTGGCCTTCTTACCACCACAAAGGTTGTCTTCTGTCGGTGTTTGATGTTGCGGAAGCCATCGAGGTCTGTGAGAATCACTCCCAGTGCAGCGCCTTTGTGTGGACCAATCAGACGACATGGACAGGTAATTACCCTGGCAGCGAAGGCGCGCGAGGAGTGCTTGAATAGCACAGCGCTGTGCCCCTTACAGCAGTGAAACATTACTGAATGCCCTCTTTCAAATTAATGAGCAACGGGCACTGCAAGCAGCTGCTTAAGGCAGCTCAGATGTGTACTGGAGGAAAAGAGAGGTTTTTTTCTGAATAAGGCTTTGAGATCAAAGTAAGAGAGGACATTTCAAAATAGGGCAGAGAAAGAAAATTTGATGTAATATCTAAATTGCTGCAGCAGGAGCAAGGCTGGTGAAAGCAAAGTGGACCTGTTGAAAGGATCTAAGAATGTACTTCATGTTGTTATCTATATAGGCAGTGGCATAACAAAATGATGGGTCACCCCTGCGGAATGTAAAGAGGGGCCCCTGACTCTCCCATATCTCACAGATATTCTTTGGCCTTGTGGGAGAAGGGGCACCCCCTGAAGGATTGTCTGGGCCCGAAGGGTTAGGAGTTCCCTCCCCCCACCCACGCACGCGCTGATGGGGCTGCAGAGGCCTGTATTACGTCCCTGTATACGCTGCTTTCCCTGGTATCGGAATAGGACCTGTTGCTTCTTTTTGATTTTAATTAATGGCATCTTTTTTTAGGTCTTGTGCTCTTTTTAGTTTCATTGAGGTGATGGCTCCTTCATTAGGCAGGCCTTGTTGACATTTGCAGTTTCCTGTATATGTAAATTCAGATAATTTGTCATATTTATAAACAGACAAACTATGGGGAAAAACTGCCACTTGGTTTTATTGCACTTTGTAATTTATCTTTGGGTTATTATATATCTCTGCATTTTAATTGAAGCACAAAACTAAGCATTATTGCCCAGTGCTCAGAATATTAGCAGTAATTGCTGCTCTCTGCTCAGCCAATAAACTGATGCCAATTGCCTGTCATTTAACCATGAGCCTGAGCCTGAAGGCTAGTATGGTTTTAATAAGTGGAAAAAGAAATAACAGCTGTAGGAGCCCATTGTAAGAGGGCCCATAGTAACACCCCCCCAATCTCATACAACCCAGACAAAAACACATGGCCACTACCCCTGACTCCCTGCTTCATACTCTCACTGTACACATAGTTCAAGCAGTCAGTAGTAGTTAATGCCTAAATTCTAAGCATTCTCGTTGTTTCAGCCTGTGGCAATAATTCCATACAGTTTGTTTATTGAATTTTGGCAGGCTCTGTCAACACCCCAAGGTAATCAAGTTAGGTTACATGTTCATGCGATGGTGGAGAGCATGTTGAGCATCCCAACAATCTCTCCATTAGCTGCACAGTGGAACTGCACTTCATGTCACCGCAGATCCAAATGGTCAAAGTCTGACCGTTAACATTCCTCTAAAATGTTAGCATTGGTTGACGGGTTCCCAGATTGCATTATTCAGATCGTATTTATGACAGGCTTGTTTCAAGCCAGCAAGAGGCACAAATGTGTAAATCAGACCTGAAATTTCAAGAGTAGGTTCACACGTTATGCAACAGCATAGCAACACTTCTCATGGAAAACGCTTTGTGTATTGGACCAACCTAAGTGTGCCAGATGATGGTACAACTGTGCTAAGCAATTCCTTCCATTATTACCACTTCAATTTCTTAATTTACTGCTCCTTTCTCTGCGGTAAATTAGAATTTCAGAAACTCATACGTTTTCAGGTGTGTGCACTCCTTCATTGTTCTGCTTTATGCAAAAGAGTTCCTAGCATGCTTCCTATCCGCGGACAATGTTTGTTGCTCAATTTATGTTAATCAGATAAAACACGACACCAATCTAAAGAAGGGCGTGAAGAGAACAGAGTATTAAATCTCATGGTATTTCGATGTAGTCAATGGATCCACAAAATATGAACTGAAGGTCCTTTTACATTCAGAACAGCTAGAAGTCCTATGTGTAGTTCACTGACTTTCCATATGTTCCTGTATCTGCACACTTGCATTGTTTTCACCAGATAGTGGTAGTTTTCCCTTCTGAGCTAGTTGGTGTTGAAAGTGGATGTTCTGTTTTCTGGGCTGTTAGTGGTACAACTGTTTTCCTTGTGACTTTGAAACTAGATGGATTTAGGCAGACTTTTTTCCTCCTGACACAGCTTAAAGGGGAAAACAACTATTTTAAAGTAAAAGCCCACATGCAGAAAACTGTTAAATATGGATATTATTCCGTTGTATTCACAAGAGAAAAACTTCCCAAATTTGCATGTCCCTAATAAAATGCTGGTACTAAGAAGTCAATATGTCAAGCACGTAATTTTACAAAGAAGCCAAATATGAATGTTGAGATAGACATGACTTCAGGTTAACTTTGTGAATAATTTATTCCTGCAAACACACAAAATATTCAGACCTTTACAGATCTGTCAAAAGTTCAGTATCTGTCAAAAGTTAAGTATCCTTTTTCTCCTACATCTTATGAGCACTGCACCATATATTTTTTATTGGACACAAAAAACTATCTGCTAATTTGCTGCATAAGCACACCAGTGTGTTCTGCAATATTGTTCTGCCATTTCCAGGGCCTGCTAAATGCTCCAATAACTTATAAATTGCTAAGATGACAGACACATAGACAGCACATTCTGGAGCCGGAACTAGTGCCTATGTTGAAGAACACATCTTTCAGTAGTTAGGTTTTTATGGTGTGTGTAGGGGGAGGGTGGTTAACAGCTACAGGAGCGATCGCATATGTTCAGTGATTTCCTGGTGTCCTTCACGGTGTTTGCTGTAGTGATTATGCATAGATCCCACCCAGCTGTTAGCGGAAGTATGTAGGAGACCACTTCAACGGCTAGAATCAGGCAGTAGTATCTAGACACCAGCAAACACCAGCATATGACACCGTACTGAAAGATTGTCTCAAATTAACCCTGACGTGTGGATGGATTGATGGAGTAATTGAAATCCCAAAGGAAGTGCCCCTGAGTCCTGTAACTAACACTGCTTCATTGCAAGGCTGGAATTGTCTTTAATTTTGGAGCACCAAAGGTTTTTTTAAACAAGCTCTTTTCAAAGGTCCTATTTACTTCACTTTATCTTACATGCCATCTGCTGTTAGCTATTTTAGTGTATTCAAACTTTACAGTAAGCCATACTGTTGCATGGGGGCCAAACATGTAAAGCTTCATAGTAACTGAAGGGACATTGGTGCATTCTCCACAAGTCACTGAACATGAGCAGCCCAGTTCTCAAAAGTTGGGAGAAAAAGCTTAAACATTGCCCTTGCAGGATTAATCTTGGGGCAAATGTATTACTTGCATGGCATTCCCCATGGTGCTCTTGGAAAGCAGTGAAGGCTCAGCTTTCCTATGGTACTCACATGCTTACAGTATACTCACGTAGAACATTTACCAGGTGAAACGAACTCACATTTGCACACATACATTTTTGCTGGTATCTTCCTCAGAAAAATGTTTCCCTCATGGAGAACCCCCTACCCAACAACTTATCGGTTTGTGGGTGCTCATCTACTTTCGCTCATAGGATCTCACACTAACAACCACCAACCTCATTGCGGCTTTATATTTGCAGTATTGTGAATTTTCCATATTCACATATCCAATTTGAGTATAAACCTGTCAATCATTAGTTTGTGAATTGGTTTTGGAATTTTGCAATAGTAAATGGATTTATTTGAATACCGAGTTAACATTACACTTGGAAATGCAATTTTGAATCGGGCCCAAGGAGGGCGTGCATACAATGAAGTCAGCACTCACCAAAGATTAACATTTCATTTATTGATTTGGACTACATTCTACAGTTTTATCTCTAAATGGTAGAAAAAGTCATTCCAATCTAGAGTGCCTTAATGCAGATATTCTTCCACTGCACTCTCTTCGTTTGAGTGCTATCTTTTATGTATTTGGTTGGAATAGTGTTGAATCTGTTTCAGTGCAACAGATGACAAATATAGCAAGCAATGCAGCCAGGAAAGCAAAGGGAGAAGTAGGCGTGGCAAAGTTATCTGGCTACAAAATGAATTGTTTCACATGCAGAACCTACGTTTAGTGAGTTTTTTTTCATTTTTTTTAAACAAAAAGTAACCCACATTTTGAAATTTGCAATGTTTGTAAAGTTTTGAACAGCAAATTAAGTTATTTTTAACCGAGTTGGAGAGCAGTGCCTCCCTGATCTTAGTGCACACCTTTAGTCCATGTCCTTTCTCACCCTAGTCTTTGCCCAGTCAATAGGGGGCCAGCTTAGCAATGTTTCATGCAACGCAGCACGTCACCTTGCTGTGCTGTGTGAAAGGAAGAGGGCAGATTGTGCCATATTTAACATTATATGGTGTATGAGGACGCACAATGTGCTGCCTTGGGCAAACGCACCATGGTGCAAGGGTGCCTGCATTGTACGCAGGATTCTTTTACTCTCCTGTGCAGAACAATCCTAAGAGGTATTTTACTCTTTCTAAGTGTCCTACAGGACATTTAGATTGAGGAAAAAACAAGAAGAAATAAGTATATTTCTTCTCTTTGCACCGCTGGTGGAAGGCTTACAAATCTGACGCATTCCCAGGTCTCCCAGTGTTGGTAAATCTGGGAGTGCACCAGAATACATGAGTAGATGCGTGGGAACACCTGTACTCACCCCATGTAACACCGCGCCATGCAGCAGCAAGCAAGGCAGTGACTTGCTCTGCCTTGAGTCACACCAGACATACCGAGCCACGCAGGGTGGCCTTGCATGGATAGGTAAATCTGAATCTTGGTTATGCATGGCCGTGCGCCACCTTGCATGGTGCAAGGGACGATTCAAAAAGTTGATTCATTTGGCCCTCGATATCTAATGAATTCTAATAACCCAGATGTACATTTTATGAGGTGACATAAACTTCTCAGTTAAGAACTGTGATAATACAGAACATAAAACAAAACCCTATCCTTTAAGAATGGCTCTACTATTTCTCACTAATTGTGCATTTCAGTCCCGAACCGACTGCAAACTGAACTGAAATCTTCTTACTCAGCAACACCCAACAAGCAAAGAGGATGAGTCAAGTGGCAAAACATTATCATGATATTTTCGGGCCTGTGGGCCATACTCTGGCATTCATTTCCTTCCATATGATGCTGTAAGCCCCCTCCTGTGGTGCATAATACAACAAGGACTTTCTTTTATCTTCTGTCCACCATGAAGTCATCTGTGCCACATTGACATAAACGCCTTGGCTTAGTGGTTCCCAACATCTAAATAAAGCTTTGGGGAGACCACAAACAAGGGAGGCAGATCAACGGGGGGTGTGGTTTACGCATTACAGTGCTCTCCTGAGGTAAATTCATTTTCACTGGTTCGGTTAAAATGGTGGCGTGAGAGCCCCACAAAGATGAGGGTGGAACAAAGTCTGACGATTATCGAAAAGAGCCTTGTTATGAAGTAAACACATTGTTACATGGATGGTTCCTGCACCACACAAGTGTTGACACCAAGGAGTTTGTTTCCCCGTCCCCACACTTCCATGATAGTGCTGTCAGAAGTATCCAGGAAGGGTATTGCTGTTCTTATGATGATCTCATGCAGCCAAGATGCCTTTTGCCTTTATTAACCTCTCTGCTTGGATATTTCCAGGTCGGCATCTTGTCTTCTTCAAGACGGGGTCCAGTCATCTGCTGAAGGATCCTGCAAAGATGGCGTATGTGAAAGTGACTGGCTGACGGTTCTCCGGATGCACAGGCTGCACCAGCCCAAATCTGTTTGCAAAACAGATGCAAAGTGCTGTGTCCAGCTGCGGATGGAGAGATAATTGCACTATGAATCATTCTCTGCCCCCTCGAGTGCTAACTACACGTTTGACAATGACTTCAACTACCAGGAGGAATGTGCAATAACGCCGCAATGGTGAAATGTGACATTTTGTTTGAAGAAACAAAGGATACACTGTGTTGTTTGTATGTCGGGTGCAACGCTGTAGGCGCGCGTGGCTGTCGTTTTGTGTGAAAAGATCAGACATGCTTGCAGGCAAAATTATTTAGTGATGTGGCTCATTCAACAAAATCAAATGTAAACATGGACTACCAAAGTGTGTACTTCCTGTGACCTGCAGCAACATCCGTTTTTATTTATAAACATGTGTCACCGATACCCTTTGGTTATGGCTTATGAATGTAGCATAACTAAATCCTATTTAAAATTTCCCAGCCAAGTTTAATTTATTAATCAATTTCTGAAAAATGCTTTTGTCGTTGCCAATATCATTTTGAAATGATCAACCTCTGCAAACTTGAACAAGAAAGATAGTTCGTAAGTTTCTTTTTTTTTTTTGCATTCAGATTCTTAGTTCTCCAGCTGCTGACAAGTTGTAGTAGGCAAACATTTTTATGTTGGCAAAGGAACAGGAGCCTTAATTACTGACAAAATGCAAGTGAGTGGCTATTTATAGGCATGGTGTGTCTAGAGGGCTTGCTTTCAGTGAAAGCAGTAAACTAATAAAAATGCTAAACGTGACCATTGTCATAATGTTTTGTACAGTCGTTTGTACATTCGGACTTTTTGTTACTTTGGTTATTTCTAAAATTATTTTTGTAAAAAAATAAATAAATGTTTCTGAAATGGCTTGACGCATGGCTGGTTCTTCTGGTCGCGGCTGCTTTCCCAGCTCCATTGTGTCTGCGCCAACAGGAGGCGATGACCTTTTCGTCGGAGACAAGAGGCTTTGGCGGTTCCTTTGTTTCGTTTCCAACTGCTCAGTTGTGTGATTACAGGCCCTGCGTGCTGTGCACCAGCTTTTCATAGCTAAAGGGGCAGGAATCCGTTGGTGACTTGCAGTGCATGTTGTGCAAAGTGCAGAATGAATTGCTTGGACGCTGTCACACCTACAACAAAGAATCATGCACAGTCGACTGTATTACTACATGGTGTTCTTCCACGGTTGTTCATGAGTGTCACTTTCCTTCACTTGGTGGTGCTTTTCTGGATGGTGGTGTTGATTTTGGAATTTAGCTGAGCAGCATTAGGTGATCTGCATGGGCAAAATGGAAGCCTGCAGGGGCCTTTCTACCTTTCCTACATGCTGGCAGCCATATTTACAACCAAAGGTTAAAATACACGTTTAAATTGCTTTAAAATAGTAGCATTAACATACCTGCCAGAAAAAAACAGAAGTCAAGAAATATAAAACTATTCATGGTACATTTTGTATTTAAAAGTAGCCTTTCACTGTGGCATACACGGAGAAGCTGCTTGGAGACATTTTGGCCTTGAGAATAAGTTTGTTCAGGGTAACTGAATTGAGAATTTATACCCTACATTTGGTTGTTGATGCATCCGTCTTTGTTTCTTAATGTCTACACTATGCAAACGATGAAGAAGACGTCCCTTGCTTGCACTGGATGAGACCCAAAGATACATCTGGTGATACCCACCGTCTACATTACTTTCACCACAGTCATAGTAAACTTACATGCCAGAAAGCTAGACAGCCAAAGAGAAAATCATTTTAGAGGGTTTCATTGAGATTTTAGTCATGTGCAATCTTGTTTTATTCATTTTAAACAACATGAGCAAGAGCTAGTTTTTAGGTCGAAGCTGGGTAGCGCATGCGCTGCTGCGAGGCATGCAGTATCGGAGAATGGCTTGGAAGCCCCTCCCACTCTCCGCCCATATTTTTAATTGGTACCCCATCCCTCAGGGCCAAAACATACATATTAAGGAGAGGTGGGTGTGCAGTCCCCCTCCCCAAACCTTAATTGGCCACGGGGACCCCATTTCCTTGCACCAAATTCCAATAAACAGTGGAGAGGTGCATGGAACCCGCCCCTGAGCATAATAGGCCCCGGAGACCCCATCCCCAGGGCTGATTTTCATTAGAAAGGGAAGGGACTGCATGGCCCCCCCTCCCCAAGCCTATAGTGGCACCCACGTCAGAGGTAAGTCTTATTAGACCCTGGGTATCCTATCCCCTGAGACTGAAATATATGAAAAAGGGTAGGAGGGCTGCGTGGCCCCCTTCCCGAGCCTTCAAATGGCGCAGGGAGGGGGACACATGCCCCACTCCCCAAAACAACTACATGCTTCGCACTCCCGGGCCCTGGCCCACCCTGGGTTGTTTTCTGAAACAAGGGTGGAGCCCACGCTTGTTTTTAAAACTTTTTTTCTGTGGATTTGCGGATCCTCCTGATAGGGTCCCCAGGGCCAGGCCCTATGGCCAACCCACCTTCGCGCACAGCCAAAGGTTGTGTGCAGTGTGGGGTTGGCTGCCTTTGGGGGTGTAGGTCACAGAGCCAGGCCTTGTGGTCAACACCCCACCATGCACAATCAAAGACTGTGCTCAGTGTGGGGGTTAGCTGCATGCGGGGGTTGGCCGACCAGGTCCTTTGGCCAACCCCCCGCCATGCATGACCGGAGGCCCTGTGCAGTGTGGGGTTGGCACAGGCCAGGCCTTGCTGCCAACCCCCCACTGAGTGTGGGGTTGGCTGCATGTTGGTGGTCGACTTCAGGGTGTGGCTGCAGTGGCTATGCATGGCGGGGGATGATTTTACATAGGATAATTAAATATTTTCGTAAAAATAAACCTAGAAATTCACTGGCAAAAAAATCAAAGGTTAAACTGCATATTGAACACTGTGTGCAAGGAGAGTTTCCCATATATCTGTAGCTGATTGTTAATACGAACTAGGCTACCCGTGAGGTGTATGGTATAGGGTTAATGTTGCACATAACACATGCTTTTTACACCTAACTAAGTTGTATGCGTGAAGGCATGATGCTTCACATTATTCTGAGCTATTTTGTACTTACTTTCAGGCCTCTGATGCCATACTAGTTTGTAGAGTAATGTGTACAAAAGAAGCTTGGATGGTCATTTGAGATGTCATCAGTGATGTCATAGAACTTGTCATGAGTGAAGTATTATTTGAGGACATAAACAGTGCATGGCAGGGACACAAGTTATAGTTAGCCCTGGCAATGAGAACGGGTGAATTTATGTGTTTTTTAGTTCAAAATATTAGTGTGGTCAATGACATATTCACTTAACTATTACGTTTTTTTCTGTGAATTTCTAAGGTTTTTTTTAAATGAAAGCAAATCTTTTCATCACACCTAAACTATAACATTACTTTAACCTTTGTTTTTTTTAGTGAATGACTAGGTGTTTTTTTTTTACGTAAAGTAATATTTTATTACCCTACGTAAAGCCAACGCCCTGCCATGCATGGCCTTTGGCAAACCTCCCCACAGGCAGCCAACCCCACACTGTGCACAGCATTTGGCCATGTGCAGCAGGGGGTTAGCAACATTGCCCTGTAGTGCAATCCCTGGGACCCCATTCCACGGGACTGTGTTTTTTTAAGGGGTAGGTGACTGCATGGACCCTCTGCCTGAGCATTTTTAGGCCCTGGGGACCTCATCCCCCAGGGCCGTATTTTTTTAAAGGCCAGGTCTGTATTTTCTTTTAAAGGGGAGATGTATAGTGAGCACTACTATGGTGTGTTGTTCAGCGGCATCATCATTGGATTTAGCTCCTAGGTACTCGCTTCCCTAGATGAGTAGTGACTCTATCTTAGGGAAAGTACTGTTGGGGTCCGTAAGGTGTTTGTTTAAAAGGGCCTCATGTATCCTATGAAAATATTTTTTAATGAAGATCAAGTATGTAGGGGTAAGATTTTAAAGAGTGAAATGCTGACGTTGTATGGACATGTGAATTGTGCTACTCATCACACTTCAGTGGTCAAAAAACACCTTACAGATCCCACCTGTACTTTCCCTCAGATACAGGCGGTACTCACCTAGGGAAGCGAGTACCTAAGTGTGAAGCCCAATGATGATGCCGCCCAAAAGCACACCATAGCGGTGATCCTTATACACCACCAGTGTCAAGATTGGTTGAGGGCTTCAGGTTAATTCTGGACTTCCCATGTCCTATGGAACCCACAGGGGTCACTCTCCTTTGATTATAGTTATCAGGCCAAATAGCATTAGAATGCAGCACATCCCCATAACGCCCCACCCTGAGACCCGGCAGCATGAAAAAACAGAACAACACTGTCTTATGCATTTCCAAACCACGAATGGGACTCTTTCAAGTGGTAGTTGAAGGGGCCTCAGACAGACGAAGAAGTTGTAGATATTTGGGACAGGCGGGTTCATGGAACTCTGACATTAATAGTTTCAAAAAGGGGCTCCATAGCTTGGGAAAAGAATCACCCTGGTTCGATAAAGTGAGGGTAATGCGTTCCATCCCCAGTATATACCACATTCGGTGCAGCCACCTTTGGTATGTTGCAGTGTGCCGCCATAATTATGTTAAACTGTATTAAGGCCGGCACTTTTTGTCCTTGAGAAAAAATACCCAGGCCTTAGAAGAAGGAGCAGATGCTTCAAACATCCTAGCATGCATAGGATGTCTACACAAATGACAGTGAAGTCCTAAAGATGGTGTTTAATAATTTTGCACCATCCAGTCATGTTACAATATACTACTGGATATACTGAAGTTAGTCCGGTTCCAAAATACTAATTTTTTCATTTCAGGCCAACCTTATCTCTGCAGTCTTTTTTTGCCTGCCTTTGGTCTACCTTCTTTAGCTGTCTTTTCAATGTCTGCAGGAGTAAATCTGTGTGTCTTCTTGTTAGGTGGTTGGTGATTCTGCGGACCCACACTGACCCTTCCAGCATTTCAGAACTGCTACAATAAATCTGCTCCACTTAAACCACACTCCACAATCAAGTTCAGAATTTGATGCATCTTGCCATCCTTAAATACCTCTTCTGTTAGCATCAGTGGCAATGTTCTCTCTTGAATGAAGACTTCATTCCATCAAGATGAGTTGATCTTTCTAGGGATGATTAATATCTTGGTACATTCACAACTTCTTTAAACGATTGTTCATCTCTTATTTCAATACATGTATATCTAAAGTGACCACACACTGCGTGCCTTTAGTTTCACTATCCACAAAAACAGAAATGCTACAGAAAGGTTTTGATGGGACTATCATATTACAAATATTATAGATTCAACATTTTCACAGCACTCACATTATCCAACGCCTACTCAGTGAAAGAATCTCAAAACGATTAGACACTGCTCACACTCATGCTCGCAAACTAGACTTGCTCTTCCTCTATGAAACATATTCTCTGTGTCTGTTCATTGTTTTACTTGTTTATCTCCATTGCTTATTCAGTGTTTAAACAAACACAAAACTAGCCAACCACACTAATGGTGTCCTTGATCTCACACAAAAAAGTGTCTATTCTTGATAACTCTTGACGCCCCCTCTTTTTTCTCCATTAAATATCTCTTCCAAACATTATTTTTTTAGGAAAATCAGTTTTATAACATCTATCGTCCCTCGTGTTACAACCCCGTTTTTATAACCTCAATGAACTACATATTCTGGGTAGCCACAGGAATAGTTAAGCGATCAACGCTTTGAGATGACTTTGGATCTATTTGACCTAACCCACCCACAGCAAAGGGTCAATTGAGGCTGAGATTTCTAGAGCAGCACAGCAGTTCTTTACAAACAGCCCAGTTCCAAATCAAGTGCAGCGGACGATTAAAACCAAAGAACATTCTAGCAGAACCCTAAAAAGCATATTTTAATAAGATCTTTCTGGGCATGGAATAATCTTGTTTGTTTCTTCATCAAGAGCATTTTTTAAAGTGTTCTTTAATTTCTACAGCCATGAAATTCTCAATATCACCAGCACCTTAAAATCAATACTGTCCTCCTATGTTAATGAGGTGCGACCTCAGTACTGATGCTCATGGTTTGTTTTGTTTTCTGGAAAATCTTTAATAAACAGATTTCAAGCAAAAATAAATCAATTACACTGAAACCTGTGAAGCAAAAATCATCATCTCTATCTCACATGACTGACCTCAATCAGCAGCCACATCTCTGGAAACTTGGAGAATACAAGCCCAGCCCTGTCTCTCTGTCATATTTTAAAAACAAATGACATCTTTTAACATCCTCATTCTGAACACAAAAGCACAATACTATAAGCATTAAATTAATACCTAATTTTATACAGTGGAATTATCCAACCCCTCTAAAAGCACTTTCATCCCGAAATCAAGAATACTTTTACCTGAATATGTGCAACAAATTTTGAAATGTTCATTTAGACATCATATGATGTTAAAGAATGAGTATAGACACCTCAGCATACTAGTTCGGTCCACATTGCAAATCCTTGGCATGCTTTTTACTGTTGAACTTCTTGTATATGACGGGTGTCAAAGTCAGTCAAAGAAAGCTTTATTCGATTGCTATATCAGACAATCATAAAAGCACATAAAATCTGAAAAAACACATCAATCAGTTCATAGGTTAAAAAGTGTCATACAAATATAAACATAATCTACAATACATTACAAAGTTAAAAACATTATTAAATTGACAAAATCCCTCATCCAATTAGAATCGATTAAATAAGCATACGTTTCCTTTGACTCAGAACTTCCTTCAGGAAGATTATTATCCTGAAAGCACTGTGCTCGTTGTCTAAGACTAGCCTGAAAGCACTGTGCTCGTTGTCTAAGTGTTGTAATGCAAGAAGAGCAGGTCGGCATTGACGGAGCCCAAGCAATTTTAAAACTGGTACTAAGTACATTCTCCTTACATGGGTATAGAATCTACAAAAGAAGACCACATGAATTGTGGATTGGTTAGAATTGTTATCACAAAGGCATAGTTGAAGGTTTTGAGACCAGTCATTCATTATAGGTAAAGTGACTAGTCTATGAAATACCCCCAACCTAAATCTAGTTAATAAAAACCTGTCATAAACTCCTGGTACAAAAGTTAAATAGGGTTGAATGTTAAAAGTAGTTAAAATCAACTGGTTGTACCGGACAGTGGGTTTTAATATCTCAGATGACATTCTAATAGTGTCCAACAACAAAGGACCCTCTTTTCTTAATTCTTTCCTTGTTATTGTCCGAATAGTTCTGGGATTAGTAAAGCATTCTATACGACCCAGATAAATTAGAAAATTGCGGATGTATCTTATCCATGGGATTTTAGGGCCCCTTCCAATTTCAAGTTATCTGATAAAATGTCTCTGTTTAACTTTGCCTCTTCTTTGGTCCAGAGCCTGTGCCATAAAAGTACAGCCTCAAGCTTTATTAAATCAGAGATGAAGGGAAGTCCCAGATCCGCATGGCATATACATGATGAAGTACTATTCGGAACAGATAAAATATATCTTAAGAAGGAAATTTCTATATGTTGGATAGGAAGCAGATCAGTGAATCACCATACACTACTCATGAAACACACTTTGCCTTATAAATTTTAATGAGCTCCTCAGGTGGTCTTTTTCCCAATTTCCTAGCAAAGTTAGTGAGGGCAAATGTTTTTAGGAGCCCCAATCTTTTGTCCTGTCACAAACATATCTTTCGATTTCTTAAAGCCGTGGCCACATTGCATAATAAAGATTTTAGAGGAGTTTACTCTTAAACCAAGATCTTTCATAAAATAAGAGAAACTATCGAGCACCCTCTGAAGACCTACTTGTGTGCGGGACATCAGCACCGCATCATCTGCATATAGGAGGGCTGGCATTGAACGTCCGGCCACTTGTGGGAAGTCTTGATTATCTTTAAAAAGAGCCTCCCCCAAACCATTAATGTAAAGATTAAAAAGGAACGGAGCCAGGACACAACCTTGCCTGACTCCGCTCCTTATCAGAAATGCAGCCGAACACTCACCCTTCAATCCACAGCGCACACGTGCCTTGGCATCACTATAAAAACGCTTAAGAAAATAAATAATCTGATCATCAACTCCCATAGCTCTTAATATTGACCAGAGTTTACTGTGAATCACACAGTGGAAAGCGGCTGTGAGATCCACAAATGCTAAAAACAGGTTCCCCTTCTTTGCCCTCGTATATTTCCCCACCAAGATGGACAGATTTAAACCCTGTTCTACCATCCCCAAACCCGCACGAAAACCATATTGCAGGTCAGATAGAACAGAGTTCTCCTCCGCCCAGTCCTGGTGACGTTCTAAAATAATTCTAACTATTACTTTTGTTACAGCGTCCAGTAAGGAGATTGGCCTATAACATCCCGGATCCTGTCTCCCCTTTTTTGAAGATATGCACAATGGTAGATTCTACCCATGTAGATGGAATAGCAGTGCTACAGCTAGCAGTAATCACCTGGACTATGATGGGCCCCCACAGAGAAATGTTTAATTTAAAAAAATCTTTGGGGACCCCATCCGGTCCAGGGGCCTTGTCACCCTGGCTTACGGATAATGCCCTCTCCACTTTATCTAAAGTAAACAGCAAGTCAGAAAGATAAGGAGGAAACTTCAAATTATAATCCTCCTGAACATTGATACCCATCACGTCAGGGTTTCCCTCACTGTTGTATACTCTAGAAAAGTGTTTAATCCACTGTTCCTCAGTAATTGCAATTTCTATGGATGGACCAGCCTCACTCGACAGAAAAGGTGCTTTAACTACCTTCCAAAATGCCGAACTATCGTTCGCTATTGAGGCCTTATGTAATGCCTCGCAGGCCTCATTTTTCAAGGTAGTTTTTCTAGCCTTAATTGCTTGTTTATATTCCCCTCTGGCTTATCTCAGATCAACAGGGTTTCTCTGGGTTTTGTGTAGATCCTTTTTTAAATGAGAATATGCTAGGGTGCACCTAGAGTCGAACCATCCATTCGAATGTATGATACTGCTTTTATGTCTAAGAAGGGATTCTTTTATTGCATTAGATATCACCAGGAATACTGGACCCCTGCTCGGTTAGCCTCACCAGGCCTCAGAGAAAACGACCTATGCTGGAGCTGCGGCAACGAAAAGGGGGATCTAGCACATCTTATCTTCTACTGCCCAAAACTCAACGTTCTGGAGAAAAATCTTTGATTTCATGAAAAAGGCGCTGGGATGTACTCTAAACCCAGAATGCTCTTCCCTCGCTACCACATTTTTGACCACAGGACTTGCCTCACAGCATGACAGGGACCTGCTAGATCTCCTGCTGACCGCGGCAGTGAAAATGGTCCTGTCCAACTGGAAGGATACCGCTAAGACATCATACAGAGGCTGGTTTAACTGGGTGACGTACCTCAGAGGCGCAGACAGCACGGCCCTGCAAATCTCACCCTGGAAACCAGCCACTAGGGGGACGTGGAAGTCGCTCGACACATTTCTGGACACCTATGAACCCCCGTGAGGCCACTTGGGGGGTGTCGGACTGGCACACAAGGCTACAAACCCAGAATAGGCTCATTGCTATAGAACACTTCTTGTATTCTATCGCCACCCTTTCTTTTCTCTCCTCTCTCTTTCTTTCATTTGGTCCTTAACTTCCTAGCAAATCAATGTAAAGGGGCACAGCTAAACATGTATACCAAATACCTGTCTCTACTGCAAAACCAACCACATTTTGGCGGGTACCCCGTAACGGAAATGCTAATGTACTTGTTTATAAAAAACGAATAAAACACTTTGAAATCAAAAAAGATATCACCAGAAATGAGGCTAAAATATTATCTGGGGCAGCTGTTTCACTCAAACAAGTCCCAATAGCAGATTTACATTTGTTCACCACTGTTTTAATTATCGCTACTTGATCTACCATGGACCAGCGCAGAGAATACCCATTCAATCTCCCATTAACTATATTTTCTAGCAGCTGATCATTTCTGTTAGGTTTGACAATTCTACTTGAGGGTAATATAACTGACAGACTAAAAGGAAAATGATCACTGAGAGAATTCTCTGAGACATTAAGCGAGTAAAGACTATGCGCATGATTACTTGATATTAAAATATAGTCTATGGTAGAGTGGAAACCCCTACCACTAAAGGTCCAGGGCATAGGGATGGGTGATGGGCATAGTTTATTTAAAAAAACCAAGTTAAGGCTAAAAATGAATTCATTAAATTGCTCTCCCAAAGCAGAATGCCGAAAATGGGATGAACATGCCCCTTCTTCATTTAGAACACCACATAAATTATCCTCGGCATTAGCACATAACGCACAATAAAAAATCACTACCAATGTTAGCATCATGTCTTTTGCCTTGTTTTTACCAGCAGATTTCAGCAATTTGATCATATTTTTTACAACAGTTCCCAATTTGTCTGAGGAGATGTTAATATAAAGGTTGGTCAGGACTATACAATGTTTTGCATCTAAATCCAATATAACCATTTGGTAATAGGGATCATTAGCAAGCACCTTTATTTCCTTTGCTTTCAAACTGCTCGATATATACGTACACAGCCCGCCCTTAGCCCTTCCACACAGATCATCTATTGCTGGGGTATGGTACGTCCTATAACCATTCATATGAGTCACCTCCTTAGACCATGTTTCTTGAAAACATAAAACCTCAAATTCTAGAATAAAATCCCACCAAAGATGATTACTTAACTTGGAACAAATACTCGCAATGTTCCATGAAACAATGTTACAGAGAGGTAATTTACCACTGTCTAAAAGGTTAATAGGGGTTGCTATCCCACATATGTCCTCAATTGTATTACTATATGGATGAGATATATTTGAACAACCCACGGGATCAGTTAAAGCTTCTAAATTCGGAGCTGTTATCCCTGGGTCCTCATCTCTATGACGTCTACTGGTGGAAATGGGAGGGAGATCATCCTTTCCTGCCCGCGTCACTCCAAGGTGACCCTTACCTTTGAACCAACCAAATGCGGGCTTAGGATGAGCAAAGTTCCCTGAGGCCAGTCAGTCAATGTCTTCCAGTGGATTCAAAACTATTACTCATTTGGACCGGGTATCTGGTTTCCCTGCTTCCCATGAAGTTTTCTCCTGCAGACGTGCACCATCGAGGTGTATGGTGTTTGGGCGGTTGGTAAAAATATCCAAGAGGTAATATGTTAATGCCGTTAGAGTTAACAAACCCATTGCCTCCCCTCTCCACGATTGTGTACACTAAAGATTCTCCTAAAAGCTTAAATCTCATTAAAGGTGATGCCCAACATATACAAAAATTCTCTTGTTCAGCCCTCCTTACTGCAATACAAACATCATTTTACAATGGCTTCCAAAATGCAACAAATGACCTCAATGGATATTGTAATTTCACACGTCAAAAATACAATATTCGAAATTAAGTTACAGTACTTTAGTCTTCTTACAAGAAATGTGACTTGTTTCTACTCTATTTGATTAAAGACCCTCTTGTTCTCTATCTACCTCACAACATGTACACAAATGATACCCCTTCTCCCACAACCTTCACAAATGTTTTTATTTTCAGTATTTCTATTGTTAGAGGATAAAGTCTGTGTTCTCCATGCACTTTTAGGAAATAAATAAAAATTACTATTCCCCCAGTTGGCAATAGCAACTGTGTATGTATAATGAGCAGGGCTGGACTGGGAACCCAAAGCATCGTTGGCAATTTTCTCGGACCAGCACTTGGGGAACCACTGCTCGGCCCTGGGAGGCTGGAGATGCTTACTTGCTGCTTTTGTTACTGGGGGCCAGTATTGCAGCATTGCTGCCAAACTGGCCTCCATTAACAAAACCGCCCCCCACCACTGCAAAACTGGCCCTGACCCCTCCAGCCTCCCAGGGAAATTCCTGAAGACGGGTCCGGCAAGTCCGGCCTTGATGATGCTGACTCCCTTTTCATTGAAATGTATTTTTGGTCTCATCTACAAAACGACTTAGCAGTCAACAGGCCTACAATGCAGTGGAATTAGAAGAGGACTAGAGGAACACGTTGATACCATGAGATTAGGATTAGGAATCCATTCTTTTTTATTTTACTGCACTAATCGCCAAAGTCTGTGCAAGGAAATGTTGTCCCATGAGCCACTTGCGGGAGCCTTCTAACATATCAGGTCTCTGTCCCTCTGCCCGCTTGACTCAGAGCAAAGGAGTCTCTTAACATATCAGGTCTCTATCCCTCTGCTCGCTTGACTCAGAGCAAAGGAATCTCCTAACACATCATTGTGCATGGCATTTGGCCATGCGCATCAGGTGGTTAGCAACAGTGCCTGGTAGTGCAATCCCAGGGACTTTTTTTTAATGGGTAGGTGGCCACATTGACCCTCTCGCAGCCTTATTAGGCCCTGGGTACCCCATGCCCCAGGGTCGTATTTTTTTGACATATCAGGTCTCTAGCCCTCTGCTAGCTAGACTCACAGCAAGGGAGCCTCCTAACATATCAGGTCTCTATCCCTCTGCTCGCTTGACTCACATCAAGGGAGCCATCTAACATTTCAGGTCTCTATCCCTCTGCTCGCTTGACTCACATCAAGGGAGCCATCTAACATTTCAGGTCTCTATACCTCTGCCTGCTTGACTCAAAGCAAAGGAGTGTCCTAACATATCAGGTCTCTATCCCTCTGCTAGCTAGACTCACAGCAAGGGAGCCTCCTAGCATATCAGGTCTCTATTCCTCTGCTCGCTTGACTCACATCAAGGGAGCCTCCTAACATGTCAGGTATTCATCCCTCTGCTCGCTTGACTCGGAGCAAAGGAGACTTCTAATCATATCAGGTCTCTATCCTCTACTCCCTTGACTCACAGCAAGGGAGCCATCTAACATTTCAGATCTCTATCCCTCTGCCCGCTTGACTCAGAGCAAAGGAGTCTCTTAACATATCATGTCTCGATCCCTCTGCTCGCTTGACTCACAGCAAGGGAGCCTCCTAACATATCAGGTCTCTATCCCTCTGCTCGCTTGACTCACAGCAAGGGAGCCTCCTAACATATCAGGTCTCTATCCCTCTGCTCGCTTGACTCACAGCAAGGGAGCCTCCTAACATATCAGGTCTCTATCCCTCTGCTCGCTTGACTCACAGCAAGGGAGCCTCCTAACATATCAGGTCTCTATCCCTCTGCTCGCTTGACTCACAGCAAGGGAGCCTCCTAACATATCAGGTCTCTATCCCTCTGCTCGCTTGACTCACAGCAAGGGAGCCTCCTAACATATCAGGTCTCTATCCCTCTACTCGCTTGACTCACAGCAAGGGAGCCTCCTAACAAATCAAGTCTCTATCCCTCTGCTATCTTGACTCACAGCAAGGGAGCCTCCTAACATATCAGGTCTCTATCCCTCTACTCGCTTGACTCACAGCAAGGGAGCCTCCTAACATATCAGGTCTCTATCTCTCTGTCCTCTTGAATCAGAGGAAGGGGCACTTGCACTGTGTGATAGTGTGCAAGAACAGGGGGCCAGTAAATTTGAGTTCAGATACTGTATTTGGGGGCTAGTCCGCCATTAGCGACTAGTCTGAATGGGGAATCGCTACTAGTGGGAAAAGAAGAAAACACATTGTCCTGACCACTGTAGCACCATATTTTAGTGAATTCATCCTCTTGTGTTCACAATGAATGCCATTTGCGGTTAGCCGGTAGTAAAAAACTCTCACTGCCATTCATATAATATAGAACTGAATGAATACAGACTAATTTATTCATACAGTACTATGAAGACAACAGAATCCTTTACAATTTCAAATTGAACACCAGCTCTCACCCCACAAACTCTTGCATTATGTGGATTTGTTTTACAAATCCGATTTATAAAAACAGACCCAAAATATAATGTTTAGAAAATCAATCAGGGAAGCACTTTAACAAAGGTGAACATTTTGCAAACCAGAGGGTCGTTCTGTACTTTTTAAAAGAAGTTTTATCTTGGAGTGAAGGAAGAAGCCACAGTGCTTAGCATTGCAGATGTAGTGACATATAACAATTCTTGAAAACATGGTCATTCGTTAAATAAAGCAATTCGTGATGTTTGCAATGAAACAGGCATACAGAGCAAAAGCAATACTTTTCAACTTAATTGTGCGGGAAGTAAATGCGGTGTAAGGCTTTAACTATTCCTATGGTTTATTTGGGCCACAATGAACCATCGATTCAGAAAGTCAACATATAGTTAGCATTAATCCATCTGTTCCACTGAAAGAGCCGTTCCTTGGAGCTTTTAGTAGAGTGGCCACTGGACTTCTGTCCACAAAAGCGCTTAAAGCATAAAACAAAGAAACCCTTTGCAGCGCTAAACTTTCTACGTTTCCGATGATCCCATGAGGTGCACTGCACGTGTGTTTACTTCTTCCAAATGCCTTGGAATCCCGGACAAACCAAATAACTGAAAGGAAACTCCAAGCACCGCTGGAATAGTTGACCTTTCGGATCAGGCGAGAACAAACTGGGGTCCGAGCTGAGTGATATTTGCTGGAATCCAAACCAACACTCTCTGATTGCAGCTAACTGGAAAACAATGTACTGGAAGGGGGGCGGGCGAAGGCACACACAGGGCTGGCACCATTCCGCCTACGTGCGCTACTGTGAGCAGTTCTTCGAGTGACCTCTGACCCGATCCTCAGGGCATCTTTTCTAGGTATTGACAATGCTAAAGATTTTCTGACCCTTACACCGTGAGCAAACATTTACACACTGAAGGCGCAAATCATTTCAAGCTAACTTTTAACATGTGCTTAGTAAACCAAATAAAAGGAGAGGGGTTTAGGCTAACTATTTGAAGGGATTATTGTTCTGAACTTAGGTGAAGGTTTACGGTGCATGCTTCTTCTCTGTCATGGAAACCTACATTCCAGAGAAGGTTTTAGGACTGTCCTTCCATTTCAAGACATAAACCCTACAAAGTATATAGAATGAAAACAACTACATAAGTACAGTTGGAGAGAAGCGCCCCTTCCGTACACCTACCCAAAGATGGAAAGCACATACATACCTTGCAGGTTTAATTAAATTGATGTTTCCATTTGAAAAGTATAGTTTTCTACTGTTTATTATCACCCCAGTACGTTACAGTTCTATAGCCGAATTAGCAAAATTGTACCCTGCTGGCAGCGTCCCTTTTGACAGTTGGCGCTGTAGCGGATGCATCTGATAATACTGATTGGGTGACTAGTCTTACAGATGGCGGTATTCAAATGTGGCCTTTAAGCTATTTTCATGAATGTCACCAGGCACATGAGAAAATCTATCTGTCCGTGCACGTTTCTGGTGGTGGAGCATGCAACAGGTAAATTGGCTGGGGCAGTTCCTCCACTAAGGCGGACGGGCGTCGCCCCACTGCCTTGCCGCAGTATAAAAATAAAAAAATAACGTAATGCTAACATCATTTTATTTTGTCCTCCTGCTGTGGCAGCTTTGCGTGAGGGGGCGGGGCGGGGCTGCAGAGCAGGGGAGAATTTGTAGAACCCTCCTGAGGGCGCAATGACGGTTTTGTCGGCCCTCTCTGGCCACCTAAAACAGCCATGCACACTTTCCCTGATCTCCATGCAGGCTGCATTACAGCTCCCTGTCCATGGCTGAGCACTGAACCACGGCTCTCAGATCAATCACAATGCTGTTTGCAGTGTTGTTATTGGTCAAGGGAGCCTGGCTGTTTCCTGGAGTCTGAGACGGAGGGGAGCCAAGATGCTTGACCGGGCCCCCGCTGCTTCTCCCTCGCTCACCACCCACGGGCTGTGCCGGCCGCCACTGTAAATCGGGGGTGGCACCAAAGAGATGGCACGCTTTTAAAGAGCCCCCGCACCTGTAGTTTGGGAGAGTACCCAGATGTTGGATGGTCCTTATCATGACTGCCCCATGGTGGGTGGTTGCTCCCTTACAAATGAAGGCAGGGTTCCTACGAGCAAACACTGCTAGCATCTGTGTGTGTGTGAGCCATTCACCAAACACTTGAGGGTGATTTATGTCGTTACAATGCATGCCTTTACATCGAGGACCTCTATCACGCGTGTTATACAATGCATGCCTTTAGCACGCCGCTAGCTAGAGTAACACTAAAAAGATCTTTACAACACATCTTTTATAGCACATATATTTTTAACAGGCATTTCTTTAACATACAAGTGTTTTTCTAATTAAAATATCAGTTAAAGATGTTTAGTAATAAGATAAAAAAGATTAACGTGATTATGACGTGAAAAACAGGTTTCTCCAACCAATATGGAGGCCGAAAAGACATAAGAAGGTCAAAATATTTCTAGAAAATTAATTGTACCAGTAAATATGCATTTAGTTACAATATGAAAGCAAAAAAGATAATCTGCTTGCACTTTTTAAGTTAAATTATGATTAAACCGAAAATACACTATAAGGAGCAATCACCACCATTTGTGACTAGTGGTATGCTAGCCCTTGAACTGAGCACATATGTTTCTGAAGAGCACCAGAACAGAGAGAACACTGCCATCAACCTATACACGTATGTATATTACATAGAATGTCAGTGTATTTAGAAAAAACACTAATTCCTAATAATAATATTAATATATGTAAAAAAGAGTGGGGGGACCTTGAGTAGTTCCTAAGATTTAGGGGAGAACAGATCCTTAATATGGAACACTACAACACCACCAACACTCCAAATCTGCTCACCTTAATATTTGATTTTCTAGCAGAGTTTTTAAGCATAGTATTAGCACAGTGCCATCCACACCGAGCTGAAAAATGACAAAAGCCTTTTACCATTACAGGCACAGTATTACAGTTTGGGATTTTAAGAAATATTTTACACTCAGACTGTGTTCTGGGTTTTAAGGAGAAATATACTGTAGTACGGTGTACGCACATTTTTTTTAAAAAAAAAAAGTGAAAATTAAAAAACCCACTGTACTATACACTATAAGTCACCTTAAAACCCAGAACGCACACTAAGCGTGGTGCTAACTATATTTCAAACTTTTAATTTTGGAAGGGCGAAATATTGTTTAGGCCACACTTACTTGCTTTCTGGGTTTTAAGGGAAAATCTAGTGTAGTAATACATTTACAAAATATGGAAACATTTTTAAAAAAGCACTGTACTACACTATATTTCCCATTAAAACCCAAAATGCATACTAAGGGCCTTATTATGATGGACGAGCGTCCGACCACCATCCTTGCGGGTTGGATACAGACGGACATGTAGTCGGCGGTTAAACATGCCATTTTCTAATGCAGCTTGTGCAGCTGTCCGGAAAAGGGCCGTAGCACAAGCCACAATAGAAATAAGCATGTTTGAAACATTCATGCACCGTGTGCTCAGGATCCATGGATGTTTTGGGGGCACCGATTATGCCCCCAAACCCTGTAGTGGAGGCATATGGGTGATGGGGCCCCTGTTAGGGGCCCCCACAGTCCCTTTCCATCTGCCTGTACATGGTGGTCGGACTGCCATGTACAGGCAGAGAAAAACAGACATCGTAATCCCTATGGCGGTACCTGAGCAGGAATCTCCCCTATTGTAGGGATTATGTTCCCACCGCTGCCTTGAAAGGCTCCCATAGCCCGTCAGAAAAGCAGAGGTCAGTCCCTACGACCAATGCCTTGGACCGCCGGATTATTGCAACGCTTCTATGGATGTTGGTGGGCCCACCACCGATGGGCTGTCGGTCGAGGCCCACTGACATCGGAATGAGGCCCGAAGTTGGTCTAAACAACATAGTAGTACTGTGGTACTCCACAAACTGTTTTTTAAATATATAAAGTAATAAAACGACTTTTACCTACCTTTACACAGATATAAACTGACTCATCAGTACAGTTCCTTTAACCCCTTGCATGCCCGCCCCTTTCCCCGCCCAGTGCCGCGCCTTCCATTAGCGGGCGGAGTTCATGACGAGCTGGACTCGTCATGGGCACAGCGCCACCGCAGCCCATGACGAGTCCAGCTCGTCATGGGCACTGAAGGGGTTAAAAAACGGTAGGATACTTAAAAGCCAGAACATAGCCAATATGTGGTCTAAACAATATGGCCGCCTTTTAATTCCGTACGCACAGTCATTAGTCAATCATATACTGTTTTTTCATCGGCATGTACAGCGGTATAATGTGAAATTACCATGTTATTCCACAGCCCAGTGCATCACAAGGTTTTTGTGGCTTATGAGCCTTATTCACAATGGTAAACTTACACTATTATGTAAGTTTATCATTGATTGCTATTCACAAAGGCATTTTAATAGTACTTCCTTTCCGACTGTGGAGTCTCCTTTTCACATAAAAAGATAATGCTGTCCTATCTTTTTATGTGTGTATACTCCTTGTATGTGAATAGCAAACAACAGTAAACTTACACAAAAGTGTAACTTTACCTTCCTGAATCATACACTATAACTTTAAAACTGCCAAAAAGCACACTTTACACCACGTGATCTATATTTCTGACACTTTTCATCAATATCCGTTCAGCCATTTTCACACTATGTCTATTTAAACATTACTAAATGACATGACACGACACGTCACACCACTGTACACCACTCCACTCTACTCTATGACATTCCACTCCACTCTGCTACAGTCCAGTCCACTCTATGTTACTACATGCCACTCAACTCTATGGACACACTTCCCCAATATATGACATGCTACTCCAGTCTACGACATGCCACTCCACTCTACAACACTCCATGCCACTCAATGCACTCCACTGTACAACATGCCACTCAACTCTACCACATGCCACTCCACTAGAAGACATGCCACTCCACTGTACAACTTTCCAGTTCACTCGACGCTACTCCACTCTATGCCCCTCCACTGTAAGACCCTGTACCACACACCACTCTATAACGTCCTACTCCAATCCACACCACTCCACTGTACAACACTCTACTCTATGCTACGACAGTCCACTCCGCTGTATCACAATCCATGCCACTCCACTGTATGATATGCCACTCCTCTCCACACTACTCCACTCTACAACATGCCACTCCACTCTAGAACACATCTCTCCACTGTATGCCACTACAGTGTATGCTATACCACTCTATTCCACTTCACTCTATACCACTCCACGTTTACGCCACTCCACTCTATGCCACTCCACTCTAGCCACTGCACTTTACGCCACTCCACTTTATGCTGTTCCTATGTACACCACTCCACTGTACACCACTCTACTGTATGGCACTCCACTCTACGTCACTCCACTCGATGCCACTCCACTCTACGTCACTCCATGCCACACTCTTCTACTCTGTTCCACTCAACACTACACCTCTCTACTGTATGCCACTCCACTCTAAGACATTCCACTCTTTGTCACCCACCTCTATGCTATTCCACTCTATACCACTCCACTCGATGCTCAACTCTACAGTACTCCACTCTACGCAATTTCTGTGTACAATATTCCACTCTATGCCACCCCATTTTAATCTATTCTGCTCTACGCCACTGTATGCCACTTTCTGCAACTCCATTCTACGCTGTTCCACTCTACGCCATTACACACTATGCCATTTCCCTTTACACTAATTCACTCCTCCACTCCACTCATATATGTATTGCATACTGCTGGTTATCACCCTGTTAATCTTAAATGGAGCATCCCTCATGGGAAGTTGCTAAGGATGAAAAAAAACTGTTCCACAGTGGCTCTTTATAAATCTGAGGAAGAGAACGTTTAGCAGGATTTAGACAGAGAGACTTTCTACCTAAAGGTTTATATAATGCACAGTTGAAAGTAGCTTCCAAAGACAGGGATGAGATACTGTTTATCAAAAAAGAAAAAGAGAAGGACCGACAATCAGAAAGTTAAACAGATTTATTACAAACTACGCCAGTAGATTGAGAACTATCAGATACCTAATGAAGTTCTGCAATATTTTGAGAGCAGACCACCTACTGAAACCGTTTATAGAGGCCAAGGTCCCTAAAACCTATGGGAAAGTAAGATCACTAAATGACATTTTAGCCCACAATTATTACCCCCAGGTCCCTCCTGTCCTCGTCCCATTCATAACAATTGGAGATAACCATCTCCTGACAGAAAACAAGCATTTACAATGCAATGGTCTCGGCATTGGTAAAGTTAGAGCTATTGGCATTGCTCATGACATTTTTTTTGTTTATGTTTTTGTTTTTAAAACATTTAAAGAAACAGCATTGTCATGAGCAATGCCAATAGCTCTAACTTTAACAATGCCGAGACCGTCGCTTTCCCTGTGTCACCCGGCCTGAGCCTCCTCTGCGGTTACCTGGGGTGAGGCGTCGCTCCCCAACGAAAGGCAGAGGTGGTGGTGCTCCTTGGGTCTGTTCGTCGCCGTGGGACATCAGTCCGCACCGCTGCGGGGAATGTCCCCCAGGGGACCCAGGCAGCGGAGCGCACCTCCTGCGCTTAGGGGACTGGGACTGCGGGCTAAGCAGGGCCTCGAACTCCATGGGCCGCTTCAGAGTGGCACCGCACGCCATGTCCGCCGCCGCTTACACCGAGCCCCTGGGCAACGAGAGGACGGAGAGACGCCCGGACACAGTCAAGGGAGCGGAAGGAGATAAATCCCCACGCAGCCTACCGCCACCCTGAGCAGCACTTTCACTTTGACGAAGAAACAGCAATGGCGTCTCTCTCCCGGCAGCCTGCCAACCGTCTTCGATTGGGACTTCACCTAAACGTCACACAGGGTACGCCTACAACAGTAAAGCAGGGGGCTCCCCAGGGTCACACGCTCGTGCAGTACAATCCCACCTCTAAGGCCTCTTCGACACCGGATATCCGCTCCCCAACACCACCACCACGCTCACTCCCCACAAATTAATATAATTCTACCGTAAACAGCGGAGGCGGTCTGTGGGGTGACACGAAGCAGCGGGACCCCGAAAAAATACCAAATACGTAAACTGAAGCAGACAGCAATGACGTCACGGTGGGAAGAGCTCGTGTTCTGAAAACAACGAACAGACGAAGAAATCTGTGGCCGAACCAAGACGGCTCGGAATGTTTTTAATACATCAGATCTGAGGCGTTTGGAGCCATAATTCAGATGAAGCCGGGCCTTTCCCGTTTCCAAGCGGCGTCTGAAGCACCGCTTTCAGATTTCAAAGGAGGGGAGATTGTGCGGGGGGAGAGGTCCCACATACTGAGCTGTCACGGGCTCTGGACGGCAGACCGCGAACTGCACCGAATACATACCGAGCTCGCTAAATAAAAAGAACACTATATTTCAGGAACAGGCCCTGGGGGGGGGGGAGGGGGGCTGCAGAGCTCCCAAGATTTAAAATAGTTTCAAAAGTAATCCAGCGGAGCAGGAACTGCCGTTCCATATTAAGAAAAAACAAGACATTACAAACAGTGAATCAACAAAAAAGCGTCCTTTAAAGTCACCTTTTGATCTCGCGAACACTGCCCGGTTTTTGCGGGTCATCCAGGCAGGACGGGCACTTCAAAGCACAGACCTGCTTTAAATGCACTAATTACCGCGGCATATTGCCTGCCGTCCAGAGTGATATTTATAAAGGAGACCCGCGCCCGAGGATTAGAGAGGCGTAAATCACCCAGATAGGACAGCTCACTCCGGCACGCATCAGCGCGCACCAAAGCAAGCACACAAACAGCTGAATCCGAATAAAGAGATCAGGTGAGGGAGCAACGCCGGGACACCACCGCCTTTCTCCGAGGCACAGCAGAAAATGTCTCGGAGGAAGGGAGTGTCCTTTTCGGATTGGGGGGCGTGTTTTGCTGTTGTCTCCTCCCTGAGACTTCTCGCAAAAAACACGCCCCCCGATCCGAAAAGGACGGGGCAGGATTAGAGTGACGGGACCTCTTCTCCAATGGCTGGCCAGCATTTACTAGGCCAGCCAATGGAGAACAGGGAAGAAGAGGGGCGGGTTCAAGCCCCTCTTCTCAAAGTCACTCAAACTCATTAAATCTCGGAGCGAGACTGCGCAAGCGCAGCCTTTCGCAGCCGAGACCTAAAAAGAACAGAGGAATGCTGGGGCCCTAACCCCAACCCCTCCCACTGGGAGTACATAAGCAATACTTACCCAGCATTCCGCCTGTTCTTTTTTTCTGTCTGTCGACAGGAGTGGGACGAGGTGCTGCTCCTGCTGGGCTTGAGTGGCAGTTTTCTTCGGTACCCCGTCTGGCTGCCTGGCTGTCCTGGACCAGGTGTGTGCTGTTCGACCTGCCTGGCTTGCGGGTGGCTTGGTTATCCAGCTGGCTTTTGTGGTGTGCGCTGGCTGGCCCTTTGCGGCTGGTGCGATGGCCTCCCAGTCATTTCCGGGTTGGAGGCATGTCTTCCTGAGGCTTGGCTGGGTGTTTGACGCGCCACTCTTGCTGGACGACTCCTCCTGGCTGTGATGTTAGTGCCCCGAATGTGCCTGGAGTCCGGCCTGCTGTGCATTCCTGCTGCCATGGCGAGTTGCAGGTGGTTTGCCTTGGGCTTACTGTGGAGGGGGGGCCTTGTTCGGAGTCTGCTGTCCCTCCCCCCCAGTGAATACCGTGTAGCCGTTTTGGCTATTTTGTTCTCTGCTGTTGGACTCCGGGGGTTGGGTGTTTTCCTCTATTGCTCTGCGAATCCTTCTTCCTTGTCCCTTCTTTTGGGCCTGCGGATATGCTGCCCTGTTAGTGCCAGTTCCCTGCATGGATTGCGGGTTGTGCCGGGGGAGATTCGCCTGGGTGTCCTTGGGTGTGCCGCAGGTTCGCTCCCATTTGCGGCCAACGTGGCTGGGCATGGTTCTCTTTTTGAGTCGTTGGGGTCACTGGCCCCTCCTTTTGGTATTGGCTGTGGCTTGCCGGCTAAGGTGGCTGACTTTGATGTTGTGGAGCCAGGCTAGAGTCTAGCGGGATGCTCGAACATCCTGGGGTTCTGGGCAGTTCTTTTCGTCTCCCCATGCCTATTAATGGCTGTGCCACTCTGTCATGCAGCTGATGGTCATGTACGGTGCAGTGATCCATCTACACCTGTTTTATGGCCTCTGCCCATTCCTCCCTGGTTGCCCCTGCTCTTGTCTGCTTTCAGGGGTTGTGCTGGGTTGGGTCTGGTTCGTTCTTGGACTTCTGGCAATCCCACCCTGTTCGTGCCTGTTCCCCTCTGCTCTCAGGGATTCTTGGGTGTCTGCCTGGGGATCCCCCATGCTGTTGTGTTTGTTCCCCCTGCGGTGACACCGTTGTTTGGTGTTCTTCTTGCCTTGGCCCTCCGTTGGCCTTGCATCCCTGTGTGCTTTTGTTCTTCTCTGCCTTTGGGGGTTCGGCTGGGTTGAGCCTGGTTGGTCCCTGGTTTGGAGTCTGTCAGGGTCTGCCACGCACTGTAGCCCTTTGGTTTGCCCCTGGTGGGCCGTCTGGCCAGTGGGTCGGCTTGGCCGGCGGCACTGCCTCCTTGTGTCCTCCTGCTCTCTTCTGCTCTCTGTGGTTCAGCAAGATCGGGCGTGGTTCCTGCCTGGTTTGGTGTCCGCCTGGGGATCCCGGTGCTGTATGCTGTGGGCTGCCCGGGTTCTTGGGGCTGGCTGTGTTGTTGGGTTTGTGCCGGCTCTGGGGTGTGTTCATCCTGGTGTTTTTTTTCCCCATCCTGTTTTGGTGTGTGGGTTGCTTCTGCCCCGGTCCTGCAGTGTCGGGGGTGTCCTGTCGTCTCCAGCATGCTTGGTCTTGGCCTGGTGGGTGGCTGGTCCCTCTGCGGTTGGGTCCCGGTCCTTGCGAGGGTGAGGTAGTCCTACCGTTCGTGGCCTCGGCCCATGGTGCCAGCTGGGCCGGTCTTTGCCTGGGTGACTGCTCCTGTCTTCCCTGCGTGCCCCCGTGGGCCCACTCCTGTTTTTGATGTAGGTTAGTGAGTGTTCCGGATGCCTCCACCAGTCCCCCCCCTGGGGGTGGGGTCGCGAGGTGTTTGTCTTGCTTCTTTGGGTGCCTGCTTGCCTTGCTGCTGGTTTTCCCGGTGCCTACCGCTGTGGTTCAGGTGGGGTTTTGAGCCTCTGGCTTCTCTGCTCCCTCCTGTTCCTGGGCTGTTGTCCCTCTGCCAGCGGCTCTGTTTTCTGCGTCCATGTTTCACTGTTTCGTGGTCCTCGTGGCCACTTGCTGTTCTCTATATGGTGTCTGTGCCAGTTTGCCTGCTGGGGCTGTTCCTGTGCTTTGGTTATGGTTTTGGTTCTGTCCATATTACGGTCTCTGCTCCCTCATTGGGGGGTGGGGCTGTGTGTCCTCCATGTGTACTTGGCTCCCTGGCTTCCCGGTCACGGTGACCTTGCTTGTGGCTGGTTTCCTTGTCTGTCTTTCTGCCCTGGGGGATTTTCTGTTGCGTGCTGGGCCGTGGCTTTCGTGGGCCTGTGCGGTCTGCTTGGCTTCCGTTCTGGCTTTTAGTTGGCTCTGTGACTCGGCTGGTTTTGGGGCTATGTCTGTTGGCCCTGTCGTGCCCCTTCCGGGCCTGTGTGGGTTCCGTGTTGGTGGCCTCTGGTCTTTGCCGGCCGGTCTGTGGTTCACTTGGCTGGCTGCTCGGTCCCTATGAGGGCGTCTCTGGTGATATTCTTGTTTTCTGAGGTTTCTCTTGGTCTTGGCCTTTCTATTGCTGGTGTAGGGGCTTGCTTGGGTGCTCCCTTTGTGTGGTCCTGGGCTGTTTCCTCATCTGGCTTTTCGCTTGGTGGACCTCTCATGCCGCTGCTCCTATGGTTTCCTGCTCCGATCGACCCCCAGGTTTCCGGTGGGGTGTCCTCCTGGGGGTGTGTAGTTTGGGGCGGGTTTTCCCTGTTGTGCCTCTTTGTTCTTTGGGCTGCCCTGGTCTTGATGGCCTTGTGGTTTGGCCTCACCCACCTGTACTGATCTGTCCTTTCGTGTCTAGCCATGGCTCGGTTTAGGTCAGGGTCTGGTGGTTTCAGCCCCCTTGCCTATCCTTTGGTTGAGCTCTGTTGCTGGCCTTGTTCCTGGTAGGGTGCTCTGGCTTGCCAGAGTTCTGGTGTCTGGCTCTTCCTCTGTCCCTTCCGGTGTGGTTGGGGCTGGGTCTTGCTGCTTGGTCCTCCTGGTAGGTCTTTCGGCTGCTGGTTTTCTTTTGGGTGCGGTGCCTGCTCACTTCTGGCTCTGAGGGCCTTTGTTGGGCTGCGTTCTGGGAGTTGTGTCTGGGGTTCCCAGCCTTCTGGTATGTGCCTTGGCCTTTGTCTGTGGGTCTATCAGTGGTCTCCTTCTTCCCTGCTGAGTGCTTGGCGGTTTTCCTGTGTTTGCTCTGCTGCTTGGTTTTGGATGGTTCTGCCCTGAGGCCTGGTCCTCCTCTGAGTGTTTTGGTGGCGGTGTCCTCTGGGCTTTCTGGGGGGCCGGTTCGGTCTGGTTGGGGGGGCTGCTGTTTAGTCTGTGGTTCCCACCTTCATGGTTTGGTCTGTATGGCCTTGCCCCTGGTTGGTTCCTTGGGTTTGTGCCTTGCTCTGTTGGCTGGCCCTTTTCCTCTTTCTTTTTGGGTTAGTCTCAAGTGGGTCTTTCCCGGTGGTGTCCTATGGTTTGCCCTTTTTCGCCTTTCATGCCTGGTTGGTCGGGGTTGTGGGGTCTTTCCTTATTTCCCCTCATCTTCCATTGGGGTTGCTTAGGTGTCTGTTTGACTTTCAGGGCTTCCTGTCCATTCTGGCTTGGGCTTGTTCTGTTCCTGTTCTGCTGCCTGGTCAGGGTGGCTGCCTGGTGGAGCTGGGCTTGTCGGCCTTTTGTCCGGTGGGCGCCCTTGTGGGTCTTTCGTGTCCTGTTGGGGCTTTGTCTTTTCTGGTCTCTGGATGCTGGTAGTGTTGGTTGCTTCAGCCCTGTTTACCTTCTGAAGCGCTGCCTTTGGGGTCTCTGGGGGGTACATCCTTTTCGGCCATGCTTTTTTTGCCTTGTCGCCTTTGTGGTGTGCTCCCTTCCGCTTAGCGGTTTGGGGTTTGCCTTTCGAGGGGCCTGGGTGCTCTGCTTCATGTTTCTCTGGTTGGCTGCCTCCTTGGTGTCACTGTCGCCTTCGGTTTTGCGGAGCGCTTGTTTCCAGGACTTGGCTAGGTCCCTATTGGCCTGTTCCTGGCTTGCTGGTTGGTTTTGGCCTCTTGGGTCTTCTTTTTAAGTGGCCTTCTCGCTGTCCTTCTGTTGTTGGTGGACCTTTAGTGGTTTCTTGATGGATTCTCCACCTTCCTTGGTGGTTCACAGGTTCCTGGTGTGTGTTCGCTGCCCTTTGGGCGGTGGCAGTGTGGTTTTATTCCTGTTTTTTTTGCCTTGGTCTTTTCCTGCTTGTTTTTTGGGGTGGGGGGTGCGTCCCTGCATTGTGGTAGGGTGCTTTCCGGGCTGTGTGCTCTGCCTGCTCCCTGCGGTTCTCCTCTTTGATTTCCTTGGGTTGCTGCTTTTAGTCTGGTTTCCTGGGTGTGCTAGGAGGTTTTGAAAGGTCGGGTTCCTGACTTTGGTATTCTCCACTTTTCATGAATGGGACGAGGACAGGAGGGACCTGGGGGTAATGCCCTATTACTTACCGGTAATCTTCATTACTCCTGGTCCCGTTCATCGTCCCATTCATTACGCCCCGCCCGCCCTCCCGGACGGCTGGCCGTCCTGTTGGGCTTGGTAGTTCAGGCGGAATGCTGGGTACTCCCAGTGGGAGGGGTTAGGGTTAGGGTCCCAGCATTCCTCTCTTCTTTTTTTCTGTTAGGAGATGGTTATCTCTGCTTGTCATGAATGGGACGAGGACAATAGAACCAGGAGTAATGAAGATTACCGGTAGGTAATAGGGCATTTCCAGTCACCAACACAAAGTACATAGTTAGATTCACATGGCGCTTTCACAGATGTGGAAATTGCAAAGTTTGTACTCAAAGCCATGATTGTTATACATATCTATTACCTACTGGTATAGAAAAAACATAAGTCACTTTAGTTCTGTGCATCCAATTGATGTATAAATGTCTTGGAATGTCCTTGTTTATTGAAATATGTCGGTAGCACCAACTTTCCCTTATGTAAAAAAATATTGGAACATTTACATGCCAAAAAAAGTGCTGATGTTAAATACACTGTGGCGAGACATTTTGCAAACATATGTGGGAACAATGCAAGCTTACTCAAATTTTTGGAATTTACAGGATTGACAAATTAGCAAAAGGCGGCAATAGAGAGAAAATACTTCTCGTCAAAGAGTCCTGCTTTATTACTGACTTTTGACTACGAAAGGAAGTAGAGGAGTTTGATTTTTTGAAGGGATGAAACACCCTGTTGCACTTGTAGTACACCCTTATTGGGTATGCACATGTGCAAACTGAGGCCAAGTAGACCCTCTGATAAAAGTAGTTCATAAGGATAGTTTTCCCACTTGAGTTTGATTCTTTTCATAGAACAGCACCAACTATTGCACAGAAGAAGGGTCCTCCATTAGGTGTTGCATCATGGCTGCTGCAATTGCATCTACTCAGAATTGGCAAAGAAATCAAGGAGAGCCTTTAGTATTCCTTCTTCGGTGATTAGTTACTGTCACCTCTACTATATGTTCTGAAGTATGTACTATTAGCAGGGATGAGCGACCAATCCCATAAGGGCATCAAAATTAGAAGTATTGACTTTCATTTGCTAGATCATTAAAATCACAATGTGGTATCCAATAATGCAATGCCTGTTTTTATTATCGCCTTGCCCATTCCTACAGTCAGTCAGTCATTCATTAATCTTTACTCGGCTGACAAGTCATAAAACTTTAAAACATGTACAGTTTTATAAATATTCAATAGTTTTTTAATGATCAGTGACATACAATACATTTACAATAAATGTTATCTAAGACACATTGTTTCAGTACAAGATACAACGTAAATGTAATCTAAATACAATAAAGTTTTCCTAAAACACATGGGGTCGGTGCAAGATACAAAACAGAGTACCTGATGTTGTTATTAAAACATACAAGGACCATTTAAAAGACTTACTAAAGCATATTCAAATACAATTAATTCCTCATATCATTCCTTTTTGTATTGTTCTCAAGATGCTCCTTAGCGTTTCCGGATCTTAACAGCGCTTCTAATGAAGTTAATTGTAGCATAACGTGTGGGGCGATTCTAAGTGCTATAAAAAAGCCATCCCAATGTGATATTGTCTGATATGAGCTTTGTGTGAGATCGGGACCAAAAAAGAAGCCCAGGGGCAGAGTATAGAGTGCAAAAGAGCATAAAGTGCATAGTGCTTTGATTTGAAACCTCATCACGCAGCCATTTAGGGAGGGCTGAAGCCCAGATTCCCTGTAACAGAAACACTACCACAAAGTGAAATGTGCTAAGTCGTAAAGGGGTAGGATGGTATGTGTAAGCACTGTTAGATGTTAGAGTCAAATATGGTGCTAGCCCCATGGAGGCAGGCACAGCAATAGAGTTTTCACTATCTTCATCAATTGAGCTCTTTCCAGTCCCAACCTAAGATAATGGTTGTAGTAAAGATGTTTAACCTTCTCTTTCCAATTAGGGACTAAACATGACAGGTTGGAAAAGAGTTCTGACGTACCCAAAAATTTAAATACTTTCCTCACATAAGCCGACCAGAGATTCTAACCCATGTTATCAAGAGCTGGGCAGTCCTTTAAGAATACCAGCACCAGGGCCGCTTCAGGTTTCCACCAGCTGTGAATCCATAACATCAAAAGAGACAGACAGATGGCATCCTTCCTATGACTTAAACCCACCTCAGCGTGGCATATAAATGAGGCTGTACACCGAGGTTAAAAAAATCATTCTCAAGCCATTGGCGAATGTCTGGGTTGCTATATCTGCAAATTCCCCCTCCATAGAGCCCCACTGACAAACATTTAGCCTTATAGATCTGAATAATTTCTCTCACTGGTTTGTGGCCTAGCCTGCCTGAGAACCCCCCAAAATTACCCCATATGGTAAGACTTACTGTTGGTATTACAGGGGCCACCTGTCATAATGAGTGATTTAAAAAAAATTCACCTTGAGATCCAAGTCTTCCATAAAAGTCATAAATAAATCTATCAAGAATTGTAGACCAGTTGTTGTTCTTGTGATGAGGACTGCGTCATCAGCACATAGCAAAATTGGAATCGGATGATTCCCCATTTGGGAAAGTCCTTGCCTTTAAGTGATAGGTGTCGGTCTACACCATTAAGGGATATAAAGGAGTCTGGTTGTGACATCTATGTAATTCCCCCCTTGATCGCATGATTAAATTCGGCTGATCCGGTAATATATTTGAGTATCACCTTCCTTCCTCTCTATGTGAATCTCTCCTGAAGCTAAGTGCTGAAGTGCAGAGAATTATTGTCACAATAGTGGAGTGCTGCTCATTGGCAATGAGCTATAACTATGTGCTTTCAATGCTAGACATTCCAAAAATTCCAGTGATAACCATTTCTAATAGAGTAGAAGCTCCATTCCCTCTGTTTTATCAACCTCAGAAAGATGAAAGGGCCAGGATTTCTGCAGAAGAGGCATGATCCTGTAAGATGCCATGCATAATCAACCATATGTGCACCTTAAATTATTTTTGCTAACATCCCCACCTTTCAAATGAAGTAAATGCAAACGGCTAGACAGCTGGGTGATATTTGAACTGTTTCCATATGAACGTTTTTTGCAAGCAGGTATGACTATGGGCACTTTTAAGGGATTCTCGACGTCACTGGTTTTTAGATAGTAGACTGGGTTTTTGTCAACTTGATTATGGTATTTTGAATCTTAGCCATTTTACCACTTGCATGAAGTAGGTGAAAAACACGAGTGAAGCGCCATGAATTAAGGTCTCACAAACTAAAAGAGTGCAAAATGTCGGCTGTTTTGTCGAACTGTTTCGTAGCAAAAAACTTATGCTGAAAATAACCTTAATCAGAAGCATTTTTCATGGGAGTTGTCATCCTTATTTGGAGATTTACATATGTGGGAATATTGCAGCTTTCTGAAATTAAAGTGTGTTACCGCTACAGAATTATAAAATTATTATTTCTTACACCCTTACATTTACTGTGTGTTTCATGCATGATCCACTGAGTGATGTGTATGATGTTTGAGCCATATGCCATGCAATATGTCTACATTTGAAGCTTCATGTAACTCTATGATGCTTGGCTCATATGCGTTTTAGGACTTGAATAAGTATTATGATTGGGATGGCTCTCCAAGTCAGCCAATGTTTCTTGCCTGGTTTTCTGTATGACCTCAAAATGTCTGATTTGCATTTTAAACAAAAACCTAGATGATGCTGAACAGGGTCGGTCAGTAAAGGGCAGTCAAACAAGTTTCTGAGCCACTGTTGTGGTCACCGTTTCCTACAGTAAACAATCAACCTTGGTTTTAGGATTGACACTAAACCGCCTTCTGCCCCACATGTAAAATAGTGAGGTTCTTTCTGCTTTTCCACTAATGCATAATGAGAAACATTTTTTTCTTTCCTGACTCCTGATTGCTCGGTTTACATGGTCGGAGACAATATTTCTTCCTGGCTAGATTACTGTATGCTACCTAACTGTAGATGTCTGCATATCTTCCCTGTCTATAGCAACTGGTTAATTATGCGTCAGCTGTCTTTTAGCCAAGGTCTGGTAAAGTGAACATACAGCTCTTCATCTGCATCCTTCACTGTTTTAAAGTTGAACAGCAATTTTCTTTTAATGGTTTATGGGTGGCTCATTGTGTTTTTATAATTAATGGGACCATTTGTCCAGAGCAAATGATGGACAAAGACAATGGCAATTTGAGGCTGGAAAGGACTAAGTACTAGATCTCTTGTCTCTCTCACTTCAAGTCACCTACTCTTTTGCATCTAACCCACCACTCCTCACTGACAGCCAAGTTATGCACCATTCCGCATGTGGCACACGGGAGAGGATGTAGCCTTATGGCTAGAGCGTTGGACCTCAAAGCTGGGGAACCGGGTTGGAGTCTCGGCAACGACACGCAACATCCTGTGATTCTGGGCAAAGGACTTAATCTCACCGTGCCTAGCAAATAAAAAACAAAAACGAATGTGTCCTTGTGTAACGAAACTGGTGCTATGTAAAGTGCTCAGATACCCGCTATCTTCGGGACTAGTAAACGCATTATAAACCTAAAAAAAATAAAAAATCTCCGGGTGTCTGCCGGCGATGCCAGAAAGAAACTCTAGCAATGGACTTAAAAGGTGAATGAATGAGTTTTCAAGAGTTTATGAAATGGACAGTGTAACAGGCTGCCTTTCAAAGGTCATTGGGAAGCTAATTCTAAGTCTCATCAGTGGTTATGGAGAAGGTCTGATCTTCAAGGCGAGACCTTCAGAAACTGGGGACCTTAAGAAGAGAGCAAAGCACCCCAGAAGGATCATACCTTGTGAAATGGCGATTCAGATAGTGCTGGGATGGCGAATGAAGGGCTTGAAGCCTTAAAGGCCAGCATCCCTACATGGAGAGCCATGTGTACTGAATGCAAAGGATTGACAATAGCACATTAGATGGCAGCATGTTTGAGACTCTCAACTGTTATGACTGTGGAAAACAATTGCCCACATTAGAGTGAGATCCATTTCCTTGAACGTCTCCTGCTACAGGCCCTTTCTCTTCTTCTGGCTGGGTCCCAAGCATCTCTAGAACATCCAGTCCCTACATGCTAACAGCTAATATTCCTGGTGTCATTATTAACATGATCACAATACGTATCATAAATAAGGGTGGTATTATAATTATGAAATGAACACCAGACTGCGGAGAAATATTGCTAATATTTCTCATTCAGCATGAAATGCTGGAATGCAAATATTCTGCTCGGTCACACGATAGCCTTGTTTTCAAAATATCAGAAATTTACAATGATAACAATTAACAATGATACATATTTTAAAGTCATTCCCAGGAAAGTGTTTCTGCTGTATTACTATTTGAGGGATATGTTTAAGGTAAATATATAATGTTAGCGCTACAGTGGTTAGGCACAAAACGTGTAATTCTAAAAGAATTTTAAATAGTTGTGGCTAAAAATCTAAATGTTCTGAAATACATGTTTCAGTCCCTTCGTGTTTAACCAGGCAAGACCTACCCTTCTCGTGAATATTGGGGCAAAACAGTGCATTTTGCAGTACGTTTTCTCTAAAACTTGGCTAACGAACTACATATATTAGAGGCAATAGCAAAAATATGATTATGCTTTATGATATTGCCCTTGGTTAATTAAAACTTGTACAGCATTTTTTCCATTTGTTTGTCGACGTCGCCTCTTCAGTGCAGATTCACGGTCATCGCTACGACTGCGGTTCTAGTTGCTCGGCTATGCTGGTTTTGATCTTCCTTTCGGTTTTCCCACCATATCTCAATCCGCAAGGACATCTAATAAAATAAACACAGAATTTAGGGGCATATTTACAATAAAGTGGGTAAGCGTGTCGTTAAGCCAAGAAGGCTAACGACACACGCATCGTCACCCTTAGAAACGCAGGGCTGCACCATATTTACTAGAATTCGGCGCAGCCCTGCTTTACCCCCTGCGCTGGCGCTAACTTTAGCCACCTGGCGCAAACGCCGGCACCATTGCACCATAGTGCAAGGGTGCCTGTGTTGAGGTCACCCTTCCTGCACATAAACAATCTTTAAATGCTGTTTTGTAACTTCTATGTGTGCTGCTTAATGCAGCAGACATAGATGTTGCAAAACGGCATTTAAAAAAAAAATGATTGTTTATGTGCCGAAAGGGGGACCTTCCTACACATAAACAGTCATAGGCAATTTGCTCTTTCTTTGTGTGCTGCACAAAGCTGCACACATGGAAACAGCAAAAACGAGAAGAAATATAGCATGTCTCCTCGTTTCGCCTGTTTAAGGCTAAGTTTTCCCTGGTCTTAATTTTGGCGCTGCCTCCTATTTACGTTGCCCTTGTAAATAGGGGGCAGCGTCAAAATCAATGGGTGTTGTTGTGGAACGCCCATCGCAACACCCATTGCCCTCCCCTTTCACGCTAAATACAGCGTGAAAGGGTATCTTATTTGCAGGGTAGCGTTAAGCCACGTTAAGTGGCTTAACACTGCCTTGTAGATAGGGAGAGCCCCTATCGCCATCACAACGTCACTAAAAGTGACGTTGTGGTGGCGATATGGGCTTGTAAATTTGCTCCTTAGTATCAGATGGAGCAGAATGTTTCAGTTCATTTTTTCGACAGATTGGGTACTGTGAACAAACATCTGTTTTAATGATATTGTAGCAGCTTGTGGAAGTATAGCAAGGAGTACTATAGCAAGAAGTGGTACCTTTGCGTGTGCTGCTGCCAGAGGCTTTTTACTGAATGTAGAGATGACCTTGCTGTTTCTGTTCCTAGTGTATGCCGTCATGGGGGCCGTGCTGAAACAGACATCAAGTTTGTATCTGTCCCCAATGTCTTCCAATTTTTGAATAAGACTGTCTGAATTTCTTTATTTTGTTGAAAATATTTTATTGTCATAACAGGTCTTTTCTTTTGCTTTCTTCTCTTTTTTTGCAATAGAGTAGCCCTTGGAATTTTATTAAATCTCCTGAAGGCCTGATTTAATGTTTGGGTGTGGTATTCTTCTTTAGTGAATCTGTTGGTAATATTAAAACTCCCTCTTTAAGAAAATAATGGAGTTAGGGATCTAAAATACAACTGCATAGAAAATAAGTTAAATTAAAATACATTATTTAAAATTGTACAAAAAATAAATGAATATACATTAATGTTAAACATAATTTATTAAAAAAACTCCATATTTTATGTGATTATAAGATATTTGAATAACCTCGTCTCCATTTAAAAATTAAATGTTATTTAAATATAATTAAATTACTTATAATAAATTATATACTTTACTTTTAACAATCATTGATGCATAATATGCATAATTAATGCCCACATTTAAACAAATTATTTTTGCATATTTATTTTAAACATAGAAGTAAAACAAATGCTACAGCACTATTCACCGAATTTAATTTTGAATTGAAAATGTTAATAATTTAAATATGTATATATATATATATATATAGTTACATTTTACTAAATTACATATTAAATCACCGAATATTTTTTCCAAGGTTAAATTGAAAAATCTAATAAATTCTCATCTAAAGTTTAAAAAAAAGTGTTTTAATATGAATGATCAATTATTAAAACTGATGTATAGAATTTATTGAACATAATTTAATCATACTGTAAGCTTAACTCTCTTCTAGCCGCTAAATTCAGACATGTGTAACAAAGACAGTAGTTTTTAATTTGTTTTCTTTACATCAGAAATAAACTTTGCCTAAAGATCCATTTTAGCTATAAAAAAAATATTGCCATCTTCACTCGACTGATTTGCTTTTTCCTCGGATTGAAACTCTAACCAGAGATTAAGAAGCATACATTTCATAGATGGCTCCCCTGGTTGCTAAATTTAGCAGAAAAGTTTCTTCTAGAGAGGTGCATCCACACGCCTGTCCACACGATCAGTCACAGAAGCCTCCTCTGCAACCACAGAAGACTTCTCCACCATGTTAGCCGCCAAGAGATCAAGCCTGACTGCAGCAGGAAAATCCACCTCACTCTTAGGTTGAGGGGAGAGTATTGTGAGAAATCAAGCCAAATCAGGTTTCTCTGAGTTTTTCCACTTAAGGAAAAGTAAGTACCTGAGCCCTCTTTTCACAGACAGTCCTGGAGGCGAGACAATATGAAATTGTTGGAAAATGTATGTACGGGTGGTAGTGGACGATGTAGTTTACCTGGTAAATATCTGAAGAGTGCGGCCTTAGCAGAACATGAACATATGAACAAATCTGTTTAGTGGAAACTGAATGATTAGAGGACAGAACTGACTCCTTTGACAGAGGATTCTCCAACACTGGGGCACATCTGGATCTCTGTAATAAGGTAACACTTAATCCTTAGGGAGCCACCTAGATGTGGTGCTGAACTACTGCAAAAGACATAAATGACTTAATTTTCTTCATACCCAGGGATCACTCCATGGGGCAACATTAAAGTTTCTGTGGAGAGCAGAGCTGAACCTCATGCACGTTCCTCCTGTGTGCAGAGCAGTGAGGGATGATGGGGCTTGGCAGAGAGACATGCTGCTTTTCTTGCATCCTGCAAATGTAACTTCATGGTCAATGAAATATGCGTGAAGTGGTCCCCAGGTCTTTGATCCTCAGTTCCTCTTGCCCTTCAGTCGTGTAAAGCAACGAAGCTTTGATGCATGCATCACCAGGACGTTTATCCCATGACCACCTCAAGAATGTGACGTTAAGCCCTTCTCAGAGCTTGCGGACGTTTGCAGCATTTGACGAATGAGGTGCTCAAGACCCACTGTTAAACTGTTTGAAAGAGCACTTTTGTCTAATAATGATATAGTAATGTTAGACCCGGAACCCCAGTGGACTGGCAGTGTAAATGTTCAAGGGGCAAACAGCTTTCAGGCATCAGCGGAAGGCGTGCTTTCTGCTGCAGACAAGTTGGTCCGCGTGGGTGCTGTTTCAGTCCAGTTTATTTAACACCTGCCTTCTTCAGGCCCATTCTAACAGCTACTCCATAAGGCCTAGCCATAACAATAATTCACGTCATGTAATAACCAGCTGGCAGAGGTGGGGACCCGCACACACTGTATGCGCACAACTTGTAATGCACATCACAGCATCTGTGTTTTATTGGGATTTGATAAAATATTTTGTGAAAATAAAAAACAGCCTGGTAAGTCAGACTTCATAGCAGCGTCCTGAATCACTATAATACAAAACATGCGTTAGGTTCGAAGTTGCAGGGGGAAATCAAAGGTTTGAAGTGCCAGATCTGGAGAAACACACCATTTCTGTTGCAGCCAAAAGGAATAAATCACAAACTCAGGAAGAAACTGCCACTGCCAGTGTCTTGGCTGCTATTTTCCTCCACACATAAAACAAATACATACAAGTCGATAATGTAGCCAGACGTACCTGTGAAGGTTGATCAGTTCACCAGACCGCGCACAGTAATTCAAGATACCACTCTTCATCTTACTATATCATCAAATTAGTTTGTTGAAGGTATTCAATAACGTGTTAACTTTGTTAACAGCTCCTTTAGTTAAAGCACCCACACCGGTGAGGATCACTTAAAGGACGGTTCTCACAGAGCCATGATAAATGGATATCGGGGCAGTCGGAACTGGTCTCTGATCCCCTGGATCAACTGTTGTCTCTCACTCGTTTTGCTGCAGTACTGCTGGTTTGGGCTGATTTGTGCCTGAACTGGCACTATGCCCCAGATTCTGAAAACTGTCAAAGAACCCAGCGCAGCCCCCAAAGAGGCTGTTCTGCGTTGTCTGACAGGGAGAGAGCAGGAGAGAGCCATGTTCACAGAGATATGACTCTCTCCTCCTCTTTCCCTAGCGCCGGGGTGATTTCAGCTGCCGAGTGCCAGGCACACACCTTAGCGCTATAGTGCAAGGATGCATGCATGAGTCTAGCATGGGTTTTGTACAGGAAGGGTACACTTCTTGTACAAAATACTGTGCCTAGACACACTTCAAATCTTTTCCTACCTTGTATGTGTGCTGCACAGTGCTGCACGCATGCAAAGTCGGAAAATAAAGGAGAAATGAAAACATTTCTCCTTTTAATGGCTGCTTTACACCTGCGTTAATTTTTGGCACTGGACCCTGTCTAATAATGTTAGTAGATAGGGTTCAGCGTCAAAAAGCATGGGTGGTTGCATGGGAACAGCCATATACCACCCCCTTGATGCAAAGTAATGCGAAGCAGCGTTAAACGCTGCTTTGCATTACTTTTCCATACAAATCAATGCAATTTAGTGTTGATTTGTTAATCCAATAGGTTTAGTGTCAGGTTAGCGTTGCAAAATGAACACTAACCTGACACTAAACATTTGTGAATCTGGGCATATGAGTTTTGCAGTAATTTCCACACCTGCAGATTTTGCAAGCATGATTTTTGACAGGTAAAGCAAAACACGAATTGTAAAGGCAAAAAAACGCATATTCTTTGTTTGCATACAGCAAAATGTGTAAAACCACAAGGTGAAGAAACTGCAATAATGCAGAAACAGCAAACCCAGGTGCATATTTATTTACCCTTTGTGCCTGGTATGAATCACAAAAGTGTTGATCGGGATTTTTGTGGTGGAAAGCTGCCCCTAAGTAATGTAGAGAAGCACTATGCGGTACTTTGTGCTACCAAGGCTTAAACAGTTGTACCATGGGTGGTACATGAGTGTCCTCATGTAACCTCCCATGGTTTTTGCCATAAAGGCTTGAATTCTAGAAATAAAAGACATGGCTCTGAGCCAGAAATCTACACCTTCTCGAAGCAGGCTTAACATTAGAGAAAAGTTTTTTTCCCACCAAACTATTCCACCTTTGAATGCGTGCTAGAATACACAGCACACATACACACTTGGAAAAGGTTGATGTCTATGTGGGGTATTTATCACCAGCATATATAGTGTCTGGATGGAGTATCCTATTGAGAAGGAGATGCTGGTGCTTCACAACTTCAGATCTGATGATAGCAGAGAACAATATGATTTTAGCTCTTTGTGGAATGGCAGAAGGCTGCTCTCTGTAGGAGGGGTAGCCAGCTTGCCATCTCTGGGTCTGGGTGCCCAACTTGAGAAATATTTACTTTCTTTGTGGTTCAGTAAAACTCAGGCACCTGCACAAGGGTTCTGGAGGATGATGTGAGAAAGGAGCAGAAAATCAAGTAAGGATGAACCAATAAAAACAATCTGAATAGAATCACACATTTGCATTTGCATGTTTCATCTGAATATATTGGTATCTTTCATTCTTTCTTCTTTAGCAGCCACAGCATTTCATCAGAGGTGCTGTACAAAAGAGAAAGTAAGGTATTTTGAATAATAGCCAGTTTCATTTGTTTAACGAGCTTTCATGACCAAACTACAAACATATTCCCAATTGCTTCTTCATGTCAAATGTTCCCGCGTTCAATTAGAGGAAAATAGATTTTGCAGAAAACTCTTGGGCGCCCCAATCTCCACCCCCCTATATATATGGCACAGTGCCACAGTGAACTGAAACTAGGATACATCGAAGATATCATAAGGGCCCGCCCACACTATTCTGGCTAGCCATAATGAAGAATCCCAAAGCACTCCTTACAAGGGACATAATAGATGCTTATCTTCTCTGCGAGAAAGGGATGGATATTCCTTGGCTTGCTGAGTCTGGAAAGTGCCAATCTTGGTAGACTGTTTTTTAATCCGAACACAGCCGCAACAATGGCTAAAATAGTTTTAAAGTCAGCACTGTACACACTTTATAGCGCGGAAAGACTAGAGAGGGAATCTAAGAAACAAATTGTGGCAAAATGTATACCCATTGAGTATCCTGAGCATTGTCTACCAAGTTACATCGCACTACCGATGTCCCAATAGGAGAGAGGCCTTCTCTTCCGTTTAAGAGCCGGGACTGTAAGATATTTGCTCTGCTTTCCCTCTGGGTATCAAGCAAAACTTGACTCCCTGCCATGCCCATGTAATAGTCACAGCGGACAAACACTTCTACACTTTTTTTTCTTCTGTAAATATTATATGAAATACGCACAATGGATGTTAATTACATTTTTTTTAAACTGTCAGCTATCAATTTAACTGTATACTTAAATTGGATAACGTTAAATTGATCCTGCGCATTGGCACTTTTTTGAGAGTAGCTACGGGTGCTCGGAAATCTATGTGCGACCTATGAAGTTATTTGTATTTTGTAATTTATAATATGCTCTTTACCTATGTTTACTGTATGTTGCCACATTATGAATTTGATATCGCTATTTATTTCCTATCTTGTACATATTTTACTTTTATGGATACGTTGCTATCCGAATAAAGTCTTTGGATTGGATTGGATTGCTTCATCATGTCTGTAGACATCCGGAAAAACTGACCTGTGGGCACTGAAGCTGCTCGATGTTATTTGCAGGGCAATGTAAACACATTATCATAACATATCATGTTGGATAATGTCAATGAGAGTTAGAAAGCATAGGGGATGGTTCAGTGGCAGATGGTTCATGGACACATAATGGACAGATGGTGGATAGAAGTTTCTGAGTGGTGTTGCTTGTATGTAGGAGCGACAAATAGGTAAATCACAGCAGCCAAACAATCCTCTAAGGGGAACATAGCTGCAAAAGTGGAGGTTTGAAATGATATATTGGCAAGTTAACCTTATAGAGTCATGTGTCGGGAGACATGAAGTGTTTTCTGAAAAATTGGAAAGGTCAAGGTAACGAGAGAGAGGGTAAGATGGAGGAATTTTTTTTTTTTTAAAGTATATATTTATTTTGGCAGTTTGCTAACGATAAACAATAGTTTGAGGGGATCACTGACCCAATATGGAGGTAAACATGATCGTTTGACACAAATATCATGTCAAAAATGCTGTCTACCAAATTATTGTGCCCCGATAGTTATAATGGTAAGTAAAATATCATTGACACTAATATCATCAACAAATATAAAAAATACATATTTTTTAAAATAGAAATAGAGTTTAAATAGTAAATGTTAATTTTTTTTATATATCAATTTAATATAATGTAAATTAAATACATTTCACTAACATTTAATAATATATATAAATATATAGTTATATAAATACAACAATTTATTAATTATGTTACAATATATATATTTATATAAACACAAACATATATACATAAGTATATATGCGTTTGTGTTTATATATATATATAGTGTAACATAATCAATAACACTATTTATTTTGCATTAAATGTATTATTTAGATATTTAAATGTATTGCTGTGAAAATAAAACATATATAGATTATATAGATATACATGTGTATATATATATCTATATATATATATATATATATATATATATATATATATATATATATATACAGTCAATTTAGTAGCAAAATATATTAATTGATTTAGGAAATAAATTAAATATTACAAAATTAAAATCATCAAAAATGCATTTACTAAAAATGCTATAAGAGCAGGGAAAGCGTTGGACTTCAGAGGGATTCCATTTTTAGTCTCATTTCAGTACTATGGAGGTTTTAAATGTACCCTTCCCACTCTATTCTGTACAACAGTAGGTAAAGAATGGACTTTGGAGGATAAGATTTACTATTCCCACTCCAGTCTGCTGCAGTAGGGAAAACGTTGGACTTTTGAGGGGTTAAATTCACTATTCCCACTCTAGCCTATGCAACAACAGAGAAAGTACATCACTACAAAGACATTACATATTTGAATAACCCCAAATATTTATGGGAGTGGTGTCTTGGAAGGCCTGTTTCAGTCTGGTGAGGCTCTGGAGCTTGAACTACCAGCAGCAGCAAAAACTGTCTTACCTTTCTGAAGCCAAAGCTGCTGAGCCAGAGAAAGGAGCTAGTGAAGGTGCTGGTACCGCAGGGAGTGCAGAAGGCCTCGTGTCAACGCGGTAGCAGTCCCGGTGGCTTTTAAGATCTTCAGAGCCTGTCCCCCAGCCCATGGAAGCGGCCCTGGCGTGTGTGCCACGGCTAGCGCCGTGTTCCTGCCTCTCTCTTCTGACATGTTTCTAGGAAGTGAGGGTTTGATTCCCTGAGTGACTGTGCACGGTTTAAACTTCGACTCCACTATCGACTAGGAGCGAAGCATTGCATCCGTGTGCCCTAATGCATTAGCGCCTTTTGGAGCCACATCTTTAATATTCAGTTACACTTAATTTCTCAATTACTATTAATTGGAATTGATACTGACTCTGAAATTTTATTGAATCTGCAACTGTTAGGGCAGCAGAAAGCATAAAGTAAGGAAAATGGACATAAAGAATCAATAAAGAATCAACAGAATCAATATAATGTTAAGAATAAGGCGGAAGTTAAAGGCCAAGAGGGTCAGGGAAGTAAAAATGTGCTTAAATAATCACCCTGAAAATGCAGAGGTGGGGAATATATTGGCTGCATCACCTATTATGGAGCCTGCCAGGTAGTCAAAGTATATCGTTAAAGGAATCACATCTACATTTACATCTACCATCACCACTGCCATCATAAACTCAGAGGATGTAGAGTTGACTTCATGTATTACAGGGTGTGCAGCGAGGCCCACCCCCAGAGTATAGCGAGTCCTATGAATATCAAGGACACTGATGTTAATGTTAAGGTTATTGACATTTCTAAAGTGCGACTGTTACCCGGAGGTGTCCTGGCGCTAAATAAAGTCTTACAGAGGCCTAAAGACAGGGGGAGTAAATGTTAGAAATTAGACATAAAAGAACCAAGTTTTCAAAGCCTTCCTAAAGGCAAGTAGGTTTGTCATGCACCTAAGATGCGATGGAAGGCCATTCCAGGCCTTTGCTGCTCCCACCACAAAACTTCTGCCACCCCAGTTGACTTTTTTTTACAAAGGGCACCGATACCAACTTAGCATCCGAGGAGCGCAGTAGTCTTTTTGATGCATACCATTGGAATTGCAATTTAAGGTAGTTGGGCCCGGATCCATGAAGGGCCTTATGAACCATGCACATAACCTTAAATTGAACCTGTTTTCTAACGGACAGCCAATGAAGCCTTCTGATCTCAGCCGAGATTGAGGCGTATTTTGGTATGCCGGTGAGCAGTCTGGCTGCTGCATTCTGTAGAAGTTGCAGTTTATTCATAAGTCCTTCCTGGATATTTATATAGAGGCTATTGCAATAATCCAGTATGGACATGGCTAAAGCAGTAATAACTGTTTGTTGACTGTCTTTGGGTAAGAATGGCATAATTTTCTTGCAAGGTCGTAGAGTATACGAAGCAGATGAGACCACAGCATTTACTTGGTCCCTAAAACTGAGTTTGTTGTCTATCCAGACTACTAGATTTTTTACCTTTTTGATAGGGGAGGGAAGGGGACTCAATGTATCTGGCCACCAAACCGGGGTCCAGAAATTGGCGTCATTTCCGAACAACATAACCTCCGTTTTGCTGGAGTTTAATTCGAGGCAATTTTGGGCCATCCGGTTACACACAGCAGTCATGCTATCGGGACGCTGTGCCTTGCAGCTTACCTGGTCGCAGAGACACCACAATTTGGGTGTCGTCTGCATATGAGGTCAGGCTGAAGCCGTAGGATTCGATCAGGGGAGCCAACAGTGACACATAAACGTTAAAAAGTGTTGGGCTCAAGGATGACCCCTAGGGGACACCACAGGGCAAAGAAAGTGATTTGATAGAGAATTTGCCTAGGGAGAAACTTTGTAGTCTGTTTGACAGGAAGGATTTGAGTAGTTTCCAGGAGGAGCCCAGGACTCCACTCTCTTGCAGACAGTCCATCAACAAAGCATGATGGACCTTATCAAAGGCCGCTGAGAGGTCCAACATAATCATAGTGGCTTTTGCTCCCTGGTCAAGTGACGCCCTGATCCCTTCAGTAGATTTAAGCAGGGCGGTCTCCATGCTCTGCCCCCCTCAGAACCCATACTGCGTGGAATCCAACACCTGAGCCTCTTCCAGGAAAGAGCTAAGTTGAGCATTCATGATTTTCTCTGCCATTTTTGCAGGGAGCAGGAGTCTAGATATAGGTCTAAAATTATTGGAGTCTTTAGGGTCTAGACTCATTGTTTTAAGCAGGGGCAGTATAGATACCCTTTTCCAAATTTTGGGAAAATATCCTTCCGTGAACATGGCATATATGATGGAAGTCAAGGTTAAAATGACTGATTCGGGTGCTAGCTTTAGTATAGAAACTGGGCATGGATCATATGGTGAGCCTGATTTCACCTTCATAAGAGGATTGAGAATGTCTGATATTTTAACCAGGGCAAACTTATCAAATTGTGGGCCAGAGCTTGTTCTTAACTTAGTATCGGCTGTGTGGTCCGAGGACGTTTTGATTGTTGAGCTAGTGAATGTGGCGAAAATGACCTCTACTTTGTCAAAGAAAGATTTTGCTATTTTAGCACAAAGTTCCTGGCTAGCCGGAATGGGAGGAGAAGCAGGATGTGCTAAGGTGGTTACTGTTTTAAACAGTTCTTTAATTGAGTTCTTTGCCAAATTAATTCTCTTAGTAAAACCCTCCTGCTTTGTTTCTTGAAGCATCTGTTTCTACTGAGCTAGACCTATTTTGTAATCATTTTTTCCTTCATCATTGTACTCCTTCCTCCAGATTCTTCCAAGGTGCTTGCAGGCCCGTTTTTGATCTCTAAGTTCTTGGGTATACCAGGGAGGTGAGGGTCGTGCCCTATTGGGTCAACAGAGTTTCTTGGGAGCAAGTTTATTACCAGCTGCTTCCAGCCAATTAGTAGGTAGAGTGAATGATGTGGAGTTTAACACTTCCTGTAATTCCTCAGCTTTGACCTTATTCCATGCTCTGCTCAGCAGCTGTTTAGTTGCTGGTTTCCTAGTGTGCGGCTCAGGCATGGTTGACTCAAATAGCACCGCCTGCCCCAGTGAGCGCACAATTGTGACTAACACATGCCAAACATCATCGCTGGATTCAGTACATCCCAGGAAATCAGGGTCAAAAACCTCTCATCAAATGTTACAAAATCCGCAATCATTAATTCAATCATCATCATCTTTTATTTTTACCTCACAGAGCCCTGGGCAGCAAATACTTTAACAACCTACTACCACTATAGTAATACCAACGTCAATTCACCCCACACTTTCTACAGTATTTCTGCTCTTGACCGGCAACGGGGCAATTCAGTCTAGAGAAAGACCACCTCATTGAAGCAACTAATGGGGACTGTGATGAACAGCAGCCTATAACATCCTTACTCTCATCAGATCCAAAATACTCTAGTAAGGAGTTGAATAAGGTAACAAGAGAATTAGCATAAATAGGGTTATTAATATCAAATTAGTAGTCCCAAGGTATAGTACCAGTAAATTCAGGCTCTGAAAGGAGTAGATTGGGGCTTTTGGAATTCAATACAAGCTTCACCATTAAAGGGATAGACGGAAGGAAGTCCTCTGCACTGTTAACAACAGGTCCAGCTAAATGTGCTACCTCAGACACAGTTGCTGTTTTAAACACCATAGTCAACAAATCAGGATCACCAGCAAGTTGTGGTAAATAAATCAATTACCAGATCTGAATTTCTATAAATTATCAATATAAATGAAATAATGAACTGAGGAATCCGTGGTGTAAGAGTTAAAATGGGTCTTTATTCAGTAACCCGGGTTAATGGAGAACAAACTCCATCACCATGAAAGGATCAGGAGTGGTCTGACGCTTTATTCACAAGGTACAGTTTTTATACATATCACAGTAAATTCTCAACCCATGGGGAGGAGCCCTCCTGGTTGAGGCAAAGAAAAAAAATTACAAGTTAGCATTGCTCAAGACGTATATGCAGAAACACAGATAAGCACATTTTTCAAGAAAGCGGCTTGGGGGGATGCCCTCAGAGAAAGGGGGAGCTTGTGTGCCTGACAGATAAGGATGTGGTGAATGAGTCATGAACAGACAACCTTGGAGGGAACTGAGTTATGTGACATTCTGCGAGGCACCAGTGGGTCCTAGGCCAGCTGGCCTCGAAGAAATACGAGATAAACTTGCTTTTCTAAGAAAAGAGGAAGATGGTTGGCCCATTTTTTTAGAATCGGCTTAACCACAAAAATGCGTTGGTGTAACAGTCTGAAAACCAGCTGCAGTATGAGGAGATACTTGAACTGGCTGACCCTGGGCAAGCTGACATGAATTCTTAAAATGGATGCTGTGTCCAAAATGGATGCTGTATAGAATTGTTTTAGAGCACAATGAGAAAGGGAAGTTTGCGAGGGGACAGAGCCGGGAGCGGTCTTTTAATTTTGATTTCCTGATTTTCCTTGATTTTTGATTCACTTCCTGTAATTCCTCAGCTTTGACCTTATTCCATGCTCTGCTCAGCAGCTGTTTAGTTGCTGGTTTCCTAGTGTGCGGGTCAGGCATGGTTGACTCAAATAGCACCGCCTGCCCCAGTGAGCGCACAATTGTGACTAACACATGCCAAACATCATCGCTGGATTCAGTACATCCCAGGAAATCAGGGTCAAAAACCTCTCATCAAATGTTACAAAATCCGCAATCATTAATTCAATCATCATCATCTTTTATTTTTACCTCACAGAGCCCTGGGCAGCAAATACTATAACAACCTACTACCACTATAGTAATACCAACGTCAATTCACCCCACACTTTCTACAGTATTTCTGCTCTTGACCGGCAACGGGGCAATTCAGTCTAGAGAAAGACCACCTCATTGAAGCAACTAATGGGGACTGTGATGAACAGCAGCCTATAATATCCTTACTCTCATCAGATCCAAAATACTCTAGTAAGGAGTTAAATAAGGTAACAAGAGAATTAGCATAAATAGGGTTAATAATATCAAATTAGTAGTCCCAAAGTATAAGGAGTAGATTGGGGCTTTTGGAATTCAATACAAGCTCCACCATTAAAGGGATAGACGGAAGGAAGTCCTCTGCACTGTTAACAACAGGTCCAGCTAAATGTGCTACCTCAGGCACAGTTGCTGTTTTAAACACCATAGTCAACAAATCAGGATCACCAGCAAGTGCAGGAGTTTGTCAGTCACAGCCAGCCTTGTCCCCATTCTTCCAGTTGAAAATGACTGTTATATTCCAGATAGGCACGGCCTGGATCTGCTTATTGTGATGCTCTCTACATTAGAAAACCTCGACAGCAACAGGACGGATTCTCAAATGAATAGTGTGACATCAGATAACCTACATTTTTTGGATTGCAATCAACAAATTTATGCAACGGATGAGTCTGTTTACCAATACATAGATCAAGTTATAGACCAGGCCCAAAATGAGCACGTGTTTTTATTGGACCAACCAATATTAAGTCTCAGGAAGGTCATGTGTACAACATTGGATTGTATTGTGAATGCAATTACCACACAATCCTCGAAACTGAATACCTAACTGGAACTTACCAGGCAATTCACTTCTTCGAAAGTAATGGTTGACCATAGAATGGCCCTGGTGGAGATGTTGTAAAGGAAAATCTAAAATTGCAATCCACTCCAGGGTCTAGAGAAAGCCAAAGATGCGCTCCTATATTGGAGAAATTGCTGGACGTTCCAATGGTTATAAACAACATCATCGAGAACTGCAGGTACAATCTTAAACATCTGACAAGTACCCAACTAGCTGACACAGAGACTGTTTTTAAAAGTCCAATGACCCACACAGAGCTAGTATCTGCTATACAAAAGTCTGAGACAAAGCTAAAATCTTATGCATGTACCGGATATACAATAGAGGAACTAAGTATGTCTTGGACGTCCATCATAAATGTACCATCTCCCCCCAAAAGAAAGGCTCGAAAGAAGAGAAAAAAAAAAACGAAATTAAAAAATGAAGGCCCCTGTAAACAAAATCCAAAATAAAAGAGGCGCTGTAAAAAAAAATCTGAACGTTCTCCCCTCCAGCCAAACAAAATGGAATTATCCCAAACCAAGACACAAATTGAAATGGATCCAGAAACCCAAGAGCAAGGAGGTGGGACAAGTAATCCTGCCAGCTGTATTGTAAAAATATCAGACTGATGCAGTATTGTAAAAACTGATCAGACCAACGGTGACTTTTTTAATGAAAACCCTGGTTTGTTATCCGGCAAAACATGTACCCTACACTCTCACCTAAAATGAATACCAACAGGATTTAGGTCAATCCCTTTATCAATACTGGGAATTGTTAATGAGGTAATTTTACCAACAACAGAGGCCATAAACGAGTTGACTCATATTGAGGGTGACTCGCTGACCTGTAACCAAATACATAGGTCAAGTAGAATCATGCTAAATCAAGGCGATCAAATCAATCCTGCAAAACACCCAGGCGAAATATATGTCCAATGTAGTGCCACAGATAGCAAAAGCACTAGGTATCTAGAGTCTCAGATTAGTGCAGATTATTTAGGCCTTGACATCACTAATGCAGGACCAGTTACATCAACGGAGCCTAAGCTGGAACATAAAGAACAAAATATCAGAAAGGCTATTCACGGAAGCCCTGGTGATTCGCCTCCTTTTGTCCTAACTTTGCCTTATGACCCTGCCCGTTCTGATTCTCTATTGCCTTGGGGAAATTCAAATACACATTTCCATGATAGGGCCCAGTCATCAATGCAACTACAAACGCAACCATTTAAATCCGATTTCAGGAGTGAAACCGTAAAGGAAGATAGGCAATGCTGTATGCAGGCAAACACCCAATGTAATGGAGCAAAAGGAAATTTTAAGTGTTGTTTAAGATCAGGCAACCATTATATTCACCCCAGAATATATCTTGAGAGGGAGCCAAAATATCCTTAACAGAAGCAATATTCTCTGTCCACTAAATTCCCCGCCTGGCCTACAGTATGTAGGATTAAATGATCTACCAGCGGTTGGATTTGCTTGATTTAATAGGCTGAGCAATAGAGAGTCTGCACAGACATTGTACTCTAGTACAAGGATAACAAATGAAATTTTACAGCACACAAATTTGATGAAGTCTTGGGGCATCAACATAATCCCGCCAGAGAAGGAATTGTATCCGTTCATATTCCTAAAATAAACAAGTACAAATATTCTTGAAAATAAGCGAGAACGCAGCCAAAAGTCAAGTTCAGTGTTGCAAGATGCATCGAGTTCTTGCCAGCCGCTCCCCAAATGTTCTAACCTGGCATACCTGAAGGTCTGCATAGTAAATAATATGACAAAAAATCAACAGAGTTATGCTGTTCAGTCATTCTTAAGACCATTATTGGCCGACCAAAAAGGAAGATGCCTGTAGGATGAACCTCAAACTACCAAATCGAAATCCAGATAAAAAAAATGCATCTAAAAATAATGAGCTATAATAAAGCAGGTTTAAAATCCAATATGTTGGATAAGGACTGGCTGTCCTTTTGAAATTTAGCAAGACATTTGCTGCTTTCAGAAAACTTGGGCTATAGATACTATTGACCTAGATGTCTACTCAACATATCACTTACCTGCAACTAAACAGCAAAAAGGCAAGCCAGTGGGAGGCTTGACTACCTGGATAAGAATGTCTTTACTTGAAAACTCTGAAATAACACATACCATATTAAACGAGCATATTCAAATAATTACTTTAAGAAGTAAGGCATGGTCACTTGAGATTCTGAATGTGTACCTCCCACAAGGCGGCTGTGCTCAAGTTAAGCTAGACATTCTGTCTTTTAAAGAAAATCTTTTGATGAAAAGATTGGAAACACTGCAGAACCTTCTAACTGAGACCATGAATGGAGGTCCTATTCAGCCTAGAAAGAAGTGCATGTTGGTCTGCGGCATTTTAGTACCAAATTGAAACCCCAAATGTGGGACCAATCAATAATAGATGAAGACAGCATTTGGAACATACCTCTACCACCTACAGAGTTCTGCATGACCATAAAGAAGGGCAAATTTGTTTTTGAGGCTCTAATAGAGGAGGGTATGCGCCCATTGAATGGTTGAACTAAATCAAATAAAACCCCTAAATCCACCTTCTGATTTGGCGGTAGGGAAAGTGTCATTGACTATATGGCAATAAATATTGAAGTATGGCAATTCATCATCAATATGGGAGTAATTGGCAGGATTGAAAGCGATAACGACCCAGTGCATCCCAACGTGTGCTATCTAATGCCAACTCATAGCCAAAATGCATGAGGCTTTAAAATTGATCTAAAATCAATCAGGAAGAACATTGTCGGAATCAATGATAAGTGCGACTCAAACACTTACACTACTAGCCACAAATGGTCAATATTATATACCATGTCATTAATGCTACCTGCAAATAATGTAGTGCACCAGTTGCTGCAGTTGCAAAGGTTCGAGGATCTGCTGTTACAGACAACTGTGGAAAAAAAGAACTAAACTAATTTAGCAATAGACAGGATTGGTTTGACGAAGAATGCGTAAAACTGAAAAAAGCTCTTTTATTAGCTTTAAAGATTCGACATTTGTCTGAAATCACCGAACAGCTATTCCTCAAAAGAAGAAAGCAGCATGAAGGGCTGCTAAAATATAAAAAGATGCATTATTTGCATAAGCTAAGGCAAGGTCCAGTGGATTGTCAGGAATCAATGTATTTCTCTAGACAAGAAACACCAACTTGCCTGTCTGTTAGTAAAGAAAGGCAGACATGGAAGGTTGCAGGCAAAACACGTCAAGAGTAAACTCAAGAAATCGTCGTGGAAATCTCTGCAGAGAAGACAATTTCTTAAGATGGTGACAAAAATTGGAATACTCAGGTCAGCGCTTTAGTTGTTTCCAAATCAGGCACTCGAGTGCAGTGAAGAGGGTGAAGCGCGCACGCAACTGTTCTTGCGGATCACTTCACTGAAGTTCTTCGTTGGAGTAGTGGCTTTTCCAGATTCCCTCAGTTTGAGGGTAGAATAGGGTTTAGGAATAGCATTTTAGTCGCGTATGTCTGACGGAGAGAATAGGAATCCGTAGTGTTTCTGTTTCAGAGGATTATTTCTAGTGAAAGCGCTCAGTGTTTCGTTGCTATGTTGCTAAGACATTTTCCAGTCAGAAGTGGAGACAACCCTTTACATTATGAAGTCAGGAGTCTACTTACCATATTGTCGTGAAGTGGACAAGTTCTTCTTCGTCTTCACCAGTTCCGATCACCCAAGTACCCTAGAGGAAATAAGCAAAGAGTTGACAAGTCTGTTATTGAATTGATGTATAAAGAGAGTCTTATAAAGATACTGTGTATATAGTAGTCAGCTAGAGACAATATCAGAAGTATAGTACATTCTAGTGTAAGTAGGAATATATATATTGATGTTTCTCAAAGTGAATTGAGTGAAATAAGTTCAGATACTGGATCTGAACAAGAACAAGAGAGTCGTAGAGACCCAAAAGATGTCCGTTTGGGGGTAACAGATGAGTTCCGTTTTTTACAATTGGAACGGCAAACGGACTTCCAACCCTCGAGAGGTCGCGGAAGAGGAAGAGGCCGAGGAAGAGGAGGCAAAGAAGGGGTGGAGAAGGATATAGGAGCAGTACAAGAAAAGCAAACAAAACGCTCAATACGGTCCAATACGAAGAAGGTAATAAGGAAATGAATCTTAATAAAACCATTATCAATTTAAGCACAATTTCCTTGACTGAAGAGGAGAAGAGTGTTTTAAATTTGGGACTTACATACTGTGATGACAATGATTTTAATTATCCACACAGTAGAATGGACCTCTACCAATATGTGCGTAAACTGAAATTAGCTAAAATGTTTGCTAATAAAAAAAGCCTCGTTCCCCCCGAAGAAGTTGATGAAGGAAATCAACTGACAGTAATGGATGCACCGGTCTTAGAAAACTTATTGGGTCTATTCGATGAAGAAGGAACTAGTCACAATGAGATATCTGTCGATAGAATTGCCTCAAGCACAGACATTTCATTCAAGTTGAAAATTAGCGATCACACCCCATACAGATTGAAGTCTAAATATATACCGCAGATGCCGCATGATAATGTGGATATATTTTCAGACAATGTTACTAGAGAACTAAAAAATCTGTATAGTAAGTTGGCGGCAACTCGGAATAAGAAAAGAAAAGGAGGAACCTCCCGAAAAGCTGAAATACAAAGAACAATGGAGAGAATACAAAATGATGGGGGTGTTATAGTAAAACCGTCAGATAAAGGCGGGAATGTTGTTTTGTGGGGGCGAGATTTGTACAAAAAAGAAGCCCTTAACCAATTAAACAATATTGAATGCTATAAGAGAATGGAAATGACAGATTTTAATTTGGTAAAAGAACAATATCATGAGAGGTTGGATGAATGGAAACAGGAAGAATTAATTAATTGGGATGAATATAAATTCTTAAAACAACATAATCCTGTTTTACCTGTGTTCTATTTGTTGCCCAAAGTACACAAGAATGCCACCACACCACCAGGGAGACCTATTATCTCCTCGTGTGGGAGTCTATTCGAAAATACATCCAAATATGTAGATTATTTTTTAAACCCTATGGTCAGGACCCTAGCCTCATATATTAAGGATTCAACTGATTTTTTGAAATATATATATGATGTTAAATAGGAAGAGAATAGTATGTTGTTGTTGACATTAGATATAACAACTCTATACACAAGCATACCACATGAGGATGGTCTTAGAGCTACAGAATTTTATTTGAATCAGAGACCCCTGAGATTTGTAAGGCATAACTGCATGTTGTTGGAAATGATGCAATGGTGTGTAACTAAGAATATGTTTTTGTTTGGTGATGAGTTGTTTCAACAAGAGAGAGGGACGGCAATGGGTACCTGCTTCGCTCCCAGTTATGCTAATTTACATCTGGGCTGGTGGGAGGAGCAGGTACTCAAAGAACCAATATTGGAACATTGGCTAGAACATGTCTTGCTGTGGGTACGATTCATAGACGATGTCTTCGTTCTCTGGCAGGGCACGGAGACTGAAGTCAAGCAATTCATGAAAGATATAAATGATAATATGCTCAATCTAGCATTCACCGGCAATTACAGTAAAACATGTATAGACTTCTTGGATGTTAGGGTGAAGGTAAACAAAGGGAAATTAGAGACAACAATTTTCCGAAAAACAACTGCAGGGAATACAATCCTTCATGCAGATAGTGCTCACCCAGCCCCACTTATCAGGAGTATTCCTTTTGGGGAATTCTATAGAGCTCGTCGGGCATGCAGTAATGAAGAAGAATATCTGATTATTGAGGGGGAGATGACTGAAAGGTTTGTTCAAAGAGGATATTCATCTAATGTGATCAAGAGGGCCACTTTAAAAGCCAGGAAAATAAACAGGAGAAAAGCATTATTCGAAGCCTCCAAAACAAGCAGGAAAAAGGACCCTAAAGATGGCATGAATAATTGTAGGTTTATAACCACTTTTAATACAAGCCATGTAGAGGTTAGGAAAATCCTGAATAAACATTGGCATTTGATTAAATGTGATTCTGTATTAGGCCCGATGATGAAAAAACATCCAGATATTACATTTCGCAAATCTAAGTCATTAAAGGACAGAATAGTCAGCAGTGAGTTCACTGAACAGAAAAAAATCGGGACAATTAAGTTGGTTAAGAAAATGGGACTTTTTAAATGTTTTAAATGTAAAGCGTGTCAGCATGGAGTGAATTGCACGCAATTTAAAACTATCTTTAACAAAATCATTAAGGTTAAAGGACATTTGACATGTAGATCGAGTTTTGTAGTCTATCAGCTACAGTGTCCCTGTAAAAAGATTTATATAGGCAGTACCACTTTACCGGTTTTTAAACGTGTTCTTCAGCACAGAAGAGCTATAGTGAACAAGGATAGAACATATCCTATTGCTAGACATTTTGAGAAATTTCATCAGAGCAATCCTGAAGGGCTACAGTACAGTTGTATAGCAGAAATCCCTAAGAAAAAAAGAGGAGGGGATAGGGAGAAAGAACTCAGAAAATTGGAGACCTACTATATACTGGAATTTGACTGTAAAGAGCCCCATGGATTGAATGTGGATGAAGATCTGTTCACCTGTCTCTGAAAAACGTAAAATGAATAAGGAATTGAAGGTTTCTGTTGATAGGAGTAGGTCATTGTCAAATGAATGAAGTGCTGTTAACACAAGTTTCCTTTTTTATTTTGGAGAGTAAATAAGAAGGGAAAGAAAATAAAGAGAATTTTATCTTTCTCTCCTCAAATATATTTTAAAAGTAAGTTGATAGAGGGACATAAACAAAGGAGTAAGAGAATTACTTTTTCTAACTTTTTCTAGATAAGTAAGGCGAACATGTACATTAGTATAAGTACTTAGGAAAAAGTACTTAGTTTTCTAGTACTAAAGAATAGTTTCCTGTACTTTATGAGGAGGATATGGGTTTACTTGAAGCACTAGCACTTTATCAATTCAAAGATTGTTTACATAAGCACTTGCACTTTGGAATGATTAATGAATGTTGGTTTACATAAGCACTTGCACTTTGTAACCAAGTAAATATGAACAAAACGGTTACGTGAAGGAAACATAGGTTGTAACAAAAATGAAACATGAATATCGCCTTATTTAAATTTTTATTGTTAACTCACCCTGAATGTTGTAAATATGCACTTGCACTTTATAAAAAAGTAATCAAGTTCTAATTACTTACAAGGGTTAGTTTGAGGAAAAAAGAAAAGTAAAAGGATTAAATTGTGTGCAAAATGATTGTTTTTTAGCACTTGCATGAAACAAAACGCAATAATGTAGCTACTCCAAGATGGCACCACCTTTGGTGATGAAAGAAACAAAGGTTAAGGTGGATGTCAATTGGAAAAGTCCCTTCTTACTTTCTTAAATGTTTTTAAACCAATTGCAAATGAAAGAACGATGTCGTGAGCAAGGTAGCGTCAAGCTATCGAAACGCGTTGACAGGTGTCTCGTCGCAATAAAGGAGACCCGTTTGTAAAGAATCCTTTGGTGTGCTGCGTGATTATTTTGAAGAAAAATAATCAGATAATTGATATATATATATATATATATATATATATATATATATATATATATATATGTATATATATATATATATATGTATATATATATATATATATATATTAGAAAAGAATTCATTATTAAGAGAAATTAATTCCTCGTCAACATCATCTGAGGAATAAGAATTTACTGTAATAGGAAGTACATCATTCCTAAAGACAGAGGAGAAGCTAGCCTGTCTATTTAAGAGGTATGTTCTAGGTATGAGTAAAAAATATAAGGTCAGGTATTGGAAGTCAGGACAGAAGATGTGTTAATGTTTCTCATTGCTTTACAGTGTATGAACCTATTCAAGAAAAAGTTTTCCTGAGTAAGTTTGTAATACCCAGAAGAAAGGATGAGGCAGTCTCTTCTTGTCAATTTTTTATTTTATACAATTCCCCTTTCCCCCCCAGGAAACCTTCAGACTCTCTCGGAAAATTCTGAAGAGAGGTATTGGGACTCAGCATCATTCTGCTTCCGTGAGGATTGGGAACTTAAGATAGCCTCTTGACATAGACACAGTGTCCTGACACAATCCAAAGAAATGCTGGGTGACCATCAGACGGGGCTGTGAAGGTGCCCCAAAGAATATGGAGCTGAACATCAGCCCACAACTCTGGGTAGACCACTTTACTACTCTGTACCAGAGAGATGGTGGCATTCAGTCGCACAGATCAACCAACCTTCCAGATCAACATCAGACGAGGACTGGGGGTGACTCCAACCTCAATGAGACAGCCCAATCTGAAGGTCATAGTGGGAAAGTAGATCCAAAGATAATGATTAATAAGCACAAAGTCCCAAAACAGCACACCTTAGATTATGCACTTTTTGTGATAGCTCTTATATTCCCTGGTAATCCATTGAATTCAGAGCAACACCTTGAATTTAGTGAAAAAGGAAGTTGCACGAGCGATTATGACTCAAAAACCCCAGAAGGTCTGGATAATATTACGTCACATGTTTCCCGAAATCAGCTAACATTATGGTCACTGACCTTGACTCGTACTTATAATAACATCTGGTCTCTAGAAGAGATTCCTTCATTATGGAGGAAATCAATACATAAAAAGGGCTCAAGAGACATGGTGTCCAACTATCTGCTGATTTAGTTGCTCAACAGAGTGGTAAAAAAAATTGGAATGCTGTTGCTATCACTTTTGGAACAGTGAATGAAAGGAAGGGATCTAATTTCACTGTATCAAGCAGCCTTCAGGAGGGGCCATAGCACAGTCGACCAAGTAATCAGACTGAATTTAATTTGCTCCAAATACGCCTGTTTAAAAAAGTCATTACTACACATGGTTTTTGTCAACCTTCAAACAGCTTTTGACACGGTAGACCACCCTGGATTATGGCTAATATTAAGGGAAATGAGAGACCTAGAAAAGATCTTAAAGTTACTAATTGTCCTGTGTTCCGCTAGTAATACAAGGATTCGATACAGCTAGTACCCTGTAGGCGTCTTGGGATCGGGAGCATCCCCATTCTTACTACTTCTGACTGATTTTACTATTTTACTTTGTTTCTGCTCATAGTGTGTGTTAGAAATTGGGTTTCTGGTTGACTGAGGTGTGAGTCCTGGTCAAGCAGCAACCCCAATCCTAGTCAGGGTAAGGCACGAGCAAACCCCAAATTAACCTGTGTTTACTCCCTGGTAGCTTGGCAGTCAGGCTTAATTTAGAGGCAATGTGTAAAGTATTTGCACAACACTCCAAACAGTAAAAGAGTACCTTAAATCCTGGTAGCAGAGCATTGCATGGACCTGTGTCGAAGATGCGCTGTGCAGCCAAAGAGATGTGGTGGTTCTGAGATGTGGCGAGGCTGCAGTGCGAGGTACTGTTGCATCATTGTTGAGGGTCCTGTTGACGGGGCTTGTTATGCGATGTCCGACGTTGGGGATGCAGTATATAGCTGGAGATGCATTGGTTCCGAAGAGCTGTGAGGCTGTAATGCAAAGTGCATTATCATAGAGGCTGCCATCAACAAGGGATGCGAAACCCTGGCCACACCGTTGGGGCGATGCATCATTTGGGAGGTCTTATGAGACTCTGATGCAGGTCTTTTGCATCTAGATCAATCCACACAGCAGCAGCGATGCGTCAGTTCTACTCGGGGACGCGCCGCTCAGCAGAGGGGATGTGTCGGTTCTGCTGGCAAGCACCCTAGGCCCACTTCCAAGGGTCCAGGACTGGGGCGGCACTATTTGACAAGGTAAACTCACAGATGGCCGGGTCCAGGTGCAGGAGGTTGGAAGCTTGTTATGTCCCTGAGGCTTCAGATCAGGAGGCCACCCACTTAACACTTGTAGTCACACTGGGTTCTGGGTTCAAGAGATGCAGGTCCAGTCCCTTTCATTCAGGCAAGAGGGCAGCAGGCAGCAAATCAGCACAGCAAAGTAGGAGTCCAGCAGAGTCCAATCCAACAGAGTGGCAGCCCTTCAGCAGCACTGCAGTCCTTCTTCCTGGCAGAGTATCCACAGGTCCAGAAGTGTAATCACGTGGTGGTGTCTGAGGTCCTTCTTTTATACACATTTGTGCCTTTGAAAGGGGGAGATGTTTCTAGAGGCATGCCTTTGAAGTGCTCAGATGCCCTGACTTCCTTGGCTCCAGACTAACTACAGAAGGTATGTAGCCATTTGTGTGAGGACAGGACAAAGCCTTTTCAGATGTAAGTGAGGCTGAAACCAGCTCCTCCCTCCCATCCCGCCAGGGATGGTCCACTCAGTCACACCTAAGCTCCCATTGTGTGTGACTGTCTAAGAGGAATACACAAAGTCCAACTGCCAACTATACCCAGTCATGTTACCAGAGACAGACTGCAGGCACCAATTGGCTAAGGTAAGAAAATGCCAATTTTTGGTATTTCGGAATTGTAATTTCAAATCCAACTTCACTATAAGTTAGGATTTTAAATTAAGACCCCAGAGACAGCAAACTTGAATCAGTTGTACCTTCTGATTTGAAAATTACACTTATTAAATGAAATAAGGTAGTGCCAGTGTTATACTATGGCGGATATCTGGAGAACTTCGCAACCTCCTGAGGCGGAAGCCGGGAGAGGACGAATTATTTTTTAAAAAATTGTATTCTGTGTCACCTATAACAAATTGCATTTTATCTGCGCACTCACCCTTCAGGCACCTCCTTTTGGGCTAAAAGTACGCTTAAACAGCGACCCCTTCGCTGCACCGATTCCGCCAAAACATACAGTTCTGCCGCCATTACCGGCGAGGAACAGAGGCCACGCCTACCTGCAGGCCACGCCCACCCTCCCCCTCTCCCGCCTTTAAGGATGTGCATTCACCGGACGCGCAGCGGACGGGCGCAGCGGGCGCGCCGTTTGCGCGCCGAAGGCGCGCCTAAGGCAAGCCCGTCTTCGCCCGTCCTCGCCAAGTCCTCGCCTCTCGCCAGATCCCCTGCCCAAAAGTCATATGTATATGACAGTGATACACTGTGGTCACTCAACCCTGGCCTGAGATGCGACAAGCTAGAGGGCTACATTGGTCGTACCGCCCTCCACTGTAAAAGCTGTAACCTGGTCTTACCTGCACCACGCCATATCAGCCAGAAAGAGAAAAAAAGGAAGGAAACGACACTTACCATCATGCAGCTGAATGTTAGATCCCTGGTCAAACACCAAGCGGAGGTAAGAACACTATTAATGGATGAGAACCCAGACATAATGTTTCTGAGTGAAACCTGGCTTAAGGATGAACTAACCAGTATCCCCAATCTTGCTATACCGGATGGGTTTGCTATGACCTGTATTAACAGAGACTCAAGAGGAGGGGGCATCGCCGCCATCCACAGATCCTCCTTCACCTGCTCCTTTCTAAAGGAAAGCATTGCGGACTGTGAATGCGCACGCTTCAAAATTTCCACTAATCCAAACTGCACTCTTTCAGGCCTGTTTATCTACAGACCGCCGGGGCCTTCCGCGAAATTCACGGAAGAGCTCATTGAGGTAACACACGCTATGATTACTGACTCGGCCAACTTCACAATCTTAGGAGATCTCAATCTCCATATAGACAATTCATCAGATGCTAAAATCAGCAACTTGACAGCAGACCTAGCTGCTCTTCAGCTAATTCAGCTTGTCCAAACCCCAACACATGTTGCGGGCCATCTGCTGGACCCAGTGTTTACAAACATTCCGGAGGCCAGAGCGGATGATCCTATACCCATGGCCTGGACGGACCACTCACTAGTAACCTTCTCCATCCCTAATAACCACTCCACCATAAAAAAGCCTCCAACTTCCTGCCTAAAACGACCTTGGCACAAACTCCAACAATGGGACCTTGCAGCGAGTTTGGGGAGACCTGACCTGGAGGATATAGATGATATTGAGAAATCATATATGTCCTTCCAGAACTGGATTACCAAGGGACTGGACGCCATTATACCAGCGAAGTGGACCAAAGGGCGTAGCACCCCTTCCAATCCCTGGTACAATGAGAACCTCAAAACAATGAGGAAAGTCTGTAAAAAAATGGAGCGACAATGGAGAAAGGAGTACAAGCAGGAGGACAAAGACGCATATTTGACCACTCTCAGAACATATCATAAGGCAATCCGGGTAGCCCGTGCTGCCTTCTACGCCACTGAGATAAATGCTAGCCCTAACCCCTCGAAAACGATCTTCCAAATCGTGCAAAAACTACAAAACGGAAACAAGCCGGCGTCTCACATTACCTCCACGCAACAATGTGAAGACCTAGCTACCTTCTTCACGGAGAAAGTGAAAAAAATTTACAACGCCTTCACCCAGGACAGTCCAGAGGACATCAACCCTCCCACTACCATCCTCGGAGACTCTAGTCTCACACGCATACCCGCCATCTCCGGTGAAGAACTCTCTAAACTCTGTAGGAAGGTGAAATCGGGTGCTCCCACAGATCCGATGAGGCCTACTCATTTTCTGGAAGCCTTGGAATTCTTCCTCCCACCCTTGACCTCACTCCTTAATCTCTCATTTGCCACGGCTACGGTCCCCACCTGTTGGAAACAGGCCTGGGTAACACCGATCATAAAAAAACCCTCCCTAGACCCAGCTAAACCGGAAAACTACCGGCCCGTTTCTCTGCTCCCATGGGTCGCGAAACTGGCGGAAGCCCACGCTAACAAAATTCTAAGTGAGCACATGGCGAAAAACAACATCCTGGACCCCTCCCAGCACGGGTTCAGGCCGGGCCATAGCACGGAATCCGCGCTCCTAACTTCCACAGAAAGTTTACGGGAAATTATGGACTCCGGCAAAAGTGCCGCGCTGATTTTACTCGATCTCAGCGCGGCCTTTGATACGGTCTCCCATGCCATCCTATTGAAACGCCTGGAAAACATAGGCATCACAGACGCGGCACTCCAATGGTTTAGATCATTCCTAACCAACAGATCGTTTAGGGTATCTGCCCCCCGTTTATCTCCCAACCTCAAAACATAGGACAAGGAGTTCCACAGGGCTCTGCCCTCAGTCCCTCCTTGTTTAACCTATACATGCAACCCCTGGCGGAGGTTGCCAAGAAATGGGGCCTCACAATGGTGTCGTACGCCGACGACACACAGTTGGTCATCAGCCTCAACCATGCCCCCTCCCCCGATGCCACTAGATTCAGGGATGGCCTGACCGCCCTTGCTAAATGGATGACGGCTAATTGCCTTCAACTCAACGGCGGCAAAACAGAGGTGCTGATAATGGGGAAAAATAGTAACAACTGGAATGACCTCTGGTGGCCCCAATCACTGGGCCCAGCACCCCCCCCTAAGACTCTAGCGAAAAACCTGGGAGTGTGGCTGGACTCTGCTCTTAGCTTCCAGTCGCACACAAAAAAAGTTGCCGCAACCTGCATTGGCTTACTGAGAAGCCTCACCCCCATCTTAGGCTATTTTGACTCCAAAACTCGACAACTCATCGTACAATCTACCATTCTGTCCAGACTGGACTACGCGAGTGTCTTGTTGTTAGGAGCTAATAAAACTGAAGTTAAGAGACTCCAACGGATACAAAATTCGGCGGCAAGGGCCATAGTAGGTCTCCGTAAAAGATGCTCGGCGAGAGCGACCATTCACAGATTACATTGGTTACCCATGGAAGCCCGCATCCAGTTCAAAGCCCTCATATTCGCCTTTAAAATCATGAGGAACGAAGGCCCGGAGCTACTCCGCTCACTGCTGACCCCCTACACTCCCAAACGGAACCTCAGGTCCATGGGGCTACACCTAGCTATGGTGCCCTACACTAAGTTTTGCCGCATCGGAGGGCGCTCCTTTAAACTACTGGGGGCCAAATTATGGAACTCCCTTCCCCTCAATATTCGATGCATGGACAACATCCTAGCTTTCCGCAGAACTATTAAAACCTATCTCTTCCCCCCCTGCTAGGTCCCTCCCTTCCCCCTGTTTCAGTTGGTTGTGTTATGGTTCCAGCGCCGGGACGCCCCGTTGCGAGGGCAGCTGTTTGCGCTTTACAAAACTGATAACATAACATAACATAACATATAGACCTTGCTGTGAAGAAAAGTGAGATTAAGAGTTTTTCACTACCAGGACATGCAAAACTTAAAAGTACATGTTCTGCGATTTAACTACATTGCACCCTGCCCTCTGGTCTGTCCAGGGCATACCCTAAGGGTGACTTACATGTAGAAAAAAAGGAAAGGGTTAGGCCTGGCAAAAGTTTTTTTGCCAGGTCGATATGGCTATGATTTAAACTGCAGTCACATGCTCTGCAATGGCAGTCCTGAGTCATGTTTAGAGGTCTACTTTTGTGGGTGGTACAGACAGTGCAGCAGGTGCACTAGTAGCATTTAATTTACAGGCAGTAGATAAAGGTAGTGCACTTTACTGGGGAATTATAAGTACATTAAATATGCCAATTGGGTATAATTTAATGTTACCGTGTTTTAGGGAAAGAGCACAAGCACGCCAGCACTAGTTAGCAGTGGTAAAGTACGCAGAGTTGCAAGGCTAGCAAAAACAAAGCTGCCTGGCTGCTCCAATGTTACTCTGGGTGTATTCCATTGAGTCTCTGTAGGTTTCTCCTCCTTCCCTTCCTGGCTGCTCTTTCCATTGCTTTTGGGTGGACCCATTTGGGCCATTCAATGTGTTACATTTCTTTTGCTTCTTCAACCTCTATGTGAGGTTCACCAATAGGCCAGTGATACTCAATTCTACTGGAAAGTTGCCTCCATTACAGACATCCAAGCCTCACACACTGCCTAGACCTCATGCAGGCCTGGATGTACATAACCTACCTGAAGCTCAACTCCACCATTTCAGAATATTAGCTATTTGCTAAGAACAAATAAGCAAAATAGAGTCCAAACCTGGATCAATGACATGAATGCTGACAGTTTTGAAACTCCACTGTCAACCAATGCGAAATCACTTGGATTAACCATGGACAGAAACCTCATTCTCTTTGTGACATTGCCAAGAAAAAAGAAATTGCTCAGTACCAGCTGTCCCCGTTAAAGTAAGTGAAAGTGTTCCTCCCAGAAAGCAAATTTAGAGCTGCTGTTTAAGATATCATTTTCTGGCATCTGGATGGCAACAACACTATTCTTCATAACTTCACAATACTCTTGAGTGTACCCTAGATGAAGCAACACATCTCATCAATGGCCTGAAGAAATATGACCACATCATTCTCATCCTGATGGAAGTCCACTGGCTCCCATTTCCAGTCCACACTATCTTCAAAAGCAGCTGCATCAATTACAAAGTCATCACTTCTGGCAGACCCAAAGCCTAGATACGATTAGACTGGAGGTAAATAAGTGTAAAAAAGCAAAAAAACAAGACAGTATACCTTCTCCATCCATGCACTTACACCTATGATCTGAAACTTTATCTCTCTATGCATCAGGGCCACCACAACCCTGCTCCTATTCAGGAAAGAGCTGAAGAAGCCCCTGGTCTCCATGGAGCTTTTAAGGGGTTGCAAGCCCTTCATGTGGTTGCCTTGCTTCCATTCATGAGTGAACTCAATAGAAAACTTCAGTTAGATTCCCTTCCTTCACAATTTACCATTTTTGTGGACTTCACAAAGAGAATTTAGTTTCCTTTTCTTGCTCCTAGGTGACTTTCCTAGAGCCCTCAATAGGTTGCTTTACCTTCACTGATATATGGCCTCCTAGAGCACCGCTTACTTCCAACCAAGCAGCATGTCACAGGCACTGGAGCAATCCTCTAAAACATGTCATCATATCAAATCTCTTACTTCTGCTGAAACTCTTCTAACAGATGTCCCCCATACGCAAAATCTACTCTAACATCTTGCTATCATTATTACTACCTCTACGCACCTTCCCCTTTTCCAAACCCTTTCTCTACCACCTTCTCTGCCACTTTCACTCCATAAGTCACAACTGTCTTGCTCTACCTTAGGATACTCATACTACCATGTTCTCTTATCTCTCGCCTGTCTCACTTCTTACCCCTTAAACTTCCGTTCCCAGCGCGCTTTCCTGCTCTTTCCGAAACTGCAAATCTGGCCTACTTTCTAATCCCAAGACAACTCTCTTTTCATCGATCCATCAAAACCCTCTCTATTCCCTCTCTTTTCCCTTTCTGCTCTTTACTAGTCAGTGAACTTGCTGCTTTACTAATAAGTGAACTCTTATACTTTGTTCAGTCTTTCGACTTTACGTACCTATCACAGTTTATTTTCCCCCACTCCTCAGCCATCACCTATACTTCCCACTATAGATCAGAAAAACCTCTCTCTAGTGACACCTTTCTTTGCCCAAACCTCACCCATGCCTTTTCCTGCAAAGTGTGCTAAAAGATGTAGACCAATCTCACCTACTCATTCAAGCATCAACCTACCTATTACTCTCCAATCAATTTGCCTCTAACTATTCCCTGCCAACATTCTCCTCTCTTTCCTAACATGATTTCATCTATATTCTGTCCCTTGAAGCAGCCAACTACACTTTGTTCACAGATTATGCTGCCAGGGCAATCATTGTAACAGTTAACAGATCACTGCTTATTCATCACCTTACTTTCCACAACCTATGTAAATCAGTACCATCTTCTGTACTGGGTCACCTACAAGAGTAATTGTCAATCACACCAAACCTGCCCACTTTTGCTCTGCTGCCGTACCATCTATTCAAACTGCCAGGTCATCGACTAGAATGGTTAACTGATCCCTGGTTAGTTTAATGTATTGCATCCCGCACACCTACAACCCCCATCCTTTGACCTCTACTTTCACATTGAACCTGGTCCTCTCTACAGGCCCACCCTCAAACCTTTTGCCTTCACCTCTCATGTTTTGCTGAATTAGTTTTTGTTGGCTTTAGGACTCTGTGCACTTTACCACTGCCAATCAGTGCTAATGTGCTTGTGCTCTCTCCTTTAAACATTGTAAAATTGACTTACACCCACTTGGCACATTTAATTTACTAAGAAGACCCTAGAAAAGTGGCACTATACGTACCCAGGACCTGTAAATTAAATGCTGCTAGTGGGCATGCAGCACTTACTATGCCATCCACTTAAGTAGCCCTTTAAAACATGTCTCATTCCTGCCAATGCAGCCTGTGTATGCTAATTTGACCTGGCAAAACAAACCTTTTTCCAGGCCTAAACCTTTATTTTCAGTGCATATAAGTCACCCCTAGGGTAGGGTTTAAACAGCCCATAGAGCAGGATAGTATATATTTAAAATGTTGGACATGTACTTTTACGTTTTACATGTCCTTCTAGTAAAAAAAACTCCCAAATTCATTTTTCACTACTGTGAAGCCTACCTCTCCCACAGGATAACATTGGGTTACCTTATTATGTGCTAAATTCTGTTTGGGGCAGATAGTAATTTAAAACAGCTTTTAATGGTAAGGTCAGGTTTGAAATCAAATTTCTGAAAATGCCATATTTGTTTGATAACCATTTGGTGTCTGCAGCCTGTTTCCTGGGCCACATGACTTGGTGTAATTGACAGTTGGCATTGTGTATTCCTCCCAGACAGCCACCCAATAGAGGGACTGGTTGTTGGCAGGATTGGCCACCCTGACTTTATGAGAAGGGCGGAGCAGTCACCTGTCACACTTTCAAGACACTATCCCCCTCATGCAAAGGACTTCACACAAGCCTACTGTGCCTGCAGACATACTGGATCAGGGCAGGGAGGCAGGAAATTCCAGATACTCCTATAGGGAGAAAACTCCAGAAGTTTATTTCACTTCAAGGGGGTACTAGGTATAAAAAATAGGGCTCTCAGACCCACTCTTCAGTACACTCCTGGACCTACGAATGCCACAGAAGAAGGCCTACCTTGCTGCCAGGGGACTGCCTGCTGCCTGAGGCCTGTCCTGCTGCCTGAGATGGAAGCCTGGGCCCGCATCCTTCATCCCAGGCTACCTGAGTGACTTCAAGGGCTAGTTAGCTGCTTCCTGTTCTGAGCTACAGGGACAGAATAATGTCCATGGGTCTCTCTGCAATTGCTCAGCTGATTTACTGGCCTGGACCTGCAACTGGGCCTGTCTGAGCCCTACTGGCCTTGTTGGAGTGAGTTTCTGATCCCCAAGAGGTGCCCCCCAGGTCCTGGACCCTTGGTGTGACATCAGTTGAGCTCCTCCTTGAAGAGAATGAGAAATCCTGATGTTCTAGGCCAGTTTGCGCCAAGATCTTGCCACCTGTGCTGACCACCAATGTAGAGTTCTCTCTTTGCACCACAGTGACCACCAGTGATGACTGGCAACGTGAGATCTGCACTTTGCGCTACACCATCCGGCCTGCTGTTCGTGCTACAGCGATGATCATCCACAACAAGCTAGACTTTAGAAGGAAACTTTTTCAGTGGGACTAACCTGGTCCCTGTATCCAGCCCGCTCTCCATAGCGGTTGGCGTGAACTTGTGACTTTCACCCAGTCTCACAAGACCAGATAGCCACGAGTGGTGCTTTGGGCTTTTGCTTTTAGGTGCTAAACATAAGTTAAATCTTTAAAATTGCATATCTCCAGTTCTACTGATTGCATTTTATTTCATTTTGGAGTCAAATAATGTGTGTAACAAACATTTTTACTTGCAAGAGTTGAGGATCCTTGTCATAGGCTGTCTCCCAATCCTGTGCACTGATAATGTTCTCTTGTTCTGTCGTGAGTGCTACATAGTACTTGTCCCATTCATTGTGTTAGTGCCCCCTCCATGGCAGCAAAATGGCTAAGGTAATCCGCCACCTTGTTCTTCTTTCCTGGCAGGTACTCTACGTCGTAGACAAAATCCAATAGTCTGAGGGTCATCTTGGCGATGCATGGGGTAGAATTTGCATGACCACTGGACATGAGGACTTTAATTAACGGTTTATGGTCCGTTCTAAGGGTAAACCGGGAGCCCCATAGTTACTGGCGAAAATTTTCCATGGCCCAAATGGACGCCAGCATTTCCTTTTCGATGACGCTCAACTTCTCCTCGTTGGGGGCAAGGGAGCGTGATGCGAAACCTATGGTGGTTTCTGTGCCATCCATGGATCATTGGGACAGGACAGCCCCAATCCGTTCTCGCTGGCATCTGTTGTCAATATGCTGAGAGCAGAGTTGTTGAATCCGTGCAGGGGAATGGCATCACAAATTTCCTTTATGATGTTCTCAAATTCCTTGTCTAACTCAGGCGACCAACTGAAGGTATTCTTCTCCTTTAATAATTGGCGCAAACTGTGTGGTAGCAAAATTCCTGACAAATTTGCTGTAAAACTCTGCTAATCCCAGAAATGATCGGACCTCGTCCTTGTTACGTGGCTTGGGTGCAGACATGATGGCCTCTACGTTAGCTGTCTTCAGAGAAATCCCTCTGTCACTGATCTCGTGCCCCAAATATGTTACGTTGCGTAGACCGAATTTGCATCTCTCCAGTTCCGTCGTAAGACCGTTTGCTGACAGTTTCCGTAACACAGCTATCAGATTGTCGTCGTGATCTGCTTTGTTCTTCCCCATGACAAGTATATTGTCTTGGAAATATAGAACGCCGCTGATATCTTTGAATAACCTGTGTATTAATTTCTGAAATACCTCAGCGGCTGATGCCAGGCCAAATGGCAGTCGCCGAAATCTGTAGCAGCCAAATGGAGTAATGAAGGAGGTCAACTTCCTGCATGAGGGATGAAGCGATACTTGGTGATACGCCGCTGTGGGGTCTCTTACGGAGAACCACTTGACTCCTTTGGTCTGGGCCAACAATTCTCTGATTCTTGGAAACGGAAATGTGTCCACGATTATGTTCTTGTTCAATTCTCTAAGGTCTATGCATAGACGCACCTTCCCGCTTTGTTTCCGTGCCACGCCCAAGGGCGCCAACCATTCAGCGCTTTCGATAGGTTCTATGATGCCGTTGTCTTCCAAGCGCTTCAATTCGAGCTGCACCGCTTCCCTACAGTTGAAAGGAATATTCCTGACCTTATGGCTTACTGGTATGGCGCCTTCTTTTAGCAGTATCCTGTGCGTGAATTTTGAAAGCTTCCCAATGGTCCTGCCAAAGACTTCGGGAAACTCCTCTTTCAATTTTTTCCTCTTCAGACACGGGTGGGTTATCTGTCATGAGTATTTGTGTTTTTCCGCTGGGGTTGAGTTGGATGCCTAACGCCCCTTCCCAAGACAGAAGGCCCCTTCTCAGCAACATACAATTTGCCTGTGATTTCTCTCCCTTTGAATTCAAACTTAAGTAGCCTGAACCCAACCATAGGGATTTTTTCTCCTGTGAAGGCGATCGGATGTACATCGGTGGGGTGTTTTTTCCGCTCACTTTGCACACAGTGGGTTTATGTTCACTTTCCTTCTTAGCCGCTACCGCACATCTTTTAGACAGTTGTGCCTTCTTGACAATTGCTATGATTTCATTGAGGGGTGCCTCCCCACAAAGCCACAACTTCTCCTGTACATTAATTTTCACTGTGTGCATTATAATCTGATCCCGTACTAACTCGTCATGAAGGTATCCAAATTTGCAATTTACTGCCAGTTTCTTTAGCGCCACCAAATAGTCTTCCACTGTTTCCGTGTCACTTTGTTTCCTCTGAAAATAAATTGTATCTGTCTATGGCAGTGCAAATAACTGGTTGGTAATAACTGTCTAAATCTTCTAAAGCATGCTGGAATACATCTGTATCATCTGTGCCTCTTGGTTTCTTGACCATGCCTTCATACACTCTCAACCCTACCGGCTCCAGATTGTGCAATAGAATTTTGTTTCTACATTTACTGGAGAACTCCTCATCACCCTCTTCCTCCAGGGCAGACAAGTAATTGAGGAAGTAACCCTTCCAAACAGACCATTTCATGGCTGGCTCTCCTGGCTTCAGGAGGAAAGGAACTGGGTTTGTCAGTGAGAAGGTTTGTGCACACATTGTGACTGACTGGCAGGCTTTATTAAGTGAAGACCACTGAAGTAAGAAGGCGCGGCAACCAGCCGTCTGCAACCGTGAATGGTGGTGGTGCTTATTGAATGGAGCATGTCCCAGCACACCCAGGAAGGCTTATCACTGAGAGGATGAACACACTTGCATGCCTAACGAATGACACTCACAACCAAGGTGGGCTGACATGACCTCTGATGACTACAGGGATAAAAGAAGTGTGCGTGTCACTGTGGGAACATGTGCACAGGACACGCTGCAGGATGCCCCGCACGGAGGTCGACAGCTTGACGTAGTGAAGTCGTGAATGCTTTCAGGCGTGATGTGCAGTTGCCAAAATTATGATGAAGATTTCTGAAAGGCTGGGCAATCAGAATGCGTGTATTTATACACACGCGTATCTAAGATGGCCGACATCAGTTGGCTCTAAAATGGCCACCGACACTTTGCACTCCTCTGTGTGACTGGGTTAATTGGCGCACAATTTCAAACAGGCTGGTAGCATTCCTTGGAGGCTGAATTATAGTTGAAGCTGTGGTGCGCATTAAGGAGAGATCGAGTAGAAATCCCAAGCAGCCTACTGCTTCGCCGCCGCTCTCCCACTCTGACTGACCTGAACGGCGTCCTGTGACGTACTTCATGCACAATGCTCTTTGCGGCGTGTAGCGCTCAGTAAGCTGAAATAATGAGGTTCTTCCGACTCGTCGCCAGATTGTAATGTCAGGATCTAACCCGTAATGAAGCGCAGGCACACTAGAATGTTGTTGAAGTTCTTCTTTATTTGAAGAGGGAGAGCAGGACATCCACTGCTACCAGTACCCCGTTACACAATGCCGCCCCACCTATCCCACAAGGCATAGTGGCACATGACGTGGTGATCGAAAGACTATTTTGCGACACCACACTACCAAACAAACACTTGCTGGTAACTTTCCACACAACTGATGAAAGGACCCAAATACATCCGGTTACCGGGAGTGTTCAGTTGACAGCATATTAATAAATCCAACCATTCAGATTCAACTCAGCTCCTCAAACACAAAGGCTCCCTTGCACAGCTTGCTAAAATCTGTACACTACGACGAGGCCCACAAGTAAACAAGCTAGCTAGGATCAGATCATTAATGTCAAGTAGGTCGAACATCCCGGGCTGCACACTGTCCTGGTGATGAGGGACACTGGTGGGGCTGACCAGGGAGTTCCTCTTCCTTAACTTCACTTCAGGTTCCTTAGTTCCAGTTTCTTTGTTCCAGTTTCTTCATTAGGCTCAAAGAAAGTCTATCTTTCTCAACATGAAGATTCTTTCACAAATCGCTCCAAAATGTGGTGATACAAAGAGGTGTATATTCTATAGATGGTTTATTTAAGCTTAGAAACAAGGTAAAATCCAGGTAAGTAGGTAGATGATAACAGATAGTCACACCAGGAGCAGCCTCCCTGCTGCTCTGCCTGCACACTCCACCTGACACTCAGCACATCACCAGGCAACCATGCATTCTATGACATCACCAAGCATTAAGCATTCAACTCATCACCATGCACTCCAGCGCTCATCCTGGCTGAGCAGTAGGGAAGGTGTAGCTAAGGAAAAAGAATGCAACAAATAAGTCATAACCCAAGTCTACCTGTTTATTAATGGGATAGCTAAACAGGACCATACTACTAAATGTAAACAGATGCTTGTTTCTACCCGGACCCTGCAAAATTCTATCACAAGCCACACATTCCTGTGTCTGTACACCTCCATTTGGTGAAAGAGAGTGTTTGAGGTAGGTGTCATGGAGAAAGAGAAATGAACTAGTGAGAAAGAGAGAGAGAAAGAGAGAGAGAGCAAGAGAGGGAGGGAGGGAGGGAGAGAGAAAGAGAGAGAGAGAGAGAGAGAGAGAGAGAGAGAGAGAGAGAGAGAAAGAGAGAGAGAGAGAGAGAGAGAGAGAGAGACTCTTTCACGCAGCAGTTCTGATATGCAGTATTTTTGGGGGGAATGTGACAGCATAACAGGGTATCATCAAGTACTCATCTCTCACTGTTGGTAGAATTATCACAGGTAAGTATGTGCAATAGTACTTATCACATGCAACTGAATCTCTCCACCTTTAATGTTTGTAATCCTTGGTTTCTGTTCGGCAGGACACGGTGAACCAAGGGCCGCCTATACAAAGGAAGGGATGGAAGCCAGAAAGCTGTCAAATACAGCAGATCAAGGAATGATGGAGAACAGGAACTGAAAGGCATAGTGGAGTGAGAGAACAAGTAGAGCAACCTAAGGTGACACCCGAGGGAACAGGCAAGGAGGAAAACAAAAAAGGTTGTGGGATGAAGGCTGGTGTATAAAACGAGGGAACTGGCCCATTCCCCACATGGTAAGTGATAGAAAATGTCTCAACAATTTTGGCACAAAATTTGAGGTGAAACCCGGGGACGTGCAAAATGTGGGTTGAAAGCCAAACTTTATCTCCAATGGTGTATGATGGAGAATCCCAGTGATGGTGATCCGGAAACATTTTGTAGTTGGCTTTCGCTTTGTTTAAGTGAATCAATACATCTGCCTGTACTACTAACTTTAAAAGTGATGAGACAGAGGGAACTGGGGGTGAGGAAGAGAATGGGGCAATAGCTGTTGATGAACATCACAGTGGTCCAAAGAAGCATTTGTTTGTCTCACTACTAGAGAGTGGGTGATTACCTGTCTAGTTGCTCACATAAGAGCAACTGGATGGAGGAGGGGGTAGGCCTCTCACTCACTTATCGTGAAATGCTTCATCATCAGGATCCCTGCACTGTCCAGTCTTATTCTATCTAAGAGCTCCCAAAAAATGTTTTGTTTGGTTGAGTCCGCCCTAGTGGTATCACCTTACCAGAGTGTGGATAGGCACCGATGATGAAGCATGTCACAATAGGTGAGTGACGCATCTACTCCAATATATTTGGATACCCCGGGAAGATAGCTGAGTAGTGGTCTGTTGGGACTCTCCACCCCCGTCCAGTTGCTCTTATGTAAGCAAGTGTTTGTTTTTGGGAGAACGCAATTGGACATGTAATCACCCACTCTCTGGTAGTGAGACAAGTATTGTGGGGCTTCTATAGCACTTTATCACACACTGGTGGAAACACCAGACATTGGGAATCATTACCAAACTAAAATGGTCAACTGAATACATTATTGCACGAGGCCGAATATTTATGTGAGAACACAGCCCCTAACATTCTCATTGTCTCCAATGCTCTGCGCATTTTCTTCAGTGATGCAGAATTTAGATGCAGCTGGTCCCTCGTTGCATGGAAGTGCACGATGCACTGGCTTGTCCTCATAATCCAAACTGCAAAAATGATATTAGATGCACTGCTTGTTGACATCAAGACCATGGAAAATGGACTTAAAAACACAACTCTCAATAACTATTTTTAAAAAGAAACTAGAGGAAACGGTCAAAATTATCAATGAGTCAAAAGAATACCTGAAGCAAACAAAAATAAGCAAGTTCCAGAAAGACCTAAAGAGGTTCTCTTTTGAAGGCATGTTCCCATACTCAAATCCGGATTTTAAACCAAGGAACTCAGATACTTCAGACTTTTCTGACATGGACATCCAAGTATCTGACAAATATTTGAGTGATTCCTCCAATGGCAACCCACATCGCAACCGTAATTGGAGACGTGGGGGTCGTCCTTTGAAGAGGTAGGGGCTTTATCCACACCAAGCCTTTTGGGTGGAACCCATACATTCAAGGGCCCTTCCAGCTCCCTCAATTTGGATACCCTTGCCAATCAGCCCCAATGCCTTTTTTAGGGAGAGACCAAAATCAAGGAAGGGGGTAAAGAAGAGGCCAGAAAATACAATGGCAGACAGAGCCCCAGAAGGACCCCGAGTACATTCATCAACCCGTGACCAGCAAAAGTACATGGGCATAGTGAACCTGAGCCAAGTGACCTTCTCTGATTCACAACTGAAGGTCTTAAACAAAGGACTGGATTTTGTTCAGACTCCACAACCTGATCTCTTCTACCTACAACTGGAACTAGCAGACTTCTTCTGCCAGATTCGTCTAGCGGTCTTCTTTAAAGACAGCCTTGGGTACCCACAGATGAAGACACCAACTCTGGACTGCAGAGAAGATCCCACTTTAATCCACTGAGTAGCACAATGCCACCAGCACTCTTGGATTTTGAAAAATACATCTCACTGGAGATTGACAAACTCAGAATGGAGAACACATGGATTTTCAAGAATATTAGTAACCTCGAACTTCAGGAGGTTAAAGAACTGGACAGTATGGAAAATATAGTGATCATGCCGGCTGATAAAGGCGGAGCAATGGCAATTCTTCCTAATGAAATGTACCGCAATGAATGCCTTAAGCTCCTGAACGACTTGATGAGCTATAAAAAGCTTAAGAGGGACCTCACGAATGAGGTCTCAGAAGACATACAATGTATGGTAAATGATGCACAGGAAAACAACTCATGAAGCCAATTTTCTCATTGAACAACATCCAAGAGTACCATACTTCTGCATATTCCCAAACATTCACAAGTGGAGATTCTCTCTCCCAGGAAGACCTATCATTCCAGGCATAGGTTGGTTATTAGAACCTTTATCAAAGTTTACAGATCATTTTCTGAGACCCTTGGTTAGCAGGATGCCCTCTTACATTAAGGACACCACGGACATCCTATGGATGATACAAGATCTATCATTTGACTAAGACACTGATTTGTTTATCACGCTTGATGTGGAGGCCTTATATACAAGTATACCTCAAGAAGCCTCCCTCAAGGTCTTGGACGCCCTGTTAAGTGAAACAGAGTGGAATTCTATTACACTTAATGATTTCGTCTTGGACTGTGCACATGTGCCATTGATGCAGACTTCCAGCCAAGCTCTAGTAAAATTTCATCAAACCCAAAAATGATCATCTAGTATGTGTAACCACCTACGGCACCCACTTAAACCTAATGAAGAAACTGGTTCTAAAACATTGGAGAACCTTGACCTCAGATTCCTTAGATTTTGCTCAACTGATGTTCACTTTCAAAAGAGGAAGGTCACAGAGGGATCTCTTGGTACATTTCAGACCAAAGAAAAAAGACACTACAGCCGAAACTTTATCAACAATGTGGAATCTTCCCAGTTTAGAGAGTCATCACCCCTGCGGACTGTGCAATATCTGCCCTCTCACCAAAGTCACAAACGAACTGGATCTAGGCTTACACACACCATGGATTCTAATGAAACACACAAATTGTTACAGCTCTGATGTGGTCTATATTCTGATTTGTAAATGTATTTTAAGCACTTGGGCATGACCACAAGGAGAGTAAAAACTCGCATTAACGAGCACCGCAGTACCTTCCGGTGTAGGAAAACCATCACCAAGCTGATGCGCCATTTTGAGTCCTCCGGACACTCTGAACAGGATTTTAACTAGTATGTCCTGGAGAAATTACCCTCATCTGACAACGAACAAACTCTATTGAGAAACGAAAAAAGAAGGGTTTATCTGTTGGGCTGTGCATCTCCAGGTTTGAACTAGAATATCCATTGCACTCAACTGTCATCCTGACAATTAAGTTATAACATTTTGAACCCTACAGGTAGCGAGATACTATCACTATGATGATGGCATGAGATGACAATCCAGCTACAACTACAGTGAAACTGAAATATGAGGATTAACTTCTGTAAAACTTTTCAGCTTGCAAAATATCACAACAAATACATTCCAGTTGGTACCATATCAACAAATGTCCTACCACCAGACATGCACGTTAAACGAAGTTCCCCACACCTACCTCCATATAACCAAATGAGATAAACATAATTATGTGACGCTTATAAAAGCAAAAATGAAAAACATAGACCAACTATTTCATTTTATATTCTAGTTTTTGTTGAATTAAATAGCCTACAAGTTCCACTTCTGTAAATATTACATTTTGGTGGAGGAAGCACATTTAGACGCAAAGGGACTGCACGTCCCAGAATTCCTAAGCACTAGGAGTGTCCCAATTATGCATGTCACTCCTACGCGGCATTGTCTCTAGGAAGGACTCACAAACGCATGCTCCGACTAGTCGAGCGTTCGGCGGTTATCTGAGCAGCAGAAACCCATAGGCATATGGGCGGTGTCAGTACCTTGACGCAGTGAGTAAAGGAACTTCTGTACATCCCTGCCAGTAGCCTTGAGACTTGTTAAGCACAAGATGTGTGACCAGACGATAATTTCCTTACCTTTACACATGGGGGGTGGGCCAGAGGGGTGTCTGAGATAATGCGGCTGTATACTTGAGATGATGGGCTTTGTTGTTGCTAGCCCCGCAAGCAAATGCCAGACCAGTGTAATTCGACTATGAAAAACGGATCTTACAGTATGAGTGGATTTTAATTTCCGGCAGGACGTTTTTACAGATCAAAAAAATATATATATGACCACAGCAACAAACAGGGTAAATCCCGGCTCCCATAAATACACTCCAAGTGGCACAATATTTTCACACTGGGTTGAAATTTAAGGCCATAATTTTGATGCCGGTCGGTCATAACACGGGCCACTATTGCAGCAGTCAGGAGACAGCACACAAGCATATGGGTGGTCTGACCTCCCTATTGCAATGTGACCATTGCCGGTCAGAATCATGGTGGGGTCATGCTGCGGCTGTGGGAAAGGGCCACAGCACATGCCGACACCATTCAGCACCTCCTGCACACCTGCGCATCATTTGCCATGCACCATGTCATGGATGGCACATGGTGCACAGAGGTAAGTCGGGGCACTACATGTACTGCCAGGGCCACTTTTCAGTGGCCCATGAAGGATGGGGCCCTGTTTGGGGCCCTTCATGTCCCTTTTTAACAGACTTTTCATAGTGGTATTCCCGCCATGAAAAGGCTGTCGGAAAGGGATAATGTCATCCAAATGGTGGAGCCTGCCTCTGCACTGCTGCCATTGTAGGATGCTGGTCTGACCACCGCACCATTGGGATCTATGATCCCAGTGAGCTAGCGGTCTTGCGTCCAACAGAATAGGGTCTGAACCCAGTATCACTATACTGCGATTGGACCTCCAATGAAGGCCTGTTGGTGATCCGACAGCGTGACATCATAATCAGGGCCTAAGTCTGTATAACATTCAGTTTGGCAGGGGTTGCCAGGTATCAAAAACACCTACACACAAGGGGAAAGGGACCTGCACCCCGTGTAAAGATTTGCGGATGCTTAGGTAACCGAAGGTGGATCAAGTGAAGTCCTTCAGTTAACATGCAATACAGCCATCTAAATATACAGACTAGAGGCCGTCGGCCATTCTTAGTCAAAATTATAGAGGCTTGGCGGGAGCTGTCATTTTATCACATTCAAATAAGTATACGATGTAAGCGCCTATACATAAGAGCCTATACACGAGGGCAGAGGGACGGTTAGATAACAGTAGGCGGGACAATTGAAATCCTTCAGTTAACATGTAATACAACCTTCTAAATGAAACATACTGGAGGCTGTCTGGCATTTTTTTTTAAAGTTATGAAGGCTTGGTGGGAGCTGTCATTTTACCGCATTCAAATAAGTATACGATGCAAGCAGTTGAGAGAAAGGATACATTAACCCCAGCCATAGCATATAAATAGCTGTCAAGAAATGTTGTACACCCATGAGACATGGACCATCAGTCTATAAATATAGTCCATCATTAATAAAAACCATCAAGAGAAGTAGTTAGATTGGTAACTACTGGATTATAACATTGGTATTCCTTGTATTAAAGTGTGACTACAGAATGGCACCAGGCACCGGATACACATTATTCCAGAATAACTGCAACATGTACATTTGTGATCTCCTATTAACAGTTAATGCATGAACAACCCTTTTTTTTGTCAAGATTATTTTTATTATTCAGCATCATTGGCAGATATGACAACATAGAAACAGTAGAGCGTGTAAGACCCTGGGGCGAAATAATCAGCTAATTGCAGTCCAGTTTCACATATCACAGGGTCATTACATCCCCCACATATTCAGTAGAGAAGATGCTCAATTTAGAACAATAAGTCATAAGGGTGGACCCTTATGCAGAGAACAAGAAACCAAAACAGAGAAAAAAAAACTTCCCTCCCCAAACCCTCCCTCCTCCCCTGCCCCGGTGGTGGTGGTTTCGCATGCTGAAGAAGTGAGTAGAGCAGGTACATCTAAAAAGAGGGCACTGTAAGAAGGGCCCTAGCCTCTCAGTGGGGGATGAGTGTGTCTGCCAACCCTCCATGGAGGGGTTAGAATTGGAAGAGATGCATAGCCCTTAAAGAGGGTGGACACACCGCCGAGGGCAAGCCGCGGAACAAATAGGTTACCAATGGGCCCCATTTATATTCAAAATTCTTATACTCATCCTGGAAAATGTCAGCGAGGCGTTCCATAGAGAGAATTCTCCATAGGCAGGAATGCCACATTGATAACGCAGGTGTATCTTTCTTTTTCCATGCGGCCGCTATTGTAAGTTTAGCCGCCCCCAGACATACCCACATGATCGCCTTGTCGGCTTTTGTTTGGTGCTCCAGCTCAGGATCTCTGATGCCTAAAGCCCCATCTATAGTTGTTGGGATAGGGTACCCCAGCATATCTTTAATATGTGAAAGAAATTTCTCCCAGAATGGCCGAATGCCTGGGCAATCCCACCAAATGTGGTGAAAGTCCCCTTGTAGACCACAGCCCCGCCAGCAGAGATCTGAGGTGTCAGAGAAAATCCGCTTGAGTTTAGTGGGGTAAGGGTACCAGTCCAGGAGCACCGTCCTGTAATGGGCTTCCCTCAAAGCTACTGAATGGTAGTGTCTAGCAATATTGCCCCAGACATTTTTCCATTCCTCCCCTGTGATGTCCCTTCCTAGCACCTGTTCCCAAAAGTACATGTAGCGTGCCCGAGGAGCTTGCAGTGTAGTTAAAAGCATGGCGTATAGCGAAGAGATAGCCCCCTTTCATGAAACCTGCTTTTAGCACCAGTCTCTCCATAGCTGTAAGTTCCCTAGTGGCAGCCTCTCGTATGTGTGGTAGTGTGACCCAATGCTTAAGCTGGAGGTAGTGGTAGTGCTCGCTGTGCATGACCTGAAAGTCTCTTTTGCAGCTATTAAATGTCAATACATCAAAGTTGTAAAAAAGGTCCGATAACTTTAAGCATCCCCCCTCTCTCCAGCAGTCAAAAGACCCCTCGCGCAGAGCCGGCGGGAATGCCGGGTTGAAGTGAATTGGGGTATTTGGGGAGGGAAAAGTGGTCCATCCCTTTCTATTCGTGACTTGGTTCCAGACTTTGAGTGTGGTGCGTGTGGGGGTGCCTAGATATGCGTTCGCTGGCCTGTCTTTCTTCGGCTTCCACAAGACATCCCAAATAGATCGACCCACAATTGCCCTGTCCATGTGGAGTCAGTGCTTTTCGGATTCTCTTGCTGTCCATTCCATCAACACCTGCAGTTGTGCCGCTTGATAATATAGCGTAAAATCCGGTAGTGCCACCCCCCTCCTTTGGCTGTCTCAATACATGAAAGGGAAGGCGAGCCCTCCCCGCTTGCCATATGAAGTTGGTGACGAGAGAGTGCTGGCGTGACTTTCAGGTCCCGGGGAAGCTCAATGGGGAGAGCCTGAAAGAGATATAAAAGTTTTGGCAGGACCGTCATTTTGACGGCGTTGATCCGACCAAGCCAAGAGATGTAGAGGGGTTTCCATCTCTTAAAATCCTGTTAAAACTGTAACACTAGAGGTGGTAGTTGACGTTGTATAAATCCCTGATTCTAGGAGTGAGGTGGACACCTAAGTATGGAGTGTTGAGCCCATTGTAGGGACGTTTGGCCCTTCAGTCTTGTTGCCTCAGCGTCAGAGAGTGTGAGATTTAGTATGGAGGATTTGGAGAGATTACCTTTGAAACCCGCAACCAGTTCAAAGTGCCTCAGTTCTTCCTGACCCGCCCGGAGGGAGGAGGCTGGTTCCCTGAGTGTGAGCAAAATATCGTCCGCAAAGAGGGACGCTTTATGGTCCGTGCCTCTGAAGCAAATTCCCCGGATCGCCTCATTAGCTCAGAATTTCACAGCCAGGGGGTTCGATAATGAGGGCAAATGAAAGGGGGGAAAGTGGACAGCCCACCTCTGCTAAGGGCGAAGGGGAGGGATGTGTACCCGTTGACCAATACTCGCGATTGTGGAAGATGATAATTGGCCCTGACCATGTTGAGGAACTTGTCCCCAAAGCCAAATTTTGGCATGGTGAGGAAAAGGAATGACCAATCCACCCATTCAAAGGTTTTTTCGGCGTTGAGACCTACTGCGATTGCCGGGATGTTGAATTTAGAAACTTTCTTGATGAGGTGTATAGTGCGCTGAATGTTGTCATGGGTTTGCCACCCCTTTATGAAGCCTGATTGATCAGGGTGGATTAGTGCGGGCATCAAATCGTCCAACCTGGCGGACAGAATCACGGAGAATAGCTTCGCTTCAAGATTAAAGAGAGCTATGGGCCTATAGGAGGCGTAATTCTTTTTGTTTCTCCAGGCTTTGGAATAACAGATATCACTGCTTCAGCCATTGAAGCTGAGACCCTGGTGTCTGCCGCTATTGCATTAAACAGCTCGGTGAGGTGTGGGATTAGCTCAGACGCAAATCATTTGTAAAATTGCACAGTTAGACCGTCTGGTCCTGGGGCTTTGTGGAGTTTAGGTTTAGAAATGGCTTGCCCGACTTCCTACGATGTAATGGGAGCATCTAGGGGCTCTGCGGTCGCGGGGGGAAGGTGTGGGAGGTCCACTGAGTTTAGGTATTGCTGTTGCAGGGCCGTATCTGGGGTATTGTCTGAGGTGAGTTCCCCATAAAATTTGCCAAAAATGATTGCTTTGATGTCGTCCGAATGGGTGAGGCGGCCAGCCCCATCCAGGATGCCCCCAAATAATTCACGTTCCCTCTTTTCTCAGAGCTGTCGCGCTAAGTGGGTCCCCACCGTGTCCCCCTGAGCATATGATGACTGTCGCAATTTCAACAATGTAAACTCAGCTCTGTTATTGTAAATGGATCGCAATTTGCCCATTACAGTGGTGAACTGTCGCTGAAGCTCTCGAGTGGGAGTGTCCTTATGTGCTTCTTCCACTACTTCTAATTCCCCTTCAAGAGCAATGTGCTCATTTGCTTTCTGTTTATTCAGGGCTGCGTTAAGTTGGATGTATTTGCCCCTCAGCACTGCTTTAAAAGCGCCCCAGTTATTCTGTGGTGTAGTTGCCTGCGGGGTGTTGAGCTCAAAGTACTCGGTAATAGAGGCCCACAGATCATCACATAAGGCCTTGTATCAAGTGAGCGAGACCGGGAAGTACCATCGCGCTCTGCTGGGCTTAGTCTCATCCCATGCTAGACTAATGGATATGAGGCTGTGATCTGATATTGAGAGGGGCAGGATCTGAGCTGCCTGCAGGGGGCCCAATAAAGTCTGACTAATAAAAATATAATCTATCCTAGAGTATGACAGGTGGACATGAGAGGAGTAAGTGAAGTCTTTGGTGGTAGGATGCAATGTCCGCCAAGCATCACAGAGGCCCAGCATGGTCATTTTCTGTTTAACCCCTTTGGAAAAGCTGTTGGGGGTAGCCCTGTGGGAGCATGAGCTGCCCAGTGCTTTGTGCCATGTCCAGTGCTTCGAGTCCCCCAGGAGAATCACCGGGCCCTCTGCAAAACCACCAATCAGGTCCAGTGTGTTGGATAGGAATATCGTCTGTCCCGAGTTGGGTGCATAAGGGGAGATAAATGTGCAGAGGATACCCCGTAGCCTCCCCTTTACTATCATGACTCTGCCCTCCCGATCTGTCTTGATGGCCTCGGGCTGGAATTTGGCTGGGTTACGAAAAAGCAGGGCCACTCCATTGTGCTTGGTGCTAGTTGAGGACCTATAAATTACCAGGTATGCTTTGTGGCGCAGACAAGCTTCCTCTGATTTCTTAAGATGTGTTTCTTGTAGCACCACCACCTCAAACTGGCGATCGTTAAGATACTTCCAGATTTTTGGGCGTTTTTGGGGCGAATTCAAGCCTTTAACGTTCCATGACGCTATGGAGACCATTTAAAAAAATCGATCCCTCTCTCCCTGCCCATTGAACCTCCCTCATGGTTCATCCTCCATACGTCGCAGCGCACCCTTCTGATAAGGCCATGCCTCGAATAGAATGCCCCCCATGGGCTGCGCAGTCCCTGAAGGGATACAAGCTAGTGTTACCTCAGCACCACCATCAGGAACCCTCCCCACCAAAAACATGCCCCCAACATCCCCTAGAACAATTGTGCCGAGAAGCCAACGGGCTCTCAGCTTGATTCTCCTTGAAGAAGAATAAAGGGATTCTGGGCGATATGGACGGGACCCGCAACCCCCGGCTGCCATGCAATAAGAACTGATAGAACGTTTGACAAAATCAGTAAGGTCAGAGACAAAAATGCACAGTAACCCAATGTCCTGGTGTGAAACCTGGAATATTCTGCTACACCTGGATCACGACCATCAGCGGCACAGCGGTGGAGCTCTGTAGATGGACCCCAGGGGCTCCAGGGTGACTTCAGCCATCACCACTTGGGAAACTGTCATTTAGGGGTTTACCTGTTTTTTGTGACTGTTTGCCAGGACCGGGTCTCTCTCCGGGGCTGGCTCAAGTCGGTCAAAGGACCTGCGCTGTCATCGATCTCTGTCTCTGGTAAGCCCAGGATATGTAAATCCTCACGTAGATCGGTTACATGGTGTGATTTGTTTTTATACTCAAAGGCAAGACCATGGGAAATGTCCAGCGGTAACCTGTACTGTCTTCTCTGTAGCTTGGTGGCGACAGGACAGAACTATTGTCAGCATGCCAGAGTGGAGGACGCCAAGTCCTGGAAGAGTGCGCACTTGTAGCCCTGAAAGGAGGCCTCTTCTTTCTTCCTCGCAGCTCTTAAGATGGCTTCCTTCGTTTTGAAGGAGTGCATGTTTACCAAAACGTCCTGTGTCCGTCTTCGCTCCCCTGTCTGCGGGGACCCCACCCGATGAATGCGGTCGATCTTCAGCTTCAATTGTCGAGGCGCCAGGAGTTCTGAAAAAAGGCCTACCACAAACGCCTCGAGATCTGGCCCCTCCGCACCTTCTTCCGATCCCGAATGCGTATGTTCTCCCTCCGGGCCCAATTCTTCCGCCTTCAGGAGCACTTGTTGCAGCTGGGACTGGAGGTTCTGCTGGGTATCTTGTAGTTTGCTAGAGCGAGCAACGAGGTTCTGCATCTGTTCCTCCACCTCCAATACCCTGGAGCCCACCGCGTCCACATCGTGTCTAAGTGTTGCCATCTTCTCTGTAAGGTCGGCCTTAAGTTGGTCCATACAAGTTTGCAGGTCTTGCTTTATTTCCTGACACAGTTCGGAATTACTACTAGGTTGTCCCTGGTGAGGGCCATCGTCTTCACCTGGTCCTATTCAGCAGAGGAAGCGGTCTTGTCTGCGGCTGCGAAGTCACGGGAAACCTTTTTTTTCGCCTTCTTTGGTGGCATGGGGCAGAGCGATGCGCGGAGCCGAAGCAGGCAGTGGGAGGTCTCTCTGTGAAATGTCGCCAAGAATCGAGCTTCGCGCACGCAGATCTCCCAGATGTGAGATAGGGCCTGCTGCTGGAGGTTATACCCTGAAAGCCATCTTGAGGTCAGGCATCGTGTGTGAAAATACAACAGTAGGACTGTGGCAGCTGGACGACGTTGTTGACAGCAAGTGGGGTAGTAAGAGGGGAAGATGTCCGGCATACCTCACCCCCCTTGCCACCGCTGGTGCTGAGTCGGGGTCTTGTCTGGTAACATTTCAACCTGCAAGGGCCATCTTAAGGTCAGGCAGGCCTCCCTGCACAGGTCCCCACCATTTTGTTATCTACTCGCTGTGTGTGGAAAAGGTAAAAGTGACTGACCCAGCATGCGAGCCCCCTCGCTATCGGTCCTCGCACTCCCGTCTACAGTACCTCTGATTCCCGATGTGCTCCTTCCTCCCTTGTGCCTCCAGAATCCCAGGTCTCACAGTCCCTGGACCCTGCATGATGTGCCTCCCTCTGCCAAACGATATTGCAGGCCACTGGATATGGTGTTGTTAGTTCAGGGGGTGCACACCACTAAGGGAGGAGCAAGTCTGCAGGGCCCGGTGGCAGCGGGCGCTCAGAGTTCTGCACCGACCCCAACCGGCGCCGATCTCCATGCCATTTTGGAAGCGATTTTGGCCTCCCGCCTCGTCGATCTTCTGATCGGCTTATAAGCCGCAAAGCCGATTTCGGGACCCGCTGTTGTACTCCCGGTCAGCGCGAGTAAGTGTCAGGTGTGATCATGCGATGCACGGCTCTCCACCCATGCAGAAAATAGCTCGGAGCAGCCACGGGGGTTCGGAGCTGAAACGGCTCATGTCCGTTCAGCCATCTTGCTTGGCCAAGCCCCCATGAACAACCCTTTTAAAATACTTTTATTCAAGTAATTTTGGAGAGTTGTGCATCCATTAACAATTAGAAAATTTCACATCACCTAACCTACCAAAATAGGCAGTCATTATAAAAGGAAATTGTTATTTCATCCTCTAGCAGGACACAGCAGGCCCATCATCTCTGTGAGAGATCACTAACTTCACTGTCTGTAGTACTGTGTCTCTAACAATGTCTCTTCTCTGTCCATAGGTATTATCCACTGATGGAACATAGTTTCAGGTGAGAGTCATGGGCTTCATATATGCACATAGAATGAATGTGTATTTTTTTATGTAAGGGTACGCATATAGCTCCGAAGAAAGCCCCAGTTCTGATTCGACTCACTGAGGGGGCTGAAACATGTTGGCACCCTAAAAATCAAGGTTAATTGAGCAGGAGAATCTCAACTATAATCATGTTCTATATCTTTTTAACCATACCTCCAGTACCCTTCTAATAAAGAACCTTTCTTGGGGTATACTGTGAGATTCTTTTAAAATTCATCACTTATATTTTCCCTCTGGATCCCTGCACTGTCCAGTCTTAATTAATCTAAGAACTCCTAAAAAAAATTTTGTTTGGTTGAGTCTGACATGTGGGTATCACGCTACCAGTGTGTGGAAGGTGCCGCTGATGAAGCACGTCACAATAAGTGAGTGAGGCTACTCCAATATCTTTATATACCCTATGAAGATAGCTGAGTATCAGCCTGCTGGTGCTCTCCACCCCCCCCCTCCATCCAGTTGCTCTTATTTAAGCAAATCCAAAGAAGCATGTCATGTAACGCTTCATTGTAGGCGCATTCTGCAGAACATGAGGGTAATCATCTTCTTGAAGTCACAAACCTGATAAAGGCACAGCTTTCCCCTAAAGTATGAATTCAGCTAGTCTCATACAACAAGATGTCATGGTTTGTATACACAAGTAGGATCGCTACTTGTGTATACAAACCATTACAACTTTTGCCTCCTGCCTGTGAAATAATGTGTTACTACATACCTGCTGGGCCATGACTGGAGCAAACATTCAGGCATCACATATGGCATGACGCTAAACCATACAGCTCATAGGCTATAATTCACTCAACACACTGCCAAACATGCATAACAGATTGAGTAGCTACTTTATTGAGCATAATTAAAGGAACTTGGGCTATTGTTACAGAACTATATGAATGATACAATGCAACACAACAAAGCATTTGATAATTTTAGCAAAATCATAGGGGTAGCAGAATTCACATCAAAGACAGTTCGATGAACAGTTTGACATCATCGTGAAAATGTAGTGATTTTATTAAACGGATAAAGATCCCACTGTGTTAATAAACAATAATTCTTAAGCCACTAGTTACTAAAACTTTAAAAATCTAAAGAAATACTTAGTTGTAAAAGGTCAAATAAAATGAAAGAGGCTGCAATGCAGCTTGCAAGGTTCCAAGATGTAATATCATATCTACGTTGATGGATAATGTCCTATTACTTAATGGTAATCTTCATTACCTGAACCGGAGTCCTCCTCATCCCAGTCCTGACTTTTGGAGGCGTTTCCGCCGTGACCGAGATTTACACATTAGGGATCATAGATTTCTTTAGCCTAAAACTGTCTTCTAGCTCTATGATAGAAGCACAAAGCCCCACCCCTCCCACACATCCTCCTGTATAATACCAAGTCAGAGAAAAACATGTGGAGGTGATCAAAAAAGGGTGGGAGGGATGGATATGGACTAGTAAGAGGAGGACTCTGGTTTGGGGTAATGAAAATTACCGGTAACTAATAGGACATTACCCCCTCACCTCCATCCTCCTTGTCTCATTCCTGACTTGTGAGGATATACCAAGCAAGAAGCACATCAACCCCAAAATCAGATACAGCATGTTTTTATTAGAGACCGACAATTACATAATTGCTGTTCGCAAAACAGATGTCCCAAAGGAACGCTTAGCCCCAGACACATCTAGATGATAATGACTGGCAAAAGTCAGCTGTGAAGACCAAGTCAAAGCACAATAGATCTCATGAATAGAAGAGCCCCCAGCCTCAGCCCAGGAAGCAGTCACTGTGCGAGTAGAACACCCCTGAACCTCAGAAGAAGGAGACTCATCAGCAGAAGCAGAAGCCTGAATGATAGCCTGCTTCACCCATCTGGCAATATATTGGGAAGAAACCTTGTTACCCAGAGTACCGGAACCAAAGAAGACAATCAAACTCAAGGGCTTCCGAAACTTATGGGTTCTAGACAAATAAATTGACAGGATTTGACCCACGTCCAAGGAGGACAGAACCCACTCCACATCTGAGGGAAAACCCAGCAAAACAAGCTCCTGGTTCAGATGATATGAAGAGGAGTCTTTAGGAAGAAAAGTAGAATCCATGTGAAGCACCACCTTGTCCGGAAAGAAACGTAAGAAGGGAAAAGAGGACACAAGAGCCCCCAGGTCACCCAAATGTCGAGCAGATGTGATGGCAACCAGAAAAGCAGTCTTAGCGGACAACCAAGACAGAAGACAGGAATCCAAAGGCTCAAATGGGGCCAGCTGGAGACCCTGAAGGACCACTGTCAAATCCCAAAAAGGAAGAGATTTCAGAATGACCAGCCGCTGAAACTTGAAACTCTTCAGGAGACGAGACATCAAAGGAGAAACTTTGGAGAAATTCCCTTGCAAATAAAATGCTTGCGCAGCGGCCCACTGGGCACAAAGAGTGGTTGGAGCCAAGCTCTTCAGAAACCCATCCCGCAAAAAGTCTATAATAAAAAAACTATCCAAGTCAGAGGATCATAATTCTTAGAAACACACCATTTCTGAAAAAAAAACAGTGTTTCTTGTAAGACTTTAAAGTCGAGGGTTTATGCGATTCCTGAATCTCAAGAGCCACAACACTAAAACACCCCAGACCCATCAAACCGGCCCTTTCACATACAGGTCATCAGCAGAAGACACCGAAGATGTGACACAGGTGGGGATGGAAACTGGAGTGGAGATGGTCGGAGGTACAGATGAAAAACCACCCCCTGAGAATGAGACAACGGCAGAGGGAACCAAAGCCTCTGAGGCCAAAAAGGAGCAATCAGATTAACCGATGTCATCTCCTCCCGAATCTTCTGCAGCACCCTCGGGATAAGGGGACTGGGAGGGCAAGCATAGACAATCTGTGGGAGTGAGAAGGCATTGACCTCCCAAACCCTGGGAGCAGGAGTCTCCAAGCACAAAGGTGGAAGCATTGCATTGTGTGGAGATGCAAACATATCCAGCCAGGGATCCATGGATGCTGCATACACTAGACTGAATTCCTGATCTGAGATGTGCTCAGACAGTTGGCCTGAACATTGAGCAACCCCTGAACATACACAGCAGAAAGAGCAAGAATATTGGCTTCCGCCCAAGCAAAGATCTGAGATGCAATGACATTCAGACTCTGACATCGGGTCCACCCGTGCCTGTTCAGATAAGACCTGCACACCTGATTGTCTGTATGTACCACAACATGCTGTCCCACCAACAGAGCGGAATAACCTTCAGGGCCTGCCAGACCACTAACAACTCCCTCTAATTGGAGGACTGATGTGCCTCCCAAACTGTCGGGCCCCCTGCCTCTCCTTATCTCCTAACACATCCCCCAGCCCCACATGCTTGCATCTGTTGTGAGATATACAGGTGGGGGATAGCAGAACAGCATGCCTCATGTCAGATTTGCCTTCGACAGCAATCAAGTCAAAGCGTTCCTGAAAGCAGGCGTCACCGGGATCAGATGGTCGTAGTTGCATGAGCCAGGACTCCAAAAGCAAAGGACATGATTCACCAGGGGCTTGAGATAAAACAGTGCCCAAAGGACCACCGCCATAAAGGCTTCCCTCAGCCAAGCCCTAGTCGACATGGAGGACTGTCCCAGAAGATGATCCACCGAGGCACGAATTGTCAATATCCTCTGTGCAGGAAGGTGAGCCAACCCCTGCACCGTGTCGAACAGGACCCCAATTAACAGCTTGGTCTGAGTCGGTTCCAATTGGGATTTAGGAAAGTTGACATGAGAACCCAAGTCCCCTGGAATCCGAAGCACCAGTTGAAGGTCTTCCTGAGCCTTAAAAAAAGAAGGAGCAAATAAGAGCCAGTCATCAAGGTATGGAAAAACGGAAATATGTTGTAAGTCTAAAAGCGCCATCACTGGCACCAATACCTTGGTAAAGACTCTCGGAGAGATAGCCAGACCACAGGGCAAGACCTGGAACTGAAAGTGGTCATTGCCAACAGCAAAACCAAAATACTTCTGGCTCAACTGATGAACGGGAACATGTAAGTATGCGTCCTGGAGGTCTAAAGTCACCAGGAAGTTGCGTGCACCAGCAATGGAAGAATAGAGTGGACTGAAACCCTCTTTAAGTGTTCCACCTCCAGATCTTTGTTCAGCAATTTTAGGTCCCGAACAGGTCTGAGGCATCCATTGTGTTTTGGAACCAAAAACAGCAGTGAATAAAAACACTTTCTCCATTGTATGGGAGCCACACGGATGATTGCCCCCTTCTCTAGCAGAGATTGAACCCCCTGGAGATTGGCCAGGTTTTTAATGTGCCCCTTGGCAATGGAGTAGCAAGGAACCGAGCCCGGGGAGGGGATGCCGAGGAAGGGAATCTGATAGCCATGATGGACAAACCTTAGGACCCACACGTCGGAAATCGAGGCACGCCACTGATGATAAAAAAAAAGACGGAGGCGAGCCCCCCTCGTGATAGTCATTTGGGTGGTTGTTCACCCCCAGCCTGGAAGTTCCGTTGTGATTTTCTGGCAAACGCAGCCCCCGGCCACGGGCCCGTGCATGAAAGGGACATTAGTCCAGTAGCGCAGGAGCAGGTTTTTTCTGAAGAAAAGAGTGTCTCCCCATATGCAACTGGAGAAGTTTCAAAACCTTCTTCTCCTCTGCAGCTTTCTCCACAAGATCAATCAATCAATCAATCAGTGACACTTATAAAGCGCGCTACATACCCGTAGGGTCTCAAGGCTCATCCAGCTCAGGCCCAAAAAGCTTCTGACCAGTGAAAGGAAGCTTCATAACCAAGGTACGCTGGCTAGCCTCCCGTTTCCATGACTTCAACCATGACAATCTCAGACCAGTAATAGAAACCCAACCCAATGAGGAAGCCGCCCAAAGGCTATCAAAAGTTATATCCGTCAAGAACTGGGAGAGCAACTCCATACTAACCAGGAGAGGGGTGCAATCCTCATGAGACATAATCATATGTAAAGTCTGAAAATCCTTGAGCAGGGCTTGAGATGCATAAGCTGCATAATTACTGGCCCGTATGGAGAAATTAGCAGCCGTGTATGGCCTCTTAAGGGAAGCCTCAACCTTTTTGTCAACCACATCAGACAATGTGGAATCCTCTGACGCCAAACTAGCAGAAGACACCATGGTAGCCAACATAATTTTCACCTTAGGAGTCTGTGGAAACAACTCATCAAAGTCCTGCATCTCACAACATTTGCCGAAAATACTTGGAATAGTCTGTTTGTTAGGGTCCTCCCACTCCTTAGACAGCAGAACCTTAAGACCATCATGAAATGGCAAATCATCACGATCAGCCGTAATATACTGAAAATAAAACCCATCATCCATCGGGGGTTCTCACAAAATCTCAGCACATCCCTGATGTGGGACAATAGTGCTTTCAGATGGGTGCCCTCAACATATTAGCCTTCAGGCTAATATGTCAGTGTCGTCCTCAGCCCCCTCCAGCTGAGGACGTTTGGAGACAGATGAGTCCCTCACATTCGAGTCTACTGCCTCTTTAATCAGAGCCTGGAATATATGTCGTTAAAACGCATGCGATACATCGCATGCCATTACAACACAGTCGTTACAACAAACGCGATGTTACATCTCATACCAGTACATCTCAAGTCGTTACAACGACTTGCTGAAGGGGGCACGCTGGACCTAGGAATAGTATAATTTACTATTCCCACTCCAGTTTGTGCAACAGCAGGGAAAGTGTTGGATTGTACACGGAACACCTTCTGCCCCCTACAGCAAGTCATTGTAACGACTTGCGATGCAATGGTTCACGATGTAACAACGCGGTCGTTGTAACGACCGCTTTGTAATGGCATGCGATTTATCGCATGTGAACTAAACAATGTCTCCCCAGAGCCTGCAGCTCTGATCATGAAATTTGGAGCACCTCGTACACCTCATCCTCAGGGGGGGGGCCTTCAAAAGGTGCTCTTTGGCTGAGTGTTTCATGTTGACTGAAGGGAAAACGAACGCGCTACAGACACGTACTCCCTGATTAAGTACAGGTGCCCAGTAACAAAATCACGCTCCCACGAGATTCCAACCTGGCCAAAGATGTGCAGCCTCCCGGAACCTCGCATCACCTGACACGAACCCTGGTTCAGATACCGGCACTGCGGCTCGTCAACAGCCTGAGGACAGACGCAGTGGCGTGACTCCAAGCTCCCCATCACAGGCCCGGCACATAGACGGGGAGCGCGGCGCCCGCAGTGCACCCAGTCCCCTGCGCCCAGTGACAATGGAACAGAATAAACAAACAACACCCAGTAATACTGGGACACAAGTAAGTATTAACTGAAAAACAGTAAAAACAAAAACGAGTAGCATGACTCATCTCTGATCAGAAGGACGGAGAAACAAAACAGGAGGATGGGTGGGAGGGATGAGGCTTTATGCTTCTTTCATGGAGATAGAAGACAGTTTTAGGCTAAAGGAATCTACGATCCCTAGCGTGTAAATCTCTGTCGGAGGTGGAAACAGTGCTTGAAATGGAAAAATACAAGGGTAGGTACTCTGTACCAGAGTACCTGCTTGTTTCTGAGAAGTATTTATAAGAAACAAGAGCCACCCATATGTCCTTGCGAACTGGGTATTTGTTTCTGAGAAGTGCCAGTACTTTCCAATTAAAAGTATAGCATTTATCTTGAAAAGTGTCGGTACTCTCCCTCTCAAAATAAAAAAGTGCCGGTACTCCGTACCAGACAGTACCGTCCCATTTAAAGCACTGGGTGGAAACACCTCACAAATCAGGACTGGGACAAGGAGGGTGGAGGTGAGGGGATAATGGCGAGAGTCTGATTGTGTGTCAGCTCAAACTTTAGTTACTGTTTAATCTTATTGTTTTTCAAGTTCTTTTAAGCCGCCTCTTTCAACTCAGCAAGAATTGTTTTAATATAGTTATTCAGATAAATTATCGAAGAAGTGAATGACCTTTAAGATAGAAAGGAGTAGATTTTCACAGAAGGTGAAGCCATCAGGCACCTGCAGGCGGACTGGTCATGACGTATTTGACTCCTGATTCACAGATCATGTACAGTCTCCTTTGAGTGCTTTTCACTCTCACTCTCGCTTCGCTTTTTTTCTCCTTTGATCTTTCAAATCATGCATGTCTTTCCTGTTTGTGTCTCCACTGCTTCAGCTAAGAGTTGACTCTATACGTTAAATCCACTTTCAAAGAAACAATAATTTCCAATGCCACTGCAAAACGCCTCCCCTCCAGGCTCAGACCGCACTCCACAGTTCACAGATAATTACATGGCCTGGTTAATCTACTCCGTTTATTATCCTGACTACCAATAAAGCACTTATTTTTATCCTTAGTCCCTTCATCGAGTTAGGGAACAGCTCTTCTTTTGTGCATAAGTGCTCCGTCAAAACGTTATGTTTCTTCTGTCTTCATATTCATCAAAAACAGAGCTCTGTCCTCATAAAAGCAGGATGCCACCCAGCATTTTTAGTGTCGTAACTCAAGGAACCACCGAAGCTGACACAAAAGGGGTAAGCCTAGATCAATAGGTTTTCAGAAGTACATCTCTGTAGGAGCTCCATAAATGAATATAATTTCTTTTTGTGCAGAATTGCTTTATTGTAGGCCAGAGAGGCATCAAAGTAAAGCATATGCTGCTACATTTGGCTTTCAATAAAAAAAAATCAAACACAGATGCAAAGTTAAGCTTCGGGGACAAGGGATTATTTTATGCAGATAAATCGGGTATATTTGTATAACTTCAGTCTGCTTCAGAAATTAAATAAGCGTTTTAGACAATATAGCGCACTATTCTCTTGGAAGGAAAACTGTAGTATCGGGCTAAAAATGTACTCATACAAAAACACACCCCTGCCACCAGGTGCTGTTTCCAAAGCACAATGTCTTGATGTCAGGAGACAGAAGCAAACAAGCATTTGCAATGCAATAGGTCTCGCAATTATAAGAGTTTGAGCTATTGGCATTGTAAAATTACAATTCCTTTTATTTATGTTTTTGTCTTAAAACAAACAAAAGGCATTGTCATTTACAATGTCAGTAGCATAAACTCGCATAAAAGCAGTGTGGGGAGTGCAGCAGTGTGCGGCGTGCAGCATTGTGCGGCGTGCAGCAGATGTGGGCAGTGTGCGGCGTGCAGCAGTGTGCGGCGGGCAGCAGTGTGCGGCGGGCAGCAGTGTGCGGCGGGCAGCAGTGTGTGGCGGGCAGCGTCATGCAGCAGTGTGTGGCTTGCAGCAGTGTGTGGCGTGCTGCAGTGTGTGGCGTGCTGCAGTGTGTGGCGTGCTGCAGTGTGTGGCGTGCAGCAGTGTGCGGCGTGCAGCAGTGTGCGGTGTGCAGCAGTGTGCGGCATGCAGCAGTGTGCGGCGTGCAGCAGTGTGAGACGTGCAGCGGCATGCAGCAGTGTGTGGCGTGCAGCAGTGTGTGGCGTGCTGCAGTGTGTGGCCTGCAGCAGTGTTTCGTGTAGCAGTGTGCGGTGTGCAGCATTGTGCGGCATGCAGCAGTGTGCGGCGTGCAGCAGTGTGTGGCGTGCAGCAGTGTGTGGCGTGCAGCAGTGTGTGGCGTGCAGCAGTGTGTGGCGTGCAGCAGTGTGTGGCGTGCAGCAGTGTGTGGCGTGCAGCAGTGTGTGGCGTGCAGCGGCATGCAGCAGTGTGTGGCATGCAGCAGTGTGTGGCATGCAGCAGTGTGTGGCATGCAGCAGTGTGTGGCGTGCATCAGTGTGCGGCGTGCAGCAGTGTGTGGCGGCATGCAGCAGTGTGTGGCGGCATGCAGCAGTGTGTGGCGGCATGCAGCAGTGTGTGGCGGCATGCAGCAGTGTGTGGCGGCATGCAGCAGTGTGTGGCGGCATGCAGCAGTGTGTGGCGGCATGCAGCAGTGTGTGGCGGCATGCAGCAGTGTGTGGCGTGCAGCAGTGTGTGGCGTGCAGCAGTGTGTGGCGTGCAGCAGTGTGTGGCGTGCAGCAGTGTGTGGCGTGCAGCAGTGTGTGGCGTGCAGCAGTGTGTGGCGTGCAGCAGTGTGTGGCGTGCAGCAGTGTGTGGCGTGCAGCAGTGTGTGGCGTGCAGCAGTGTTACGCGTGCATCAGTGTGTGGCGTGCAGCAGTGTGTGGTGTGCAGCGGCATGCAGCAGTGTGTGGCGTGCATCAGTGTGTGGCATGTAGCAGTTTTGGCCTTTAAACAACATGTCCTCCCCATTTGTAGGGTTTCTGTACTCTGTGTTAGGCAGGCTAACCATTCAAACCTGCTCTGTAAAGCTTCAACATGATAAAAGCCCCGGCACCTCTTTGGTTACAAATTAAGCACTAGGAAAGTGGCTGTAGCCAAGACACTATTGAATTTTAGTTTATATGCTCTGTGTTACGCAAACTAAATAAAGACATATACAGTGTAAAGCTGCTGCCTCATCAAAACACCGGCACTTCCTTTGTTACAAATTAAGCACTAGGAGGGTGGCTGTAGCTACGTGTTTGCAGCTACACACAAATAAAAATAATAACGTAGCTCCACTTTAGGTCATATTTATGTTTGTGTCTATAGAAATATCAACTAATTTGTCCACAATCACAGGCTATTAAGCATATTCAGACATTAAAACCTGGTTTCAAAACTCGTAGGTTAGCAGTAGTGGACTTTAAAGAACATCCCCTCCCCATTTTTCCGGTTTGTGTGCTCTGTGTAAGGCAGGCTAAACAAAACAACATGCTGTGTAAAGTTGCCACCTAATCAGAGCCCCGGCACCTCCTCTGTTACAAATTAAGCACTGGGAAAGTGGCTGTAGCCAAGCCACTATTAAATTACAGTTTATGTCCTCTGTGTTACGCACAATAAAAAAAAAGTATGGCGTGCAGCAGTGTGTGGCGTGCATCAGTGTGTGGCATGTAGCAGTGTCACGGTTGCAGCAGTGTGTGGTGTGCAGCAGTGTGCGGCGTGCAGCAGTGTGTGGCGTGCAGCAGTGTGTGGAGGCATGCAGCAGTGTGTGGCGTGCAGCAGTGTGTGGCGTGCAGCAGTGTGTGGCGTGCAGCAGTGTGTGGCGTGCAGCAGTGTGTGGCGTGCAGTAGTGTGTGGCATGCAGCAGTGTGTGGCGTGCAGCAGTGTGCGGCGCGCAGCAGTGTGTGGCGTGCAGCAGTGTGTGGCGTGCAGCAGTGTGTGGCGTGCAGCAGTGTGTGGCATGTAGCAGTGTCACGGTTGCAGCAGTGTGCGGTGTGCAGCAGTGTGTGGCGTGCAGCAGTGTGTGGCATGCAGCAGTGTGTGGCATGCAGCAGTGTGTGGCGGCATGCAGCAGTGTGTGGCGGCATGCAGCAGTGTGTGGCGGCATGCAGTGTGTGGCGTGCAGCAGTGTGTGGCGTGCAGCAGTGTGTGGCGTGCAGCAGTGTGTGGCGTGCAGCAGTGTGTGGCGTGCAGCAGTGTGTGGCGTGCAGCAGTGTGTGGTGTGCAGCAGTGTGTGGTGTGCAGCGGCATGCAACAGTGTGTGGCGTGCAGCAGTGTGTGGCGTGCATCAGCATGTCCTCCCCATTTGTAGGGTTTCTGTGCTCTGTGTTAGGCAGGCTAACCATTCAAACATGCTCTGTAAAGCTTCAACATGATAAAAGCCCCAGCACCTCTTTGGTTACAAATTAAGCACTAGGAAAGTGGCTGTAGCCAAGACACTATTGAATTTTAGTTTATATGCTCTGTGTTACGCAAACTAAATAAAGACATATACAGTGTAAAGCTGCTGCCTCATCAAAACACCGGCACTTCCTTTGTTACAAATTAAGCACTAGGAGGGTGGCTGTAGCTACGTGTTTGCAGCTACACACAAATAAAATAATAACGTAGCTCCACTTTAGGTCATTTATGTTTGTGTCTATAGAAATATCAACTAATTTGTCCACAATCACAGGCTATTAAGCATATTCAGACATTAAAACCTGGTTTCAAAACTCGTAAGTTAGCAGTAGTGGCCTTTAAAGAACATCCCCTCCCCATTTTTCCGGTTTGTGTGCTCTGTGTTAGGCAGGCTAAACAAAACAACATGCTGTGTAAAGTTGCCACCTAATCAGAGCCCCGGCACCTCTTCTGTTACAAATTAAGCACTGGGAAAGTGGCTGTAGCCAAGCCACTATTAAATTTCAGTTGATGTCCTCTGTGTTACGCAAAATAAAAAAAAAGTATAAAGTGTAAAGCTTCTGCCTCATTAAAACACCAGCACTTATTTGTTACAAATTAAGCACTAGGTGGGCGGCTGTAGCTACGTGTTTACAGCTACACACAACAAGTAACATGATACCTACAACAAGTTAGGACTATTGGCTTTGTCAATTGTTGTTAGTTGCATAAGATAAATTAGCAGTAACTGTGGCTTGTATATAATATTGAAAAAGCATCCACTTGAAGCCCTAGTGACACCACGACAATGTTACTGCTCCTGAGTTACAAAAAGAGGCACAAGAATCCAGAGCAGACATGGCGAGTAAGTTGGCTGAAGAGGTGGGGGTGGCAAATGGTATTCACGGGCGCTTTGATGTCCTCAGTGGCCGCGCGGCTCACTGAAAACATCAAAGCGCCCTCGAAATGTAAGTGATCGGCTGTGTGACAGGCGAAAGTGAAAGACGAGTGCTTTCAGGCTGCCAAATGGTGCGCGCGCCCGGCACACATGCACAGTAGTTGGCGGCCTGAAAGCACTCGTTTGCACTTCCAAAAGTGCTTACTATAAGTCTCGCCAGAGCAGCGCTAATGCGCTGTCTCAGGCGAGACCTAAAAAGACGGAAAACCATGCCAGGTCTAACAAAAGGATACGTTTTTGTGTCTCAGTCTGTTCTAGGATTGAAACCTGAAATTAGTGCACATTATACACAAAATGTTATCTGCTGGCAGACAAAGAAACTAGACGAGATCTTGCTTTATGCTAAGTATTGCTGTAATTAATTCGACATGAAGCAGAGGAAAATAAAGGAGAAATTATTGTTGGCTCGGACTAGATTGGTTCAGAAAGGCTTCCAGAATCCTTCTTTTGTAGGGAACCAGGGAATGATGCAGGAAGTGGTTACTCTGCAGGCTAGATTTCCAGAAAATCCGAATGGAATGTGAATGCCACACAGCAGAGATAGAGGTGTTCCCGCAGGTGTGGGATCTAGGACAAACATTGCTGCTATGAAAAAGGTTACTGCTTGTCACGTTTGTAATCGGGTGGGTCATTGGAAATGGGAATGTCAATTTAATCCTGAAAATGCTGGAGGATTATTGCAAAATTCACAAGGTATAGCAGGTCACAGGATGCCTGTACTTCAAATGCAGACTCCTATGCAAAATCAAGCCCAAATTGTGCCCATTGCTCCTACACAAATGGGAAAACCTACATTGAATTTGAATCAAAGGCCAACGTTTTATACAAATCAATTCCAGAATTAAATGACACAAATACAGAATCTGAATCAGGATATTATAGGACAATATCCCTTGTTTGAAACAGATGAGGTTTGTTCTGATGAGTCCCCATGACGGTGCCTGAGAGCGGGAGAACATTGTGTACTTCTAGTAGTCTTAGAGGTAGATCAAAGTGGCCCATATGTAGACGAAAACATTTATGGTCACAATGTGTCTTTTTTGATTGACACAGGAGCTACCCGCTCCACAGTTAGAACAGTGGAAGTACCAGATTTACCTCTCTCAGGGAAAATGATACAAGTAATTGGGGTTATGAATAAACAGATGCTAAATCCTACCTCAAAAGAAGTTCCAGTAAAAATAAGAACCTTTGAAGAAAAACACCAATTTTGGGTTTGTGATACTAGCCCAGTAAACTTGGTGGGAAGAGATTTGTTGCATAAGTTATATTGCACAATATACTGTACACCGGACAGTGTTGCTTTCCAGACCCATGATGAGGATGTTGAATTTAAAATGTTAAGGAAAAATGCTGAAGTAGAAATGTTCCCTCTACTGACTATTTCTGAACTGCAGAAGATCTCAGAGACACAGTAAAAGCTGAAGTCTGGGATTTTACAGGAAAGACATTGGACTTATAAAAGGTGTAGAATCAGTCCAAGTCAAATTTCAACCGAATGCTATTTTTTCCCAGAACACCATCTTATCATTTGTCCCCAGAGACCATTGCAGGAATACAGCCAGTGATTGAAGACATGCTTCAGAAAGGGATGGATGACGATACAACGCATACTAATACCACGCGTGCCATTACAACGCGGGTATTAATACGCGATGTCAATGACATTGCATGTCATTACATCGCATACTTTTACCACGAGTATGCCTTTACCACGCATGCCATTACAACGCAATGGCATGCGTGGTAAAGCTATACTCGTGGTAAAAGTATGAAAGGGTATTGACAGCCCTACCCCTACACAACACACTACTCCCAACCCTACACTACCCCTAACCCTAAAACACTACTACACTACCCACACTACTCCTACCCCTACACTACCCTAAACCAATACTACACTACAACACTAACCACACTACTCCCACCCCTACACTACCCTAAAACACTACAACACTACCCACACTACTCCCACCCCTACACTACCCTAAAACACTACAACACTACCCACACTACTCCCACCTCTACACTACCCTAAACCCTAAAACACTACTACACTACCCACACTACTCCCACCCCTACACTACACTAGCCAACCTACTACCACCCCTACACTATCCTAAACCCTAAAACACTACTACACTACAACACTACCCACACTACTCCCACCCTTACACTATCCTAAAACACTACAACACTACCCACACTACTCCCACCCCTACACTACCCTAAACCCTAAAACACTACTACACTACCCACACTACTCCCACCCCTACACTACCCTACACTAAACCACTACCCCCACCCTAAGCACAATCAGCCTTACCTCTTTCCTCGTGGGTCCAGCGTCGCCGTCTCTGCTCCCGGTTCCTGCTTCCTGCGTCGTCAGAGGTCCACGTCGTTGTGAGGAAACAGCCTCAGTTTCCTCAAAAACGCCACATTACATCGCATGCGTTGTAAAAGCGCATGCGATGTAATGGTATGCGTGGTTTTACCACGCGTTGTAACGCATGCGATGTAATAGCAACGCGTGGTAAAACCCGCGTTGTAATGGCTGTTCCCCTTCAGAAAGGCAGATTAAGAGAGTTGATTGGGAGCCCATGTAATTCACCTATAGTGGGTTTACAAAAGACTAATGGTAAGTATGGAATTGTTCAGGACATGAGCCAGATAAATGAAATTGTGGTGCCTTGTTGTCCCATAGTGCCAAATCCTGCTTCATTATTTTTCCAAATTCCCTGTACTGCAGAATGGGTTACAGAGATGGATGCGCACTCTCAGTTTTGACACAGACACACTGAGGGGCCCGAAGACCTGCGTCCTATTTTTCTACCACACTTGAACCTGTAGTGGCAGGACTCCCCAGCTGTTTAAAGGCAATTGCCGCAGTGAGTGCTAGTTTGGAAAAGAGCGAGAATATAGTGATGGGGCATCCTTTAATTGTCATGGTCCCACACGCAGTGGAATTACTGTTGACTAAAATAAAACATAATATCTTACCCACCATAGATTTACCAGTCATGAGCAAAGTTTGCTCACCTCTGAAAATGTTACAATCAAACGTTGTAATGTATTGAATGTTTCTACTGGGATGCCCGTAACTGAATCAAACGCCAAATGTGAAGAGTTTGATCATGATTGTCTAGGTGTCTAAACTATGCTCAAAGCCAAGACCGAACTTTAAGGATGAATCACTAAATCAGCCTGATCATGTCCTTTTCGTTGATGTTTCATGCCTGAGAGGAAATGAAGGCACACAAAGAGCAGCATATGCTGTGTGCTCATAAAGATGTAATTGAAGCTTCCTAGCTTCAGTATGTTTTCTCCACACAAGTTTCTGATTGGGAAGGAACCTGCTGTTTAGGCATACTAATACCAAAGATGTATCATGTTACAAGTATAGAAGCTTTAACGTTAGCACCATCACATAGACAAAAACACAATGCAGAAACAAGAGCTGCTTTTGTAGGAGACATATTTGGGGCAGTGTTACCACCAAAGGGGATCATATTAAACGATGAAAAGATTAGGAAGCTTGCTACCGTAGTTGATAAAATGGCGACAAGCACTTCTGGAGCTTTACTCTAATTAATACCTAATTATTTGCTATGATTTTGCAAGACTGTCTTGCTTTAGACATATTACTCACTGAAAAGGGAGGAGTCTGTCACATGCTGAAATTAGCTCACTGCTGTGTGTTTATACCAGACAAAAGTAAGCAGATAGAAAGCTTTGCGAGGAACATATCAGGGTTGAAACCTGAATTACATGAAGTGGAAACACCAAGTTTGTATGAGAATTTTGGGAAAGATTAAGCACCATCAGAAATTGGTTTTCGACACCTGGGAAGGGTATATTGAAGACTATACTAATGCCAATACCGATAATAGGACTTTGCTTTTTACTCCTTTTACGTCCTATTTCTGAGCTGTAAATACTGCATGTGTAAAAGACAGGTAAGATTTCAAAGGAAAATGTACAAAAGGGATATGGGGCAATGCAGAATTATAAATGACAACTATATAAAATCACTTATGGACTTATGCCGAGTACGGTGGTCTTGGGACTGCCAAATTCGCACCACCACCTGTCCACCGTATTATGAGTGTGGTGGTGGGGCCACCACAAGACCGCCGCCTTCACCGGCATCAAGGATACCGCTGCGGTGGCAGTCTGCAAAGGGCCTGAATATGCTGGTAGTGCCGAGCAGGCTCCGCTGAGCACATTATGACCTGCATACCCACCGCCTTTTTCATGGAGGGACCCTGCCATGAAAACTGTGGTGGACATGCAGGTAAGGGGGCCCTAACAGGGCCCTCCAGCTGAATCTGGGCCTGAAGGTGTGTGTTGGGGGGCACATGTTGTACCCCTCTGGAATTGCAACCTCGTTCCTGCATGGTGTGGCATGCACAGCATGGTGCATGCCACACCGTGCAGGAATGTGCTGCAGGCACTCTCACAATAGTGGTATGCTGTTGAAGCTCTACTATGAGCCTAACACACCTGCCACTGTGAGACCATAGTCACATCACCCGTCTGCCCTAGATTAAAGTCATAATCCGACTGGCGGGCTCAACACGGACTTCCTGGGACAGTCGCGGTGGCAGTTCCATTAGGAGACCACCAAACTAGTAATAAGGCCCTTAGACTCAATAGGGGAATTCAAAGAAAAAGACAAGACTCATCTGAAGATGAAAGTGCTCTCTAGACTTGAATTCCAATGTGAAACCAAATGTTATGATGGTTACAATCCTCACAAGGGAGGGATTTGAGGGAAATTACTTTAAAAATAAAAATTCGACTCACAGGCCATGCTAGAATTGCACTTTAGAATGCGTTTAAACTGCTGTAGAAATGTTTTCACATGGAAAATGAAACGCAGAAAATTGTGCAGGTGAAATAATCATATTCAAATGTCTGCTTGCATACCATTGGGAGATACTGGTTCGGAACCTTTGCATCCGCGCTTATTATGGTGTTGAGCTGCTGGGTCAATTTGCCCTGGGTCGCCTTATTTGTGTCTGACCTCGCCTATTGTTTATAGTTGATGAATTGCATGTGAACTTTCCTCCATGTAACAAAGTCTTGAAACAATGTTGTACACTATATTGATGAGAATGTTTACCGTGGGGATCGGGGTGAGAAGCATTGAAAGTTGACGACACCATTGGATGAGCGGTTTCCCTTGGGAGAGGAGAGTTAACGCCTACTCATTATAAATACATTATTGTGTGGTTTTATATTCATGAGTGTTCACGACTAGTTAGAATGGAAAATAATCGGATCAGAAGAAGAATCTGACCTAGATCTCTTTATCCTTGCTGTGCGACTCTTCTACATTGTATTGTCCTATGCTGTCACTAATCAACCTTTTTATTGACATTTCTATAAAACGACTAATCTGAATAAAGATAACAAAAACAATACTAATCCTTTAAGATAAATAAAGGTGTTGAAACTTTATCAACCTATCATCATTGACTGAACATTAATCTGACCATTGATGATGCTTGCAAAGTTTATGCTTTTGTCCTAGCTCCATTCTAACTCGGTGGCATAGGTCCGTCGATCTTTTCAAGAGCCATTAGGATTTCCCAAGGGATGAAATCTGTAAATAGGGAGTTTAGTTTTAAATACCATTTTGGCTAATCCTCAGTCTCCCACAGTTTCTTTTCTTTGATAGCAGAACACCTAAAGATACATATTAGTTTGTTGTGTGAGGCAAGCTTTCAATTATATATGAGCCCAACATCTGTGTATATTCTTGATCCTTGTGTAAAATCAGTCCTGTTTTTCAAAGAAGTCTCATATATAGTTCTGTGTACTTTATGACACATCTAGACCTTTTTTCAGGACCATAGTACAAAGACCTTTTATGCATACAATATATGCACCATGTGGCTTCTTCTCTATGTCCAAATTAATGAAATCTTTTTGTAATTTAAATAACAGTGTTGTCCACGAAGCACAGAGCATCCATTTCTACCGAGGCGCCAATCTGATGGAAAGTACCAAGAGGTTTAAATCTCCCTGACACTACAGGTACTCCAATAATGGTCTATTTACAGGAATGTGAAGCAAAGCTAATTGTGACTTACCAAAGGAGCACCAAGTCTTATTGAGGGAAACTAAACACAAAACTCAAGAATTACTCTCCAACGACCCCTGGAGGTTCCTGTTTTAGAATAACAATAGGATTTAATTCAATTGGGCAGTGGGAAGAATCCGAATAAAAATAATAGAAAGTATACATGTTCTTTGTAAAGAGAAACAAGGATTATGTGTTTGATCATTGAACAAATATCTTTATTACTCTATTTAATGGAGTTTGTGATAAAAATATGAACTAATATTGCTAAAGATTATGCCTGAGCTCTCTTGAAGGTATTGCAAAACCTAGCAATGGCCACATGACTGCAACATTTAGAAGATAGCACATGTAAACTACTTTTGTAACAGTGGTAGATGATGTGGTCTTCCTAATATTTAGTAGTATAGCAGATCTGTCACTAGATGGAAACAAATTTGAACCTAGACCTCCGGCTACTTCTGACATATTTATGAATCAACATCCATGACATTATTTGAAGAAAATTATACCTAAATTGAATTGCCGCACAAAGAAATATAGCGATACATTTACAAAAACATATTTGGTTATGCCTTGACAGAGCAGGTATGCTATTCGCTTTACATAGTAGGTGATGCAGTATATAACCACTATGCTTTTGTTTTAGCGCACGGATTTCACAGTTGTTATACAAACCTACTGATAACTAGTAAACTAGTATACCTAAAGTGAAGAGCCAAGGGAATACATTAGACTAGGATCCTATTGCTTATAAGATATATAGAGGACATTTGAGGGGGGAAACATAAGCATGCTGGTACTTACAGTCATGGACTTTAGTGCCAAAAGCTTGCCCTCCCTGGAAGATGGGAATCAAAGAGTACTCTCCATAAGGGGAGTGCCATTTATCTAAACATTTGCAAAAATACGTTTGTGACAGCTTCATACTTGAGTTCCAATATGATGTGAAGTCTCCAAAGAGAAATTACTCATATCAGCAGTTTGGGATTGCCCTTTTCCTGGCCACCAACAATTCCAAAGGCATGTTATCGGTGTGGATCTTAACCAAACAAGCAGGAAGTGAGCTTCTTTATTTTCCACACAATTAGGAAATAATGTTTTTAGTTTCACCTGCTAATAGACACTATTAGAAGGTGCTCAAAAGAGTGCACCTCAGAATGTAATGACAAACATGTAACTAGGGAAATAGGATAGATGTCTGTCTTACTGACCGCATTGAGTATTTGATAATCAACATAAAATGGAGATCTATCAACCTTCAGCGCTAGAGCTAAACTATGGGCTCAGTGATGCTGCAATAGCCTTCAGAGCTAGTGTCCTCGAGAGATTCAATGTGATTGCCTCTTGAACCCAGTCCAACATCTGATTTGGGTTTGACCAGCTAGTTTTAAGCATTATCAATATGTCAATGTAACAATCATTTCTGGGTACAAAAACAGGCCAGTAAATCAATAGATGGAGCTTTCATTCTGTGTTGATCAAGCTTCAATATGGGGAAATGTTGCACACCTTATACTAAGACCTGATTCTCAACTTCATATTACTTGATGTTTAAGGGGTGTGCCTTTCTCCTCAGTCTTGCCTGAGTTGAAAAGGTGTTATTGTTACGCTGCGGGTCGACTCGTGACATGCAGCACCATCCGTTTCCTTTTCGGAGGCCGTGGTGTGGTCCGCGGTGCCTCTCCCTCCTCTTCGGGGCCTCCGCAGTACAGCATTGCGACCCGCTGTTGCCATTTCAACTGCGTCGCGGAAGGCACCGGCAATGCCTGTTGGTTTTCGGGCACGCCGCATACTTGCACAGTGGCCCATCTGCTTCCCGAGGCACCTTGAGACATTACACTCACCTGGTGTGGGTGTCTGGTGATCTCCCTTCATTGGGGGCCATATTATTGCACTTCACACCTTTCCCTATCCAAAATGGCTACACCTTTCCTTCCTGTTTTGTCACTTCCTGTTCCTGCATGTCACTTTCTGTTCCTGTATGTCACTTTCTGTTCCTGTATCTCACTTCCTGTTCCTGTATGTCACTTCCTGTGTTTTCTGTATATAAGGGATCAGAACCTTTCCTTCCTTGCGTTGCAACACTCCTTGTTCCTGCTGGTGTGTCCCCGCTCCTGATGGTTCCTGCTGGTGTGTCCTCGCTCCTGTTGGTTCCTGCTGGTGTGTCCTTCACTCCTGTTGGTCCTGTGGCTCCTCTTTTGGTGATTCCTTCCTTCCGTTGGCGCTTTATTCCCCTTGTGCCTTCTGTTCAAGGTTGTTTTACAGTCTTCTCCTGGTTTACCAGTGTTTTCTGGCTCCTTGTCTTCTCCTTCTTTCCTGGAGTCTCATCATCAACATCAAAGGTTTTTTCCCTCTCGGGTTTTTCCTCTCGGGACTCCTTCTGGAGGGCACTGGCTGCTTAGGCTTGCATTGTCGGCAGCACCGTGGCTACCAGAAGGGGTCGCCCCTATGTCGGCCAAACCAGGATTTACAAGAACCGAAGCCGGGAACCGTCCCAACGCCTCGAGACTGGTAAGAAAGACTCTAAACCCAACAGATTGCAATGCCCTAAAACCTGCATGGCTACTTCACGGTCCTCTCCTACCGAAGGGTCGATAGAAACAGTACAGGCATTAGTGCAGACGGTTCAACAACAAGCCCAAGAACTACAACAGCTACGAGAAGAAAACTTAGTCTTACGTCACATGCTGACAACCAAGACATCCAATATACCTGTGGTCTCTGCCTCTACTCCTCGTTATTCTGGAGATCCCAACAAGCTGAAGGAATTCTTGGATTCTTTGACTGTGATTTTTGCATTTCGTCCAGCACAGTTTTCCTTGGATAGAACTAAAGTCGGGTACCTGATTAGTGCCTTGTCTGGCCCTGCCCTAGCATGGCCAACACCCTTGGTAGTCACAGAAGACCCACTACTTTGTAATTATACGTCTTTTCTTGAGTCATTTTAACGGATGTTTGAAAGACCTGGGCTGGAGACATCGCAGAAGAAGCCTTGTGTGACATCCAACAAGGAAGTCAGGACGTCTGTACATCACACGTTTCAGGCAATTGGCGGCAGAAACTACTTGGGTGGAACAAACACTAGTAAACCTTTTTCGCAGAGGGCTGCGAGAAGAAATTAAAGATGAGTTAGTACATTCTCCTCGTGCTGAGACTATGACGAAGCTAATGGACTTAACACTATCAGTTGAACATCGTCTCAATCAACGTCGTTTGGAGAGACGAAACTCACGACTCCATCAGCATACGGCAGTAACCCGACCTAATGTTCGTAAAACAGAAACCCCTATGTCCGACATACAGCCTTCCACAGGAGAAGAACCTATGCAGACAGGCTTAACTAGGGGACCCCTGTCTGAGGCCGAACATGAACACAGAAAAAAACAAGGACTGTGCCTGTATTGTGGCGCCTCAGAGCACATTAATCGCAATTGTCCTACTCACCCTCCTAGGCAGTCGGAAAACGTCAAATCCCTTCCTCTGTGAGAAGGGAGAGGATGGGATGGTCTGTAATCCCTTCGATCTGTACCTCAAACGAAACTTCCACCTCTCTCTTTCTTCTGCCTATGCTTGTAAGGCTGCCAGATGGAGCAGAAGAGAAGATACTAGCATTGTTGGATAGTGGTGCCAGCGGGATGTACTTGGATGAAGCATGGGCTAAGGAGAGGCAAATAAGCCATGTCCCTAAAGAGAACCCGGAACTAGTCCATACTGTGGAAGGGACTCCTCTCATTTCTGGTCCAGTCAAAGACATGACACCGTTATTACAACTTACATTTGGAAAACACCAAGAGCACTTGTCTTTGGATCTGATCACCTCACCCAGCCACGTCATGATCTTAGGTATCCCTTGGTTAATCAGACATAACCTGTATATCAACTGGGAGACAAGAACCATTTCCCTGTCATCTCATTTCTGTCAAAAATTCTGTTACCCCACTGAAGAATACTGGTCTCCTAAGGTAATGCCTATGATAAGAAAGGAAGCCTGTACCTCCGTTAACTCTGTCCAAGGTGTACCAAGTCACTACCATAAATATGCTGACAACTTTCAGAAGCCTATCAATGCAACGTTACCTCCTCATAGGGAGTTTGACTTTGCCATTCCATTGGAACCTGGAGCAACAGTACCCTTCGGAAGATTATAGTCTCTCACCGAACCTGAGAAAGAGACTCTCAGACAATAACTTGAGGAAAATCCCCAGAGTGGCCTTATTGTTCGATCCTCGTCCCCAAGAAGACTAAAGATCTCCGACCATGTATTGACTTTAGAGGCTTGAATAAAGTCCCCATCAAAGACCGCTATCTGTTGCCCTTGATTAAGGATACACTGGAGTCGGTAAGAGGGGCCAAAATGTTCACCAAGTTGGATCTCAGGGGTGCCTATCATCTACTTCGAATCAAAAAAGGGGATGAGCGGAAAACCGCATTTCGAACCCCGTTAGGGCATTTCGAATACCGAGTTATGCCTTTTGGGCTGACTAATGTCCCTTCCATCTTTCAAAGGTTTATGGACAACTTTTCCTCGGACCTCCTAAACCAGATAGTGGTTATCTACCTAGACGACATATTGATCTACTCAGCAGCTGCTGAGTTACATCGTACGCACGTCATGCAAGTCCTGGAAAGACTACGCCAAAATAGTCTGTTTTGTAAACCTGAAAAATGTGAACTTGACAAATACGAGGTGGAATATTTGGGTTACCGAATAAACAAGACAGGAATAGCCTTGGATCCTCAAAAGGTACAGGCTATTTTGGATTGGCCATTACCTTCGACCATTAAAGAAACACAGTGTTTCCTAGGTCTAGCAAACTTTTACCGCCAATTCATTGACAACTTTGCTCACCAAACCAGCTACATATTGCAAAGGTTAAAAAAGGAATACCTCCGGCAAGGATTCAAGTGGACCAAAGCCGCTGAACAGGCCTTCTAGTCCCTAAAAAAGGCCTTAACGCAAGAATCCATTTTACGACACCCTGACACAACAAAGACATTTGTCGTGGAGATAGACGCGTCGGACAGAGCAGTTGGTGCCATCTTCCTTCAACAACAAGAAGACGGCAGGCTGGAACATCCTATGTTTTACCTGTCACATGTCTTGTCAGACTTCGAAAGGAACTACTCCGTTCTAGAACGGGAACTACTTGCCATGAAGCTGGCCTGCCGTGAATGGAGGCAGTTCTTAATGGGACCTAAAGAAGCCTTCGAAATCAGAACATACCTTAGAAACCTCCAATGTCTCCATAACATTCAATGCCAAAATAGCCGTCAAGCCCGGTGGGCTTACTTTTTAGCCAGTATGACTTTGTCGTCTCCTATATACCAGGATCTCGGAACACTTTGGCAGACACCTTGTCTTGTTGTTATCCAGAAAGACCTATGCCCCCACAATAGAACATAATCGAGCCGCAAAGGATTGTTGGCATGGTTCAATCCTTCCTAGAGAGGGTTCATTCTAAATACAAATCCATGAACTAAGAAGAATGGAAGAAGCTAGTAGATCTGGTTAAGCAACATGACACACACTACTACCATGGTAGGGCTTTATTTATTACCACACTAAAGGTGCAGCTAGAGGCCCTCCAAAGGTGTCATGATTCTCCCGTGGCTGGTCATCGTGGTTTCAAGGCTACGCTAGAACTGATACTTCGCTCTTTCTGGTGGCCGTCGATAAGAAAAGATACCGAAGTCTATGTGTCATCTTGTCCTGTCTGTGTCCAAGCCAAAACATTGCATACTTTGAACCCATGGTATTGCTTCACTCCCTACCTGTTCCACCGGCTTCATGGCATTCAATAACCACTGACTTCATCCTCTCTGCCTCCATCTGCTGGTAACCGGGTTATAATGGTGACAATAGATTCTTTCACCAAGATGGCTCATTTCTCCACCCTTAAAAAATTACCTACTGCAAGAGAACTCGGAAGCATCTTCATACAGGAGATATATATCGCCTCCATGGTCTGCCACGGGTGATTGTATCTGATCGAGACCCTCAGTATGTATCACGCTTCTGGAAACATTTTTGTAAAGCTCTTCATATTGAGGTGGCCTTTTCTTCCGGGTTCCATCCCCAGACCAATGGACAAACGGAATGCTTAAATCAAGGGCTAGAGCAATACCTCTGCTGTTATTGCAATACGACTCAGAGCGGCTGGTCTTCCTACCTACCGTTGACAGAATACTCCTACAACAACTCGGTCCATAGTGCATTCAAGACTACCCCATTCTTTTGTTTATACGGTTTCCATACTCTGACCTTTCCTTCAGTTTTGCAAGACAACCCCTATGTTCCACCGGTAGCTTCCTTTATTCACCACCTCTGAGTCATATGATCTAAAGTTCCTGTCCATCTCCAAGAAGCTAAGGAGAAAATGAAGGACACTGCTGACATCCATTGCCGCCAATCTCCATTATACCAAGTCAATGTCAAAGTCTGGCTGTCCTCGAAGTTTCTACCTTTCCAGTTATCATGTAGTAAATTTAAGCCACGCTTTTATGGTCCATTCAAAATTACTCAAGTGGTGAATTCTGAGTTCTTTCGACTTCAACTCCCACATGTTTTCAGGATTCATCCTCTTTTTCATGCCTCTCAGTTGAAACTCTATGTCTCTGTTCCCTATAGGAGGGTTTTTTCACGTCCACCTCCTATTTTGGTCAATGAGGTACCTGAGTACGAGGTCCAAGCTATCTGTGACTCTCGATTTTTCGGGGCCGTTTGCAGTTCCTTGTCCATTGGAAAGGCTATCCCCTCAGTGATAATACTTGTGAGGATGCTGACTCTGTCCACGGTCCTGTTCTTGTCCGCCGTTTTTTTGTGCTTTTTCCTGGCAAACCCTGTGCTTCGGGAGGGGGACCTACTGTTACACCGCGGGCCGACCCGCGGCACCACCCGTTTCCTCCTTGCCGGCCATGGTGTGGCCTGCTGCGCCCCTCCCTCCTCTTCGGTGGCTCCGCGGTACAGCATCGCGGCCCGCTGTGGCCATTTCAATGGCGTCACGGAAAGCACCCGCGATGCCTGTTGGTTTTTGGGCACGCCGCATACTTGCACTGTGGGCCATCTGCTTCCCGAGGCACCTTGGGACATTACACTTACCTGGTGTGGGCATCTGGTGATCCCCCTTTCTTGGGGGATATATTATTGCACTTCACTCCTTTCCCTATTCAAGATGGCTACACCTTTCCTTTCTGTTTTGTCACTTCTTGTTCCTGTATGTCACTTCCTGTTCCTATATGTCACTTCCTGTTCCTGTTTGTCACTTCCTGTGTTTTCTGTATGGAAGGGATCAGAACCTTTCCTTCCTTGGGTTGCAATACTTCTTGTTCCTGCTGGTGTGTCCTCGCTCCTGTTGGTCCTGTGACTCCTCTTTTGGTGATTCCTTCCTTCAGTGGGCACTTTATTACACTTGCGCCTTCTGTTCCAGCTTGTCTTCCAGTCTTCTCCTGGTTCCTTTTTGGGCTCCTGGTTTTCCAGTGTTTTCTGGCTCCTTGTCTTCTCCTTCTTTCCTGGAGTCTCATCATCAACATCAGAGGTTTTTTACCACCGGGGTTTTTCCTCTCGGGGCTCCTTCTGGAGGACACAGGCTGCTTAGGCTTGCATTGTGGCAGCATCGTGGCTACCGGAAGGGGTCGCCCCATCTCGGCCAAACCAGAACTTACAAGAACCGAAGCCAGGAACCGTACCAACGCCTCGAGACTGGTAAGAAAGACCCTAAACCCGACAGTTATAACCATATGACAAATGGTATGGTTTTAGGTTGTTGACAACAAACTTTCTTTGTAGTCTTCTGCGAGCTACTGGTAGGATCTGCAGGGTATCCCTTCCCACCGTAGACATACGTTTCCAGAGACTTACCACCCAGTCCTCCTCTGGGACCCTGTGTATCTTTACGGCTACCTCAGACTGCTAAGCATTAATCAATGTTGTACTCCACCACATTGTTTTGCACCAGGTCCTGGAGAATGTGGACCTTCCTTTCTCTACTGGACACTGTGTTGCTGTCACCACCGTTATTGGACCCTGTGGATTGCTTGGCTTTGAGGTTCAGCTCCTTCAGATTCACTTCATCAGCCAATATTATTTTTTTCTCCTCCAATGCGCTGGTTGCAGCAACCTTCTCCTTGGCTACCTTCAGTTTCAGCTTGGCTAGCTGCAGCTGTACTAGTTCTGCTATTGCCACAGTATTTTCAAGTTGGATCTATTGACAATTGCCTCTATCCTTCGCTGCATGGGGCATCCTAGAGAACTGCTGCCAGAGGTACTGGAATGGCCATAGAGTTGTCTGACCTGAATTGGTTGCCAAGGGATGGCATACTATGAGCATATTGATTCCTAAATATCTTGCCACAAAGGTATCACAGCCATAATATCTATTTTAAAAGTATTGTGAAGGTAATTATAATAGGTAGGTATAGATTTACGGTAACCCCACATCTGTGTATGGAGACAGTTGCATGGTAGAATATCACACACAAAAATAAGTTGTGTGTCAGAATATCGACCACAAAAATATCATGGTACAAAAATATTGAAGTAAAAATACCACCCACACAAATGTCGACTTTACATACATAAAATGTAAGTACAAAATATCAACTACAAAAATATGATGTACCAAAATATCAAAATTGTAACATTGAAATATGCCTACAATTGTAATTTATTTCATTTAAACTGAAAATAATAGTTTAATTATTCTATAAAAATAAAATCAATCAATCATTATTTGTTAAGCGTGGCTTGTCACCCAAGAGGGTATCCAGGTGCTTGCTGTAGATCTCATTTGAACAGCCAGGGCTTGAGCCCCTTCCTGAAGTCAGTCAGTGAGGGTGAGGTGCACAGGGGGAGGGTATTCCAAGCTTTGGCGGCGAGAAAGGAGAAGGAGCGTCCTCCGGCACGGCAACGATTTATACCAGGGATCACTGCGAGGGCGAGGTGTGCCGAGCGGAGGTTCTTGGGGTGACAGAAGAAGTGGAAGAGGTGACTTAAGTAGGTGGGTCCTAGGTCATGGAAGTCTTTGTAGGCATGAGTCAGGAGCTTGAAATGACATCTCTTCTGGACCAGGAGCCGGTGGAGGTGCTGGGTGATGTAGGTTCTATTGGACAGGTTGAGGATCAGTCTTGTTGCATTCTGGATCGTCTAAAATATATCAGACATTTTTTTTAAATTAACTTTAAACAATATATTTAAAATATATCTAATGTAAAACAAATGTATGTAACCGATATTAGAATGTACATTTAATTAATTAATGTTATTATTAAACTACAATTAAAATAATAATTACATTTCATTAATCTGAATATATATGCACATACACACACACACACACACTCATACAAACACACACACACATATATAATTTAAAATCTAAAGAACAAATTAAACAAAGGGGTAAGAAATATTGTAATATACATTATTTGTTATAGTCCCCCAAGCATTTTGCAGAAAACAATGTGTGTGGAGGCCCCCTTTTCACACCAATCCAACCTACATTGAATAAAGTGAACATATTAAAGGAAAGGCAGAGTTATTATTCAAATTCTAGTCCAATAAATATTGGTAAAAGTATATATTTAGGGATTTGATATACTATTCTAACTCCAATCCCATACATTTAGGGCCCGATTACGAGTTTGACGGTGCAGCGGCGGGACTGCCACGCCACTGAACCGCCAAACCCAAGTAAGGACCGCCCGCTGTATAATTACTTTTTTAGTCATAGGTGGGCATTTCCTTTGCTGTTCCCATGGTGGTGCCTATAAATAGACACCACAATGGGAACGTCAAAGGAAGTTCCAGCATGGCATAGACTGAAAAGTCCATGCCCTGCTGGAACATCTGTGCATGCTTACAGGGGGGCACATGTTGTGCCTCCCCTGTGTGCCTCCACAGGGCGTGAGGCACAAGGGGGCCCTGTAGGGACTCCTTTGTTTCCTCTATGCCAGGGTTTTCATGGCGGAGGGACCCCCATAAAATCCCTGGCAGAGAGAAACTCCTAATATGCTTGACGGGACCACAGCGGTCCCGCCAAGCATATGGATGCCTCTGGACCACCGCACCACCACCAGGGAACAGAAGTCCCTGGTGGTGTTGACGGTCCTAGGACAGCACGACCACTAGGGTTGAAATGTGGCAGTTAGCCCTTTGAGTTAGAATGATGCATATATTTCTTTCAGTTTTTATATCAATCTAGACTACAACCCAATATTTTGTTGAAAATTATATTTTAAATGTTAAAATATAAATATCCCCCAATTGAAATAGAAATGTATATCACTATTAAAAAAGTACACAAGCAATACCCAAAAAAGAAATAAGCAACCAATTTTTTAAACCAAAATTAACATGAACCTCATTAAAAAAAGTAATAAATAATTTATCACTTATTGAATGTAAACAAAATATCTTTCACAAAATCTGTTAAATTAAAATAAAAATACAACACTGACCACCGTTGGGTGTTACACAAGGTTCAGATCTTGTTGTTAATTGGGCTGCGGCAGGGTTCTCGAAAATCTCAGATTTTTTGAGAAATGGGAAATGGATCACCCTGACGGAAATGTCTCAATTAGTTACCCGAAATTTCATCTTATTAGGGTCATATAAATCTGTTTATAAATTCCTGGTTCAATTGGATATTACTCAGTTAGATCAGCAAAGTCAGTTAATAAAGGAATTATTGGTTGACATGCCTGATAGAAAACCAGGGGTATGGAAGCGTCATCTTGCTCAAAATATGAAGTTGGACCTTAGTCAAAAGGCAATCAAAAAATGGTTGGAGCAGGAAAATCAGGCAATGCCTTTGAATGTTTGGTCTGCTATTAATAGATTTAATATTTCTACATTACGGGGGGCGAATTGGCGACGAATGCTATTTTTTTAGTAAGTGGTTACTTTATCGTATACCTGCTTCTATTGCTAAAATGTTTCCTAATCATTCTCCACATTGTTTTAGATGTATCCATCATTCTCCAGCTAATTGGTCACATGTTATCGTTTATTGTGATAAGATTGCAAAATTCTGGGAAGAGATTTTCAGCCATTTCCAGATCAAATGTGGTATTGAAATCGTAGTGAACGAGAAATTAATTTTGTATGGTTTTGATCCTGATCTCTCTTTTCCTGACCAGGTTGCTAAATTACTATATATTGCTATGGCAGTGGCTAGGTCTCTGTTATTACAACAATGGTGTACACAGCAGATTCAATTTTTTTTTAATGGCTACATAAGATGAAACGGGTTAAAACTAGTGAGAGGACTTTCGTGCAACGAGTGAGGGGTATTAGAAGATTTGACAGAATCTGGGGGACTTTTTTTGATTAAAATTCAAGCGCAGTTATTGATATTACGGGAATAGCAGTTTTTGTATGCTCTATAGTATATTATATGTAGATACTGTGATGTTAATAACTTTTGCTATAATGCGTGGTGTATGATATTTGTTTTTCTTTCAGATCTTTCTAATTTTTCATGCTAAGTGAGATGAAATATTGTCGATGAACTGTAGGTTATTTATAATTTTATTTTGGTTTTTTTGTGGACTTCAATAAAAACATTTTTTTTTAAAACACTAACCACCATAATGCCCCTAACCTTCCCCAAAAAATAAACATATTACAAAGTTTTGTATTAATTACTAAATTTATAATTATTAAACAAATATAAAAAATATAATAAAATATAACATTCACAAAAAAAAAAATTACACACCCATTCCCCCAGTAAACCAATTTTAAATATTGTGCAAATAAAGCAAACTTTATTGCATTTTGGAGCTATACATATTGTCGTTAGTTGGTGCATCTCAATAAACCATTGTAGCTTACACTAGCAGAGTAAGCGAAAAGCCAGTGTGCAGGTTTAAGCATACAGGATCACATGGTTTAATAGCAATTGAAAAAAAAAAAGTTGAGACAGTTCCAATTGACTGTCGAAAAATAGAACGAGAAAGACAATGCAATAAACTATCCAACGTGATCACAATAACCCACTCCCCACCACCCCAATTAGTCATCATCACTTTTGAATCAAGTGTGTCAAAAACCATACCTGTATCGAATTAGTGTTACAAGACTGGCATGAACTCAAGGAAGGATGCTGTCAGATGCAACATGAGCAATGTTGCGCAGTAAGGATCTCAGCATGGCCTAGGCAACATATAACATTTATGTGTTTATGCGGGGCTGAGGTACTCTCGTAATAGGACATAAAATGTATCTGAAGAGAAGTCGGATTTGCCATCTTAAGAGTCAGAGGTATACAAAGTTTTAAACATTGATATTATTAACAAAGTTCCTTTCCCTTAATATTCTGCCTCATGATATTTTGGCACCAACAATATTTTGAGAACACCCTTACGGTCTAAATGAAGTTTTGTAGTTTATAGTTATATACTACACAGAGAAATATTGCCTGACATAAATATAATTTTCAGAATCAAATGTACACAAATGTTGTCACATTGATTGTAAATTTTCTATAATTTTCTCCAATGGTGCAATTCATTGTAGGCAATGTTTAGGGCATATAATTCATGCCAGACTATAGTCTGACAACTATAGTTGAGTACCGATATGCATTTCTTCAAGATGTATTGATGCAGAGTCAAGATTAGTAAATATAAATATACATATTTCTTAATTCCTTTAGAATATTTTCAAAGTCAACATTGCGGATATATTTTGGAGCAGAATATTTTGATGGATAATATTCTGATTTACAACCCAAGATATGGACCTAGACAAGAGGAGAGAGTGCTGCCACACTTAATAATAAATCTTTCATATAGAATTTTAGTTATAGAGAGCTCTGGGGCATTTCTGATCTTTCAGGAGCTCTTCCAGAACAGGACCCTGACCATACTACTGTGAATCAGGCAGTGTGAGCACATTTTAGAGCTTGGTCTAAGCACTACAAAGGACTGCAAATTAGGTATTAGATTTATTTACCCATGTTAGACCATCTTGAATCACAGAACCAGCCCAGAAGAGAAGAGAAGAGGGAAGACTTCTCCAAAGGTGAGAAAAAAATGTTGCTATTGGCTGGACAACACACATAGGCCTTTTTCTGCTTCTGGCGTAATTCTCTGTCCAAAGGGCCTGCTTCTAAGAACTCTGATATACATGGGAATTTAGACTTACAGCTGCTCTCCTGTAGGAATATGTGCTGCTTGAGTGACAGGGTTGAGAAGATCCAGAACCTGAGAAAGCTGCTGAACAGAGGATTCAGTTTAATGCTGCTGAGGGGGCTAGGTAAACCAGCATCTGTTGCTAGAAGCTCATTACAACTGATTTAAAAAGGACTAATATCACTGGAACAAGTCCAAAAGCACCTAAATGAATGAAACTTGGTTGCAACTTACCTGGATATATCAAATGTGCTACTAGGCACTGAAGAAAGTCATTGTCCTCTGAACCAGGGTTATCAGCTCTTCCAGCCAACAATGTGTATTCCAACTCTGAATATGTGATAGGTAGCAGAACTGGGTTTCCCTCCTAATGTGACTAGGTATGAGTTGTCTAGGTAGGTCTTGGAAATGAATTGGAAAAGCTCACCATGGCATCTCCAAGTCAAAAGAGGTAGTGCTAAGGTTGCTCTTTGTTCTGCCAACTGTTCCTTTGAACTCCAGCTAGCTAGCTAATCCCTGCTAAGTAGTCAGCATCTTACACCTATTTAGGCCTTTCTTGGGCTCAGAGGCGTGCCTTTGTCCTTTGAGTCAAAGTTGTCAACTCTCCCAAACAAGTTTGTGCATTCGAGCTCTGGAGGTGTGATGAGTGATGTTAGACCTGGCATCATTGGCATGAGTCTCTCCTCCATTTTTTTCTGTTTGCCTCCTCTGTTTACGATGTTTTTGCTGGATTATTGCTTTGGGCACTGTGCCACTGCTGATCAGTGCCACAGTGCAAGTGCTCCCTATGTTAAATTGTTACATTGATTGGTGTTACCATGATTGGCTTGGTTGACTTACTGTTCAGTCCCTAGTCTAGTGCACTGCGGGTGCCAAGGGCATGTAAGTTAACTGCTGCTGGTGGGCTTGCTGTACTGGTTGTGCCACCCACAGAAGCAGCTTGTAAAATGTGTCTCAGGCCTGCCACCGCAGCGCCTGCGTGCAGTCCCTGACTGCCATGTCGACTTGGCAAGGAAACCTACTTGCCAGTCTCTAAACCTTCACTTTGCCACATTTCAGACACCTCTATGGTAGGCCCTAGGGCAGGGTGCATTGTTGGTAAAAGGTAGGTCATGCCCTGATGTGTGTGGCATGACCTAATAGTGAATTACAGCCATTTTCGTTTTTCACTATTGAAGGGCTACCTGCCTCCAATAGGCCAGACTGGGCAGACTGATTATTAACTCCATTATAATCTATCTGACTCAGGGAGCATGGTAGCAAGTCGAGTTTAGTATCCCTGAACTCAGAATTTAATAACACACCCTTTAGGATGGATGGTTTTTAGATTCTGTGTTTGAAAATAGCCCTTTTAGAAAGTGGCTATTTTCTTGTCCAACTATCCACCGGTCTCTGCTGGTTTGGTGTGTGTGTCAGGGGCTGGGTGGCTCCAGAGGTCTGAATGAGTCAGTGTGGGGTGAATGAGGCATTTACACATAGAGTGAGGGAAGAGTAGCCTGCCCTGCCTGACACAATACTGGCTCCACCTCCTGCTGGGCGACTGATAGCCCTGCTCCTGCCAGTGACAATACTGGCTCCGCCTCCTGCTGGGCGGCTGAGGACTCTGCCCTGCTCAGTGAATAGGCCAGGTGCCTCTGTCTGGCAACACCCACAACGAACCTGAGATGGGGGGAATTTCCCTGCTTGGACAAAGGGAACAAAGGAGAAAAGGGGTATAAGAGAAGGATCCCTGAAGCAAAGACTCAGATCACTTCTGACAAGGAAACCTGTGCCAAGGACAAGAAGCCTGCTGATCTAAGGACTTGCCTCCCCTTTCTGCCAGAGTGCTGTTTTGCTGTGGAGGAACCTGAAAGCTGCTTCTTTATTTTTGCCAAGGAACAAGGAGAGAGGAACTTGGTGTGTACTCTCTGAACACTTGATAGGAAATCTCCAAGGGCTGGAAGAGTGCCAGTCTCCTGTTGAAGTCACAGGGCCCAAAGGACTTCACCATCTGCTGAATTGCTGGAAAGTGTTGTTTCCAGGACACAAGGGAAAATCTGCAGTCTCGACGCCGCCGACGCCGCCGAATGCAGCTCGACATCGTGAGTAACGGCTCCAGTGTCCCGAGCCTTCGACGCCGGCCGCCGGGCCCGATCGACGCCAGCAGCAACACCAGTGAGCAGTGGGTATCGGCCCCGGCTCCAAGTGACCCCGTCTTGACGCCGGTATCGACGCCAGTAAGGACTGAGTATTGGCTCCACCTCCAAGCGACCCCGTCCCGACGCCGCTGCTGATCGCATCGACTCGACCCCCTTCTCGACGCCGTGAGCGTTGCTCCGGCCCGACATCCCTCGACGCCGCTGCAGATCGACCCGACTCCGAGGCACAATCGACGCCGACCTCGACGCCGACATCTCGACGCCGGAGATCATCGATTTCTTCATTTCTCAAGGTACTGTACTTGTGGGGTCTGTTGCAACTCCAGGCTCGACGTAGCGCTCCTCGCGGTCGACGCCGAACCTTGGGAATCCTGTAGACTCGACGTCGTGTGACTCCTGTGGGGGTTACATTGTTGCCAAAGAACTGTGTTTCAGAAGAACACTTAATTTTGTTGCTAAAGAACTATTTGCCAAGAAGAAACCTTACTTGAACTATTATTTTTCCTTCCAAAGAGTATTTATTAAGACTGTGGTATATTTTTGTCGTTATTTGGTCTTGTGCTAAGCCTTATATAAAAATACTATTTTTATAATAACTTCTGTGTTGTGTCCATTTGTAGTGTATTCACTTTATTACTGTATGTGGTCATAAATGCTTAACACACTGCCTCTGAGATAAGCCTGTCTGCTCTGCCAAGCTACCAAGGGGATAGCAGGGGTTATCTGAGTGTGTAATCCCCTTGCCCTGACTAGAGTTGGTTGGTCCCTATTTGTCAGAAGTGTATACCTCTGCCAACTAGAGACCGCCGGTTCTAACATTGGTGGTCAGCGGTGAGGATTGAACTTTGCATTTATGACTCATGTGCAGTGATTAGTGTACGCTACATAGTGAAAGCAGACCATAACACAGCCACAATCTGTTTTTGGTAGGATATCCTATTTTTTTTTTGTTCTCCGCTTTCCTGGAACTTATTTTTTAAACACTGCTAGTTTTGACCATGGAGAATGCCGGAGCTGCTACACCTGTGGAGATTGTTGTGGGGGAATTTGATAAGGAGAAGTTAGATTCCTACACGCTAAAAGATCTAAAAGGATTTTGCAAGCAGTTTAAAGTTCCTACCACAGGTGTCACAAAGAAAGATGGCTTCCTCAAAGCGCTGAAGGCCTGGTTAGAGGCCAGAAATCCCTCTGATCCGGTGGTGGTACCGGAAGAGGAAGAAGAAGAGGAAGAGGAAGAGCCCACAGGTGGGCCAGTGTCATCTCCAGGCAGTAGTGCGTCCTCTAGGAGCCTTTCCCCTGAAGAATTAGAAGACAGGGAGAGGGAGAGGGGGTACAAGTTAGAAATGGCAAAACTTAAATTAGGAGGGCAGTTGGAATTAGAAAAAGCCAAGAGCCTGAGAGAAGCTGAAATGGAGAGCAAAAGATTAGATTTTGAGAGAGAGAAGTTAGCATTTGAACGTGAGAAGATGTTGAGGGAGATGGAACTTAAAGAAAAGAAGTTTAGAGTTGAATCCCTCTGGTGGCAGCGCTCCATCTGTGCCTGCAGAAAGTAGGTTTTATTTTCCTAAAGATGTGATCAAAGATTACAGTAAGAATGAAGATATTAGCCAATGGTTTAAAGCGTATGAGTTAGCATTGTTGGCCCACCGGGTCCCTGAGAAAGATTGGGGAACGGGGTTGTGGAGCCGCTTTACAAATGGAGGGAGAGATACCTTGTTGAGCATGCCTGAAGAGGAAAGGGCGTCTTATACTCATATGAAAAATGCTTTAATGCTGAGATATGGCTTAACCCCAGAAAAGTACAGACAAACCTTTAGAGAATGAAAGAAGTTGCCTGGTACTACGTGGGTTGAATATGTGTCTTTTTTTTGCAGAGCCATGGATGGTTGGGTAAAGGGTAGCAAGGTTGATAGTTATGATGCTCTTTATGATTTGTTTGCTTGGGAGCACTTGTCTAATAACTGTTTTCCAGAGCTACGCCAGCACCTTGTTGATAGCAAGATATCTAACCCTAGAAAACTTGCTGAGGAGGCGGACCGCTGGGTCAGTACCAGGGTCCACAAGGGTCCCGTGGGAGACTCAGCCAAAGGTGGGCAGGCTCCCCAGCAGAAGAGTGGGGGGGCAGGGGTAAACAGAGGGAGTTTCAGAAAGGGCCCCAAAGTAATCCCCAAGGGAACCAAGGGAAGGGTTCCCAGCCTCCCCCTGTAAAGAAGCCAGAGGCCCCGACAGGTAAACCTGTTCCAAGGGGCCCCATGACCTGCTACGCTTGTAAGCAGGTGGGACACCGTTATTATGATCCCCAGTGTCCCATGAAGGATTCCAATGCACCACCACGTGCACCCCCTCGTCAGGTGACGAATGTAGCCCTGGGAGGGAATGAGATGGGTGCCCCCGGTGGGTGGGGTCCCGCAGAAATGTCCCTGGTCTCTTTAGGAGACGTGGAAATGGTCCCTCCAACCCCTCTGCCTAGTAACACTAAGAAATATAGGCAGTGGGTGACCATTAATGGCCATAGGGTGGAAGCTCTCAGAGACACCGGAGCGAGTGTGACAGCTGTCAAGTGTCACTTGGTGTCCAGAGAGCAGGTGGTCCCTCATGCATTCTACCCCGTTGTAGCTGCTGACAACTCACAGAGTAAGTGTGAGGTAGCTCAAGTTCCTTTTGAGTGGGGGGGGGGGTCTCAGGTACTCTTCAGGTTGCTGTGAGGCCTGCCAAGCCTGTTGATTGTCTCTTGGGCAATGATTTGGAGGACTCCCCTTGGGCTAAGGTGGAGAGAAAATCGCATCTGGAAATGTTGGGTCTGCCTGAGTGGGTGTGTGCGACCACCCGGTCCATGTCAGTTAGTAAGGGTGTTGATGGGGCCCTGGAGCCTGAAAGTATGGCCCAGGTCCTAACCGTGAAGAGAAGAGGCAGGGGGCGCGGGAAACCGTCCCCCATCGTTCCCGCGGTCCAGGAGGGAGCAGACCCTGAGGGGTATGCCCTGGAACCGACAGGAGAACAAGTGGCCGAACTGGGAGACCTGCCCGAGCTGACCCATTGGCAGCAGGATGGTGGTCCCTCCAGGGAGGAATTTTGTGCTGAACAGAAAGTGTGCCCTTCTCTTGTGGGTATGAGGCAGCAGGCCTCAGCCCAAACGACAGGTGATCAGTCAGGATCACATTGGGTCTACTGGGAGAACGACCTCCTGTATAGCGAGCCTAAGGCTGCTGAGCCTGGGTCAGCCTGTGTGCTGGTGGTACCCCAGCGCTTCAGAGCCTTCCTACTGGGGTTGGCTCATGACGTTCCGTTAGCTGGACATCTGGGGTAGGACAAGACCTATGACAGGCTTGTCACCCATTTTTACTGGCCCCAGATGAGAAGGGATTCAGATATCCATTGTAGGACCTGTCAAACTTGCCAGGCAAGTGGGAAAAGTGGGCGGAAGCAGAAGGCTCCCCTCCAACCTTTTCCCGTCGTCAGTACCCCCTTTGAGCGAGTGGGAATTGACATTGTGGGGCCACTGGACCCCAAGACAGCCATGGGCAATAGGTTTATCCTGGTCTTGGTGGACCATGCCACCCGGTACCCGGAAGCCATCCCTCTCCGCACAGTGACGGCCCCCGTGGTGGGACGGGCACTGATGGGTGTTTTCTCCCGCATTGGGGTTCCCCAGAGAGGTGGTGTCAGACCGAGGCACCAACTTCTTTCTAATTATATGAAGTCTCTGTGGAAGGAGTGTGGGGTAACCTACAAGTTTACCACTCCTTACCACCCTCAAGGTAATGGGCTGGTTGAGAGATTCAACCGGACCCTCAAAGGCATGATCATGGGTCTTGAAGAACCAATGAGGCGTAAATGGGACGTCCTCTTGCCATGCCTGCTGTTTGCTTACCGTGAGGTGCCACAGAAGTCTCTAGGGTTCAGCCCATTTGAGCTTTTGTATGGTCACCCGGTCAGAGGACCTTTGAGTCTGGTTAAAGGAGGCTGGGAGCAATCTCCCAGGAAACCTCCCCAGGATGTATATAGCTACATGCTTGCCTTTAGGAACCAGACTCGGCGCTTCAGAGATCTTGCTCAGGCAAATCTGGAGGCCAGCCAGGAAGAGATGAAGCGGTGGTACGATCAGAATGCCACTCTGGTTGAGCTTCAACCTGGTCAGAAAGTTTGGGTCATGGCCCCTGTGGAACCTTGTGCGCTCAAGGACAGGTGGACTGGACCATTTGAGGTTGTGGAGAAAAAGAGCGATGTCACCTACTTGGTGGACTTGAAGTCTCCCAGGAACCCCTTAAGGGTCCTGCATGTCAACCGGTTAAAGCCCCACTTAGAAAGGTCCGAAGTGGGCATGCTCCTAGCCACAGATGCTGGAATGGAGGAGGAGAGTGAGCCTCTTCCTGACCTCCTGTGTGCAAAAGAGCAAGATGGGTCAGTGGATGGTGTTGTCCTCTCTGACACACTGACCCCTGAGCAACAGCAAGATTGTCGCCATCTGTTGGTACAATTCCCTGATCTGTTCTCCTTAATCCCTGGTGTCACTCAGTGGTGTGTCCATGATGTGGACACTGGGGACAGCACTCCTGTGAGGCACAAGGCCTACAGGGTGACTGAAAAGGTCAGAGCATATCTCAAGGAGGAGGTCTCCAAGATGTTTGCCTTAGGGGTGGTTGAGTCCTCTAGCAGTCCTTGGGCCAGCCCAGTGGTCATGGTCCCAAAGGCTGCAGCGGCTGGTGCTTCACCAGAACTTCGGTTCTGTGTGGATTACCGAGGACTCAATTCGGTCACCAAGACTGACGCGCACCCCATCCCCAGAGCTGATGAGCTCATCGATCGGTTGGGGGCTGTCCGGTACCTTAGTACGTTTGATCTAACGTCTGGGTACTGGCAGATCGCCTTGACTGATGGGGCAAAAGAGAGGTCTGCATTCTCCACACCAGATGGGCACTACCAGTTCCGTGTGATGCCCTTTGGGATGAAGAATGCCCCTGCCACATTCCAGAGGTTGGTTAACCAGGTATTGGCCGGGCTGGAAGATTTCAGCGCCGCCTACCTGGACGATATAGCAGTGTTCAGCGCCAGCTGGGAGGAACACTTGCGCCACCTCCAGGAAGTGTTGTTGGCCCTGCGCAGAGCAGGCCTCACAATCAAGGCTAGTAAGTGCCAGATTGGGCAGGGTTCAGTGGTGTACTTGGGGCACCAAGTAGGGAGCGGCAAGGGGGCCCCCCTGCAACCCAAGATAGATACCATCCTGGCTTGGGAACCGCCCAAAACCCAGACTCAGGTGAGGGCCTTCTTGGGTCTCACGGGTTACTACAGGAGGTTTGTCAAGGGGTATGGCAACATTGTGCACCCCTTGACCTCGCTGACTTCCAGGAAGCAGCCGAGACTTGTGATCTGGACTGACGCCTGTCAGAACGCCTTTGACACCCTGAAAACTGCAATGTGTACAGCACCGGTCCTCCAGGCACCCGACTTTTCAAAAGAATTCATTGTCCAGACAGACGCTTCAGAGCATGGTGTGGGGGCTGTTCTAGCACAGATGAATGAGGAGGGCCGAGACTTACCTGTAGCCTTCATCAGCCGGAGGTTACTTCCCAGGGAAAAAAGGTGGAGTGCGATAGAGCGTGAGGCATTTGCTGTGGTCTGGGTGCTGAAGAAGCTAAGACCCTACCTGTTTGGGACTCACTTCCGGGTTCAGACAGACCACAGGCCCCTCAGATGGTTAATGCAGATGAGGGGTGAGAACCCAAAGCTGTTGAGGTGGTCCATTTCCCTACAGGGGATGGACTTTACGGTGGAACACCGCCCTGGTACAGATCACGCCAATGCTGATGGTCTGTCCAGATTTTTCCGCCTTAGTGATGAGGACTCCCTGGGTGAAGGGTAGTTCTCCCCACATTTCAGCTGGAGGGGACACGTGTTAGACCTGGCATCATTGGCATGAGTCTCTCCTCCATTTTTTTCTGTTTGCCTCCTCTGTTTACGATGTTTTTGCTGGATTATTGCTTTGGGCACTGTGCCACTGCTGATCAGTGCCACAGTGCAAGTGCTCCCTATGTTAAATTGTTACATTGATTGGTGTTACCATGATTGGCTTGGTTGACTTACTGTTCAGTCCCTAGTCTAGTGCACTGCGGGTGCCAAGGGCATGTAAGTTAACTGCTGCTGGTGGGCTTGCAGCACTGGTTGTGCCACCCACAGAAGCAGCTTGTAAAATGTGTCTCAGGCCTGCCACCGCAGCGCCTGCGTGCAGTCCCTGACTGCCATGTCGACTTGGCAAGGAAACCTACACAATACCCCACGCCCTGAAGAAGTTGCCGTGAGTTTTTCCAAATGGCAATGAAACATGTCGGCATTTGATATATGAGTGGTCACACAGCATAGAATAAAAAGTAGAAAGCCAGTGTGAACCAACTCAAATTTGTGTACATACACTGTGGGGTCTATTACGGTGCACGGTTCTCTGCACAGCTTTTTTCTTCTTTCTGTTACACACCCTAGCAGTTTTACGTTTTGGGTTAATACCCAGTCCCTTGTCTACACTTTCTCACACACATTTTCTTTCTGCGGAGTGGTGGCAGCTGATGATGAGATCTTGAGGTAGCAGGCGAGTACCTTCCTGCTTTATCCTCTGTGGTGTTGCTACCGTGAGGCGCCATCACTCCTTTCTTACACTTTTTTCACATGTGGGTGTTTGCAGATATTATTGTTGGATAAAAAGACAGTCGTTTTCTTATCTCGTTTGAATAACCTTTGTATTTTCTTGGAATAGTGAGCCATACCTAGAAGTAGCATAGATGACATTAAAACACTTGCTCTACAGTTTGTCTAAAATCAGATGACAACTGCAATGGATACATGAACCAAATGCTCACTGTGGGAACAGGTCCTTTATTGTATACAGAAAGGAAACCTACTTGCCAGTCTCTAAACCTTCACTTTGCCACATTTCAGACACCTCTATGGTAGGCCCTAGGGCAGGGTGCATTGTTGGTAAAAGGTAGGTCATGCCCTGATGTGTGTGGCATGACCTAATAGTGAATTACAGCCATTTTCGTTTTTCACTATTGAAGGGCTACCTGCCTCCAATAGGCCAGACTGGGCAGACTGATTATTAACTCCATTATAATCTATCTGACTGAGGGAGCATGGTAGCAAGTCGAGTTTAGTATCCCTGAACTCAGAATTTAATAACACACCCTTTAGGATGGATGGTTTTTAGATTCTGTGTTTGAAAATAGCCCTTTTAGAAAGTGGCTATTTTCTTGTCCAACTATCCACCGGTCTCTGCTGGTTTGGTGTGTGTGTCAGGGGCTGGGTGGCTCCAGAGGTCTGAATGAGTCAGTGTGGAGTGAATGAGGCATTTACACATAGAGTGAGGGAAGAGTAGCCTGCCCTGCCTGACACAATACTGGCTCCACCTCCTGCTGGGCGACTGATAGCCCTGCTCCTGCCAGTGACAATACTGGCTCCGCCTCCTGCTGGGCGGCTGAGGACTCTGCCCTGCTCAGTGAATAGGCCAGGTGCCTCTGCCTGGCAATACCCACAACGAACCTGAGATGGGGGGAATTTCCCTGCTTGGACAAAGGGAACAAAGGAGAAAAGGGGTATAAGAGAAGGACCCCTGAACCAAAGACTCAGATCACTTCTGACAAGGAAACCTGTACCAAGGACAAGAAGCCTGCTGATCTAAGGACTTGCCTCCCCTTTCTGCCAGAGTGCTGTTTTGCTGTGGAGGAACCTGAAAGCTGCTTCTTTATTTTTGCCAAGGAACAAGGAGAGAGGAACTTGGTGTGTACTCTCTGAACACTTGCTAGGAAATCTCCAAGGGCTGGAAGAGTGCCAGTCTCCTGTTGAAGTCACAGGGCCAAAGGACTTCACCATCTGCTGAATTGCTGGAAAGTGTTGTTTCCAGGACACAAGGGAAAATCTGCAGTCTCGATGCCGCCGACGCCGCCGAATGCAGCTCGACATCGTGAGTAACGGCTCCAGTGTCCCGAGCCTTCGACGCCGGCCGCCGGGCCCGATCGACGCCAGCAGCAACACCAGTGAGCAGTGGGTATCGGCCCCGGCTCCAAGTGACCCCATCTCGACGCCGATATCGACGCCAGTGAGGAGTGAGTATCGGCTCCACCTCCAAGCGACCCCGTCCCGACGCCGCTGCTGATCGCATCGACTCGACGCCCTTCTCGACGCCGTGAGCGCTGCTCCGGCCCGACATCCCTCGACGCCGCTGCAGATCGACCCGACTCCGAGGCACAATCGACGCCGACCTCGACGCCAACATCTCGACGCCGGGGATCATCGATTTCTTCATTTCTCAAGGTACTGTACTTGTGGGGTCTGTTGCAACTCCAGGCTCGACGTAGCGCTCCTCGCGGTCGACGCCGAACCTTGGGAATCCTGTAGACTCGACGTCGTGTGACTCCTGTGGGGGTTACATTGTTGCCAAAGAACTGTGTTTCAGAAGAACACTTAATTTTGTTGCTAAAGAACTATTTGCCAAGAAGAAACCTTACTTGAACTATTATTTTTCCTTCCAAAGAGTATTTATTAAGACTGTGGTATATTTTTGTCTTTATTTGGTCTTGTGCTAAGCCTTATATAAAAATACTATTTTTATAATAACTTCTGTGTTGTGTCCATTTGTAGTGTATTCACTTTATTACTGTATGTGGTCATAAATGCTTAATACACTGCCTCTGAGATAAGCCTGTCTGCTCTGCCAAGCTACCAAGGGGGTAGCAGGGGTTATCTGAGTGTGTAATCCCCTTGCCCTGACTAGAGTTGTTTGGTCCCTATTTGTCAGAAGTGTATACCTCTGCCAACTAGAGACCGCCGGTTCTAACAAGTGATAAAACTGGTTTTACGTCAGTTCTGGCTCAGGAAGCTAAGAAAAGTTTTAAAAAGTTACTTTTCTGCTTTAGATTTCTCCCTTAAATAGGATGTTGAATCTCTGAAGGAAATATTTTTGAAACCGTTTTGTAGGCCTTTTCTAAGTGGAGATAAGGAATCTTGTGATTTTAATCCCACCTAGGCCTGTTAGAGAAAGGTTTAGCCTGGCTTACATTTTGAAATAGCTTTTGGATTGTATTTCACTGTAGATCACATTAACCTCAATATGTAGTGTGCCCTTCATATATATTAGCACCCTGCAGGCTTACAAGGCATACTTTCGGGGTGACTTATGATTATATAAAAAAGGGTTTTCCTACATGGCAAATATATTTTTCCCTGCCACGTGGCACTGCAGTGCATTTAAACTGCAGTCTAGCCAGAGAACAGTGGTGCTCCTGGCAGAAATAAGTTTTTGTCACATATGTGGCTGGTGTAAGTATACACTGTACCCCAAATATGACATTTAACTTTTAAAACCATGGTCAGTAACCTGCTTGGTGTATCCGACCTCCACTCCATTGCAGTTGGCGTGAAATTGCACCTGGGTACCCTCCACCATGAATTGTTGTTTATGTTAAAGAGTACAACTTCATCATAGGCGCTATCTGCCATATAAATGTAAAATTCCATATCTGGGGTTCCTCTTAACTTATTATGTTGATCTTGATTTTATTTTTGCATATTACAAGTTTTTAATTGGTTTGATAGTTTTGTTGCGTCCTTTCCTTTAAAATGTTTGGTACTTTTTTAACTTAACTCCCACTTCTTTTCGGATTGACAGCTGCTTATGCCGAAGCTATCAGGGGGTGAGTAAAGATTGTCTTAGAAATGTGTTGGTTTATTGTGTTGGTAGGGTGACCACAACTAAATTATTAACCCCATTTCTGACAGTATCCTATTAGAAATTTGGCTTACTTTAATAACCTCTGAATTCCATTAGTGTTGCTTTTTATTTGTTTTTTTATCATCAAATTGAAGCTCATCATCTCTATAAGTGTGATTGCAATTTAGTTATTCTGTTACATGCTCAACCTTAAACATTTTTCACTGAGGCGCTGCTATTGCAGAAAAACCAAAGATGAAAAATATTTTTTCTTGTATTTGTCTGTTTGGGGCTGTGGAAGCCCGGACAAAACTCACAACAAGCCTTCAAACTGTTTCCTTTACTGTCTGCCTGGCCAATGTCCTAGAATGTGTTCAAGTACCTAGGATTGTGAGTAAATCATGCAACTGATGCACATTCCGGGTAACAAACACTATGCAACTGATGGCTGGCTGAAAATTAATGAAATTATGCATTACTCTTCATTTGTTTATTTTGAAATCCTTATGAATTTGACATGTTGTCCTAGGGCCCTTTCAGAGTGTATGTTTACAGTGATTATGACCTCCAAAACTATGATGTTAGAATACAACCACTATGGACAAAATGTCAGTGGCTGCAATAGGTTTTAGAACCAAGGCTACAAAGTGAAGGAACTAAGGTTTGGCTAAAGTGGGATTGAGTGATAAAGGATGTGTATAACAGCATACATTGTGTGCAGTTAGAATTCAGCTTGTAAATTGCTGAATGATCTATAACAGAGTTTTTATCATTGCTCGTTTGCAGTTGCTAAAGGAGTGAAAGACCTGCAGTTGGGTTCTCACAGATAGCGTCTAGTCTGCAGCATTCCTTGGTTCACTTTTAGAGGTTAGGTCAGAGCAACAAGGCAATCATCAGAAAAGATGTAAAGTAGCGTGTAGCAGCATGAGCAAACAATGAACATGAAGATTAAACAGAAAACAATGTTATCAAGACAAAGATAAGGTTGGTGGAGATCGCCCAAGGGAGTCAGATATGGCAAAATAGTTAAAATGTCTAGAAAAGCAAATGGAAAAAGAACAAAGGATGGATAGAATGCTAAACAATGGCAAACATTCACCCCCACTACAGAGATCTGGACCTAAATCCATAATTTGTTTGCTCACCACGCTATTCCAGTTTGCACCCAGTCATATGCAAATCAGTCTTTACCCTGCTCCCCATGGGAACAGTCCAGCCCGAACTACCAGGCCAGGTCATCCCTCGACCAGAACCAAGCATCCTAGTAGTGGTTTTGGGGTATCACCCCTCATCAGCCAGGATAGATTGACCCCATTGGCATGGCAGGCAAATGGACCAAACACAGTGCCAAATTTATGAATGGGGACAAAGCTGAAACTCCATAAACAGTAGCGTCCATACACATAGGTCTTCGGTGATAAGGGAGAATTTGTAGCTCTGACCTGAAGGGTCTTTCAGGTCACATCTTAATTCAATTGCTTGAGACTACAAGCGATGTCTCTTGAAGTGATGTTGAGTTGGGTCGAAGTCTAGTCTCACAGGCAGTTGAAGGTCCAAGTGTTGAAACTCTGGCTCAAAGACATTTATGTGTGTCATAGGAAGAAGTCAAAGTAGGTATTTGGAAATTGAATCAGGACATGCTGTTGGTTGAGCTGATGTTAAAGCTGAAAACGGGTCATGCTACCTCTCATTCTGAACCTCTAGCCTCTAGATGTGAAATCGGAAGCTCAACGCTGCCAGTCTGGCAGGTGGAGCTTTGGAGACAGAAATATAATTTTTTGACCGACACAGTGTGTTCTAATTATTGTTTAGAAAATATTGCACCATTGGATTTAATAATAGAGAAACTACATCAAATTGGATGACATTTCAGTAAATGATATTTAGAAGATATAATGATATCATGATGAAAGACAATTCTGCGGTAAACAGATGTAGAGAGCTACCACCATCAGCCATGAACAGATCAGAGTTAGGGCCTGATTTAAAGTTCGGTGGATAGGTTACTCCGTCAGAAGTATGGCAGATATCCAGTCTGCCTCATTAAAAGTGCATTATATCCTATGGCACTTGTAATAATGCAGACAGCATATTGATTGAGCATATCCAGCACATTTGTTATGAATTAATGCATACACTAAACTCTAATTCAAGCCCTTAGTGTGGCTTCCACTAGTGAATGTTGCCTTCAAGGCAAAGAGACTACAAATATGCACTGGAAGAATATAGTAGGTTTTGCATACCATGCTTTATATATTACCAATAACTATGAGTATCTACTAAAAGCAAAATTAAATATTCAAATATTTTGGCCTAGCACCATTTTCTTGGCTAATATTGCCAATACCTCATGACTCCACTAGAAGTTCCTGGATTTGAAGTGGCTATTTTCTTTTTCTAGAAAGGTCTTTTCCCAAAAGAATTTTAATTAAAAAAAACACTTTTGCTTCTCCAGTCTTAACCTCACAAACTTCACCTTTTTAAAAAACTTTGTGGCAACTTCTATAAACACAGTACATTAGATACAAATAGCAAAATCTAATGCCATGTTACATGAAGATAACCAATAAATGCCAATGCAGAGGACAGCTTTTACTTGGTTAAACACATTGTGCTGTATTTCTTACTATTAATATTTACCTTTTAATGTAATGAGAAACGTTAAGAACAATAAATATATTAAAAAAAGGAAAATCTAACTTTAGCGCTTTTAAAGCATTTCTTAACAGCTAGTTTCCAAAAAAAGCAGCATTATTTACGTATCCAGACGATGGAGGCAGAGATTGGGATGATTTTACAAAGGTTCCTATAATTCATAGTTCTGAAGTCATCATTAGAAGCATGGTCATGTTTTTGTGCGAAAACACACTGCTATTTTTTGTGGCCAGAAATATGCACAATATAGGTGTTAATAAATACTAAAACATCTGCTCAAATATCGACACACTTCTCGATTTCTCATCGACAGCAATTTATAAAATTATATTTTCCAGAAAAAAAGTGTAAAAATGCGTTCAATTCCCTGAGAAGCAAAACGGGTTCAAGGGTCGACCATCATCAAAACACCAAGTAGCCTGTCCCATCTCGGCTTTGGCCATCTCTGCTCTTTAGCTTCCTCTGCCTGACACGTGAAACTGACCTGTGAAATTGGGACCGCAGGTCAGCGGTTGCAAACACACCCCAGGCACATTCTCAGCCCAGCCGAAAAAGTTTTTAAAGCAAACACGCAAAAACAAAGACCCTCAGTGGAGTTCACGCTAGACTGTGGTCTGCCCATTTTCATCGCACTGCATGTGTTACACTTAAGTTGTCAGACTAAAAATATAATTCCAGAAATATGTGGTTTTGTCATTAACGTTACTTACACATTTTACCACAGAGCGGGAGCTAAGAGAAATATTGGGATTTAATTTGGGAAGGGCGGTTGTTTAAAAAAGAGTGTTTCTGGGTACTAAGAAAAAATAAAACAATTTGATCATTGTCCATTAAGCAGGGTGCAAACATTAATATGCAGAGCGGTGCCAGATATAGTTGTTTCAGCTATGCCTGCGTACGTTAGAGATGTGCAAAGTTGTTATTGAGTGTGCAGCATCTAGTTAGTGAACATCCTGTTTACTGGCCTGGCGGTTGTGTGGGAGGTCCTCTGCCCATCCAGTGTTTACACTAACATAGTTGTTCCTGCAAATTGGCAATATTCCCTGTTTGTTCCTATTTGCCAGTGCTTGTTGGCTCTGAACATTTATGTGTCATTTTCTCCTGAATTAACTTTAAAACTGTTTTCTTCGCAGCTCAGAAACACTGTGGATGTTGGTGATCTTGTTTTCCCCCAAAACAACTCAAAAGGGGTGCAAAAGACCTCCGTGTAACGTGAAACTCACTTGAGGGAATAACGCGACTTTCAATAGAGCAAACTTTTAAAGTTCGCACACTTCTTGGCATGCAAATGTAGTGTAAACATCAAATTCATATTCTCTTGTGCTCGTAAAATGCACCACTGTTGATCTCTGTGCAGCTCATTGCAAGGCATGTGGTCCTCAGAGCACCTTATATTTTACTATTTTCCAGCGGTCTATTTAAATACGGCTTGGGGAGTTTATGAGTTTCAAATAAAGTGCTATTTACATCGCAGAACTGGCCACAAATTGTTAGTGGGATGTTTATTAGCAATGTATGCACCTTGTTAGTTTTTATTTTACAAGCTGCAATTACCGTTTAACTGTAATGCTTCACATCTGATAGGCATGATGTGTTCCCACGTTTTCTGTGCCGCCATTAAAAATGCAATTTTCACAAACTGATACACATCCGCATATTTATACACCACAATGCCCTGAGTGAGAGCCTTATTATATTTTTGCCTGGCTTGCTCCTCCAGCACAGGCGCTACTCCCTCGCAGCGCCAAGGGTGTAACAGGAGTCAGAGTGGACTGAATATATATAAATAGAATAACTTTGACACCGTTTGACTAATTGTCACCATTTTTTCAAAACTAGTCTGCCAGTCTCTTTAACTGCTGTCTGGAAAGTTTGGGGGTGAGCCATCAAATGCGGGCGAGAAAAAGGGGGGGGGGGGAGGGTATCAAAATGCATTTTCCTAGTTCAATTTCCAGTAGGGCTTTTAGACACAACTACAGCCTGAGTGGCTGAATCGAATTACACCAAATTTGACAAAAAGCTGCAAATTTGTTCAGTAGTTTTGGAGTTATTAAAGTCAAAAGTAAATCCTCCCAGGTGGGAAAATAACATTTAAAAGTGATAGAACTGATGACTGGAACTGATGAAGGGGTCTGTGAGCGACCCCTCAAAGGCAAGAAATTGCTCTATATGTTTTTGAAGCTAACAAGGGAACACAGATCCCCATGGCTCTAAGCGCAATCCCCTGTGTGCTCAGTGCCAGATCCGCAGAGCCAGACCCTAATTAAAAAATCATGCATCCACTCACAGACCCACACATGTACTCACTCACTCACTCACATGCTCACCCACACAACCACTCACACACCCACTCACACAACCATACATACACTCACAGACTCACAAAACCACTCACACACCCACTCACACAACCACTTTCCAACCCACACAACCACTCACATACCCACCCAAACACCCATACAGCCACTCACACACTCACTGTCATGATACACTCTAGTCAGCTGTACCATCTCTGTAACGTTCATACCATTAAAGGATGAACGTAAGTTTATTTAAGAAAATCCTCCCCTGTCCCGTGCACCAGCACCCAGAAGTATTAAGGTTATTATGATTTAGGTGGATTAGGTATATCGTACCTCTTAGGTCCGTATTATTGTAATTGCCATAATTATAATGTATTCAGGTTTGTTTGTGCTCGATGTTGGGAATATTTTACTTTGTGGTCAGCCATTTCGCAGGTAAAAAGCAGAGCATTGTCCGTGGGTCGAGATGGTGCTTTGTTTTGACAATGGATGCTCAGTTTGCTTTACGCACCGTCACAGAACGTGACGGTGCGTCTCAAAACGCTGGGTGCGGTCGAGTATAAAGACCGCACCCAATGTTCTGGAAGGCACTTTGCCTTCCGTTCTTTCACTGGACAGGATCGGGTTTGCTGCTCTCTGGAATTACTCACCTTGATACCGCGGATGTTGTCAACAGCCTTCACGGTCTTCATCGTCGGAGCAGTCTTCTTGACCTGTAAAAGAGAAAACAGAAGGAGATAAGTAACTTTGCAATCAGGCGCCCTTCGCAAGAAAGGTCTAAAGTCAAATTTTGAGAATAATTTTTGGAAACCACAGAAAACTTTATTCAAAGACATTTCTTAACATTTTTGATAATTCAAGCGCAACTTTTACTAAAAAGACTTTGCATTGTTTGTAAACGCTATTTAAATTGTATTGTTAAAACGATTATGTGTAGGGAAAAGTGACAAGGAAGATTCCGTTAGAAGTTTGTGTCTAGATTTCAAAAGGAATATCGTTGAATTAGACATTCAGGATTTAGATATTCCCTGGGTTTCTTTTGTTTTGTTTTGTTGTGTCTTATTTTTAATTTTAGAGATAAAGAGTACAGATGAAAAGTCAGTTTCTGGAAGTTAGAAAAGTAAGTTAAAACATATGCACAGGGAAAGATAGTAGAGCGAGAGCGATTTACATTGTAATTAGAAACCTAATAATTTATTTTTTCTTCGTAGAATAATTTAATAAATCTGAATAGAAGAAAAGACACTCAATTATCAGACAACGACATTCGCTCCCTACTTCCGAAAAGATAAAGAAATACTGGACGTGGATATCAGAACCACTGATTGCAGGTACGCTTGTGTAGGGTTCTGTGTCTTAACAAATTAAAATAAGCCAATTAGTGAAGTAGTGATAAAAAGAGTTTAAGTAAAGAGAACTAATGGAGTGTTACTTGTAATTCGCAGGTCAACAGCCATCGTTCATCACGTCCAGTACCAGGCCCTCTTCCCTAATTTATAATTTATAACTAAGAGAGATAAACAACATCTTTTACTGTAAGCTAGGAATTTGGGAAGTTGGTCCCTCGCGTCCCTGCGAAATACAGCTACGTCGTCATAAAAGGTTCAGGTAGGAGACGACGTAGACCTTGACACTCACGCACCCATTCACACATTCACTTACACAACCACTGATACATCCACACAGTCACTGACCCAGCGACTCACACACCCCCACACTGGCAGTGATAGACTGATATAACTTGAAATAGCATATGTTTGTATTATATGTTTTGTTGTTTTAGTATTAAATGTGTGCTTTTGGTTGGGAATGGATCCGCAGATCCATAAAATTAATAATACAAAAAAAGACTTACTGGCACATGCATCAACAATGCCATTTGCGATTCCTTAATAGCGAAAAATAAGGATTCGTTAATAAGGAATAGCAAAAGGCTATGCATGTAGAAATCGCTTACAAAATAGCGATTTCTAAACATTCCTTAATTGCTACTCGCAAATTGTGAGTCGCAATTAAGGAATACCTCCCCATTGATTCCTATGGGCCTAGAGGCCCATAGGAATGAATGGGAAGACTTTCTCAATTTGCTAATCTCAATTAGAGAATCGCAAATTGCTCATGCTATTTCAAGGGTGCCAGGGCGTCAAAAAGACACCCTGTTGCACCCCTGAAATCTGCATATGAATACATCTTGCACACACACATGCCCCAAGGGCATGTGTGCGTATAAAATGGAACTTTGAAAAATGCACTTTAGTGCATTTTTCAAAGTTTTTGCAAATTACCATGAAGTTCAACTTCATGGTAATTTGCTCCCCCTATTAGCGAAATCGCTAATTTTTAAACTTTCATGCATTGCATTTAAGGAATCTCAATTTGGGATTCCTTAAATGCAATAGCAATTTAAGGAATCGCAATTTAGAGATTCCTTAAATTGCGATTTTTGCATTTGGGATGATGCATCCCAAATGCAAAAATCCCAGTCGCAAAGGGGCAGATTCTGAGAATCTGCCCGTTTGCGACTGGCTTTTGCTTTGATGCATGTGGGCCTTAGTGCATTGCATTTATAGAAAGACTACATAGGTTACATTTCCATAATTGTTTTTTTTTAAAATATATAATAAGAATGTATTTATGAACTTGTGAAAACGTTTATTAGTAAAGTGAAGTTCACTAAAAAAAAACAAAGGTTATAGGGACGTTATAGTTAGAAAATAGCATTAAAAAACAATAGGAAATCACTGAAACAAATGAAGGTTATAGGGAAATTATAGTTAGGAACTAGAATTTGAAAACAAAATACAAATTCACTTTAAAAAAAGGTTACAGGGACGTTATAGTTCGGTTCAGATTTTGCATACACAAAACTATAGAAATTCAGCAGTTATAGTTACCTGAGCTATCTATAACTTATGCCCCCCGCAATGCACTTATTATGAACTCACATATTACATCACTCATGACATCTCAAATGACATCATTGATTACATAATCCAGCAAAGAAAACTTCAATATTCTGTGTAAAATGCCATTTAAATGTTTGAAAAATAAGATAAGGAGATTGGCAAGAGATGTAACCTTATCAACTACTGCACTCACTTGTTACCCAGGAGAGAGTTCTCAGCCGATAGTCCTGAATCTTCCAAACCATTACTCCAAACACTAATGACCAAAGTAAGATGCCTAACCAGCCAGGCTAGTCTATCACAAACAACTCACACACCCAGTCACAGATGCAAGTGGTCAGGGAAGTAATACCATGACCCCCTAAGCCTAGTGGTGGGGATCCCAGAGGGCCCAAAAACATTTCCCATGCATCTGTTTTTTTAAGCCCTACGGGTGGGCCAGGTCCCAGGGGGAAGAGATGTTTACTTTTGGGGAAGTGGAGCCCTGGGGGCTCCATCCCCCAGGGCCCAGCCACATTTGTAATAGGGGGAGGGCATGCGGGCCACCTCCTTGGATGATTTCTGCCCAAGGACCCCACCCCAGGGGTCTGCCTTGTTTAAAAGGTGAGGGGGGTAAGTGGCACCCTCCCTTGGCCACTTTTGCCCTGGGGGTCTATCACTCAGGGCCCTCTGCATGTTTTAAAGGGAGTGGAGTCGGGTGGCCCGCCTCACCGAGCCTCTAGAAGGCCCGGGAACCCCATCCCCTGGGGATGCAAATTCAAGAAAAAGAGAGGGGAGCGCGTAGCACCCCTCCCTGGGCCATAAATAGCCCGGTATCCCATCCCCCGGACCTGGCTCAAATGCTGTGTACCAGGGAGCCCACCCCTGCGACATAGTGATTTCCCTGCCTGCACTGCATGGGCTAGTAAACCTGTATTGGCTTTCCCTTGGTGGGAGCAATTTCAAGCGGGAGCAAACATAAAGTCCGCTCACAGCAGTGCGGGAGCTTAAAAACCTGCTTAGAGTTGACTTTTTATCTGTTTCTCTACACACACTGAAGCAGGCAGGTAAACAGATGAAATATTGCTCCTGCATGCAGGGAGCAGCATGAAGAGTTGCTCACTGCAGGCGGGAGTAGTGCCGGCTACTGCTGGATGCGGAGAGCTGGCTGTTGCCACGGAGCTCCTGCTTTGCTCCCCAACAACACTATGGTGGGTGTTCTGGGTGGGCACCTTTTATTGTGCCAGGCCTCAGGTGATGGGTTCCCAGGGCCAAAATCAGCTAGGGTATGGGGCCATGGGCCCCCCTTCCATTAGTTTGATTGCTTGGCCTTGGGTAATGGGGTCCCCGGGACCTAACCATCTGGGGAGGGGGGCTGCGTGCCCTCCCCTCTAATATTAATGCCGGGCCCCGGGTGATGGGGTCCCTGTGGCTGAAAGTGGCCCAGAGAGAGGGCCGTGTATGCCCCTACCCCTAATATTAATGGCGGGCCCCGGGGATGGATTCTTTTGGGCCGAAATTAGCCCGGAGAGGTAGGTCGTATGCCCCCTCCCTCTAACGATACCGCTGAGGCATGGTGTCCCAGGGCCAAAATCGGCCTGGGAGGCGTGCTGTGTGTTCCCCTCTCCTTCATAATCACACCGGGCCCTGGGGAGTGGGATCCCCAGGGCCGATAATGTCCTTGAGAGAGGGTTGCATGCCCTACTACCTCTAACAATAATGCTATGCCCCAGGGGATGGGGTCCCTGGAGCCAAAATTGACCTGGGGAAGGGGCTGCATGCCCCTTCGCCTTAATAATGCCGGGGTCCCCAAAGCTGAAATCTGCCCAGGGCCAGTGGCCGTGTGCCTCCCACCTCTTGAAAATGTTGCTGGGCTCTGGGGGATGCAGTCCCGGGGGCCAAAATCAACCCAGGAAGGGTAGCTGCATGCACTATCCTCCTAAATATCACAACTGGCCCCAGGGAATAGGGTGCCCAGGGCTAGGCCCTGGGCCAACCACCCACAGCGCACGGCTGAAGGCCTTGTGCAGTGAGGGACTGGCTGCATGTGGAGGATGGCCACAGGGACCAGCCAGAGGCTGTGTGTGGCAGAGGGGCTGGATTTACGCATTGGGATTAAATATTTGTTTACGTTAAAAAAATCCTATAAAATCACTGAAATCAACAAAGGTTAAAGTAACGCTTTAGTTAGGTGAAATGTTCAGTAACAAGATGAAGTATTAACCTACAAAACCCACAGAAAGTCACCAGCTATAGTTATCTCAAGTAACTATAACTCATGCCCTAAAGTAACTATAACTTGCACCCTCGCCATGCACTGCTAATGACCTCACATAACACATCACTCATGATATCTTCTGACCTAGGAGTGAGAAGTCTGTTTAATCAATAGGCCTCTGTGTTTTTGTGGCCATCTAATAAAGCGCATTGCCCTACAAAGTAAACTTATTTGTGACAAACAGTGGTTTAACTCATTTTAGGTAGGCAACTATAGAACTGCCCCTTGCAAGCCTGAAGCCTAGCATGTGTTTTAGAGTTGAAGGTGAGTTAAGACTGTCATAAGGCTTCCTAAAAACTGAGCAGCTCCATTAACCTCTGCTCTGGGCACATTTACGAAAAACTAACAGGGCAAACATTTACCAGATGGTGTTTGCTTTTTTCTTTTGAATACAGCTTTCTCTGTAAATTGATCTCGAACGTAATAAGTCTTTGTAATTTTAACAATATCAACTGCTTTTTTTTCTTAATAATACAGGCTATTAAAGAAAAAAGACTGTTTTAAGTGTGTCTGGAGAAAAGCTGCCCTTCTTAGTATAACTGAGTCGATCAGCAGATGGGGGAACTTTCCATACTGGAGCTTGGCTACTGTTGTCCTGATCCTTAAAAAAAATCAGTAAACCTACACCCAGAGCTTACACTACCTATCATTGGTGTAAATCATTTTGGGAACTCGCAAAGGTCCTGTAGTTTAGCCCTGTAAAGTGTTTGTGTGACTAAATCCTTTTACTAGTGTAAAAACGTTTGTGAATTCCAAATGTGCAACTTTGCTTGTGTAAACTAACATGTGGAAAATGCTTTGTAAATCAGTCCTTTTAACTCTTACTAGGCCACTCACATGCTTACTAATTTCCACTCTGTTCTTGCTCTCACCTTCAGTGTTACCTTCCTAACCGCAGATTACAAATCCCACAGTAGAGGTGGGTGAGCCACTTAAGGCTCAGCTCAAGGTCCTTTTGGATTCCAGAGTCCAAAAGGAGTCGAGCTTAAATGCGGCTTCTGCCTGCCCCCATGCTCTACCATCATGCAGCAACAACTAAAAACAAAGCAGAAACCTTTGGATTTAGGAGACAGAGAGGTAGCTATCTAGTCTGTGAATTGCTTAATGTAAAGCCAGAAAACCTGGACATTCTTGGCTTCTCCGCTTGACCAAATTGTGTGATTCTAGACAGATATTCTATGAAGCTTCATTTTTCCTTGTTATCGCATATGAGAGCATCTTCCTAATTAGTAACTGGTCGAATGAATAATATGGCTTAATGTCTGATACAGATATGAGGACTAGTAAATGTAAGGAAGGACTCCTGTGGCCAGGTGACTCATTGCAGGCACAATCTGGTCCCCTAAAAGATGTGCAGTATAGTGACCAATGGACAACCATTATTTTGTCCAGTAAGAGATAGACAGGTTTGATGTGCCCTTGTACTTCATGGGCAGACATCAAGTGGTCCAGTGAATTATATACAGGCAATATGTGGCTCAGTGCCTGATGTTCAAGCGTTTTATGTCTCGTTAGCAGCTAAAACAGCCCTTTCATGGCACTTATCGTATGACTGAGTAACTGATGAACATTCTGTTCAGTCACTCAATACTAGGTATTCTAATGGACAAATACAACAACTAATGTACTTGCTCTTATGCTGTAACTATTGTATAGGGGCAGAAATTAGCATGCTTCCACTCTAGGTATGGGAAATCACACAGGCTTCTTTATTTAGATATTCCCTTATACCTAAATGCTGTTTTTCATACTGCTATCATCAGCAAACGGTGTGACTGTGTTTTTGTTCCTGCATTATCTACAAAGCGCATACATGTGATACAGGAAATTTGATTGTCTTATTCATGATCCATATATTTGGAATTTGTTTTGATTGCCATGGTTTCTCCTGTTGCACAAATTGTATTGCGACTCTGAGTGGTGAGCAGTCCTTTACATGTGAGCAACAAGGAATGCCTCTGATTGGTACATCCATTTGCTTGTGTTCCATAGGAGTCATGTGTTTGTACTGTAGTTGGTGTTATGGATGGGAAGAGGAATCCATACCGCTAGATCTACCTTGAAGTGGCAGCTGGTTAACATGCACGTTCTCACATTTCATCACTCAAATGCGCACATAGCCAAGAAAAGTGTGCCCAAAAATATTCTATTGCCACCTGTGAGGAAGAATAACTATAGGGAACATTATCTCAACACTGAGAGTTCTCAGCTAATGTGCCTTGTTCTGGTCATAATCCCACTTAAGCCCCTCAATTTGAATTTCATGTAATTACTGAGGTAGCTGCTACAGTAGTTCCCAGCTCGGGGAATTACAGGATTAGTGGCAAAACCACAGCTGCTGGATTTTCACCTGGACATTTCACTTGCACAAAGCAGGCCCCATTTCTCAGGACAACGTTGTAATGGTGCAGTATTGCTGACTCGAGGAAATATCAATATGTGTGTAATCTGTACATCTCTGTGTGGGAAAACTAATGTAGGTTTATTGCACTGCTCATAATCTGACCCTTGGAATGCTAATTCATTTATCACCTCCCCTGATCACCAAGTAGGCAATCCACATTTACTGGATTCTACCCCAATTTACACCAAGAAACTATCTCATCCACTAAAACCTTCACAGCTTTAAAATGAATGTATCTCTCGATGGTAACAAAGAAACAGGGTGAAAACTAACTCTGTGGGTTTCATTGCCGATCACTGCTTCAGGCCATTATAAATCAGTACCCCAATCGGCTCCATGCCCAACTCATCAGAATCGACAACCTGAAATATAATTGCTCATCCTTTCTCCTTGTTGCTGTTGATTCTTGTTTACTCAAAACATATGTTAATGGCAATATATTGATTGAGATTAAACAGGTCAATCTTTTGGCTCTTGTACATACATTCTGCAAACTACAGGCAGAAGGAATGAACTTATGAGCCTATTTGAATAGTGACATTTTAGCAGCTTATGTTCCTTTTGGACGCACTCATCACAACGTCTACCTCTCTTGTAACATACACTCTCTTAACATCATCTCACCTCAGCCTTCCTCTGTTTCTGGATTCATGTTTTCATATTGCACACACAATCCCAATAGAACTAATAGACTTCAAACCAATAGTATCAGTGGTGATATTGCAAGAAAAAAGCACTACTACCCTGACTATCCTTTCCACCAACATTCATTTGATCTGGTTCCCTCCTGTACACCATTCCGATGTCGACACTGAGTTCTCTTCCTTCTTTAACTTGTAAGAATGCACTCGACTTTTTCTCATGCACCTTAGTGGGTGATATTCTTAATGCTGGATCCACAGTCAAAAATGCCTAAAACATCTAAGATTTAATCCAAAATTAAGCATGCCATACCCTTCTATCACTGAGATATGGGTCATTCACTTTCAGTGCCAGAAATAGCTCCTCCCACTGAACTGTATCAAAGATCAGTGAATTCGTCATGGGAGGGGAGGGGGATACATGGGCAACTATGTGGGTGGTGCAAAATGTGCCATGCCAATATAATTTTCTTTATATGACTCAGTGTTCCAAATTCCAACCTACCCTGGAAGTTCCAATGAAGTTTCAAGCCCAGTCAAGCTCCAGGAGTCCAGATAAATGTTCTTGAATGCCCCCTCTTTACTTGACTAGAATAGATTACAAGAATATGAAGCATTCTATCAGGCCCTTGGGCAAGGGTCCCTGGGACCTGTGGTCCATACACCAGCCCATCCTGCTGCCAAGTGCCCAGGACGAGGTTCTGCAGGCCCAGGCAGGTCTCCCCTGCTTGGGTGGGGGGAAATGCTCTGACCAGGCCTTGGGTCATAGCTTTGATTGGCCCTAGTGCAAAAGCCACAGTCCTGGGTTTTTTCCATTCCATATTCTTGCAAACTGCCCAGGCTGGGAACCACAGGCACTTGGAGGACTGCCCTGCTTCGCCGGGTTAAGAAGTTCTGACCGGGCCCCAGGTAAGAGCTCCAGCTGACCCCGGGGAAAAAGCCTCTATCCCTGGCTTTACTCACCAGGCTGCCATGTTGCAAAGTGCTCGGGATGGGGTACCACAGACATTGGGAGGACTCCCTTGATGCTTAGCGTGGTTAAGAGACTCTGACTGGGCCCCAGGTCAGACCTTAAGTTGGACCGGGAGTGGAAGCCTCCATCCCACGACTCCATTCTCCGGCCCACCACGTCTCCCTGCTTGCATGGGTGAATAACCTCAGACCGTCCCTGGGACAAAGCTCCAGTCATTCATTGAGCCGCATACTGACCTCCATTATGTAACCAATTGTGTTGCAAAGTGCCGCTGGTCCAGGGAGGTATTCTCTGCATGGCAAGTATTAGAAGCTCTGACCAGTACCCCTGAAATGAGCTTGGGTTGACCCTGAGGAGGAATCCCCTGACCCTGGTCTCCATGCTCCAGCTGGCAATATTTAAAAAGAGCAGAAGATGGGGTGGCCGAGGTATGAATCCTTGCTTGGGCCCTGGGGCACAGGCTCAGCTGGCGTGGGGGATGGAAGCCCCAGTCCTGACCCCCGGCTCTGGCTGACCATATCTCTAGAATGGGGTCCTGAAGGCCCATGGATATCTCCCCTGCTCGGCTTTAAGAAACTCTGCCTGGACCCTTGTCAGTGGTCCGACTGGCCCTCTAGTGAAAGCTCCCTGCCCTGGACTCTCATCCCTGGCCTGCTGTGTTGCCATTGTGTGATGGGGTCCCGCAGTCCCTGGGAGATCTCTCCTGCTTGGCTGGAGTAAGAAGCACTGGCTTTGCCCCTGGTCAGACCTCCAGCTGGCCCTGTTGTGGAAGCCCCCAGCCCAAGACTTCATGCTCCAGCCGGCCGTGTCTCAAAGTTTCTGAATGGGGTCCTGCAGGTCCGGAGATGTCTCCTCTGCTTTGCTGGATTAAGACACTCTGACTGGGTTTGGATCAGAGGTCCAGCTGGCCCTGGGGTGGAAGCCACCTGCCTTTGGCTCCCTTCAGTGACCTGCTGTGTTGCAAAATGCCAAGGATGCGGTCCCACAAGCCCAGGGAGTTCTCCCCTGATTGGCTGGGGTAAGATGCTCTGACCAGCCCCTAGATCACAGCTGTGGCTGGCCCGGGGATGGAAGCCCTCAGCCCAGGGTTCGCTGCTACAGCCATCTGTGTCTCAAAGTACCCAGTATGGGGTCTTGCAGACCCAAGGAAGTGTCCCTTGCTTGATTGGGTTAAAAAGCTCTGACTGAGCCCCGGGTCAGAGCTCCTGCTGGTCCTGGGAGGCAAGCGCTAAACCCTGAGCTCCCTTCCCCAGTCTGCTGTGTCAAAAAATGCCCGGGGCTTGGGCCCGCAGGAACTAGTAGGTCTCCCCTGCACGGCCAGATTAAGAAGCTCTGACCTGACCTCGGTTTTTACAGTAGCACTTTTGCTGCTATATGATAGATCACAGGATCTAGGCATTGTCCCATGTTGCTGACTTCAACATTTTGGTTCAGCTGAGCTCAGAAACACAGAAATGAAATTACTGCTCTCTCTTTCTGAGCTGTGCTGTAAGCAGCCCATACAGTAACACAGAGATTTTCTGAGTTAATGAACTGACAGTAGACAGAGCAATTTTAGGAAAGAAATTAATGGACAAACCTCATCTAGACGAGGACACTGTACTGAATGGCATCATGATACAGACTGTGGTCTTAACTGAACAAGAATTGGGCCTCCCTGAGCCAGTAGTAGAAGGTGTGTACAATTACTGTTGTGCCAACGAATAACCACGTCACACTTTGTCACACCACACAAAACCATGACATCCTGTGCATTTCAGCCTTTTGATGTTGGTATCATGTGACATACCATCAGTCAGCAAAAATAAAAATACCTGAGACCATCTGTCTAGTCTTTGGTGGTGTAGAGGCCATTCCTTAATTCACCCTGTCCAGGACCATATGTGTTCTTTTTGTCCCATTGTTCTTCACCCCAGTAGTCACCTCTGGAGTCACTGACCTCGAGCATCAATGTGGTAAACTACCTTCACTTGCCATCTTCAGCTGGTTGGTTGATTCCTGATGCTAATACTCCAAAACCTCCCTCGTGGTTCTTGTGGCTTAATCCAGTCCCCTGATCAGAAAAGCCACCAGGCACAGCATCCCTGCTCCTTTGAATGACAAGAAGGAGACACCAACAGTAAATGCCCTTGTAATTTGCTTTATCTCACAGGAAATGTTGAAATCTGCTTCCTGTCCTGCTGAATCAATTAATTGGAAAAAATAAAGAAACACTCAATTAAAATGTAACTTAAGATCAAAATAGCTGATACACTGAAAGCAAAACTAAAATTAGTTTTAAAGACCTGCTGCTATGGAAAGACAGGCAAACTAAAAGCGAATCTAATGCCATCATCAAAGCTTTGGTTTAACTGAACAAACCCCCTCATTCTATGTCTTTGACTATCCCGTCCACTCCATCCCGTCCATGTGGATGATTCCCACCACACTTTAATGAACCATGATGAACCTACAAAGTAAATGAAGTGACAGCACTATATTTAAAAGTACAAATATTACCAGAGTCATTCAGTGTGGGCCACAGGCCCATGGTGCAACAATATTTTTCCCAAATCTAAATGGTGAGAGAAATTTGGGGTGCAAGATTTAGCGAACGGTGCAGGTAAGCACGATGTGGCAGAGGCAGGGCAGGGGGAAGTGACAAATAATGGAATTGGGAAAATAAAATAAGTAAACCACTTACCTTGAGCTCGCCGAGTTGGCAATGAGGCGAGTGCAAGGTAAGTGGTTTTATTTATTTTATATTCCCTATTCCATTGTTTGTCACTTCCCCTGCCCCTCCATGCTTACCTTCACAGGCTGCCACTGCTCTTAGAACTACCTATCACTTAATTAGAAAGTTTGGTGCTGATGTCTATGGAAGACTTATTCTCAATATTTCTAATATACCTACTAAGTGCTTCCTCAAGTTGGTAGTGTCATCCTCATCTGTAGGCTACATCTACGGGTCCATATATGTGAAGAATCGCATGTTCATTCAATGCTCTTCGAGTGCATGCACTTCTTGAGCCCAGGGTGAAACAGCAGCTTGGTAAACTATCAGAAAATCTTTCTTCAATGCATGTTCCGCTAAATGACAAGACACCGACAGCACTCCACAGCCAGTAAAACTTTACTATCAAAAGCTTTAGAAACAATTCAATCTGTCCCTTAATGTTCGCCGAAGAACAGAACATATCAGAACCTTAATCTAAAGCACCTTCCTTCCTCTCATGATTATATTACTCTTGTGATTTGACATTTTATTTGAGCTACAGAACTAGCATGCAGGCTTTTGTATGCACCTGTTTCTTATCAGTTCATTCGCTTTTCCCTATAATTTCCAAAAACCTCAGTTAATCCATTTCATCAAATCAAATCCTAATTTCACATAGATCAACATTTTTTTTATATTTATTGTGTGAAACATAAAATGATAATCCATAAAGGAAACCTCAATAATCGTGGTTATTCAATAGCTCCTATACTAAAGGTGTTCCTCTGTAACAGGTCAGCACGTTTTTCACTGACGGCCAGCTTTAGTCCTTACCAGTAACTTGTTACCAACTCATGGGGCCTGATTTCAAGAGCCATTTGCACCTTTATGTAAGTGGCTGTGTTTACTACTGCGGGGATGGGCAGGGTGGGGGGTAGCAAACACGGACATAGGACGGAATAGAGGAAAGTAATTAATACGTTCCTCCATTCCGTCGTATGTCTGTGTTGACTACCCCCACCCTGCCCCTGCCCCGCCCAGCAGCACGCCCTATGCGAGCCGCTACTGACTGCTACATATTCATAAAATATTACCATTTAGTTGAAAATCTTTTTATTCAATAGCCAGAACTGCAAAAGAGCAAATGCCACTCAAAGGGCGGGTGGATTTGAAAACACCCAGGAACTCTTCTCTTACTCCTTTCCACTTAGGAAAGGATTGGAGATTGACTCATGTCAAGGGAAGCCGCAAATTATTTTCCAGGGTGGGAAAAGGACATATGCAAAATTCTTGGGGTGTAAAAGGAGAAGTGTCTCCGGAGAGAAAAAAAGTGCCATGGTTAAAATGTACTAGCAATTCACGATGCACAATTTTACAATGGGTACAAATACCCATTGGGATGTGCCACAACCAAAGTCCAGACTGATGTACAATATGTCTAGTGTCTAATGTTGGCTGTCAGTGACTGCTACATTCCCCATAATGAAAACTGTCAAAGGTTCTGTGCTTGCCTTGGAACAGAGTCAGACCAGCGGGAGCATGGGTCCAGCAAGATAGCAGGTTGGAGGAGCATCAAGTTCTGAGATGCTTGTAATTGAATAACTGCCCAAAAATTAGGCCTGGGCCAAAATTCCGTTCCGTTCGCGGAAGTTGCGATATTTTGGCATTCTCGCGTTCCGCGGAAAGCGCGAAAATGTCAAAATTTCCGCATTCCGCAGCTTACCGATAATTTTTTTCTTGCTCGCGCTGTAAAACAATACATTCTCGCGCGCGCGCGATCGCCTTACCTGAATCCCTGCGTTCTCCGACAAGTTTTCTTGACCCGGTCGCGTTCTCCACGAGATGTTGGATTTTGGTAGCCATTTTGCGCTGTCTCGCGAGAGTTCGCGGCCGCATTTAAGTCATTTTTCACGCGATCACGTCATTTGTCGCGCGATCAGGTATTTCTTCTCGCGATCATGCACCGCGCGAGTATGAGAAGATTGAGATCTCGAACATGTCATTCTACATCGCGAGCCAGAGAATGAGGACGCGGGCACATGAAATCGAACGCGAACAGGAGAAAAAGACCGCGAACACGTCATATCCAACGCGACAGGGACAAAGAAGAGAACGCGATCATATCGTTTTCGACACGCCGGCGGAAGTAATGTGAAGCTGGAGAACTCAACAATGTAAAATTTACAATTTGGAGAGGAATATCGGCTCTAGCAGCATGAAACCATCTGCAAATACTGATTTTGGATGAAAAGAACTCCTTACATTCACATTTGGCTTTCCTTTTTTGTGCAAGGACTCCAGGAGTCATTTTTTTTTTACAAAGTGGAGAGAGGGAGGAAGTGACACAGATTCTCCAACTTCCTGTTCCTGTCCAGCAGGCTCCTCCCAGTGCTTTGTCCATCTCCTGCTCATTCTGCCTTTGGATTTGGAGCTGGAAAGATCTCTCTTTTTGTCTGCTGCATCATTGCAATTGGATTTCAGGATTTTTGGAATAGGATATTTTACAAGTAAGTGGTTGTTGTGTTTGATTGTGGGCATTGCAGTTGTTGTGTAACTACAATTTATTTTTGATAATTAATTATCATCATTCCTTTTTTTTTTTTTTAATTTATTTTAATTTTGTGGGTTGTAGTAGTAGGCCCGAGCTAGCCATGGGCATGGCCTCATGGGTGTGTGTGTGCATGATGAAGCAACTGTTCCTTTTGTTTTTTGAATATATTTCATTTTCAATCACATTTAGGGCATGGATGGCATTGGATTGAGTTGGGGAAGTGTGTATTTTGGGGTGGCCTTGCTGATGTTGTTGGGGCTCTCCATGTGGCTGGTGGCCATTTTGAGGCCTAGGCCTGCAAGCTTGCCTGGCCTTGTCTGCCAGCAGGCCTGCTTTCATCCACTGCTACCAGAGCAGGTAGCCACAGCTTTAGTAATCTACTGTTTTCTGTGTGTTCTGTTGATTTTAGACATCATTTTGGGCATGGATGGCATTGGATTGAGTTGGGGAAGTGTGTATTTTGGGGTGGCCTTGCTGATGTTGTTGGGGCTCGCCATGTGGCTGGTGGCCATTTTGAGGCCTAGGCCTGCAAGCTTGCCTGGCCTTGTCTGCCAGCAGGCCTGCTTTCATCCACTGCTACCAGAGCAGGTAGCCACAGCTTTAGTAATCTACTGTTTTCTGTGTGTTCTGTTGATTTTAGACATCATTTTGGGCATGGATGGCATTGGATTGAGTTGGGGAAGTGTGTATTTTGGGGTGGCCTTGCTGATGTTGTTGGGGCTCTCCATGTGGCTGGTGGCCATTTTGAGGCCTAGGCCTGCAAGCTTGCCTGGCCTTGTCTGCCAGCAGGCCTGCTTTCATCCACTGCTACCAGAGCAGGTAGCCACAGCTTTAGTAATCTACTGTTTTCTGTGTGTTCTGTTGATTTTAGACATCATTTTGGGCATGGATGGCATTGGATTGAGTTGGGGAAGTGTGTATTTTGGGGTGGCCTTGCTGATGTTGTTGGGGCTCGCCATGTGGCTGGTGGCCATTTTGAGGCCTAGGCCTGCAAGCTTGCCTGGCCTTGTCTGCCAGCAGGCCTGCTTTCATCCACTGCTACCAGAGCAGGTAGCCACAGCTTTAGTAATCTACTGTTTTCTGTGTGTTCTGTTGATTTTAGACATCATTTTGGGCATGGATGGCATTGGATTGAGTTGGGGAAGTGTGTATTTTGGGGTGGCCTTGCTGATGTTGTTGGGGCTCTCCATGTGGCTGGTGGCCATTTTGAGGCCTAGGCCTGCAAGCTTGCCTGGCCTTGTCTGCCAGCAGGCCTGCTTTCATCCACTGCTACCAGAGCAGGTAGCCACAGCTTTAGTAATCTACTGTTTTCTGTGTGTTCTGTTGATTTTAGACATCATTTTGGGCATGGATGGCATTGGATTGAGTTGGGGAAGTGTGTATTTTGGGGTGGCCTTGCTGATGTTGTTGGGGCTCGCCATGTGGCTGGTGGCCATTTTGAGGCCTAGGCCTGCAAGCTTGCCTGGCCTTGTCTGCCAGCAGGCCTGCTTTCATCCACTGCTACCAGAGCAGGTAGCCACAGCTTTAGTAATCTACTGTTTTCTGTGTGTTCTGTTGATTTTAGACATCATTTTGGGCATGGATGCCATTGGATTGAGTTGGGGAAGTGTGTATTTTAGGGTGGCCTTGCTGATGTTGTTGGGGCTCTCCATGTGGCTGGTGGCCATTTTGAGGCCTAGGCCTGCAAGCTTGCCTGGCCTTGTCTGCCAGCAGGCCTGCTTTCATCCACTGCTACCAGAGCAGGTAGCCACAGCTTTAGTAATCTACTGTTTTCTGTGTGTTCTGTTGATTTTAGACATCATTTTGGGCATGGATGGCATTGGATTGAGTTGGGGAAGTGTGTATTTTGGGGTGGCCTTGCTGATGTTGTTGGGGCTCGCCATGTGGCTGGTGGCCATTTTGAGGCCTAGGCCTGCAAGCTTGCCTGGCCTTGTCTGCCAGCAGGCCTGCTTTCATCCACTGCTACCAGAGCAGGTAGCCACAGCTTTAGTAATCTACTGTTTTCTGTGTGTTCTGTTGATTTTAGACATCATTTTGGGCATGGATGGCATTGGATTGAGTTGGGGAAGTGTGTATTTTGGGGTGGCCTTGCTGATGTTGTTGGGGCTCGCCATGTGGCTGGTGGCCATTTTGAGGCCTAGGCCTGCAAGCTTGCCTGGCCTTGTCTGCCAGCAGGCCTGCTTTCATCCACTGCTACCAGAGCAGGTAGCCACAGCTTTAGTAATCTACTGTTTTCTGTGTGTTCTGTTGATTTTAGACATCATTTTGGGCATGGATGGCATTGGATTGAGTTGGGGAAGTGTGTATTTTGGGGTGGCCTTGCTGATGTTGTTGGGGCGCGCCATGTGGCTGGTGGCCATTTTGAGGCCTAGGCCTGCAAGCTTGCCTGGCCTTGTCTGCCAGCAGGCCTGCTTTCATCCACTGCTACCAGAGCAGGTAGCCACAGCTTTAGTAATCTACTGTTTTCTGTGTGTTCTGTTGATTTTAGACATCATTTTGGGCATGGATGGCATTGGATTGAGTTGGGGAAGTGTGTATTTTGGGGTGGCCTTGCTGTTGTTGTTGGGGCTCTCCATGTGGCTGGTGGCCATTTTGAGGCCTAGGCCTGCAAGCTTGCCTGGCCTTGTCTGCCAGCAGGCCTGCTTTCATCCACTGCTACCAGAGCAGGTAGCCACAGCTTTATTGATCAAGTGTTTTCTATGTGATCTGTTGAATTTTTAGACATCACCTTCCTGAGAGTGTAGTGTGGCTGTACACAGTACTAGTAGTATAACATAGCTCTAGTTAAAAAAAATTCATAAATGGCTAGACTATCTTTTGTTTGCACTAGTACAGTACTAAGTAACTGAACCACAAAAACAAATGCAACATTTCACTGATGTTCTTCTCCTGTCTTCTTTGCTTTTAGGTGCACAAAAGACAGAGTAGGAGGTGTCATCGGCATCACCTGGCTACCCGTTGTACTGCCAGCCAGACAGAAGTCCTGCTGCGCATCACGCCCACGTGTGACCAGAACTTGTTGTGCATCTGCCTCCTGCCTGACGTCGGAATAAGATGGCCCCAAAGAAAGGTACCAGGTCCAGTACCAAGAAAGTTGCTGGTGAGAAGAAGGAACAGAAAAAGGAAGTGCCATTAACCACGACTGGTGGTGTGCCGGCCAAGGTTTTTTTTGGCACCAAAGCGTTGTCCGGGAACCAAGCTGGGAGCAGCACAGCGGTCCAGCAACCCCACCAACCTAGGCCCAAGGGCTTTACTGTCGCAGAGGTAGCCAGTCTACTAACGGGCAGCGATGTTGAAGAAATGTCATTACCGCAAAGTAGTACACAATCAAGTTCAACGCAGGCGCAAACTCAGCAGATCAGTGTGCAGCCGCCGCAACAAGAACAGCAGCAGCAGCCGGCGCAACCAGAACAGCAGCAGCAGCCGGCGCAACCAGAACAGCAGCAGCAGCCGGCGCAACCAGAACAGCAGCAGCAGCCGGCGCAACCAGAACAGCAGCAGCAGCCGGCGCAACCAGAACAGCAGCATCAGCCGGCGCAACCAGAACAGCAGCAGCAGCCGGCGCAACCAGAACAGCAGCAGCCGCCGCAACCAGACCAGCAGCAGCAGCCGCCGCAACCAGAACAGCAGCAGCAGCCGCCGCAACCAGAACAGCAGCAGCCGCCACAACAGCCCACCATAGTAGTTGTTGCTCCTGACGTAGGGGCATTTCAGGAAATCGAGCTTCCTGCAGACAAAGCGGAGCGAAGTCAAACCACTGTTTCAGAACATCTATTGTCTTCCAGACCACCAGCAAGGAAAAGGAGGCTTAGTCCATCATCTTCTTCTTCAAGCCCCGCTTCTGATGATCGTGATGACACTTGGGTCCCACCAGCTCGGTCTGAGAGTGAAGTACGCCACAAGACATTGCTTCTGAAAAGGAAGGTCCCAGAAAAACTTAGAGTTATGGAGGTAGATGTAGAAGAGGGGGGTGATGATGTTGATGAAGACGAGCCAGTCATCACGCACATTACTCCCGCCCCAAAGGGATTGGAGACCGACATTCTAACCCTATCCAGAAAGGCTGCTACTGAGTGGGATGCAGCACGGATCTCACCAACACAGGTTACACCACCACTACCTCCAGCTGCCATATTTTCCAAGGCCCGGCAGGGACCTACATCCAGCTCAACCACCTCAGTAGGAAGTGGTAGTAAAAGTCACAGTGTAGGTGGACAGGGTCACATATTTTCAAGGACCCCCTCAAGTTCATCTGGTGTTGAAAGTGGCACATCCAGCAGTGCCAGAAAGTTCTCCTCCCCAGTTTGGGACTTCTTTTCTGTTAGCGCCAAGGAGGAGAACATTGCTATATGCGCAATTTGTCGGCAAGGTGTTCGGCGTGGTAAGCTTGGTACAAACTATGGTACCGGAGGACAAGCAAGTCATCTCAGAATACACCACACTATTGTGTGGGAGGATCACCTACTTAAGTTAAAAGAAAGTAGGAAAACTAAACCCTTTGAAGTTGGTCAGGAATCAGGGAGCGATATTATTGTGGTGGCAGGTGAAGAACAGGGAGGCATTTCTAGCCCTGTCTCCAGTAGTGCAGTCACTGCAGTGGTAACGCCCACATCCTCCTCAGTAACATCAGAGTGGCACCGCAGTAAGAGCCATACTCAGAGTGTGGGTGAGACACCAAGGCGACCGGCGGCGAGTACCTCAATGAGACAATCTGTGTCGTTGAGCCTTAGTGGGTTAATGGCACCACTAAGGAAAGTAAGCCAGCCTACCATTGACAGCATGTTTAGGTTGGAGGGGCAGTTCCAACGCAACCACCCAACGGCACGATTGTACAATGCGAAGCTGGCTAAAATGTTAGCGCTGGACCTTCTTCCTTTTTCATTTGTGGAAGGGGTGGGTTTCCTTGAATTTGTGTCTGCCATCTGCCCGAAATGGAAAGTTCCAAGCCGGTCCTATTTCGCAAGAATTGCTGTTCCGGCACTACATCATGATGTGCTGGAATTGGTTGGACAAGCTTTGCAGAAGAGTGCTGTGCACAATATCCACCTGACAACAGACATGTGGACCAGTTGCCAAGCCACAGATTACATGTGTATCACTGCACACTGGATCTCTTTTGTGGGGGTTAAAGATCAACTATCTGCACGAGGTGTTGTTGACACAGCTGCGATTTTTGAAGGTACTCGGAAACATGCAACTGTAGCCATGTTCGCCATGGAGAAATCTCATACGGCTGAAAACATTTTAGAAGAGTTTCGCACCAAGGTTTTTGGAATGGCTGCAGCCCAGAGGGCTTGGTATTGGTTTTGTTGCCACAGACAATGGCAGTAATGTACTTAAGGCCATGGAACTTGGTTCCTATTTCAGGGTTCCGTGTTTGGCACACTGCATAAACATTATAGTGCAAGACTTTTTGAAAAAAGAACCCATAGTAAGCAATTTACTGTCCATCTGCCGAAGAATATGCACTCATTTCAGCCATTCTTTTAAAGCTCGGAAGCAGCTGAGGATCCTCCAACGTGAGCGTAGGGTGCCAGTCAAGGCACTCATCCAGGAGGTGGCAACACGTTGGAACTCAACGTATTACATGCTTGATCGTCTGTACGAACAGCACAGGTCACTCAATGATTATGTCTGGTACAGAAGCAGTGATGCTAGTGTTAAAGGCATGACCCTTCAGAGGGAGCAATGGACCCTAATTCAATGCCTGACTGAGATGCTGTCTCCTTTTGAGGTCTTCACACGTGAAGTCAGCAAGGAGGACTGTACAATGGGCCAAGCGATCCCATTGTTGCAAATGCTAGAGCATGAGCTGAATAATGTGTCTGAATCCTACAAAGGTGTAGAGGACAGAAGGCAAGCCCATGACTTGGTGGAGAGCTTATCCAGGCGCTTATCAGAAAATGTAAGGATACAAAATAAAATTTTGTCACAAGACCATTACATTTGTGCCACAATTCTGGATCCACGTGCAAAATTAGGACTATTCCTTTCTTTTTCCGACACTGATGTTGCCCGCTACAAAAGTTGTATAGCTGAAGCAGCCATCAAGTTTGAAAACGAAGGGCTGCTAATTAAAAGCCCGCCACATCAACCCACAACAAGTACTGATACTGAAGCAGGCCATGCAGAATCAAGTGCAACTTCGTCGGCTGAGGGCAGTGCGGTTGGCTCACAATCGCAACACTCACCATCACCATCGACTACAAAAACAATAACTGGATCATTCAGCCGAGTACAATCATTATCAGATTGGTATGTAAAGATGGGCCGTAAGCACAGTGCTGATGCACAGAAAAAACAGCACAAAAGCTTACCAGCAGCAACCCTGAACATTGAGCGGATGGTCCAGGCCTATCTGGACGACCCAACAGAGGTGTACGTTGATCAAAACCCAGTGCAGTATTGGTATAGGAAAAGGTCTGAATGGCCACAGCTCAGCAGGCTGGCAATAAGCTATCTGGCTTGCCCTGTCGCAAGTGTCTCTTCCGAACGTGTTTTCAGTGCTGCTGGTTCCATTGTAACCTTGAGAAGGACCAGTCTATCTCCCAAAAACGTGGAGAGGTTAACAATGATCAAAATGAATCAGCACTTCATACCACCGAATTACACAATGCATGAATCAACAGAGGAAGATGAGGACAGCGGCTCAGGTGACGGAAGTATTGTGTCAGATGATTACCTACTACTGGACGATCCCCCAGAGTTTGAGGACGAGCTATACTTCCCTGACAATTAGGCTCGCACTTACTGTCTTCCTCCCTTTTTTCCCCCTTTGTTTGTGTCTGTTGTTCCGGTTATAAACTTGTGAATCGCAACCAATGCATTATCACCGTCTTCTAATCTTCTAATTTAAGATACAAGTTTCAGGTGTCTGCCATTTGACACTACAGTCCTCAGAATCCAGCTCCTCCGCTCGATCATACTGCATCTCCTGGTCAATTCCATTTCCCTCATGAATGATGATTGGATGATGGTAACAACAAATTCAAACTTTCCTCGTCCTTCCAAAACAAGTGGACCATGAATCTGATGACTTCTATAGCTATCCTCCTTCAGAGCCGAGAGAGACTGGCCATTAACTGAAAATAAGATGCAACAGGTAATGATTGATGCCATGCATTGTCCGCAGAAAAGCAGACTGAGTGATGTAGATTTTGTTGTGTGTGTTGCGCATGAATGAATTGATGTAATTGTGCACTGCCACTAATCAACTTTCTACAGAACACACTAGTAATTACTAATTTTCCTCTTCTGGCAAACAAGAAATGTGTACTTCTCTCCTGCATCTTGGTGATACATTGCTTTTAATTCAATACAGGAAGGGCACTCACTCAATCTGCGCAATGCAAATGACTGTGACTTAACAGCACCGTCCATCATGATGATGGCGAAAGAGACGGCCTGCAGCGTTAACGAGATGAGATGCAACAGGTAATGATTGATGCCATGCATTGGCCGCAGAATAGCAGACTGAATGATGTAGATTTTGTGGTGTGTTTCGCATGAATTGATGTAATTGTGCACTGCCACTAATCAACTTTCTACAGAACACACTAGTAATTACTAATTTTCCTCTTCTGGCAAACAAGAAATGTGTACTTCTCCTGCATCTTGGTGATACATTGCTTTTAATTCAATACAGGAAGGGGACTCACTCAATCTGCTGCGCAATGCAAATGACTGTGACTTAAACAGCACCGTCCGTCATGATGATGGCGAAAGAGACGGCCCGTTAACTTAAGATGAGAAGTAACAGGTAATAAATGATGATAATTAATGGCATGCATTGGACACCTGACTCTGAGCTATTGATCTTTGTGTTTGCGTTGTTTGTTGTGCACAAAGTGAATGATGTCAAAGTGTACTAGTGTTAATCTATCTTTCTGTACACAATAAAGAATGACTCAAGTCAGTAATATTTATATTTCTACTCTTGTTGTGTTCTAAAAATTACACTTGTACTGCAGGCCGATCTTCAGTCAGTAGAAGTATCAGAGCTGATGATGAAGTCAGGAGGATGTTTCATGAGTGGCATAAAACGGAAAAGCCTAAAGGTAAACACGTGAACCACAACCACAGCACACCCAAATGTCTGTGTAGAAGTTGAATAGAGTGTAGCGGTGGGATGACTGCAGTGCATTGATTTTACTAACTTTAACTGTAAAATGCTATGTCTGGAATGGATAATGTGCTTTGCGTTTGTCCAACTCTTTGAGAGAAAAAAAAAAAGGACTCTAAAGTGTTAACGTAGGATGTGCTAATGGTAAGCACTGTGGGCCTGATCTCTCCTGTTACTGTTGAAGGTCTATGCTGGAAACAGACTACAGTAGAGATGATGCATATGCATACATGCCACCTCGGAAAGTGTTCTTGTTGCACTACACCATCACTTGTGCATTTGTTTTCACTTTCTTTCTGAATATCCCCTTTGGTTTTCAATCTAAAATTACAGGCCGGGCCTTGTCCAAAACTTTGTAAAACATTACAATGCATATTAATTACCTTACCAATCAATCACCTTTTTATTCCAGCCGGGCAGTGGCGAGTGGTGAGGCGACACACCCAAGATTGATGGACGAGAGGAGCAAGAGGAATGCCGAGATGCAAAAAACCAGTCCACATTTTTGACCAGGATAACACAGTAACAGTATCCACTTTTCACTTCTTTTAAATAATTTGATTAATATCTTGTATACATTCTTTACAACAGTGTGTTCTTGGAGTTGTTATTATCAATCATCATTACGTTTGCTCTGTGTTTACGATTCTTCACTACCAATATTTAAAATTTCTATTTGCTATCTGTTAAAGTTTTAAGGCCGGAACAGAACAAGAAATAGAAGTGTATGTAATCCGGGTCTCATCATGCATGCATTTCCTTTTTTATACCTTAACATATGGAATGGATATGGTATGGTAGTCTTCAATGATTGTCGTTTGTTTGTCTATGTATGCATACTGTTTTTCTATGTCAAACCTTTCCCAAAATCCCCCTTCCCATCCAATCAACGGACCCTAACCCTCTTCCCCCGGGCTGTGTGACTTATTGTCGAGGTGTAACTAAATTAAATGTACACCAATACTTAATCACACACTTGCTGGGGCGGATGTGGTGAAAGCAACACTACTTCAATTTCAATGCAGAGCGATGATCTTCTTCTGCTTGCCCACCCATGAGTAGGATATTTCACAGGTTATTTTATTTAACAAAGGAACATATACCTCAGCATGAATTGCCGGCATTGATTTGATTTGTTTGTTGTCATTCCTCATATACAGCACTAACTGTTAGACTGTAGGCATAGCCAAGTCGACAAAACTATAGTTTGTAACTCTGTCTAGTAGGCTATCCTCATAATATCCAGCATTCATTTTTTTTGTCAAATATTTGAGCATATAATTGTTGCTCGGTAAATTCTGTGATGTACTTCATTCAACTACTCCTCTAACAGTCTCTCAAAGGCGATTGACTATCTCCTTTTCTTTTTTTGGAAATGCTGCTACCCTGCCAGTGTATACTACTACTATACTACCACCACCACCCCAATCATGGCATGTATGAAAAAGGAAACCATCTTCACCATGCAGCCAGTGCTGTGCCACAGTTGGACATAAACATCAAGCACCGGTAAGAGAGAAGTTTGGGGGAGGCAGAATCAATAATGGACATGTTGTCAATGATGTCAGTTTCAAACACCACTCCAAAGAATGCATAGTAGGACCAGTCAATGAGTGAGGTGTGTCGCATCTATCTGTTTGTGTCTTATACAGTCAGCAAATTATTGAAATCAAACACACGCTATGGGCGGCCATGCACCAGCAAAGAAACAGTGTGATGTAAAACAGTTACCCCACCTACAAAACATTAACAACATTGCATGTAACATAGAAAAATATATTTAATTGACCCTAACAAATAAACTAAACCCACAAAAGCTGACCCACCCCCCTCCCTAACCCCAACGACTGTCCATAGAAATAGAGAACGCCCAAACGAGTGAGGAAACAAACAGGAATTAAAAAAGGGGCAGTGACAGGGACTAACTGGTGGGGCGGGACTGGAGGAGGACACGAATCTGGTCCTCTAAATGGGCGACGCGGCGTCTAAGGCCGCGGCAGTTGCAACCACAGTGGGGGGGGCACCGGAGATGGCACGGTGGCGGCGGGCAGCCGCCAGACGGTGGCGCCGTACCGCTGGAGGGCGGTGGCTGGGGCCCGGGGCACTGGAGGAGGCTTCAATTGCTGCTGCACTCTCCTCCTCCTCCTCGGCTAGGACCACCAGCCGCCGGTATTCCTGCTGGATTGCCTCCAGCTTCCGGCGCCGTGCCTTGGCGGCCAACTCCTTCCGGTTGATTTTCGGAGTAGCTGTGTATCAAAAAGAAAAAAACAAGACAATTGTAAAATATAGTCTTAATAAAACAGTAGGACAAGGTAATTATTTATACACATAGTGGCATGGTAGAGTAGCACTATAAAATAAAGCACAGTAGTACATAACATTTTAAATGTCGCCCGTCCTTCTTCCTTCCACCTGTCTTACACTTTTTAGTTGAACAGTGCACCAGGTGCTCTTCTCCATAAAACTTTCAAAGCGGAGTTGAAATCAGATAGATGAGGCCATTGGTTACTCAATACTCTGGCTCCTAGTCCTATACCAATTAAAGGGAATTCTAGTCTTCTAGTTCACTCTTCAAACGTCCCCAAGAACTCATACTTACTTACGACATCGGATAGCGGGCGGACTTTGTCCGCCCGCCATCCGACTGCTAAAAAGGGTGGGGGTCCCGTGGGGACAATTAATTAGGATGATGCGCCCGGCACAGTGACGCTGAAAGCAATGCTAAAATGTTGTGCTGCTTTTCCAAGCACAACATGACGGGCCTCGCACGGAGCCTGTCACGTTTTGCTTTGAAAGTCGGGGGGTACCATAGCATCGGTAGGTACCCTCCATGGGGGCCCCCAAGCATACTCTGCAATGTGTGCATGCCTTTCCGTGGCGGACGGTAATGCCGCCACGCAAAGGCATTCCAAAATGCAGATTATATGGCTGCCGGTGTGGTGAGAGAGACACCACCGCCATATTGAACCCTTTTCCGCCTAGACATGTCTGAATATTTTCTACAGGGATGGCGGGAGGTTTGCCCCTGCTGTGACGGCAGTGAATTCCAGCCAGCCCGGCGGGGGCAATACGCCCACCATCCTAATGGGGCCCTAATTCACAACTTTACAGTATACATATACATACAGTACACCTTTGCAGTGAGTGTGCTGTCAAGTTCAACAATAGTTAAAGATTATGAATCTAACTTACCACCGCCTGCCACTGGTGCTGCCACTCCCCCTCCGTTGCTATGTTATGTTATGTTATGTTATTAAAAATTTATAAAGCGCGCGTACGCCCAAGGGCTTCTTGGCGCTGGTAAGATAAAAAACATAACAAGAGGTGAGTCTGCCGGAAGAGTTATTTCGGATAAGCTTTTGTGAAGAGGTGAGTTTTAAAAGCCTTTCTAAAGGCAAGGAGGTCTTTACTCTGTCTGAGGGCTGGTGGTAAAGAGTTCCATAGGGTGGCTGCCAGGAAGTGGAAGCTGCTGCCGCCTTGTCGTTTTTTCTTGAAACGAGGAACTTCTAAAAGGTCTTTGTGGGCGGATCTTAGGTTCCGTGAGGGGACATATCTACCGATCAGCTGTCTGATAAATAGGGGTCCCTTGCCTTGCAGAGCCTTAAAGATAATGCACCCGGCTTTGAATTCGGCTCTTTGAGCCACAGGTAGCCAGTGCAAACTCTCCAGGCCTGGTTTGATAGGTTCCCATTTGGGTACTTTGCAGATCAGCCTAGCGGCCTGATTCTGCAGGTACTGTAGTCTTTTAAGTTGTCCTGCAGGTAGGCCTAGGTATAGGCTATTAGAAAAGTCAATGTGGGAGAGGACTAAGGCCATGACTACCTGGATTAAGGCGGAGGGAGTGAGGAAATGGGCGATTTTCCTGATTTTCCTTAGTTGGAAAAATCCAGAGGAGACCACGGTACCAATTTGGGATTTTAGCGAGAGGTCCCCGTTGATGGTTATCCCCAGGCTTTTTACAGTGGAAGATTTCTTAGGGGGAAGACCCATGTCCGACGGCCAGAAGTTAGGGCTCCAACTGATTTCGCTCTTGCCGGGCAGAATCAACTCAGTTTTCCCTGGGTTTAACTTGAGGTGATTTGAGGACATCCAGCTCTGGATTAGGGTCATGGTGGCTTGGAAGTCCTCCACCGCGTTAGGGGAATTGAGAACAAAGATAAGCTGTAAGTCATCTGCATAGTTATATACAGTGACTTTGTGCTTACTCAGGGCAAAGAGGAGGGGCCGCATGTACAGGTTGAACAACAAGGGGGATAGTGAGGAGCCCTGGGGCACCCCACAGAAAGACTTGACCTTGGCGGCAGAAAAGGAGCCTAAGCGAACCGATTGGGTGCGTTCGGAGATGAACGATTTTAACCAGGCTAGGGCAGAGTCTCTGAGACCCGCCTGTTCGACACGGTTGACCAGAATGGAATAGTCAACCGTGTCGAATGCCGCGGACAAGTCGAGAAGTACTAAGGCTTGATGAAGGTTGTTATCAGCGTTGGACCTCAAGGTGTTCTGGACTGCCAATATTACTGCCTCAGTGGAGTGACCAGGTCGGAAGCCTGCTTGGTTGGGTTGGAGATATTCTGTTTCCTCCACGAAGTTAGAGAGGCAGTTGGTGACGTGCGCCTCCAGCATTTTCGATAGAAAAGGTAGCAAAGATATGGGCCGATAGTTCGTAAGGTCGAGCGGGTCGATGCCAGGCTTCTTGGTGAGGGGAATCAGTAAGGCCTGTTTGAAGCTGCTAGGTACTGTCCCTGACGTGAGAGAGTCGTTGAGTAGGGATATCATGCTGTTGGGCATAGCTCGACCAATTTCTTTCATGATATGGGGGGGACAGACATCCATAGGGGATCCTGATTTGACTCTAGACAATAATGTCAAGAAAGTTTTCAAATCAATAAGGGGATAGGAATGTAAGGTTGAGGGATTGAGATAGATGTCATCCACTGGGGCGGATGATGGGAGTGTGGAGATGTTCTGCTTAATCGTTAAGATCTTATCACGGAAAAAGTCGTTCAGGGAGTTGCATAACGCTTGTGAGGGAACTACCGGGGGGGAAGTTCTATCGTCGTTGCAAAGGTCGTTCACAATCCTGAAAATTTCTTTTGACTTGTTGGTAGAGTTGAGGACTTTAGATGAATAGTAGGTTGTTTTATGGTTCTGTAGAGTTTTTTGGTATGTCTTCCTGGCTGAGCAGTATGCGGCTTTGGCCAGTGGACAGTACTGGGAGCGCCAGGTTCTTTCCTTTTGCCTCACTTCTAATTTCAGTGTTTTTAGTTCGGGTGTAAACCATTTATGTGCATCCGGGCTCCTTGAGCAGCTGAGATGCGTGAGGGGAGCATAGATGTTAATCGCTTCAGTGAGCCATTCATTGAGCCGGCTATCGGCCTCATCCACATTGTTGCTGTCGAGGGGGGGGGAGTTACCCAAGAAGTTTAGAAAGGCTGGCATATGCATGGAGGACCATTTCCTGATGGTTTTACTGGATTGTAGTTTAAAGTGGGTTGTCTTATCTAGCTGGAAAGAGAAACTTATGCTGTGGTGATCGGACCAGCAACAGGGTTTTATGTCGAATACAGATAGGGGCAGGTTCAGAGACCAGATTTGGTCGAGGCTGTGGCCCTTCTGGTGGGTCTCGGTGTGGATGTGTTGTGTCAGGTTAAGATCACAGAAGAGTTCACTCATCTCTGCAGCTTGGGGGTCCAACGATAGATTGTCGAACCAGAAATTTAGATCTCCAACCAGAAGTAGTTTAGGATGGTTAGTAACCAATGGTGCCAGTAGCTGAGCTAGAACAGAAGGGAATGTAGCCATGATTTGGGGAGGGCGATATAATAGGACCAATATAAGTGAGCCATTGGGGGTGTCTATTTTGGCGACTATATTTTCAGTATTAGGTAAAGACAGAGAGGGGAGCTGTCTGAGTTGGAACTTTTTATTGACGATTATTGCTGCTCCTCCCCCAGTTTTTCCGCCTGGGCGGAGTGCTGATAGAATATAGTAGTCTGCAGGTAGGGCAGCTAAAATATCCGGTAGTGAGTCCGGAGTGAGCCAGGTCTCCGTCAGTAGCAGCAAGTCAGGTTGTTTGTCCATGAGTAGCAGAAATATATCAGATTGGTGCTTAATCATGGAGCGGGTGTTAAGATAGATACACCTGAACGTGTAGGTGGAGCAGGGTGTGGTCGTGCGCATAGAGTACTCAGGAGCAGGGGCGTTCGTGAGGGAGGCAGAGTTGCCTATACCTAAGTGAGAAATGCGTTTAGCTGCGTGATAAGGGACAGGTGGACACGTCGTGGCGGTTGGGCGCCATACCTGTAGTTCAGCAGAAGTATAAGTGTAGTGGCTCGCAGGGTCCTTGGCCCCTGGTCCCGGACGCTCGCGGACGAGCGCAGACGAGCTTGCCTTATGCGCGCCTTCGGCGCGCATTCGTCGCGCTCGCTGCGCTCGTCCGCTGCGCTTCCTGTATAGGCACATGATTTATAGCTGGCAGGGGGGATGAGATGTGGGCGTGGCCTGACCGGGTGGGCGTGGCCTATGTCCTGGGCAATGGCGGCAGGGAAACCAAAACAAACCCTCGCCAATGGAAGCTTGTATCTCAGCTGTCAGAGGGCTCGTGAAAGCGCGAAGTGCTCGGTGCAGGTGAGTGCAAGTTTTTAAAAGACCAAAGAAATTCTGTCACTTTCTATTTAAAATATGCAAAATCGCTCTTCTCCCGGCTCAAGCCTCAGGAGGTTCCGTTTTTTAAGATGCAGCGCTTGTAGTCAGCGCTCTCTATATAGCGCGGGAAGGTAGGGGTGGGCGTGGCCTGACCGGGTGGGCGTGGCCTATGTCCTGGGCAATGGCGGCAGGGAAACCAAAACAAACCCTCGCCAATGGAAGCTTGTATCTCAGCTGTCAGAGGGCTCGTGAAAGCGCGAAGTGCTCGGTGCAGGTGAGTGCAAGTTTTTAAAAGACCAAAGAAATTCTGTCACTTTCTATTTAAAATATGCAAAATCGCTCTACTCCCGGCTCAAGCCTCAGGAGGTTCCGTTTTTTAAGATATCTGCAACTGCCGCATCCTCGCCCTCTGCGTCGCCTTCGCTGGCCCCAGCAATGGTGGTCGGTAGTGCGCCTAGAAAACATTACACATTTATTAGGCAACATATACACCTCCCCCCTATTGATCAGTAGCAAGGTTGAAAAATGAGTTAATACTAACATAAATCACTAGTACAAATCAGGTAGTAGTAGAGTAGACACTAAGTTATATGATCATTGTAGCATTTGCTTGATTAGCCCTAGCCATGCACATGTGACGTTACCTTTACCTTGCAGCTTCTTAAGACACCTTTGAGCCCACATGACCTGCCTCACACTGCTACTGTCTAGTCTACGCGCTGCGTACAGGCGGTCAACAAACATTAACAAGCCACTTTTTTAGGAAGAACTGGTGTACTACTGTTACTGTTAGTCCATATTGCTTATCCATAGATGCTACACTTTTTGGCACGGCTGAGAAATGCTTGCAAGTTGCAATATACTAACGCACACCATTTCCTTTTTTCGCATTACAGACGCAAGATTCGCTTCTACGAACCAGAGCTTCTGAACGATGCACCAACTACCAGTACTAGGTTCTTCTGAGGTGAGGGGTCCCTTCACTCACATCTTCATTTATAAATGTATATAAACTAAATTGCTATGGGATGGTGGTGCTGCCTTCCACCACTTCAGTTATCATGATTTAATTCCCAACTGTATTAGTGTAACAATGTATTTTGTTTTAATGTTATTGATTTGCCGGTTGGTGCTGCTAAGATAACAGTGTACAGACCTTCTCAAATTGAAATAAAAATTTTAAACTTACATAGACTTTGTGGTATTTGGTGTGGAGTGGACTAACTTACACGATTGAGCAAATTAAAGTAAGGGTGTGCATGTGAATTGCTTCCACGACAGAGGTTGGGTGTGTTAATGTTCTGGGTTGTCTACTTGTTGGTTGTCTTGGGGGGAGGGTTCCGAGACCTAATAGGTATGACAAGACAGTACTATAGTCAAGCAGTGGAATTGTGGTGGGTGCGGAATTTCTGATTGAGGTGTGCAAGGAAGGTCCAACCTACCATCACCAACATCCTATTTTCTGGTGCAAATGTATGTGCAAGATCCCTACAACAGTTGTATGTCCTATAGGGTATCATATCAAAATATTAAGAAATCTGGTAGGGCTGTTGCTGTGAATTTTCAAAGCCTAAACATCAACAAGAGTAAAAAGTAGTACAAGACAACGACCCAACGGATTGTACGAGCTACTGGTGAATATGAGTTTTATATTACAACCTTTCACAAAGAGTGGCACTGGGCAAGACTAGCTACTACAGTACAGACAGACAGACTGATAGTATGTAGTAGTACTCAGTCATCATAGCGGAGGCAGGGATAAGCTTTTTGAAACCGTACAGATCGAAGGATAATTGGTGGTAAAAAATAGCATTTGGAAACACACTATAGTTCGGGAGAAATGGGGCAGTAAAAGTTATGGAATAAGAAATATTATTAAAAACAAGAAGACTTACTGGGGCCAGCAGAGGAGCCCTCAGCGGTGTCCTCCTCGTGGTGTTCCTGTCCCGCCGACTGCCCAGTCCCTGCCCGTCTGCCCCTGGGTGCTGATGAACAGGAAAGATATAAGAAAGACAAACATTGATGGATGGTGTCAACTTAAGCAAATACAATTTTTTTCAACAACGGTCAAAAAACACTAATGTAAACAATTGCAATAACTACATTGACCGATCTCATCTGGTCAACATGTAATATCGGGGGATTCGCAGTTCGACTACTTAAGTTACTATTTATCAACAGTAATCCATTCTTCCATTCTGATTCCAGAAAACTAAGTTACAAGTAAGCCTAAGTATTAGTACAACCTACCACCCAACCTAGCCCACCTATTCCAGGCATGCCAATTGTACATTAAGTATGCATTTCGACTGTATTCCTCAACAATGTGTATGATCCAATCATGGAGGACACATTAACATGACTACATTTTTTGTATATACACAATTTTGGTTTGATTGATGCTCATCTGCTACTGCTAAGTAACTGCAAAGCCTACCTCCACTCATTGAACAAACTAGAAAGGTTCTAAAGACTGGCGTACTAGCAGCACGTCACGTAACTGAGTGAGGGGGCATCACGCATACCACTAACCAATTAGAAGCTCATACAAAGTACCTAAACCTATGTATCAATCCGCCCCTATCTATTAGTGACAGGACAAAGTAAGGAGTGGACATGAGTCACTGTAGCATTACGTAACTTAATTTCTCTAAAATAAACTCGTAAAGAATCACGCTAAGCAAGCGCAAACGCAAAGCTGCAAACAAGTAAGATTAGCAGTAGCGCAGAAGAGCACCTGTGTCATAATCACAGAAGACTTTTAAACATTATTAACCTGGAATGTATTGCAAGCAGCAACATTCTATCTGGTTGGAAGGAAAAAAAGATATTCGCAATATATAACATAGAGCAGAAGAACAGACACAAAGTTGTAATAATTAAATAGGTACTCACCAAGCCCCGGGACCTCCACTCCTAGCAGGTCCAGCAGGTCCTGCTCACGGTCCAGGATGTCGGACCACCGGTGCGTCAGCTGTGCCTGGGTGCGCCGGACCCCAGAGATGCGAGACACTGCCCGGCGCACCTTCCCCCACCGCTGCCGACGCTCCCGGAGGCCGTACCCGGACCCAGGCCTGCCACCTGCTGCCAGGGTTGAGGGGAGGTGGCGCTGCACAAAGAAAATTAGTGCAGCCAACTCCGCCTCCCCAAATAAGGCCCGTGCATGCACCCCTTGTGGGCGCCGCCTTCCGCAAGGAAGGCGGTCGCGGCTCTGGCTGCGCCGGCGAACAGCCCTGCCCTTGGACATGGTTCTGGGGACGGGGCGGGAAAGAAAAGGTAAAATAAATAAAGGAGTAAAGGAAATAAATAGCAGGCAATACAAAGAGAAAAAGTAGCTAAAAAACAAAAAAAAAGGTACACAAAAACCAAAAATATAGAGGCAGGAAAATAGTTAGAGAAATAATAAGTAATAAAGATCCGAAAAAAGTGGCTATAAACAAAGGATTGAAAAGATTTAGGGAGGATTGAAAATCAGGCCCCAGAACCATGCAATAGAGTGGAAAACAAGATGGCCGCGCCCGTTGCGACCACGTGCGCAAGTTCGCGCGATATTTTCTCCCTGAGCAAGCAAAAAGCAACGCGATCAAGTAAAAGCGATCGCGAACAGGAAATATCGACTGCGAACATGCATTGCGCGACCCGGAACAGGAAGTAAACAACGCCAGAGGGTGGGACAAGTGAAAACAAGATGGCCGCGCCCATGAGCGACCGCATGGGTAAGTTGGCGACCCGCGAACACGCAAAAAATACCGCGAACAGGCGGCAAAAAACTTCCGCATCTTCGCGATATTTCCGGCGTGTTTGCGGAGATTTTCTGCAATCTCGCGATAATTTGCGGAGGTTAATTCCGCAAATTCCGCCCACCCCTACCAAAAATGTCCAAGGACCAGCCATTATAGTGATTACTTATCGCTACGGGCCTCTTTGTTTTCCTTGTGAGCAGTGGGCCCCTTACTCTCTCCCCCCGTTATTTGAGAAATCACAGCGGGACTCGCAGGAGTGATGGTAAGCAATGCGGACATGGATGCTGAGTGTTGAAGAAGAGCCTCACCAGAACTGAGGATAGGCCGCAGGGCTACAGCTAGGATCCGCTTCTGGGGTAAATGTGGCAGTGGTAGCACACAGGCCAAAATCGGCTCAAGGAAATCTTGTGCACGTGAAGAGAGGAGTGAGGAACTATCACTTGGGCAACATGGTCCTGCTGGGACCTCATGTCAGAGTGACACACTAGCAGTGGGGTTAAGGAGAGTGAGTACTTGCAATCTCTTAGGGTCTAAAGGTAAGCCCTCAAGGGGCTGAAGTAGGGCTGATAAAAAGTCATCTGCATTGCTGTCTGATAAAAGAAACTTCTTAAGGAGTACGGTAAGAGATATACAAGGACTCTCCTTATATTGTTAAACAAACATTGTAGCTCAGTGCCCCAACAACAGAGGGAGTTGAGCTACAGTAATAACTTTTTCAGGTGAAACTGACTCTACATCAATATCTATAGGTGCAAATCCCCCACGGCATTTTAGGGGCCGAGAAACTAGAGTGAATCCTCCTAATCATCAGAAGTTAAAAATTATACCCACACTTTTTTCAAGTATGTGCCTAAAACAACGGCCCCTGGGAGGTTCACAATTGAGGCGATTTAGAATAATCGAGAAAGATATTAGGGAAAAAGCCGGCCCAGCTGCCCAAAGGTGGGGGAGAAGGTCTTTATCTCAGTGTGGAGGGAATAGAAAACGTGGAGGGCATAATGTTATCTAGTTCTATGGGTACCAAGAAGTAGAGAACTGTGGTGATGCTGGTAGTGCTGATGGCAGGACTGTGTGATGTCATCTGGAATGTCGACAGAGACCTCCTAGGCTCAGTGTTCTCTGTCTGGCAGTTGCTGGCGTGTACCTGGACGCTGTTGGAGTTCACTGCTGTCTGTACCATTAAATAAACAGCTTTATCTATTATCGGCCGTCTTTGCCTTCCTTCAGTGGCGACAGAAGTTTGGATCACCACTTTGAAGACGCAACTCTTCTTGCTAGCGTGCGTGCTGTTTAAATCATTCTACATGCCTGTACTGACTCAGCGAGGTACCTATTTGAACCTAACTTGTAAGTCTAGGCAAACTGTAAGTACGCTTTGCTTTACTTTATTTTGCTCAGTCGCATTTCTATTCTTAGTACCAGGGTACAGAGAGCGTCGATCAATTAATTTTTTTAATGAATCTGACGAACTGCCTTCTTTCCGGCTCACCGAAACTGCTCGGATCATGTTGCACACTCATAAAACACGGTCGCGCCAACGTTGTAGATCCAATTTGTTTTTTAAAGCTTCGTATTCGTAAAGCTTAGCAGAGATAATAGCTTACTGCCGGTTTACAGTGCACAATCACCTGTAAATGTTTACCAGCCTATTTCTACATGTTCTAGGCTGCTTCCAGTAAAAGATTGCCCGTCAGTTATAGCGCCCATTCAGAACTGTTTGCAGTGAAGGCTTGCCAGTGAATTACAGCATTTCATGACTATTTAAAGAAAAAAGTTTTTTTACCTTTCTCTTTGGCCCCCTTGTGCACCAACTCTCAGCAGCTCTGCAGCAGTGCACACACATGCTGTATTTTGGATCCTGTTTGACCTTTTCATGCTTGCTTTTCTGCCTGCTTGTTTCTTGTTAGAAACTGAAACAGGGCTTCAGATCATACACTTCAAGTGGTGGAAAGACTTCAGTAACTTTGTGGTTCTGCAAGAGAAGAAACTAAGAAAGGACTTTTTGTTGTCTCTGTGGTTGATTCCAAGGAAGAAAACTGCTCTTGTCTCAAAAGAGGGACATATTTAAAAAAAAAAAAAGAACTGTATTTACTGTTATTCACATAAAAATACTATTTTTTTCTCCTCTTCCTTTTGTTATTTTGCCTTTACAAATACAAGAAAAAATTTGGTGTTGTACTATTCTTGTTTTTTTCCCCCTTTCTTCCTTTTCTTCTTCACTTTTTCTTCTTTACTTTCCTTTTCTGCCACTAACCATTGTTTTCTTTACAGGTTTTTCATTGTCATGCAGTGTTACAGCTCCCGCTCCTTTTTTGCCTGAACCAGGAGAACCACCATTAGAATGGAAACTGTGATTCAGATATTTGAAAGCATATTTAGGTGCCATTGATGGTCAGAGATTTAAGACAGAAAGAAAAATAAATCTTATGTACTATCATTAAGGAGTTGAAGGTCAAAATGTTTTCGGCCATTTACCACCCATTATCCACCTGAAGGTGAAGATCCTGATGAATTCGAAGTAGCTGTAGCTCAACTTGACAAATATTTTTCGAAACAAAAAATATTGTAGTCCCCAGGTACAAATTTTTTACCAGAGCACAGATGCCTTCAGAGAACATTCATACTTTTATTACTGCTCTAAAAGTTCTGGCTGCCAAGTGTGAATTTGAGAATTTTACTTCACAATTGATTAGAGATCAACTTGTAGCTAGATGCCGTTGTAAACAAATTCAAGAAAGACTATTAACTTTTAAAGATCCTTCTCTTGACAAAGCAGTAGACATTGCCTAGAGCATTGAATGTTCTATGGAGAATGCAAAACAATTAGAAACTGATTTGTCAAATGTTATATTTCTGGTGCTGTTTCTAGTAAATTTGCTGGAACTAAGAATGAAGATGCCAGGAAACAAAATGTGTTCAGAGGTGGAAGAGGTTTTGTGCAAAATAGATCTTAGAGCCAGAAGATTTCTTGCTTCACCTTCGCATGTTTCGTCTTTTAAAAATTGTCCTGCCGTTAATCAGCAATGTGGTCAATGTGGCAAAATGGGGCATTATGCAAGAGTTTGTAGGGGAGCTAAAAGAAGGAATGTCAGGTGTGTGCTTAATGAGTATGAAAACAATAACAATAATGATATTACAAATCAAGAATATATTGTTGTGGTTAAAGACAGTGACAAACAAAAGACGTCTGTTATTGTTGATCCTGAGGTTGATGTTACTATTGACTCCACTCAAATTCAACTTCTAGTTGATACAGGAGCACGTATAACTATTGTTTCACAGGAAAAATATTTCAAATTTTGGGAAAACAAGAGTTTATTACCACCTGATGTTCTCATAGTGGCTTTTGAAGGCAGCAAAATTGATTTATTAGGTTATTTTTGGGCCACCATCAGCGTATTGGGGAGATCATCAAAGGCAAAGTGTATGTGACTAAGAAAGGCATCAATTTTCTTGGTTTACTGCATCAAGCTGAATTTGGGTTGACTATTAAACCAGGCTTAGCAAAGCCAGGTTTGATTGATAAAAACCCAATGCAAATGTAGTCCAATTCCTTGTCTAGTTCTGACTTGACTAACAATTGTGAGCACAAATTTGTGAAAGTTTTTCAAGAGTGTTTGGACAAAATTTCTGGTTTTCAACATTTTATTAGGGTGAAAGATAATGTTACCCCTACTAAACACAAATTACGCAATGTTCCCTTGAGTATTAGAACAGATTTGCCACAACGTTTAAAACGTCTCTGTGATCAAGGTATAATTGAAAAAGTTGATGCCACTCTCTGACTTTTGCCCGTAGTTCTTGCCAAGAAGAGGTCTGGGGACTTGAGGGTGTGTGTCGACTTGAGGAGTGTGAATAATGCTATTTCGGTCGACAGTTTTTCTCTTCCGCGCATTGAGGATTTAATTGCAAAAGTTGGATCCTCTTGTTGGTTCACAAAACTGGATCTCAAAGTGGCCTATCATCAAGTGGAATTAGATCCTCGGTCTCGCTATCTCACAGCTTTTTTCATTCCTGATGGTATTTATCAATTCTGCCGTCTACCTTTTGGTTTGGCCTCGGCAGCTGCTGTTTTTCAGAGGCTCATGACTGAGATGTTTCTTGACAACCTCCATGTTGTAGACTTTCAAGACGACATTCTCATTTTTTCAAAAACAGAAGCTGAACATCATCTTGTCATTGGCCAAGTTTTTAGTATTTTAGAGAACAGAGTTGTGACTTTGCAAAGAAACAAATGTTTCTTTAAGGTGCGTGAAATAGAGTACTTTGGGCCATATAATTTCGGAGCACGGTATAAAACCTAGACCAGGCCTGGTTTAAAACAGTGTGTAGGCTCCAGCTCCACCTCCACAAAATAGAGAACAGCTTTTGTCCTTTCTTGGTCTGTGTGAGTTTTATGCAACATTTATGAAAGATTTTGCAAAAATAACTGAATGCTTTAGAGCTTTACTCAATAAAGGTGCAACTTTTGTTTGGTCACATGAATGTGAGATTAGTTTTCAAGCCATCAAAGACCATATTGTTAAAGCTCTTGCTTTGCAAGCTTTTGTAGAAGGGAGACAAACTGTTGTCACTGTCGACGCCTGTGAATACGGCTTGGGGGCTGTACTGTCACAATATGAGGGGAACAAAGAACATACAGTAGGTTTTGCCTCAAGAACTCTGCGTCCTTTTGAAAGGAAGTATTCTGTCATAGAAAAAGAGTTGCTGGCCTATGTTTGGTGTATTGAAAAGTTTCAACAGTGTTTGTGGGGTAGATCTTTTGTTCAAAAACTGATCATCGTCCCCTTGTTGACATTCCCTCTGGAAAAAAAAACATACCACTGTTCGTTTGGCTAGATTGTCTACTAAACTCTTAGAATACTCCTTCAAAGTGTAATGTATTCCTGGTGGAAAAAACTGCAGGGCGGATTGTCTTTCCAGACTTCCCATTATGGATTCTGAGGAGCAAGATTGGGAAGTAGAGATTGAGGAGTGTTTTGTGGCCTGCATAAGTCAGGACAGTCTGTGCTTTACTGAAAGTGATTGGGTGGCTGAAGTGGACAAGGATGTTGTTCTTAATGAAGTGGTATCATTGATCAAGAAAGATTGGCTAAAGGAGAAGTGTCTTTCACCTGACCTACAAATGTATTGCAAGGTTTGTGAGGAATTGTCAGTTGAAGGTGGTAAAGTAATTAGAGGTGACAAATTGGTTCCTCCGGAGTGTTTTTGGCAGAAGATAATTTCAGCTGCGCATCTAGGTCACTTAGGGGCTATGTTTACCAAAAGAAAGGTCAGAGCTGATATTTGATGGCCTAGAATGGATCTTCAAATTGACGAGTTAGTCAGACACTGTGTAAGATGCAACACTAGCGACAAAGTTTTGGTTCTAGAAGGTGTGGCTTAATCTCCTGTTTCTCCGCCTGGTAGGGAATGGCAGAGGTTAGGAATGGATTTTCTTGGTCCTTTCCACATTCTACCTGCTAACATGAGGTATTTTTTTGTGCTTGTAGATCATCTTTCTAGATGGGTTGAAGTTGAGCCTATCAGTGTCCCTAATTCCAAGAGCATAATTATTGTTTAAATAGGATTTTTCTCAGGGAAAGTTATCCTGAGGAAATCCTTACAGATAATGGCGTACAGTTTGTTTTGCAAGAATTGAATTTATATCTACGCAACTTTGGTATTAAACATGTTAGAACTCCACTTTATCATGCCCAAAGCAACGGCAAAGCAGAACGCTTCAATAGAGTTGTTGTGGAATGTGTACAGGGAGCTCTAAATCCTGTGTTTCTCAAGCTTTAAAGCACTTAGGGGCCCATTAGGATGACAGGCGGACTTCAGTCTGCTTGCCATTCCTGCGGTGCTGGGACCGGCCACCAGACGTGCGGTGGTCCCGCACCGCTGATTAGGATGTGACCGCCATCCTGCCGGTCCCATTTTGCATATTTGACATTGCGGCGGGTGCTGTGCTGCAATGCCAAATTGACATGTTGTGCATTCCCATGCACAATTTGGCAAGCCCCGCGCGGTGCCTGCCACCTTCTGCATAGGAATGCAGGGGGGTACCATAGGTACCATCCAAGTGCACCCCCCACCTCCCTGGGGGCCCGCAACAGGCCTCCAAAGCACATCCCTGCCATCCCCGCCAGCCTTCCCATGACGGCGAAAGGCCAGTTACCGCACCCATCCTAATATGGATGGCGGTGCCTGGTAGGCACTGCCACCATATTAGTGGCCAATTCCTGCCCGGCCAACAACCATAACGATTGCTGACCGGCAGAAAAACGGCAGACGCACTTTGCGTATGCCACGATACCCCCCACCATAATAATATGGCGGGGGTATATCAAGTTGGGAGGATCATCACCCCCGAGCCGGCAGTGGCGATCTGCCTGTCATCCTAGTGACTCCCTTAGTTTGGTCTTATCATACTTCACCTCACGTCGCCACCAAATTTAGTCCTTTTGAACTTATGAGGGGTAGAAAAGCTTCTTTTCAGGTCTACCCGTTTTGGATGGTTAAAGCCTGTCATCAAGGTTGTGACATGCAATGTGTGTGGGAAACAGCTAATAGGAAGTCTTTTGAAGCCAGTTCTAAGATCTGTGACTCTATTAGTAGAAAAGAAAGTCATAGACTTAATGTTGGGGATTGGGTTAGAATAAAGAATCCAGTTGCAGTCAGAAAAGGTTTTTCAAAGTTTTTGGAGTCTCAGCAAATTGTTGAAGTGCGAGAAAATTGAGTAAAATTAGCTAATGGCAACTGGTGGAACACATCTCGTGTTGCAAGGGATCCATCCAGAGTAGCTTACACAAACAAGGACAACAAGAATGCCTGTCCTTCTTCAATTCCTTTCAGCTCATTTTCTGATCGGGATGGGTATGGAAGTGTTAATAGGAAGAGCTCGAGGGTTCATGTCAGACCTAGAAAACTTTATGATTATGTTTAACAATTTTATTCTTACTGTAGCTTTTTATTTCATAATGCCAATGTATTTTCTGTTTCTCTTCCCTGTGGGGAGGGTGTTTGCTCTTTGTTATTTTAATAAAAAAGGGGAGATGTGGTGATGCTGGTAGTGCTGATGGCAGAACTGTGTGATGTCATCTGGAATGCCGACAGACACCTCCTGCGCTGAGTGTTCTCTGTCTGGCAGTTGCTCCCTTCTACTTGGACGCTGTAGGAGTGGACTGCTCTCTGTACCATTAAATAAACTGCTTGAACCGTTATCGTCCGTCCTTGCCTTCCTTCATAAATGTAGCAGGGAGAGCAACAAGAAATGGTGGTATGGGGCGAGGAGCAATCGGTTTCTACTGTAGGGGCCCAACTGCAGCCACCAGGTCATGTACCTGCTACGGATGATGTACAAGCCTAGTCTTCCTCTTCCCCAAGATGGAAGTTGAAACTGCTACAGCAGTCTCTCCTACATCTAAAGTTGAATCTATAATACTGTCATTGTCAACTGAAAATAAAAATACATTTGCGATGTCCGAAACAAATCATAGAGAAATTCAAAGGACATATGAGAGTCTAGAAAACAAATTTGACTCATTGACATTAAGGACTCAGACCCTTGAGGACACGATAAAGGAACTAAATGATTCAGTAGGGGACTCTCTTCGTCAGCTGTTGTGCAGCGAGTGCAGATCCTTCTTTTCCATTCCTCTGTTGCTGAGACCTACGCGGGTGCCGCTCGCAGACCAGGTCAATCTGCAGTCTTGTGTAGCTGGACCAACACCATAGTGCCTGGAAGCACCAACGCGGCTAAGTCGAGCCAGCATCTCATCAGAGGACGTGAGGCGGGACTGCGAGGACCAGCAGGCAGCGCGGCGCTGATCGGCCGCAGCTGGTCCTCTTCCCGCCCCTCCACCGGTCAAATACACCTTGCCGAGTGAGCTGCCTGGGACTCTCTTCGTCAGCTGTTGTGCAGCGAGTGCAGATCCTTCTTTTCCATTCCTCTGTTGCTGAGACCTACGCCTCGCGGCCCCCGCTCCGCGGGTGCCGCTCGCAGACCAGGTCAATCTGCAGTCTTGTGTAGCTGGACCAACACCATAGTGCCTGGAAGCACCAACGCGGCTAAGTCGAGCCAGCATCTCATCAGAGGACGTGAGGCGGGACTGCGAGGACCAGCAGGCAGCGCGGCGCTGATCGGCCGCAGCTGGTCCTCTTCCCGCCCCTCCACCGGTCAAATACACCTTGCCGAGTGAGCTGCCTGGGACTCTCTTCGTCAGCTGTTGTGCAGCGAGTGCAGATCCTTCTTTTCCATTCCTCTGTTGCTGAGACCTACGCCTCGCGGCCCCCGCTCCGCGGGTGCCGCTCGCAGACCAGGTCAATCTGCAGTCTTGTGTAGCTGGACCAACACCATAGTGCCTGGAAGCACCAACGCGGCTAAGTCGAGCCAGCATCTCATCAGAGGACGTGAGGCGGGACTGCGAGGACCAGCAGGCAGCGCGGCGCTGATCGGCCGCAGCTGGTCCTCTTCCCGCCCCTCCACCGGTCAAATACACCTTGCCGAGTGAGCTGCCTGGGACTCTCTTCGTCAGCTGTTGTGCAGCGAGTGCAGATCCTTCTTTTCCATTCCTCTGTTGCTGAGACCTACGCCTCGCGGCCCCCGCTCCGCGGGTGCCGCTCGCAGACCAGGTCAATCTGCAGTCTTGTGTAGCTGGACCAACACCATAGTGCCTGGAAGCACCAACGCGGCTAAGTCGAGCCAGCATCTCATCAGAGGACGTGAGGCGGGACTGCGAGGACCAGCAGGCAGCGCGGCGCTGATCGGCCGCAGCTGGTCCTCTTCCCGCCCCTTCACTTGCCCTTCTATATATTTTGCTGTAACAACGCGCACGCGGGACGCGCGCGGGGCGAAGACCGGGCAAAGAGCGGGCCGTTTAAGGCCGTTCAAGGACGGCAGAGGACGGCCCTGGCCCAGAACTTTTGTGACTTCACCCCTGAAAACCAATACCCAAGATGTCGACCATACGCAACAGAACACGAAGTTGCGCGAAAAAAGCTACGGCGGTAGCTCAGGTGACTGGTCCTATTGATCTTTTTATTTCACGCGTACATGAGACTATTGACCAAAGTATTGTTCTATTGGAAAAAAGAGTCTCTATGGACCTTGATAACGCTAGGCGTTCATCCCTGGGCCCTTTGGCAAAGGCTAAATCTCCTGTTCCGCAGAATGTGAATAATTGTTCATTATCTATAACCCTGCCCACTAATCATGTCTCGACTGTACCGAATACTGTAGATCTATCGGTTGCCCCACCATATTCGGACCTGTCTTTTGAAGACCTGGAGGTCACACCAGATCTCGAAATCTGTCAGTCACCTGACAAAGTGGAGCCGAGTCTGAGTGGGCATAAGGATGCGGAAACAGTTTCTGTACCTATTGCTCCACGGGGAAGGGCTTCTAACCCCCATAAGGCCATATTGAAGGGCAAAAACAAAAGTAAAGTAAAAGCCCCAGCTAGGAATCATAATTTGATCTCCCCTACCCCACAATTGACATCAGGTATCCCGTGCTGGGTGCAAAATATGGTAATAGACTTACAACAAGACCTAGAAGCCACTTTAGCAGCTCAAATTAAGCCTTTAATTTCTAAAGTGGATAGGCTTACTTCTCTAATACACTCCAAATGGCCACAAAAAAAGCAGGTACATGTGCCTGTCCAGTCACAAGGGACCATAGAATCAACCCCTGAATGTCCAACGAGCACTCAGGCCCCCAAAGGTGTATTAAATAAGGCTCAAGGTACTACAGTCCATGGGAACCCAGTTATACTCCCTAAGCCGCAAACAGGGAATATTCCCGCTCAACCAATATCTGCTCAGATTACAAAGGGGAATACTCCTGTCCAGGCGATTCAACATCCTGTTGTTGCTAATATTGCTACCCCCACTATCCAAGCTAAAGAAGTAGCAGGGAAACCTAACTCAACTTCTGCACCTCCCATTATAAACAAACCTGATGGGCCCAAACTAAAGCAGACACGTTTTAGGTCCATAAACCTACCACCAGAGGTTTCCCCTTTTGTAGTCGTGCTGACGGCGGTTCCCCCATTGAAGGAGGGAGTAAAAGAATCGTTTACCGAGCTTAGGAACAAATGTGCTCAATGGCTCCATTTACATAAACCCCTACCTAACAACATGAACGGTGAAATTCTTACCGTGCGTAGAGGGGATTGGGTGGGCAGAAGCAAGAAATCAATAGCAGGGGACGTAATAACTGTTAATTTTAGGGATGTAGGGGCAGCAAGTTACGTGTGTAATGCACCCAACAGTGGTCCTGCGACCCAAATTAACTCACTTCCCCTGTCTTATTTTCTATCAAAGCCTGTACGACCTAACACTCCCTGCCCCACTTTTCAAAGCAACAGTGGACCTGGATATTTTCCACAGCAACCTGCTAAATCTTGGTTGCAACCACCTTATCCGCCCCCTTTTTTCCCACATCATGTTAATTTACAGCAGCAGCCCCCAAATGCCCCACCTTTTCCTATGCATCAAGCAAAAGCACATTGGCAACACCCTTTTCATTTTCCGCCACCTTTACCCCAGCCAGTTTACCAATGGCCGCAATCTTTTCAGCCACTCCAATTGGATAAATATTCTTGGCAACAAATGTGGCAGGACCCGCCCCACTCTCAAGACCCCATGTCCTCGCAATTCGCCCACCCAAATAGATATGCCGTGCTAGATGAGGTAGATTGACTCAGCTCACTAGAAGCATTGGATCTAAACAACCCTAATTTTGAGATGGAGTATTCTTCTTTTTCCCCGGCCAAGCCCCCAGTTGTACCCCACGAATCTATTGCATTGTCATCATTAAGACCTTCCCAGCACATAGGCAATCAGGGTAGCCTGGATATCTGTACAACTACTGCAAGCCCCAGCCTAAGTTCGGTTACCATCCTTCGGGAAGAGGGTCCTGCTTTATTATCACCAGTAAACCAGCAGGAGTTATCTGTTGCTGGTAATGCTGGGAAACCAGCAGGAATCTCTCTTATTTCCTGGAATATTGCTGGTCTTACTAGTAAATTGGGTACACCCTTTTGGACCAGCTTTTTGGGCGAGGGTTTTGATTTAATTTTATTACAGGAAACTTGGTGTCCAGACCCTATTAATATTGAAGGGTATGTATCTTTTTGTCTCAGAGCAACCAAATCTAACTCGGGTAGGGCTAAGGGAGGCCTTTTATTGTTAGTGTCAACTAAGCTGCGTGACTGTACGGTCAAATATAGTACAACCGTGGGGACGCACAGCCAAGTTATAAGGGTGGAATGCAGAATGAACATTGATTTAGTTATTGTTAACTTCTATAACAACATTTTTGACGCAACCAGGGGGGATATTTTACTGCCTTTAGAAAAGGAAATCATTAAAGCTCTAGATATCTCGAAAAGAAAGGCTGAGGTGGTATGGGCTGGGGATTTTAATTTGCAGCCTTGCCATCTATCTAACGGGAATATCTGTGGCTTTGATGTAGCATTAAATAGCCATTGGAGAGATCAGGGGGGGAAGGAGGATTCCCCCCATTTCCAACACTGCAGTTACGGTTCTACCCTAAATAATATGCTAGCTATGCTAGATATGACCCTGTTAAACTGCAATGTTAACAACCGGGCAATAACATGCCCTACATTCACGGGCAGAGATGCAGGTTCATTTATTGATCATATCTTGTTGTCTAGCAGTGGAGACTACACTGATTTATATGTGAATGAAGAAAGTCTCAGTGACCATAATAGCCTACGTGTTACCCTCTTGGGGCATGGCACCTCAACAGTTTCAGGTGGTAAATGTACAACCGATATAGTGCCTACTAGACCAAAGGGCCTTAGGGTTAAATGGACCGGTGTAAATTCCAAAGTTAAGCAGAAGGAGGTTATCACCCAATGCAAGAATCAAATTAGTTATTGTCTGGATGATGACAGTGATTCTGGCTGTTTAATAGAATGTTTTGTATCTTTGAACATCATTATTGAGGGTATTTTCACTAAGACCCCGGCAGCCAATAGTGGTCAAAAACAGGGGTGGTTTGATAAGACATGTATCGTCGCCCTCCGCAACCTAAAGAATGCGCTAGGCACCAAACCTCGTGTTAAGAATGTGATACAACACCTCAGGGCTAGTTATAAATTAGCCATTAATAAAAGGAAAAGGGTATTACAGTCTGAGGCGTGGGACAAGCTGAGGGAGGCTGCTGAAACTAAAAACAGTAAACTCTATTGGGAAACGATTAATAGTCCGTTTCTCAGTAGAGAAAATGTTCCAGAACTGACCTCATACGTGGCTTGTAGCGACTGGGTTAATCATTTTTCCAAAATATTTAACCCTGGAGGACCAACTTCTGAGTTACCTCCACCAGATATAAACCCATGGTTGCCCCTTTCGTTGGCTATAACATTGGAAGAATGTCAGGAAGCAATTTCTTTGAGTAAAGGAGGCAAGGCACCTGGCCCCGATGGGGTCCCGCTGGATTTATATAAAGATGAAACAGCGTTATGGGCTCCCATTTTGACAAGGATTTTTAATTGTGCGGCTGAAAATGAATTCCCTTCTACCTGGGGTCAATCGATCATCATTCCTTTACATAAGAAGGGCGATAAGTCAGAGGCCTCTAATTATCGCCCAATTTCATTACTGGATGCTTCTGTAAAGGTGATGAGCAGGATTTTGCTGAAGAGGCTAGAAGACTGGGCAACTGATTTTAACATCTTAACTAAAGTCCAATACGGTTTCCGCAAAGGTCTGGGTACACTGGACCAATGCGTAAATCTAGACCTTTTAATCAGTAAATATACTGTGGCCAAAAGTGGCAACCTCTTTTTATGTTTTGCTGATTTGAGCAGCGCTTTTGATTTGGTTAACCATAGTATTCTTTGGGAGGTTCTGCTTGATGCAGGGGCACCAAGGGAAATAGTGTATTTTTTAGCCAGATTATACGAAAAACTTTCATGTAAAGTCCGCTATGGCACCCTTGGCGAATGTACCCCGTTCTTTAAAGTGTCTCGGGGCATTCGTCAGGGTTGTGTTTTAGCCCCGCTTTTATTTTCCCTTTTTATTAATGGTGTAGACCGATCCTTGACCAATATTTTAGCAGATGCCCCCCTGATTGGTGGTAAACCTGTTCCGCTGTTACTTTATGCGGATGACGCTGTTCTTTTATCTCGAACACAGTTGGGCCTACAGCGCCTTATTGATAATTTCACGCAGTTTATACAAGCTAGGCAGCTTCGTGTGAATAAAACTAAGACATACGTAATGTCATGTGGTCAGGCAGCCAAGCAGGTAAAACATACTTTCTTTCTAGATAAGGGAAAACTGACCTCTGTTAAATCTTTTTGTTATTTGGGAATAACATACAGTAATAGTGGGTCCTGGAATGCGGAATTTGATGCAGTAAAAATAAAAATGTTACGGTCCACTAGCAGTATTTTTCGTTTTGCCTCTAAACTTGGCTCACGAAGCATCTATGATATGATGAACATATATAACGTATGTTGTGCTTCCTCTGCTCTGTATGGGGCAGGGGTATGGGGTCACTGTGAGGGTATTTCCCTGCAGAAGGAGGAAAACAAGTTCTTAAGGAGGTTATTATGTGTTCCCCCTTCCGCCTCCATACAGTTGATCCATGATGAAGTTGGGATCGAGTACATCTCTGACTTAGCAGCAGTTCGGCCACTTTTATTGTGGCGATCTATTTGGGCTAAACCGGAGACCCGATTCACTCAGGATATTATCCTTGACTGTATAGGTTTGGATCATTCCTCACGGGTATTATGGTTAAGATACATCCATCATTGGTATCTACTTTTGTTCAACATTAATGTGTTCCGTGAGCCGGAAAAGGTTGTATCCATTTCAAAAAAAGAAATTAAGATAACGTTCCTTAATTTTCGTAAGGCTGAGCGAGACAAAGCTGTTGGAAATCTTGCTACTTTGAAATTTTACAAAGATTTAAATTTAGCTTCTGGACTACAATCCTATCTTGTATTTGTGACCCGCCCTTCCCACCAGTATGTATTAACACGGGTCAGATTGGGTATAGTACACCACTTGGTTGCTTTTCCAATCACAAAGACTAGTTCAAACACACCTTGTCCGTGTGACG